>NC_137704.1:15713230-16338918 GCF_964034855.1 Anser brachyrhynchus
GGAGCGTATAAACAGGAGGGGGAACGCGTGTTTACATGTATTGATGGCGATAGGACAAGGTGGATTGGTTTTAAACTCAGACGGGAGATTTAGGTTAGAAATTAGGAGAAAGTTTTTCACTCAGAGGGTGGTGAGGCACTGAAACAGGTTGCCCTGAGAGGTTGTGGATGCCCCCATCCCTGGAGGCATTCAAGGCAAGGCTGGATGGGGCTGGATGCAGCTCTGGGCAGCCTACTCTAGTGGTTGGCACTAAACCTCCCCTGGCACAACTTTAGCCCATTCCCCCTCGTCCTGTCACCAGGCACGTGGGAGAATAGACCAACCCCCACCTCGCTACAGCCTCCTTTAAGGTACCTATAGGGAGCGATAAGGTCGCCCCTGAGCCTCCTCTTCTCCAGGCTGAACAATCCCAGCTCCCTCAGCCGCTCCTCGTAAGACTTGTTCTCCAGACCCCCTCACCAGCTTCGTCGCCCTTCTCTGGACTCTCTCGAGCACCTCAACGTCCTTCTTGTAGCGAGGGGCCCAAAACTGAACACAGTACTCGAGGTGCAGCCTCACCAGAGCCGAGTACAGGGGCACAATCACTCCACTAGACCTGCTGGCCACACTGCTTCTTATACAAGCCAGGATGCTGTTGGCCTTCTTGGCCACCTGGGCACACTGCTGGCTCATATTCAGCCGACTATCAACCAATACTCCCAGGTCCCTCTCGGCCAGGCAGCTTTCCAGCCACTCATCTCCCAGCCTGTAGCTCTGCTTGGGGTTGTTGTGCCCCAGGTGCAGGACCCGGCACTTGGCCTTGTTGAACTTCATACAGTTGGCCTCAGCCCATCTGTCCAGCCTATCCAGATCCTCCTGCAGAGCCTTCCTACCCTCGAGCAGATGGACACACGCACCTAACTTGGTGTCGTCTGCAAACTTACTGAGGGTGCACTCGATCCCCTCATCCAGATCATCGATAAAGATATTGAAGAGGACTGGCCCCAGTACTGAGCCCTGGGGGACTCCACTAGTGACCGGCCTCCAACTGGATTTGACTCCATTCACCACAACTCTTTGGGCCCAGCTATCCAGCCAGTTTTTAACCCAACGAAGCGTACACCAGTCCAAGCCAAGAGCAGCCAGTTTATTGAGGAGAATGTTGTGGGAAACGGTGTCAAAAGCCTTACTGAAGTCAAGGTAGACCACATCCGCAGCCTTTCCCTCATCCACTAAGCGTGTCATTTTGTCATAGAAGGAGATCAGGTTCGTCAAGCAGGACCTGCCCTTCATAAACCCATGCTGACTGGGCCTGATCGCCTGGTTGCCCTGCAAGTGCTGTATGATGACACTCAAGATAATCTGCTCTATGAGCTTCCCTGGCACTGACCTGTCTTCGGTTATTCTGTTTATGGCTTGCAAATCTTGCACAAACCTATATTCAATGCTATTTGATTTCTTTACTGGTAATACTGGGGTGTTGAAACTAGATTGGCATTCACGGATTAGCCCATAAAATAGGAAATTATCTATTAGTGGCTCCATCCCCCTCCTTGCTCTAAGGCTATTTGGATATTGTGGCACTTGTAAGGGCTCCTGGTTTTAGCTCAATCACAACTGGGAGTGTGTTTTTTGCTCTCCCAGGTAGTTTTCCTACCTATATGAAAGGAGCCACTGTGTTCAACACCTCTTCAGGGACTTGCTGGCTTTCCTATTGTCCTCTGTCAATAAACAATTTTAGGCCTTCCATGCATTTTCAGGAATTTTAACTTTTATTCTGTTTATAGAGAACGTTATTTGTGCATGCAGTTTGCACAGCAAATCTCTTTCCAACAGAGGGAGAGAACATTTGAGCCTACATAAAAATTGGTGTGACAAAAACCTTCCTTCCAATCTCATGATCCATGGCTTGTAAAAAGGGTCTTAAAGGCCATTTCCCAGTTGCTCCTACAATTGGAATTTTTTCTTTACTTAAAGGTCCTTGGAAATTTGTTACTGTTGAATGAGTTGCTCTACTAGCCAGAAGGAAATTGTTCATTCCCCTTCCCCCCGCCCCCAGCTTCACTGGAACCAGGGGATCTGCTGGGGAAACTGGAAGTTCATCACCAGGTCCCCATCAGTCTGAGTCCTCCAGCATAATCACTGCCTCACTGCTTGCTTTCTTTTTCTTCTTCAGTGGACATTCTCTCTTCCAGTGTCCCTCCTTCTTGCAGATAGCACATCAACTGGGGCCCAAGCGAGCAGTTTTTTGTGCTTCCCTTGCCCACTCTCATCCTTTCCTCCCTAAAAAGTCCTCCCTTTCACCTCTACTCCTACCTTTGTCTCTCCCACAGGTTCCCTGTCTGTCTCTCATAGCTGCTGCTATGAGTGATGTCAGTACTCTCATTTTTTTCTCTCTTTCTCTCTACTTCTTGGTTATTGTAAACCTTATAGGCGCTGTTGATCAGCTAAGAGATTGACACTCCTCTGCCCCCCTCTATCTTTTGCAGCTTTTTCCTAATGTCTGGAGCTGACTGCCCTATAAACAGCATGGCAAAGATTTTTTTATTTTCCTTCTCCTCTGCATCTAGATCTGTCCACTTTTTAGCTGTTTGACAGAGGTGTTCAAAAAAAGCAGATGGGTTCTCCTCCGGGCCCTGGCAGACCTCATATAATTCAGAGAAGTAGCTTCCCAGGCAAGCGAGCCACGAGGATTTGTTAGAGTTATAGGTACAGAACCAATGTAATTTTGTCGGATATTCTCTTTCCCCAGTAGGTGGAGCGCTAAGTTCTGTTTTTACAAAGAAAACCCAGCCTACAGGGCTTCCATTAGGTCTGCATCGGTTATTTAATTGATGGCGCACCTTGAAAACTTATGTATTCCACTGAGCCTCCCTTGCTCTGAGATTCCTTTTCAACAAGCCATTTGCTCTTTCTACCAACCCATTTGACTGAGGGTAGTATGGAATGTGAAATACCCATTGAATCCTTGTTTTTCCCAATCCTGCACTTCCTTACATGAGAAATGTGAGCCATTATCACTGTGGATAATATCAAGGTAGGTAGATGTGAGAAACAAGACAAGAGTCCTCACACTGTGTTTCACCTATTGGTTTTCTGACACTTAGTTGCCATAAGCAAGCCAGAGACTACTTACACTCCTGTGACGATGCATTAATATCCCACAGAGGATTTGAATGGTCCAAAATGATCAATTTGCTAGATGGACCATAAAGTTTTCCCTTCGTTGATATGTAGAAGTGGTGCTTTAGCAGGATGATCTGCTTTTAATTTCAGTCTACACCAGGGACATTTGGTTTTGATGTAACCATTCTGCCAACTGTGATGGTTTTACCCTGCTGTGCAGCTGAACGCCACAACAACCGCTCTCTCATTCCCCCTCTTCAAAGATAAAGAGGGAAAAAATATGATGGAAAGGGCTCAAGGGCTGAGATAAGGACAGGGAGCTAACAATTATCATCATGAGCAACACAGATGCAACATAGGGAAATGAATATAATTTAGTGCCTATCGCTAGCAGACTAGAACAATGAGAAGCTAAAAGCAAACTAAAAACACATTCCCCATCCACCCTCTTCTTTGTCCTCCCCCTGAGCAGCACAGGGGAACGGGGAATGGGGGTTGCGGTCAGTCAGTAGCGCTTCATCTCCGCTGTTCTTTCACGGTCACTTTCTTCTGCTCCAGTGTGGGGTCCCTCCTACAGGATGCAGTTCTTCCCAAACTGATCCTATGTGGGCTTCCCACAGGCAGCAGCTCGTCAAGAATTTCTCCAATATGGGTCCATACCACAGGGTCCATTCATCAGGAGCAAACTGCTCCAACATCAGAGAATCGTGGAAATGATATAATCATAGAATGGTTTGGGTTGGAAGGGACCTTAAAGATCATCTAACTCCAACACCCCCACCCCACCCCCCCCCATGAGCAGGGACACCTTCCACTAGACCAGGTTGCTCAAAGCCCCATCCAACCTGTCCTTAAACACTTCCAGGGATGGGGCATCCACAACTACCCTGGGCAACCTGTTCCAGTGCCTCACCACTCTCAGAGTAAAGAATTTCTTCCTTATATCTAATTTAAAAATACCCTCTTTTAGTTTAAAGCTATTACTCCTTTTCCTACCGCTCCTCTCCCTGATGAGTCCCTCCCCAGATTTCCTGTAGTCCCCTTTAGGTACTGGAAGGCCACTGTATGGTGGAGTGGAGCCTTCTCTTTTCCAGGCTTAACAGCCCCAACTCCCTTAGCCTGTCTTCATTGGAGAGGTGTTCCAGCCCCTTGATCATCCTCGTGACCTTCCTCTGGCCTTGTTCTAATAGGTCCATGTCCTTTTTGTCCTGGGGGCTCCGGAGCTGAACACAGTACACGAGGTGGAGTCTCACAAGAGTGGAGTAGAGAGGGAGAATCACCTCCCTTGACCTGCTGGCCACGCTTCTTTTGATGCAGCCCAGGATATGGTTGGCTTCCTGGGATGCAAGCGCACATTGCTGGCTCGCATTGAGCTTCTCATCAAGCAACACCCCCAGGTCCTTCTCATCAGGGCTGCTGTCAATCCACTCTCTGCCCTGTCACTATTTGTGCTTAGGATTGCCTTGGTCCAGATGCAGGACTTGTACTTGGCCTTGTTGAACCTCATGATGTTCGCACAGGCCCACCTCTCAAGCCTGTCAATGTCCTGTCAATGGCATCCCTTCCCTCCAGTGTGTCAACCACACCACACAGCTTGGTGTCTTTAGCAAACTTGCTGAGGGTGCTCTCAGTCTCACTATCCATGTCACCGACAAAGATGTTAAACAGCGCTGGTCCCAATACCGACCCCTGGGGAACAACATGGGTTCTCCACAGGCAGCAGCTCCTGCCAGGTCACCTGCTCCTGTGTGGGCTCCTCTCCACAGGCTACAGGTCCAGCACAGAGTCTACTCCTGCAGGGGTTCTCCATGGGGCGCAACCTCCTTCAGGCCACATCCACCTGCTTCACTGTGGGCACCTCCACGGGCTGCAGCATGGAAATCTGCTCCACCATGGTACACCATGGGCTACAGGGGGAGAGCCTGCTCCACCATGGTCCTCTCCACAGTCTGCAGAGGAACTTCAGCTTCGGCGCCTGGAGTACCTCTTCCATCTCCTTCTTCATTGACCTTGGTGTTTGCAAGGCTCTTTCTCACTCCTCACTCTCCCAGCTGCTGTTGTGCAGCAGGTTTTGTGTTGGTTTTTTTTTTTTTTTTTTTTTTTTTTTTTCCCCCTCTTAAATATGCTCTCACAGAGGTGCAAACAACATCGCTTATTGGCTTGGCTCTGGCCAGTGGCAGGTCCCTTTTGGAGTCAGATAGAACTGGCTCTTATCTAACATGGGGCAGCTTCTGGACTCTTCTCACAAAAGCCACCCCTGCAGCCCCCCTGCTACCAAGCCCTTACCATGTAAACCCAATACACCAACCAATACCACACAAGATTTAGGGTCACTTTTCTAACTTTAGTTAAATCATCTACACTTTGATTCCACTTCCTGGCTGGATGATTATCCTTAGCTTGAGTGTTTACAGATTCCATCTTGAAAGGTGCTTTCCTGAATGTAATAATTGCCAGATTTTGCTTCTGCAAACTGGGGATCTATTTACTTCCCAATTTAAAGCTTCCTATTGGCAGAACCATTGTGTAGGACCTTTCCAAGTAGCATGAGTCCACATATATGATTTTTGATCCATTCTGTGCTGCTAAAACAACTGCTATTATTTCTCCTGTTTGTGCACTACCTTTGTTGTCCAATAAAATGTTCAGATTCTTAACTCGGTGTGCAATAAGCTAAATACACATGCTAGGTTGAGATATTGTTTATTTCAGATTTGCACAACTCTGGGTACCAGGTGATTTTCCACAAAGCTGGCCTGACCCTGGACTTTCCCTGTGAATTTTTATACAATTCTACAGTCATCATATTAGTACATCCCACTAAATTCTAATGGGTCAGTGATTTATATACAGTTGCACAATTTTATCTAGAAAATCTATGCATGCTCAGGGGAAGGGTCTTCACCTAGGCCAGGGTCATTTTTTTCCCGATTCTCTCCCCCATCCCACAGATTAAATGGCTGTGTGGTGCTTAGCTGCCTGCCAGGTTAAACCAAAACACTTGCTTTCCTTCAGCTAGCTCCAGAGCTCATGTTAGTGCAGCTTTCTCTGCCGAGATGTTGGATGGTCATAGAATCATGGAATCATAGAATCATAGACTCATAGAATCATAGAATGGCTTGGGTTGGAATGGACCTTAAAGATCATCTAACTCCAACCCCCCCGCCCTGGGCAGGGATGCCACCCGCTAGATCAGGTTGGCCAAGGCCCCATCCAGCCTGGCCTTGAACACCTCCAGGGATGCGGCATCCACAACTTCTCTGGGCAACCTGTTCCAGTGCCTCACTACCCTTACACTGAAGAATTTCCTCCTCGTGTCTAGTGTAAATCTCCCCTCTTTTAGTTGAAGATCATTCCCCCTTGTCCTATCATTATCTACCCAAGTAAAGAGCCCTTCTCCATCCTTTTTATAAGACCACTTTGTTGAGGTTTAACCCAGCCGGCAGATAAGCACCACACAGCCGTTCGCTCACCCTCCCCCCTCCCTCTCTGGGATGGGGGGGGTCAGAATTAAAAAGAGATGAAAGCCTGTGGGTTGAGATAAAGACAGTTTATTAGGACAGAAAAGAAAGGAAAATACTAATAATAATCATAATAGTACTACTAATAATAATGTGTACAAAGAAGTGATGCACAATGCAATTGCTCACCACCTGCTGACCGATGCCCAGCCTATCTCCGAGTCAGGCAATATTTATCAAAACTGATTGTGCTGGGGACCTTCAAGCCACTCAGTGGCAGCAAGAGGCAAAATGGCAATTTTCCAATGGCAACCAGCCAGGTGTATCCAGGCAGACAGGAGTGTACCATCATAATGCAGACATCTTTCACTTTTAGTCTTGTATCATGTGGCTAGAAACACCTTCTAACTCCAGTTGGCACCAAGATTACCAGCCTTCTCTATGGCCAACAGGACCTTGTTAAACCAATGAGGAAAACCACTGAACAAGAGAGAGCAAAACTGTTGAAGTGAATAAAAAGGACAATTATGGCACTAGTCTTTATTATAGGCCTTTCACCAGACATACTTCTTTGCTGTAAAGTGATGCTCAAACCCCACAGATACACATTTATATGTTTTCTCATGTATTAGTTCTCTCTTTCCTGCTGCTGAGTAATATTTGTTAACAGGACAGAAGCAATGTAGCTATGGGAGAGAAATGAGGAGTCAGACAGACAGACAGACAGAGCTGGTAACTCACTAACTGTTAAGTAGTGCATCACTGCCTATTAATTTCCCTTGAATTCCAGACAGTGGACATGAATTTCCAGGGCTGACAGTTTAACTTGTAGAGTGGTTAGATTAGATTTGGGATTAACTGAGAAATAATAACTCTGGAATTCCGTGATACCATTTTTACTGTCCATATTCAAGAATGGCTGTGCTTTCAGTTATTCTGCTTTCCCTTCACTATGAAGATCTTCTCTGCAAGAAATGCAATTCTTTCTAGAGGACTATGGCATGACCCCATACTGATAAAATGTATGGGGTTGTTCCCATCAACAGATCCTGAGTGGATCAAAGCTAAGAATGGAAGTAGATAGATTTTCATTCTTTAAAAACATAAAGCAAGCAAAGCTTGAAACCTGATTCTTTGCAGGTGCATCTGTTATCCACAGGTTCATTCCCAGGGTACCTATCCAAATGTGATTATCACCCTGTACTCGGCTCTGGTGAGGCCGCACCTTGAGTACTGTGTTCAGTTTTGGGCCACTCACTACAAGAAGGACATGGAGGTGCTTGAGAGAGTCCAGAGAAGGGCAACGGAGCTGGTGAGGGGTCTGGAGAACAAGTCTTACGAGGATCAGCTGAGGGAGCTGGGATTATTCAGCCTGGAGAAGAGGAGGCTTAGGGGCGACCTTATCACTCTCTACAGGTACTTGAAAGGAGGCTGTAGCGAGGTGGGGATTGGTCTATTCTCCCACGTGCCTGGTGACAGGACGAGGGGGAATGGGCTAAAGTTGTGCCAGGGGAGGTTTAGGTTGGATATTAGGAAGAACTTCTTCACCGAAAGGGTTGTTAGGCATTGGAATGGGCTGCCCAGGGAAGTGGTTGAGTCACCATCCCTGGAGGTCTTTTAAAGACATTTAGATGTAGAGCTTAGCGATATGGTTTAGTGGAGGACTTGTTAGTGTTAGGTCAGAGGTTGGACTAGGTGATCTTGGAGGTCTCTTCCAACCTAGATGATTCTGTGATTCTGTGATTTCTGCCTATTTTAAGAAGTACTATATTATCCATATCTCATCTTGATAAAATTATTTGCTTAGGTCAGCTAAACAAAGCTCTACACAAATTTAGTCAGATATGCATGCATTGCAATGTACAACTACATATAATTACTATAACTACAATTAATGCAACAAATAAAAACAGTTGTTTTAACCACATGAAGTTTGACAACCATGACATGAGCCAGGAGAAATCTAGCCCCATTGTTAATAGCTGCATCCTGAGACACTTAGTGAAACAAATGGGTGGGATGCTTGCCAGATTTGGTTAATATCTGTTTGGATTTGATTTTTCTCATTTACATAGACAGCAGCTGTGCTTCATCACAGCACAGATGCCTCCCTGAGCCGTGAGTAGGGTGTCTAAGGCAAGACGGTTTTCTAAGGCTATTTGGGATACCTGTTCTATTTCTGTTTGTATTTGACCAAGAGCATCAGTAGTAGCATTGCTTATGATTTCTATGTTGCAGAAATATTTACTATTGCCCTCTCAAGTTCTATTATTCCCAATGTGGGAACTAAAGCTCTTCAGAAAGAATGAAACAAGATATTTCTTTCTGAAAGGTTATTATACATTGCTCGTATTTCCTGAGGTGTCATAAAGATAGGCTGTGCTCTAGGCCAACCCCTCATGTCTGAATGGTTATAGACTCTAACATCCAGAACTAAGGCTCCCAGGACACAGGTCCCATACCATCCAGGAGGAAGTGCTTTACACGCTCGTGGACCACATAGCCAATATACTCCTCCTGGGGCTATTCACAAATAGAGGCCAATAGGCCTGCTTCTATTTCCATAATTTCTTATGATAGTGTAATTGGTAGTTTCAACTGTAATAATAGTTTTATATTGTCCAGTCAGATTCCACGAACCTACATACGATCCCTGGATGGCATTCTCCTTATCGGTCCTATTAATTAAGTCTATACATGACAGACTTTTCCTTTCAATAGCATACACAGGGATAGAGAGAAACTGGAGAGGAGATACTAGCATTGCTCGAGTTTGCTAATTGCCACAAATCTGTCTTATTCACAGTGAGTGGTATAGCACAGATGGGAGTTCCCTCACTTACAAAAAAGGGTAAAACAGGTACATATACGCAAACTCAAAAAGATGACATATTTGGAAGACAGGTTAAGTTTAAAGTTACCTGAACTATGGAATCCTGTGTCTAGGGATTAGAACTGTAGGTTAGTCCCATTAAGGTAAGTATAACTGGATTAAAAATCATTTTGTCCTTTTAAACAGCAATTTCAAGTCCTCAGTTGGTTCTACTTGCCACAAAGCTTTCTGTGCTCCTTCTTCTGATGTTATTCCTCTTCTCGTGACTATGGTGGTTTTACTCAGGTGGGCGGCTGAGCTCTACCACAATGGCTCTCTCACTCCCTCTCCTCAAAGGGAAAGGGGAGAAAATAGGATGGAAAGGGCTCAAGGGTTGAGATAAGGACAGGGAGATCACTCAACAATTATCGTCATGGGCAAAACAGACTCAGAGTAGGGAGACAGTAAGACTTTTTGCCTATTACTAACAAGCTAGAGAAGTGAGAAACAAAGGAAAGGAAGCAAAACAACCTTCCACCCATCCACCCTCTTCCACCTCCTCCCCCAGAGTGGCGCAGAGGAACAGGGGAATGGGAGTTGCGGTCAGTCTATAGCACTTTGTCTCCACCACTCCTTCTCGGTCACTCTCTTCCCCTGCTCCAAAGTGGGGTCCTTCCCATGAGATGCAGTCCTTCCCGAACTGATTCTGCATGGGCTTCCCACAAGCAGCAGCTCCTCAAGAACTGCTCCAAATAAGGGTCTGTACCACGGGGTCCATCCCTCAGGAGCACACTGCTCCAACATGGGTTCTCCACAGGCCGCAGCCTCCTTCAGGGCATATCCCTTTCCTCTGCACAGCTTTCCAGCTACTCTGCCCCAAGCCTGTAAATAGCTTCTAGTTTTAGCTCAATTCGAACTGGGAGCACATTTTTTGTTCTCCCAGGCTGTTTTCCTGCCATACAAAAGAAGCCACTGCATTCAACACCTCTTCAGGGACTTTCTAGCTTTCATCTGTCTTTGGTTCTGTCAATAAACAAATGTGGGCCTTCCATGCATTTTCAGGTGGAATTTTAACTTGCACCAGTCTTCAGAAAAGGCAGGTTCAGGGGGACCCAGGCAACTACAGGCCAGTCAGACTCACCTGGAAAGGTGATGGAGCAGCTCATCCTGGAGGTCATCTCCAAGCATGTGAGGATAAGAATGTGATGAGGAAGAGTCAACAAAAAAAGTGTTGCCAGAAGGTCAAGGGAGGTGATCCTCCCCCTCTACTCAGCCCTGGTGAAGCCACACCTGGAGTATTGTATCCAGTTCTGGGCTCCCCTGTACAAAAGGGACATGGAACTACTGGAGCGAGTTCAAAGGAAGGCTACTAAGATGATTAGAGGACTGGAGCACCTGTCATACGAGGACAGGCTGAGAGAACTGGGCCTGTTTAGCCTGAAAAAGAGAAGACTGAGGGGTGACCTCATTAATGTATATAAATTTCTGAGGGGAGGGTGTTGAGAGGATGGAACCGGTCTCTTTTCAGTTGTGCCCAGCGACAGGACGAGAGGCAACAGGCACAAACTGAAGCACAGGAGGTTCCGGCTGAATATGAGAGGGCACTTCTTTACTGTGAGGGTGACTGAGCACTGGAACAGGTTGCCCAGAGAAGTTGTGGAGTCTCCTTCTCTGGAGATATTCAAAACCCACCTGGATGCCTTCCTGCGTAATGTGCTCTAGGTGATCCTGCTCAGTAGGAATGATCTTCAGAGGTCCCTTCCAACCTTGTCCATTCTGTGATTCTGTGATCATCCAGTTTATATTGGGGCTACCACTGATTACAATATTTACTCAAAGTTAGACCAATTTTTAAGGATGCATCCAAAGTGAGGAGCAAGGAGTACTGACTGCTTCCCATTTTCCATTCGTTGGTTGCTCGCATTCGGCCTTGACTTCAACCATCAATCAGCTCTGGTGGCTCACGGGTCTGTATCCTGTTCTTGCCAAACCACAGCATCTTTACACTAATTGCACTAAGCCAAGGACTTTTCAGCTTTTCACTCTGTCCTGCCAGGGGGAAGGCTGGGTGTGCAGCAGGAGCTGGGAGGAGACAGAACCAGGACAGCTGACCCAAACTGGCCAAAGGGGTATTCCATAGTATATAACATCATGCTAAACAATTAATATGGGATGGCTGGCCAGTGTGGAGGGGACTGCTGCTCGGGGATAGGCTGGGCATCGGTCAGCGGGTGGTGAGCAACTGCATTGTGTATCACTTGTTTTATACACGTTATTATCAATAGTAAGTGCTATTACCATTATTTTTTTCCCTTTCTTTTCTGTCCTAATAAACTGTCTTTATCTCAGCCCAAAGGCTTTCATTTTTTTCTGATTCTCTCCCCCATCCCAGAGAGGGGATTCTCCACAGGTCACAGCCTCCTTCAGGGCAGATTCACCTGCTCCACCATGGTCTCCTCCACAGGCTTCAGTATGGAAATCTGCTCCACCGTGGTACATCATGGACAGCAGGGGGACAATCTGCTCCACCATGGTCTCCTACACGGGCTGCAGGGGAACTTCAGCTCTGGAGCCTGGAGCATCTCCTCCCCCTCCTTCTTCACTGACCTTGGTGTCTGCTGAGCTGTTTCTCATTCCTTGCTCTCTCAGCTGCTGTGGTAGAGCTCCCCCCCCCCCCCCCCCCCCCCTTTCTTAAATCTGCTCTCACAGAGGTGCAAACAACATCGGTTATTGGCTCGGCTCTGGGCAGCAGTGGGTCCCTTTGGAGCTGGCTGAAACTGGCCCTTATCTAACATGGCTCAGCTTCTGGATTCTTCTCACAGAGACCACCCCTGCAGTCCCCCCACTACCAAGACATTGCCATGCAAATCCAATACAAGGGTCAAGGTAGATTTTCCATCCCATTTTCTCATGTCCTCTCCATAGTCACATAGGTAAAACTACAGCATGGCATGTGGTGTGCACCCACTATATCTACTTTCTTGAAGAGGAATGACGCTTACGCCTGACAGCCAAGGTACAGGTTCATACAGGTGGGGAGGAAGATATATTCTCTTTAAGCTGGTGGACCTCTTGAGTAAGCTTCCCCACAGCTGACACGCAAGCCAATAGGGAAGAAGAGCGACTTTCTTTGTACTGCCAGAGGTGTCTAGTCAGTTCATCCACCATGGGTTCCTCTTGGTCTTTCCAGGTCATTACTGCCAATGAGTTTGGTTGATGAGTTTGAGTTTGGCATTTGATGATGGTGCGCTCCTTACAAACTTCTGCTACATGGGTCATGTGAACTTGACTTCATCTGGATCTTTGGATATGTGTTCATTGTCTAGGTCATCATAAGTCACCTCCCATATGGCTAATTCCCTCAGGTAATGGATTCTCCTCTCCATGGTGATCCACTTGCCTTGTTGACATACAAGATCTTCCTTGAAGGGATACCTTTCCTTCACGCCTGACAGGAGACACCTCCAGAGGGTGGAGCCTTCTGACCCTTATCCAATTGCTTTCTCAATGCCCCCTTCCCTAGCAAGGTATCCCAGCTGCCTGGCTTCCCTGCCCTCTAATTCTAGGCTATTGGCTCTGTTACACTAGCATTGGAGCAGCCAGGTGACAATGTGCCGACCTGGACGACGGCTGAAATCTTTTCGCATATCTCATAGCTTACACTGGGCTAGGGATCATGTGGTTATTGACATTTTTATATCTTCCTATTTGTCCTTCTGTTCACATGATATCCACACTTTGGAGTATCCTGCCTTGTCATCTTCTTCCTCATTCCTTGTCTGAGTAGGAGTTCCTTTCCTTTCTAAAGGGCCTGAGTTTTGCATGCATTGTTTTGTTTTGCATATAGGGGTAACTGATAATGGCACACGTTGGTTCTCTGGCCCAGCCATGGCGCCCGTCACAGGAGTTGGAGTGATTGCAGGGCCCATTGCAGGAGTTAGAGTGGCTGCAGGGTCTGTCACAGGGGCTGTAGTGGAGTTGATTGCTATAGACCGCCTGACCAGGAAGAGCAAGCGGATGAGGCCCTCCACAGACAAATAGAAGCAGCCTCACATTCACAGGCCCTGGTCCTCGTGGGGGACTTCAACAACAGCGATATCTGTTAGAGGGACAACTCAGCAGGGCACAAGCAATCCAGGAGGTTCCTGGAATGTGTTGATGATAACTTCCTCCTCCAAGTGATAGAGCAACCATCAAGGAGCGGGGCTCTGCTGGACCTCATTCTCACCAACAAGGAAGGTCTTGTTCAGAATACGAAGGTCAAGGGCAGCCTTGGCTGCAGTGACCGTGAGATGGTGTAGTTCAGGATCCTGAGGGGAGGGAGCAGGGTAAAAAGCAAGCTCACAGCCCTGGACTTCAGGAGAGCAGACTGTGGCCTCTTCAAAGAGGTGCTTGGAAGAGTCCTGTGGGATAAGGCCCTGGAGGGAAGAGGGGCTCAAGAAAAATAGTTAATATTCAAGGGTCACCTCTTCCAAGCTGTGCATCTCAATAAAGAGGAAGTCAGGAAAAAATGCCGGGAGGCCTGTGTGGATGGGCAAAACTCAAACATAAAAGGGAGGCATGCAGACAGTGGAAGCAAGGGCAGGTAACCTGGGAGGAATACAGAGACATTGTCCAAGCACCCAGGAATAAAGTTAGAACAGCTAAAGTCCAAATGGAATTGAATCTGGCTAGGGATGGCAAGGACAACAGGAAGGGCTTCTACAAGCACATCAGTGACAAAAGGAAGACTAGGGAAAATGTGGGCCCTTTGCTGAAGGAAATGGGAGACTTGTTTACAAAGGACAGTGAAAAGGCCGAGGTAGTGAATGGTTTCTTTGCCTTGGTCTTTAACAGCAAGTCTGGCCCTCAGGAATCCCAGGTCCCAGAGAGCAGGAAGAAAGCTTGGAGCAAGGCAGATGTACCCTTGCTAGAAGAGGATCAGGTCAGGGAATAGACAAGCAAACTGGACAGTCGTACGTCAGCTCATGTCCAGCTTTTCGTCCATCAGAACCCCCAAGACCTTCTCTGCAGGGCTGCTCTCAATGAGTTCTTCTCCCAGTCTGTACTCGTGCCTGGGATTGACCCGACCCAAGTACAGCACCTTGTGCTTAGTCTTGTTGAACCTCATGCGGTTCACATGGGCTCACTTCTCAAGCTAGTCCAAGTCCCTTTGGATGGCATCCCTTCCTTCTGTTGTATCAACTGCACCACTCGGCTTGGTGTCATCTGTAACCTGGCTGAGGGTGCACTCGATCCCACTGTCTATGGCACTGATAAGGGTATTAAACAGCACTGGTCCCAGAACAGACCCCTGAGGGACACCACTCATCACCCACCTCCACCTGGACATAGAGCCATTGACCACCACTCTCTGGGTGCAGCCTTCAAGCCAATTCCTTATCCACCAAATAGTCCACCCTTCAAATCCATTTCTCTCCAATTTGGAGACCAAGATGTCATGTGGGACCGTGTCAAAAGCCTTGCAGAAGTCCAGGTAGATGACATCGGTCTGTTTTCCCTTGTCAAATGGTGCAGTCACTCCATCAAAGAAGCCATGATATCTGATGTTCAGACAAAACCTCCCGTGTTTCACTTTATGCCCACTGCCCCTTGTCCTGGCACTAGGCACAAGCAAAGAGAGCCTGGCTCTGACCTCACTGCACCTTCCCTTCAGGTGTTTATAGATATGTCTGTGGGCCCTGATGGGATGCAATCAAGTGTGACTTAGGGAGCTGGCAGATGTCATTGTGAGACCACTCTCACTAATCCTTGATCAATTGTGGCAACTTGGAAAAGTACCCAAAGTTTGGAGGAAAGCAAATGTCCCTCCTATCTTCAAGAAGGGCCAGAAAGAGGAACTGGCGAGCTACAGGCTGGTCAGCCTCACCTCAGTGCCTGGAAAGTTGATGGAGCAGCTAATCCTGGAAACCATTTTAAGGCCTGTGAAGGACAAGAAAATCACCAGGAGCAGTCAGCATGGATTCACCAAGGGGAAGTCATACTTGACCAACCTGATAAGTTTCTACGATGAAATCAGCAGCCTGATGGATGAGGGGAGAGCCGTTGCTATTGTCTACCTGGATTTCAGGAAGGCTTACAACACTGTTTACAATCAGATCCTTTTAGACAAGCTGTTGAAGTACAGGCTCGATGAGTAGATGGTGAGGTGGATAGAAAACTGGCTGAACACTTGAGCCCAAAGGGTGGTGATCAGTGGTGCAAAATCCAGTTGGAGGCCAGTAAAGAGTGGAGAACTGCAGGGGTCAATACTGGGTCCAGTCCTGTTTATCATCTTCATTTATGATCTGGATGATGGGATGGAGTATACCCTCAGCAAGTTTGTTGATGACCCAAAACTGAGAGGAGGGGCTGATATGCCAGAGGGTCATGCTGCCATCCAGAGGGACCTGGACAGGCTGGAGAAATGGGCTGAAAAGAATATAATGCAGTTCAAAAAGGAGGAGTGCAAAGTCCTGCACCTGGGGAGAAATAACCCCAGGCACCAATACATGCTGGGAGCCACACAGCTGGAAAGAAGCTATGCAGAAAGGGACCTGGTAGAAACCCAGTTGAACATAAGTCAGCAAGGTGCCCTGGCCACAAAGAAGATTAACGATATCCTAGGCTGAGTTAGGCAAATCAGTGCCAGAAGGTCAAGGGAGGTGATCCTTCCCATCTACTCAGTGTTGGTAAGGCCACAGCTAGAGCCTTGTGTCCAGTTCTGGGGTCCCGAGTACAAGAAAGACGTAGACATACTAGAAAGAGTTCAACAAAGAGCCAACAAGAAGATCAATGGACCAGTGCGCTGTATTGGGTTTACGTGGAAAGGTTTTGGTAGCAGGGGGCTGCAGGGGCAGCCTCTGTGAGAAAGGTCCAGAACCTACCCTATGTTAGATAAGGGCCAGTTTCATCCGGCTCCAAAGGGACCTGCCACTGCCCAGAGCCGAGCCAATAAGCAATGTTGTTTGCATCTCTGTGAGAGCAGATTTGGGGGGGGGGGGGGGGGGGGAGGAGGAAGCGCTCCAGGAGCTGAAGTCAAAGAAGAAATCAGCAGCCTGATGGATGAGGGGACAGCTGTTGCTATTGTCTACCTGGACTTCAGGAAGGCTTTCAACACTGTTTCCGATAAGATCTTTTTGGACAAGCTGTTGAAGTACGGGCTGGATGAGTAGATGGTGAGGTGGATAGAAAACTGGCTGAACGCTTGAGCCCAAAGGGTGGTGATCAGTGGTGCAAAATACAGTTGGAGGCCAGTAAAGAGTGGAGAACTGCAGGGGTCAATACTGGGTCCAGACCTGTTTATCATCTTCATTTATGATCTGGATGATGGGATAGAGTGTACCCTCAGCAAGTTTGCTGAGAGGAGGGGCTGATACGCCAGAGGGTCGTGCTGCTTTGAGAATTAAAGTTGTGTTTTTGCAGTGTAAAATTCCACTAACCTTGCACATTCAAAAGTGATTGTGCAGGCATAACGGTGGCATAACAGTGGGGGGGCATGTTAAGCAGATACAGGGACAGTGGAAAGTCCCACTGCCCCAAAATAAGGAGGATAGCTAAGAAAAACGAGATCAGCAGTGTGAAATCAGTAAAACAAAACAAAACACAGGCCCTCTAGTCATGAGAGAAGAAAAAAAAAAAAAGGAAAAGGAGAAATTAAAGGTTGGTCAAATAAAATTGTACATGTGTGGTATAGAATTGCACTGAGTAGGTTGTGAACCTGTAGTACTCAGCCAATGAGGAAACAGGGGAGAAATCAGGTGTCGGGTAATAGGGAATAAACGGTTATGATATACTTTTGCTGTGCAGTCTTGCTTGCAGGATGCCCACCACTGTAATTGCAAATAAAAAATGCTACTTCACTGAGATCCTCACCTGAGCCTGTGTTATTGGCTACAGATTGTTTCTCACAAGTTGGGGTTTCATCCAGCAGCCTGTTGCTTCTGGGGAGCTGTGGGAAAGGAATTCGCAGGTGGCTTTGCGCTGTTTCACACTTCCCTGAATTAGAGATAATGAGGAAACAAGCAGCAGAAACAAAAACTTGAGCAAGGTCGAGATAAATTAACTTGGCTACAGTGTTAAAGATGAGCTTTGGGCAGTGGCCAATTGCTGGGTGGCTTGAGGCACATGTCTGAGGGTCTCTAACCAATTGTATGACAGATTTGGGTGCGTGGACAGTGTGTGGGGCTACAGGGAAAGTATACGTAGTAGTGAGAAATGGCAATAAATGTCTCCTGTTCAAGAGCCATCAGCAGTCCATGTCTTTCATCCCTTCAGGGAGTGCCATTACCACCGCAGCAGGAAGGCATGCCCCGCTGATTTCAGCAGTCCTGTGCATTGGTGATGGTGGTTCTGCAGAGAGCTGACAAAGGAACTGAGACTGGTTAAGAAGGCAGGACTGGTGAAGAATTAGGGAAGAAAGGAAGATAGGCACTCCAGTTTTTAGAATTTAACTGGTAACTCTGTGCACAGACCAAGGTAAGAAATATTAAGTATAGCCTTGGGGGTTGAGCAAGACTCTTGTGTGAAGTGTGATTGAGATGTACTTTTGTACGAAGCGAGTCTGGAGTCCCGATCCGCGGTTCTGTAGCTCTGCGAGGGGTTCAGATGGAGATGGGCAAAGCAAGAGGTAGAAGGGAGAAAGGAAGAGTCTTGGGGAACTCTGGTGAACAGTACCCCCTTGCATGGTAAAGTGTTTGGCAGTACACCAGGGAATATGGTAAACCCGTAAGTCTAAGAGGAAATGATTTTAAAAAGAATGATTAAATACTGTGTATTAATCTGAACCAAGGAACCAATTGAGTAAAGAGCAGTATTTTGGCTAAAATGTAGGTCTGATGAAAATTCAGACTTCAAATATGTATCTAAACAATAAGACTCCCTTTTTTCGGAGGAGTCAAGTTATGCTGCTTGCTGGGTGCAGGGGGTAAGTCAGTTTTTATTGAAAAAGGGTCAGGACCAGGAGAAAGAGGAGTCACTGGTGGCAGTAGCAGCAACTCCAGGAAAGGAGCCAGGGACTGCAATTAACACCATCCCTACAGAAGAAGTGCACTCTAGGCTCTGGCAAGAATTACAACAATGTATAACAGATACTGAGAATTTCACCTTCCCTGATATTAACATGACTCCCTGATTCCCATTCATAAGCTAATTCGTCAACTGGAGAGCCAAGGAGTGGTCAGCAAGACTCATTCACCCTGTAATAGTCCCATATGACCAGTGGACTATTGTGGCCTGAATGAAGTCCCACCACCACTGAGTGCTGCAGTGCCGGACATGCTAGAACTCCAGTATGAACTGGAATCAAAGGCAGCCAAGTGGTATGCCACAGTCGGTATCACTAATGCATTTTTCTCCATCCCTCTAGCAGCAGAGTGCAGGCCACAGTTTGCTTTTCCTTGGAGGGGTGTCCAATACACCTGAAATCAACTGTCCAAGGGGTGGAAACACAGCCCTACCATTTGCCATGGACTGATCCAGTCTGCGCTGGAGCAGGGGGAAGCTCCTGAACACCTGCAGTACATTAATGATGTCATCGTGTGAGGGGACACAGCAGAGGAAGTTTTCGAGAAAGGGAAGAAAACAGTCCAAATCCTTCTGAAGGCTGGCTTTGCCATAAAACAAAATAAAGTCAAAGGACCTGCACGAGAGATCCAGTTTTTAGGAATAAAACAGCAAGATGGACGTCGTCAAATCCCAATGGATGTGATCAACAAAATAACAGCTATGTCTCCACCAAATAACAAAAAAGAAACGCAAACTTTCCTAGGTGTCGTGGGGTTTTGGAGAATGCACATTCCAAATTACAGTCTGATTGTAAGCCCGCTCTAATAGGTAAGAAGAATGATTTCGAATGGGGCCCCGAGCAACAACAAGCCTTTGAACATATTAAATGGGAGATGGTTCATGCAGTAGCCCTTGGGCCAGTCCAAGCAGGACAATATGTAAAGAATGTGCTCTACACCACAGCCGGGGAGAATGGCCCCACCTGGAGCCTCTGGCAGAAAGAGCCTGGGGAAACTCGAGGTCTACCCTTCGGGTTTTTGAGTCAGGGATACAGAGGATCTGAGGCCTGCTACACTCCAACCGAAAAAGAGATATTGGCAGCATATGAAGGAGTTAAATCTGCTTTGGAAGTGGTCAGTAGTGAAGCACAGCTCATGGCACCCCGACTGGGTGGATGTTCAAAGGAAGGGTCCCCTCTACACATCATACAACTCATGCTACATGGAGTAAGTGGGTTGCACTGATTACTCAGCAGGCTCAATAGGAAACCCCAGTCACCCAGGAATCTTGGAAGTGATTATGGACTGGCCAGAAGGCAAATATTTTGGGATATCACTGGAGGAGGAGGTAGCCCAGGCTGAAGAAGCCCCACTGTACAACAAGCTACCAGAAAATGAGAAGCAATATGCCCTGTTCACTGATGGGTCCTGTCGTATTGTGGGAAAGCATCGGAGATGGAAGGCTGCTGTATGGAGTCCTATACGACGAGTTGCAGAAGCTGCTGAGGGAGAAGGTGAATCGAGTCACTTTGCAGAAGTGAAAGCCATCCAGCTGGCTTTAGGTATTGCTGAATGAGAAAAGTGACCAGTTCTCTATCTCTATACTGGTTCATAGATGGTAGCAAATGCCCTGTGAGGATGGTTACAACAATGGAAGCAGAGCAACTGGCAGCACAGAGGCAAACCCATCTGGGCTACTGCACTGCGGCAAGATATTGCTGTTCGGGTAGAGAACCTGGTTGTAGAAGTACACCATGTAGATGCTCACATACCCAAGAATGGGGTCACTGAAGAACATCGAAACAACCAGCAGGTGGATCAGGCTGCTAAGATTGAGGTGGCTCAGGTGGACCTGGACTGGCAACATAAGGGTGAATTATTTATAGCTCGATGGGCCCATGACACCTCAGGCCATCAAGGCAGAGATGCAACATACAGGTGGGCTCGTGATCGAGGGGTGGACCTGACCATGGACACTATTGCTCATGAATACATGACTGTGAAACGTGCTGCAATCAAGCAAGCCAAGCAGCTAAAGCGTCTTTGGTATGGAGGATGATGGCTGAAATATAAATATAAGGAGGCCTGGCAGATTGATTACATCACACTCCCTCAAACCCGCAATGGCAAGCGCTACATACTAACAATGGTGGAAGCAACCACCGGGTGACTGGAAACGTATCCTGTGCCCCATGCCACCGCCCGGAACACTATCCTGGGCCTTGAAAAGCAAGTCCTATGGTGACATGGCACCCCAGAAAGAATCGAGCCAGACAATGGGACTCATTTCCAAAACAACCTTATGGACACTTGGGCCAAAGAGCATGGAATTGGGTTGGTATATCGCATCCCCTGTCATGCACCAGCCTCCGGGAAAACCAAGTGATATAACGGATTGTTAAAGACTACACTGAAGGCAATGGGTGCTGGGACATTCAAACATTGGGATACACATTTGGCAAAGGCCACCTGGTTAGTCAACACTAGGGGTTCTGCCAACCGAGCTGGACCTGCCCAATCAAACCTGTTACGCACTGTAGAAGGGGATAAAGTTCCTGTAGTGCACGTAAGAAACATGCTGGGTAAAACAGTCTGGGCTACTCCTGCCTCAGGAAAAGGCAAACCCATTCGTGGAATTGCTTTTGCTCAGGGACCTGGATGCACTTGGTGGGTAATGCAAAAGAATGGGGAGGTCCGGTGTGTACCTCAAGGGGATTGAATACTGGGTGAGAATAGCCCATGAGTTGAATTGTATTATGCTAATTATTATCAAATACTGTATGTCATCACTACCATGATTGCTATATGTCAATGCCCTATTAATGGTATCACAGTAACAGCCACGTAGGTAATGATGAATGAATTTTGATAGAATTGGATAAGCATGGCGGTGTGATGGAACGAGAACAGGCTTTAACTTGAGACAATCCAACATCACACACCATCTCTTCTGCCCTAAAAGCCTGCTGTGACAGATGGCACCCGAAGTCAGTCATGGACTACACAAACTCAGTGGACATTTTATACACATATATGAAAAGTGGTGATTAACTGGAATGTACTGGAAAGGGTGTAACCCGAGTATGACATAAATGGTATGGAATAAGGGGTGGATATTGTCCTGGTTTCAGCTAGGATAGAGTTAATTTTTCCTCATAGTAGCTGGTAGGGTGCTGCGTTTTGGATTTAGGATGAGAATAATGTTGATAACACACTGGTGTCTGGCCGGGGTGGGGGGACCGGCTGCTCAGGGATAGGCTGGGCGTTGGTCAGCGGGTGGTGAGCAATTGCATTGTGCATCACTTGTTTTGTACACATTAGTAGTAGTAGTACTATTATCATTATTATTATTATTTTCCTTTCTTTTCTGTCCTAATAAACTGTCTTTATCTTAACCCACAGGCTTTCATTTCTTTCTGATTCTCTATCCCATCCCAGAGAGGGAGGGGGGAGGGTGAGCGAACGGCTGTGTGGTGCTACATCACTATATCACCTAACAGATAGAATCATAGAATCTTAGCATTATAGAGTCATAGAATGGATTGGGTTGGAAGGGACCTTAAAAATCATCTATTTCTAACCCCTCTGCCATAGGTAGTGATGCTACCCACTACAGCCAGTTGCCCAGGGCAACTGGAGTTCCATCAGGTAATCTTGAACCTGCTCTTCGCTTACAGTGGGAAGGACTTTGCTCCTACAGCCCTGATCTACAGTTTCAGGGAAACGAGAGACATGGGAAGCCTGACTGGCAGTGAAGACTGAGGCAAAGTTGTTGAGTAACTCAGCCTTCTCCATGTCTGTTGTTACCAGTTCTCCCTTCTTGTCTATCAGAGGGGGTACACTCTCCTTGGCCTTTCTTTTCTGGCCAACGTACGGATAGAATCCCTTCTTATTATTTTTTTTTCATATTTTTCATCCAGAAACTGAACTGAACACAGTACTCCAGGTGGGGTCTCACAAGAGCACAGTAGAGGGGGAAAATCACCTCCTCTGACCTGCTGACCACGCTTCTTTTCACAGAATCACAGAATCATCTAGGTTGGAAGAGACCTACAAAATCACCTAGTCCAACCTCTGACCTAACACTAACAAGTCCTCCACTAAACCATATCACTAAGCTCTACATCTAAACGTCTCTTAAAGACCTCCAGGGATGGTGACTCAACCACTTCCCTGGGCAGCCCATTCCAATGCTTAACAACCCTTTCGGTAAAGTTCTTCCTAACATCCAACCTAAACCTCCCCTGGCGCAACTTTAGCCCATTCCCCCTCGTCCTATCACCAGGCATGTGGGAGAATAGACCAATCCCCACCTCTCTACAGCCTTCTTTCAGGTACCTGTGGAGAGTGATAAGATCGCCCCTGAGCCTCCTCTTCTCCAGGCTAAACAACCCCAGCTCCCTCAGCTGATCCTCGTAAGACTTGTTCTCCAGACCCCTTACCAGCTTTGTTGCCCTTCTCTGGACACGCTCGAGCACCTTGATGTCCTTCTTGTAGTGAAGGGCCCAAAACTGAACACAGTACTCGAGGTGCGGCCTCACCAGAGCTGAGTACAGGGGGACAATCACTTCCCTAGTCCAATGATGATGCACCTGGGAAGGGGCAACCCTGGATGTACATACAGACTGGGGAACGACAGGCTGGAGAGCAGCCCAACAGAAAGGGATCTGGGGGTTTTGGTTGATGGCAAGTTGTTTATAACTCAACAGTGTGCCTTGGCAGCCAAAAGGGCCAACCATATCCTGGAATGTATTATGCACAGAATTTCTAGCTGATGGATGCACGTGATTGTCTCACATTACTCTGCAATGGTGCGGCCTCACCTTGAGTACTGTGTGCAGTTTTGGGCACCACAATATAAGACAGATATAAAACTATTAAAGAATGTTCAAAGGAGGTCTACCCCACAAGACAAAAACTAACTTAAAAGCATATAGGATTAACATTATAGGCAAGTAGGTGGCATGACTCAATTAAAAACGCTTTATTTTTTTATGTCAGAAATATAACCCCAAAACCCAATAAATAAAGATTAATAGGAAATTAGCATTAAGAATTCAATTATAACATATGGAGATATCTGGGAATCAAATCCTCAAGCTTTCCTGATACTGAGAAGTCTCTGCAAGCTATGAAGCAAATACATAAATAACTCAAAATGATAAGGACTGTGAAGACTTAGAACTAAGATAACATATTCCAGGTTAATTCCCCCCCTCCCCCAGCAGTGAATATATGCATCATCTACACCTAAATAAAGTATATTTAACAGTTAAAAGAAATTAAACACAGAACAGAAAGCTTTAAAGAATGATGAATGAAATTTGTTTTTAGGGCACACATAAGCTCTTTGTGGTAGATTCCAAGCAGTGGCCCTTGTGTGGTTTTTTTTTTGTCTCCTACCGATGTATAAAAAGTTGAATTCCATATGAATATGATGGCTAACAGGGCATCATAGTGGTTACAATATAGCAAAACACCACACCCTGGAAATAACAATATAGCCCACTGCAGAGTTTGCATTAATACACAGGGAGAGTACATAGAAAAGGTCATTGGTCATATGTTACTCAAAGGCTACTTCATCGCTACAAACTGCTAGTGAGTATTAATCTTTTTTGTCACATTATCTTTGAATAATGGGAAAGCTTTGGGATTTTATACTTTTACTACTTGCACTTTTTATTTTTTTTTAAATGACAAGGTCACTAAAACTCATGCACGCTGCAAAAAACATCATGCAGTAGTTAAGGTAAACCATCCAAGCAATTTTTATTCATTAATAGTCATAAATACACACAGCAGCTTCATTAGAGATTTTTCATTTTTTCCCCTTCAGTTTGAATGTGGAGTATTAGGAGAGCTTTTTGCATGTCAAGCTACGGGACACAGAACTTTTTTCTCTGCACTGCAACCTATATTTACCTGCTAAAAGTAAAAATTGGTTAAGTGGAAATGATTATCATATCTATCTTTTCTCTCTTCCTTTGAATGTACACAGTGTAACAAGAGCAACAGACCTGAAATTACAATCACCAAAACAAACCCAAGATAGTTGTTGTCCAATTTCATTGGCAAATACAGCACAGAGGACATTGTCTGCAAAATGGGATGCCATCAAAGAGGAGGCGGAAGAGGCTCATTTCCTTTATTATTCTCTTTTAAATTTAGGTTTTCCAAAGCAACATCTAGAGGCATAATATCTACACAGCCCATAGCACCAAAATCAGCAATTTCTCCCTGCTCATCCTCATCTGAGGAGGAACTTTCTTCCTGCATCAAAGTAGATAGTAGAAGCTCTTGAACAAATAAGCTACGGTCTGCCCGTTCACTTTCCTTTGACTGACGCTCTGCTTCTGACATCTTAGGATCATTCAACCTGCATAGCAGCACAGAAAGAGAGAAGACCTGCAGTTAGTGACAGCCCATTTTGTTGATGATATTACTAAGCCTAACAGTTGGACTGACGCATGCTGAATAACATCTGAAAATCATTCCGTTTGAAAACAGCCTAGGTACTACTGCACTTTTGACACGTGCATATCTGACAATGCCTGGCACTCCTAATGCAACAAGAATACAGACATTTAACAAACTTGCTCCTAGTTACTATAAAATATCACAGAAGTGGATTCTAAGGCTGAAGGAAAAAATAGCCATTTCCAAAGTTTCTTACCCTTCAGAGGGATTTGAGGAACTTACTCCAGTTCTATCCCAGCTCACAAGATCAATGACTGACATTTTCAGATACTTTCATTAAAGTTATTATTTTCAAAAAGTTTTGGATTGAGATATTATTATGAGTTTAGATAAAAATAAGCATGACAGCAATAACTTGTTCCAACCCAGGTATCTAGACACAGCAACTGTTTAATTATCTGTGCTCTTTCCCAACATACACCCAAAAAAACACCCAAAACCCCCATTTGAATCTTGAAAATCAATATTCTAAACCTCCCAAAAGAGATGGAATAAGTGTGGGCAACTCTTCTATAGAGGAACTCTAGGATCTAACTATACTTTCTGAAACAGCTATGTATTCTGCTTATTAATAGTAAGTTCCTTATTTGCTTTTTTGATCCAAAATATTTTATATATAAACCTGTGTTTGACCTTCAGCCTTAATTAAAGATTTCTTATTAAATAACAATACCTTTTAATATCTCTCCCCTAACATTATCAGCATAAAAGTTTGAAACATATTATTGTAAATGCTCTTGTTTTATCAGAAGTAGTAGGGTAAACAAGCACAGTTTAGTAAAGCAATATTCCTTATGTTTCTCTTGAAATTGAAAAACAGCAATATTTATTCATTGCCTAGGAGCAGACACACAGCAGGATTGAAAAGGAGATGTTGCAAATGGAAACAAAAACATAGTATCTCAACTACAAACTTCATTAGGGATCTCTCAGAAGAAGTTCCATGGCTGAAACTGTAAGCAACTCATACAGCTATATAGCTCAAGTTATAAGACTAACCTCCTTTCCAAGGCCTGCAGAAAACAATTAATCCATATTCCAGTCTAAAGCTTTAAATACATTCCTAGACACATAGATGAAATGCAGCATGCCTGTGAGACTGCCTCTCACTTTCACGAACACTAAGACTCCATGCATTATTTCTGCAGCCAACTCTTGGGAGTTGGTTTTCTGAAAATAGAAGAATTCCCTTCAGGCCAGCTACAAACTACTACTCAGATAATATTTCCTTGGTTTTGCTTTACTCCTAACGGTGTGGTTCTATTTAATTTTTGTGACTGTATTATAAGTTTGTGCATAAATACCTAACTGCACATAAACTGAAAAATGTCAACACATCACATTTCTTATGATTACAGTACACAACATGTGCTATTTAATGTTATTCTGATATTTTGACAAAGCACAGGCTACTACCACATCTTTAAGTACAGAGCAATCAAGTTTAAAAACAATTCAGTGGATGAAGTTTACTGCTTTTAATGGTGCTGCACTAAAGTGTGAAATATTTTTCTTTTACATTGAGTTATGAATTACAGATATTCTGCAACAGCTATTGACCTCTAACATCAGCGTATTCTGTACAATTCACTGATTGGCCTGTTAATCCTGGGATATATTTACCTGCAGTTAAAGACCCTACTTTGCTATACTAAAGCACATACCAAACTAAACACATAGTAGTTTCACCGAACTCTGTAACAGGGACTAGGAAAACAGAAATGGCAGGAGTTAAACCCCTAGAATAAATTACCTTGTAAGAAGAAACTGGGAGTTCTGGATAGTCTGTTGAATGTTTTCTGTGTTAGATGTATTGGTTGCTGCTACAGATTGTGTAAGAGTGGTGGGGATGCTGCTTGTGTTAGTGCGTCTAGTTGCATTGCGTGCAGTCTCCAGTTGTTGTCTTGCTGCTTGAGCATGCTGTCGCTCCAACTGCAGTTGCATCTGCAGCTGCTGTAACTGAGAAGCAGAAGGGCCAGAAGAACTGAGCTGCCCTGCAGAACGTCTCACGCCTGATAACTGAGATAAAAGCTCTGCCAGAAGAGAGAAAAGTTTCTACAGTGAAATCTGCTTAAATACATACCATGCAACAACATAAATATGTCCTGAATACCAGTATATCAATTCTTTTGCTTTCTAAAACCTTTCATCAATGAAATTAATGAACAAATCATATTGATTTGGAAAGCTTCATAGGCTATCCATTACAAGCATCCCATATCTCAAAACCCATAGGGCAAGGAAGATTAAGACTCATCTAGAGTAAAGAACTGTGCATAGATTCAAAGCTTAAAGCTTTTTAAACCAATAAGAGTCAACCTATGAGAAATATCCTATAAGCAATATCCTGTGCAACAATTTTCTAAAATGTTATCTTCGAGTCAAAATAGTTACTAAGAAATCATTTCATTTTTCACTTCAGTTGGTGGTTTTATTCTCCCCCCCAAATCCACCTTTAATACATATTCCAGAGGGTAGCTGTGTTGCAGAAAGACAGAAAAATCAGAGACTCTTTTCAGACATTTCTAGAAAATATATAGTTCAGAAAGCTTTTTCAAAGGCTGTATGACATTAAAAAATATTTGACCACAGTGGGTTTTTTTTGTGTGACTTTTGACCTCTGCTGGAAATAAAGAAATTATAACAATTATAAATAAATAAAATATGGCATGAAATGCTTTCTTCCAAAGTTCAATACCGACAAATTCTGTCCATGCTAAGCATTTCCTAAAATAAATGTTAATAATAAGTTATTGCTCAGTTTACTACAGTAAACTCAGTACAATTTACTTGCATTTACTACAGATTATATTCCAAACAAATTTGTGAGTACTACTTTGATGTGTTTGATGCAAGGAGGACAGAAGATTAATTTGTTCCCCATCTACCTAACCCTCATTAAAGCTACAAGGCGTTATTATAGGTCATAAAAAAATTCCTTCCATCTTACTTTCAAGATATAAACCTTTGAAACTAGGCATTTCTTAGGGGAATAAAGCCCAGTGCAGTAGCTCTTTCATCAGGAACTCTTGGAATGCAAACAGTAAACGCTCAAGTCACTTTTAATCAGCACAGCTAATCATATCAAGATTAGCTACCAATAATATTTTATTTCATTAATTACTGACAACTACAACAAAGAGAAAAATAAATAATGTTTAGAGATCTGTTACGAGCACAAGTTCTAACTTCTGGTAGTATGTACTAATTATTACCCCAATAAAAAGGGAAGACTAATAACGCTGTCAAGCAAGACAGCTGTACTTATCCTCACTTTGAAAAAAATCACTTTGAGTATAGCTTAACTGTACCCCGGTAACAGATCTGAGCTTGAGACACAGGCTTGGTATGAGATAGACACCCAACCAGATGGCACTACATTCTCAAAATGCAAATAAAGAAGTAAATAAATAAATAAGTTCCACCAAAAAAAAAAAAAAAGACAAGACTCAAAGGAATGCCATTTTATTACACCTTTTATTACACCTTTTATGCTCCTAAATGAGAAGGCCTTGTGAGGCTGAAACCAAGGCACTCACTTCACATTTAACTGAGCTGCACTAACATCCACTGTAACAGTAATAAGCATTGCACTCCAGGACACACAAACATCCCCCCTTCTTGCATGAACTCTAGTGCTTTTCAGACACATGACCTAACTTAACTCACTAAGACAAAAGAAAACTTTTTTTCCTCTTTTGCTGCAATATTTTTAGTAGGAATGCAGCCAGCAGGTCCCAGGAAGCGATTCTTCCCCTCTATTTGGCACTGTCGAGGCCACATCCAGAGTGCTGTGTTCAGTTTAGGTTCCCCAGGACAAGAGACACATGGACATAATGGAGTAAGTCCAGTGAAGGGCCACCAAGATGATCAGGAGGCTGGAACACACAGGACATGAGGAAAGAGTGGGGAGAACTGGGTTTGTTCAGATCGGAAGAGACTACTTTTGAAGAAATCTTATTTCTGTCTGAAATTACTCTGAAACTACCAATTGAAGATATAGAGAAGACCAAACCAAACTCTTCTCAGAGGTATACAGCAATAGGACAAGAGTCAGAGAAGGAAACATGGGAAATTCCTATTACATCTAAAGGGTTGTTTAAACATGAAGGTTGTTAAATACTAGAACATGTTGTCCAGAGAGGTTGTGGGATCTTTGTCCTTGGAGGCATTCAAAACTCAACTGAATGAGGCCTTGAGCAACCTGATCAAAACAGATCTGCTTTGAGCAGGGGTTGGGACTAGACAACCCGCAGAGGTCCATTCTAATCTAAATTATTCTATTATTTTTTTCTGCCATTTCAATGAGTTAAATCAGTTCACAGAGGGCCTGAAGAATACTCAAGCCAGCACAACAGAGGCAAGGGGACTATGCTTATAGAAAGAGGGAGGGTAGAGCTGCGGCTTCCTCTTTCAAGAGTGATGTGTTCTTAAATTGGCTCACTGCCTTTCAAGGAATCACAGCCCAATGAGAAGCTCCAGTTTAAACATTTATGCCCTTCCAGCAACTGAAACAAAGGCAGATAACAGCAGGAAGTTCTGAAGTTTTCCTGAAACTTATCATCTTTCTCCATAACAGTGTAATATTGATGCCATTAAGATTTTGCATTAGAAGAAATTATAGAACTTTTATAAACCAATTTCTTGGTCATTTAAAAAAATCTTTATAGAGAAATTATTCTTGAAAATTACAAAACTCAACACATACTTACAGATTATATCTGTAAATCTTAAAAACATGCCTGCATGATTGTTGGAAGTTAAAAATGAGACATCTTGCCCTTCAAAATTCTCCTAAAATTATCCAAAATATGACACAAAATGCTTACAAAAATACAATTACTTAAGAATTTAAAAAGACTTTAAAGACCTAAAAATCAGCAAGCCTAACATTCAAACTTTAATCTGATGTGCTCAGTTTACATTTTTAAATGTCTATCAATAATATTCCAATTGAGCTAATTTCATCTTGATGAACCCAAGTACAGCACTTTGTGCTAAAAAAAATAAGATTCTTAATTTCCTCCATAAACACCTCTATGCATACAGCAAATTAAAGTTAGATGCATTGAAGTAGGTAACAGTGGTTAGAAACAACTACATTTAAAAATATATACATACATATATATGAAGAGAGGTGAAGAGACCTGGGACTCTTCAGACTGGAAAAGAGAAGGCTTAAATGGGAAATCTTATCGATGTGTATAACTGTTCAGAGCTGGCAGCTCTTTAAGGACACTTTTCATAGAGCACAAGAGCCCTCCATTCCCACATGTAAGAAATCAGGCAGGGAAAGCAGGAGACCAGCATGGCTGAGTAAGGACCTGCTGGTGGAAGCAGGGACATGTGGCCTGGGAAGAGTATAGGGATGCTGCCCGAATGTGTAGGGATGGGATCAGGAAAGCCAAGGCACAGCTGAAGCTGACCTTGTTGGCAAGGGATGCAAAGAATAATAAGAAGGGATTCTACAGGTAAATTAGCCAGAAAAGGAAGACTAAAGAGAATGTACCCCCCTGATAAATTAGATTGCAGAAGTGGTGACAATAGACATGGAGAAGGCTGAGGTACTCAACAATTATTTTTTTTTACCTCAGTCTTCACTGGCGATCACTCTTCCCACATCTCTGAAGTCCCTGAACCTCAAGGCAGGGACTGGGGTAATGAAGTCTCTCCCAGTATGAGTGAAGATTGGGTTTGAGACCACCTGAAGAACCTGAACATAAATAAGTCTATGAGGTCTGATGAGATGCATCCCAGGGTCCAGAGGGTACTGGCTGATGTAGTTGCCAAATCACTCTCCATCATATTTGAAAGGTCATAGCAGTCAGGCAAAGTCCTCAGTGACTGGAAAAAGGGAAACATCACAAACATTTTTAAAATGGGTAGAAAGGAGGACCCTGGGAACTACTGACCAATCAACCAGCCTCATCTCTGTGCCTGGAAAGATCATGGAAAAGATCCTCCCTCCTGGAAGCTATGTTAAGATATATGGAAGACAGGGAGGTGATTCAAGACATCCAACATGGCTTCACCAAGGGCAATTTGTGCCTGGCCAGTCTAGCAACATTCTATGATGGAGTGACTATATCAGTGGACAAGGAAAGAGCAATTGATGTCATCTACCTGGACTTGTGCAAAGCATTTGATATCATCCTGTACAACATCCTTGTCTCTAAAATGGAGAGACATACATTTGACGGATGGACCACTCGGTGGATAAGGAACTGGCTGGATAGTTGCATTCTAAGAGTTGCAGTCAACAGCTCAATGTCCAGATGGAGATCTGTGATGAGTTGCGTCCCTCAGGGGTCTGTATTGGGACTGGTACTGGCTAACATCTTTATTAATGACATGGACAGTTGGATCAAGTGTACCCTCAGCAGGTTTGCAGACACCAAGCTGTGTGGTGCAGATGACACTTAAATAGGAAGGAATGCCATCATAGAGGGACCTTGACAGGCTTGAGAAGTGGGCCCATGAGAACCTCATGAAGTTCAACAAGACCAAGTGCAAGGTCCTGCACCTGGGTCGGGGCAATCCCAAGCACAAATACCGGCTGGGTGGAGAATGGATTGAGAGCAGCTCTGAGGAGAAAGACCTGGGGGTGTTGGTTGATGAGAAGCTCAACGTGAGCCAGCAATGTGCGCTTGCAGCCCAGAAAGCCAACTGTATCCTGGGCTACATCAAAAGAAGCATGGTCAGTAGGTCGAGGGAGGTGATTCTCCTCCCTCTACTCCACTCTTGTGAGACCCCACCTGGAGTACACTCAACCAGCTCTGGGGCACCCAATATAAGAAGGACATAGGCCTGTTTGAGTGGGTCCAGAGGAAGGACACAATGATGATCAGAGGGCTGGAACACCTCTCCTATGAAGAAAGGCTGAGAGAGCTGGGGTTGTTTAGCTTGGAGAAGAGAAGGCTATAGGGAGACCTTATTGCAGCCTTCCAATACTTAAAGGGGACTTTATAAGAAAGATGAAGAAAGACTTTTTACCAAGGAGTGTAGGGATAGGACAAGGAGTAATGGCTTTAAACTAAAAGAGGGTAGGTTTAGATTAGATATAAGGAAGAAATTATTTACTCTGAGGGTGGTGAAGCACTGGAACAGGTTGCCCAGAGAGGTTGTGGATGCCCCTTCCCAGAAATGTTCAAGGTCAGGTTGGATGGGACTTTGGGCAACCTGATCTAATGGGAGGTGTCCCTGCCCATGGCAGAGGGGTTGTACTAAATGATCTTTAAGGTCCCTTCCAACCCAAACCATTTTATGATTCTATAAATATCTGATGGGAGGGAATGAAGAAGAGGGAGACAGACTCTTATCAGTAGTGTACACTGACAGAACAAGAGTCAAAATTAAAACAAATTAAACCCATCTGAAAACAAGAAAACACTTTTCTACTGTGAGGGTGGTCAAATACCATAACAGGTTGCCCAGAGAGGTTGTGGTGTCTCCAGCCATGAAGATATTCAGTACCAACCTGGACACAGTCCTTGGCAACCTGATCTAGCTGACCTTATTTGAGCAGGGGGTTGGACTAGATTATGTTGAGATGTCCTTTCCAACCTCAACCATTCTTTTATACCACCTGTGAACAGGTCAGTCATGGGAATGAGCCTAGAAGTCTCTGAATTTAAAAGCACAAGCTAAAGGGGCAGTGGTTTTTGCTTCAGAAGTTCCAGGTAGACAATCCAATCAAGGATACTGTTCATCAGTAAACACCCATCAAGTACGATGACAGTGGGAAACATATATACACTTTCAACTTCAAAACACAGAAAAACAAAGCAACTATTATCATCTTGGATTTTATTTAAAAGTCTATTTAAGAAGGACACTGGGCTAAAATCAGTGGTTACAGCTCTTACCAGCTATAGGATCCATGGCTTCTCTATTGCTTGTAGAATATGAACTTTGAGAAGATGAAAGCCCACCAGTGGAACTGCTAGTAAAGTGCATGTTTGATCTACGTGCACGAGGGCCTCCCAAACCCCGGCCTGGGTGAAACATTCTACGTACATGTCGAACACCGCTAGATTCATCATAAACAAGCAGTTAAGGAAAGTCATTTGCTATCAAGTATTCAAGTATATCAAGTATATCAAGTATCAAGAAGTTATCAATGTCATTTGCTATCAAGTATTAAACAGCAAAAACATTTACTAGGTGAATAATGATTCAACGTTTTACGTATAACGCAACCAAAGCTACAGTGCCAGTCAGACCTATAGATCTGAACCCAAGGCACCCAGGGCTGCTTGCAGCAAATTAATCTTCTTCAGGCTTTTTATCATGTTTAAAAAATGTCAGGATGGATTTTCTGCCTTCTGGATCAAAGTTTTATACTAGGTAATTTAAACTGATGATGCATGTTAAGCAGAGCACATTTCTCAATAGACATAAGGATTTGCTGCTCAGGGAACTAGTTAGCAAGGTCCCCTGGGAAACTGCTTTTAAAGGCGTTGGCGTCCATCAGTGCTGGTCAGTCTTTACAGGCTCTTCAGGAGGGACAGGCAGGGTAGGCAAGGTGGGGGGGTGGCGATGTGTGTGAAGCGTGAGCTGGACTGTGTGGAACTTGAAGTTGGCGATGGCAAAGTTGAGAGCCTCTGGGTAAGGATTAAGGGACGAACAAATAAAGGGGATGTCGTTGTGGGAGTCTATTACAGACCACCTGGCCAGGACGACAACGCCGATGAATTAGTCTTTGAGGAACTAAGAGATGCCTCGAGATCAACTCCCCTTGTCCTTATGGGGGATTTCAACTTGCCGGACGTCAACTGGGCTCACCACACGGCTGACACGAGCAAGTCCAGGAGGTCCCTAAAGCACCTAGATGATAACTTCTTGGTGCGGGTGCTAAGGGAGCCAACTAGGAAAGGTGCCCTCCTAGATCTGTTGCTGGAGAACAGAGAGGGTCTTGTGGGGGACGTGTCAATTGGCGGCCGTCTCGGTCATAGTGACCATGAAGTGGTTGAGTTTAGAATTTATGGTGACAGAAGGAAAACTGCCACCAAAACTTCAGCCCTGGATATGAGGAAAGCAGACTTCAGGCTGCTCGGGGAACTAGTCAGCAAGGTCCCCTGGGAAACTGCTTTTGAAGGCATTGGCGTCCATCAGTGCTGGTCAGTCTTTAAGCACTGCCTCCTAAAAGCACAAGATCAGGCGATTCCAAAATATCGGAAGTCAGGCAAGCGGGGCAGAAGGCCGGCCTGGCTGACCAGGGATCTTCTACTGGAGCTTAGGCAAAAGAAGAAAGTGTAAGGCTGCTGGAAGGAGGGTCAGGTGACGAGGAAGGAATACAGGGACACTGTTCGTGTTTGTAGGGAGAAAATTTGTGTGGCCAAAGCCCAACTAGAGTTGAAGCTGGCCATGTCTGTGGGAGACAATAAAAAAGTTTTTTTTTAGATATGTGAACAGAAAAAGGAGAACCAAAGAAAACATAGGTCCGCTACTTGATGGGCAGGTCACCTCACAGACAAGGACATAGTCAAAGCGGAGACATTTAATGCCTTCTTCGCCTCTGTCTTCAATGCTGATGATGGGCTTCGGGACCCAGGGTGCCCTGAGCTGGAGGACCATGACGGTGGGAATGACAAACTCCCAACCGACCCTGAACATGTGCGGGATTTGCTGCTTCACCTAGATCCATACAAGTCCATGGGTCCAGATGGGATTCATCCCAGGGTGCTTAAAGAGCTGGCTGACATCATCGCGGGACCTCTCTCAATTATTTTTCAATGATCTTGGGAATCTGGAGAGGTCCTAGTTGACTGGAAGCTGGAAAATGTGCCAGTTTTCAAGAAGGGCAAGAAAGAAGACCCTGGTAACTACAGGCCTGTCAGTCTCATGTCAGTGCCTGGTAAAATTATGGAGAAGATTATCCCTGAAGTTACTGAAGCGCACCTGGGGGACAATGCAGTCACTGGTCCCAGCCAACATGGGTTCACGAGGGGTAGGTCCTGTTTGACTAACTTGATTTCCTTTTATGATAAGATCACCCATCAAGGTGATCTTATCATAAAAGGAATAAAAAAAATAAAGGATCTTTATGATAAGATCACCCATCAAGGGAAACCAGCTGATGTAATCTTTTTGGATTTCAGTAAAGCTTTTGACACAGTTTCCCATAGGATCCTACTGGACAAAATGTCCAGCATACAACTTACCAAAAACATCATACGATGGGTGAGCAATCGGCTGACGGACAGGGCTCAAAGGGTTGTGGTAAATGGGGCCACATCTGGCTGGCAGATGGTCACTAGTGGGGTCCCTCAAGGCTCCATTTTAGGGCCAGTCCTCTTCAATGTTTTTATAAATGATTTGGATGTAGGACTAGAAGGTGTTTTGAGCAAATTTGCTGATGACACCAAGCTTGGAGGAGTTGTAGACTCGGATGAGGGTGGAAAGGCCTTGCAGAGAGATCTGGACAGATTGGAGAGCTGGGCGATCACCAGCCACATGAAGTTTAACAAAAGCAAGTTCCGGGTCCTGCACCTGGGACAGGGCAACCCTGGCTATACGTACAGACTGGGCGACGAGACGCTGGAGAGCAGCCCCACAGAGAGGGATCTGGGGGTTGTGGTTGACAGCAAGTTGAATATGAGCCAGCAGTGTGCCCTGGCAGCCAGGAGGGCCAACCGTATCCTGGGGTGCATCAAGCACGGCATTGCTAGTTGGTCGAGGGAAGTGATTGTCCCGCTCTACTCTGTGCTGGTGCGGCCTCACCTTGAGTACTATGTGCAGTTCTGGGCACCACAGTAGAAAAAGGATGTGAAACTGTTGGAGAGTGTCCAGAGGAGGGCTACAAAGATGGTGAAGGGCCTAGAGGGGAAGACATATGAGGAGTGGCTGAGCTCACTGGACCTGTTCAGCCTGGAAAAGAGGAGGCTGAGGGGGGACCTCATCGCAGTCTACAACTTCCTCGCGAGGGGGAGTGGAGAGGCAGGCGCTGACCTATTCTCCGTAATCACCAGTGATAGGACCCGCGGGAAAGGTGTTAAGCTGAGGCAGGGGAAGTTTAGGCTGGACATCAGGAAGAGGTTCTTCACCGAGAGGGTGGTCGCACACTGGAACAGGCTCCCCAGGGAAGTAGTCACTGCACCAAGCCTGTCTGAATTTAAGAAGCGTTTGGACTGTGCACTTAGTCACATGGTCTAAACTTTTGGGTAGACCTGTGCGGTGCCAGGAGTTGGACTCGATGATCCTTATGGGTCCCTTCCAACTCGGGATATTCTATGATTCTATGATTCTATGATTTTAACATCAAAATTAGGAAATAAAGGTATTTAAATACTCAAAATAATCTACACATTTTTATTGTTGTTCTTACCAAGAGCACACATTAATTATTGCATTACCTTTCACTTTTGTGTTTTACTGCTTTCAGTCACATAATTATCTATAATATGCTACTGCATTTGGATTACTTTCACATACACAAAAATGGCATCAGAACTAAAGACCAATGAGGGTAAATGCTGCAGTGCAGAAAGAAGCAGCTTAGTGTCAGAAACATCTTTAAAAGGCTTGGCTATCAGGAGTAAAACAAAAACAAAAACAAACACACACCGACATTGTCTAGCTACACCTAAAGCCCATTCACAATCTGATTATATATATATATATATATGTATTTTCAGACATACAGATCCCCAAAAACCAAACACCAGTTCTATAAAATAAGCAAAACAGATGCAGCCACTTGACTACAAAAGTCAAAACAAGTAGTTACAGAAGTAGTTACAGCTATCATATGGAACAATCTAATCCTTTTCCCTCAGCTTAAGAAAGGATATTAAATCTCTAGGAGCTCTGTGTTCCAGTGTAAGATGAGCTGCAAAGTCATCTGTGACATGATTAGGATCCCCTCCAGGTAACGCTGCACATATTGGACAAATCTGAAACAACAAAGTGAGAAAAAAAAACAACTTTAAACAAATCACAAACCACATCATTCCAAGTTGATCACTTAACAAGGACTCTTATACTTTAAATATCATACTCTAATCCTGTATCTAGATGGCCACGAGTTTAAAGCAGTAAATGTGTTCAAATGAAATTGTTAATTTTAGCATCTTTTCAAGACCCACTTTACTTTATAATTTTGCTTTTAATAATACCACAGAAACCAAAAGTAAAATTTTCAAATCCCATCTGCAATGTTTCAGCTTTAAAACTTCTCTTTATATGTCAGTTCCAGCACAGAGAGTAGGTCTGGTTACACAGGATTACTAATTGCTTGTATGTACCTGCATGTAAAATTCAGTTCATTTAGTGCTCTTTGAATCCCCAAAGCAACTTCTCATTCATCTCACCAGAGAAGTGTGGGAAGGAGAATGAAACCAGATATGAATATTCATTAAAGTATCACCACTGAGACGATCCACTGAGGTAGCATGAGAGTAGAGGTTTGGCAGAGGAAACTCCTTATTCCTACCAAGTATTTTGGGAGATGTCATTACAGTTTTTGTTTTGTTTTGTTTTGTTTTGTTTTACCTTAAAAGTAAACACACACTTAAAGTTAAGGGAACCTTACTGCCACAGCAACTTTCATTTATTATTTTTATTTTTCCTCTCAATGACTTTGCAAGCACCTGAGAGAAGCATGCCTTAAAAAGTCCTTTGCAAGTTTTGCAGGACAGTCTTAAAGTTTGATAGATGACAGGTTAATAAGCCAGAAAGGAGAAATCCATTCCACACAACATGTTAGGTCTTAAGTACTCTGTAAAGCATCACTTTGATAGTAGAATCCAACACTTTTGAGGAATTTTACTCTCTGCTTCTCTGGGTGAAACAGATGGCACTTAAAGTCCTGCCACCCCTCTCCTCCCTAATCAGTCAGGACTGCAATACTTCAGGTAAACATTTTTGCCATCTTCAACTCTCCCAGGAGCAAGCTTTGTCTTTCTAGAGGAACCCTGGCTGTGATGCTGTCCTGGTTTCAGCTAGGATAGAGTTCATTTTCCTCCTAGTAGCCGGTATGGTGCTGTGTTTTGGATTTAGGATGACAATAATGTTGATATCACACTGATGTTTTAATTGTTGCAGAGCAGTGCTTACACTAAGCCAAGGACTTCTCAGCTTCTCTCTCTGTTCTGCAACATCAAGCTGCAGAAGCTGCTGAGGGAGAAGGTGAATCGAGTCACTTTGCAGAAGTGAAAGCCATCCAGCTGGCTTTAGGTATTGCTGAATGAGAAAAGTGACCAGTTCTCTATCTCTATACTGGTTCATAGATGGTAGCAAATGCCCTGTGAGGATGGTTACAACAATGGAAGCAGAGCAACTGGCAGCACAGAGGCAAACCCATCTGGGCTACTGCACTGCGGCAAGATATTGCTGTTCGGGTAGAGAACCTGGTTGTAGAAGTACACCATGTAGATGCTCACATACCCAAGAATGGGGTCACTGAAGAACATCGAAACAACCAGCAGGTGGATCAGGCTGCTAAGATTGAGGTGGCTCAGGTGGACCTGGACTGGCAACATAAGGGTGAATTATTTATAGCTCGATGGGCCCATGACACCTCAGGCCATCAAGGCAGAGATGCAACATACAGGTGGGCTCGTGATCGAGGGGTGGACCTGACCATGGACACTATTGCTCATGAATACATGACTGTGAAACGTGCTGCAATCAAGCAAGCCAAGCAGCTAAAGCGTCTTTGGTATGGAGGATGATGGCTGAAATATAAATATAAGGAGGCCTGGCAGATTGATTACATCACACTCCCTCAAACCCGCAATGGCAAGCGCTACATACTAACAATGGTGGAAGCAACCACCGGGTGACTGGAAACGTATCCTGTGCCCCATGCCACCGCCCGGAACACTATCCTGGGCCTTGAAAAGCAAGTCCTATGGTGACATGGCACCCCAGAAAGAATCGAGCCAGACAATGGGACTCATTTCCAAAACAACCTTATGGACACTTGGGCCAAAGAGCATGGAATTGGGTTGGTATATCGCATCCCCTGTCATGCACCAGCCTCCGGGAAAACCAAGTGATATAACGGATTGTTAAAGACTACACTGAAGGCAATGGGTGCTGGGACATTCAAACATTGGGATACACATTTGGCAAAGGCCACCTGGTTAGTCAACACTAGGGGTTCTGCCAACCGAGCTGGACCTGCCCAATCAAACCTGTTACGCACTGTAGAAGGGGATAAAGTTCCTGTAGTGCACGTAAGAAACATGCTGGGTAAAACAGTCTGGGCTACTCCTGCCTCAGGAAAAGGCAAACCCATTCATGGAATTGCTTTTGCTCAGGGACCTGGATGCACTTGGTGGGTAATGCAAAAGAATGGGGAGGTCCGGTGTGTACCTCAAGGGGATTGAATACTGGGTGAGAATAGCCCATGAGTTGAATTGTATTATGTTAATTATTATCAAATACTGTATGTCATCACTACCATGATTGCTATATGTCAATGCCCTATTAATGGTATCACAGTAACAGCCACGTAGGTAATGATGAATGAATTTTGATAGAATTGGATAAGCATGGCGGTGTGATGGAACGAGAACAGGCTTTAACTTGAGACAATCCAACATCACACACCATCTCTTCTGCCCTAAAAGCCTGCTGTGACAGATGGCACCCGAAGTCAGTCATGGACTACACAAACTCAGTGGACATTTTATACACATATATGAAAAGTGGTGATTAACTGGAATGTACTGGAAAGGGTGTAACCCGAGTATGACATAAATGGTATGGAATAAGGGGTGGATATTGTCCTGGTTTCAGCTAGGATAGAGTTAATTTTCCTCCTAGTAGCTGGTAGGGTGCTGCGTTTTGGATTTAGGATGAGAATAATGTTGATAACACACTGGTGTCTGGCCGGGGTGGGGGGACCGGCTGCTCAGGGATAGGCTGGGCGTTGGTCAGCGGGTGGTGAGCAATTGCATTGTGCATCACTTGTTTTGTACACATTAGTAGTAGTAGTACTATTATCATTATTATTATTATTTTCCTTTCTTTTCTGTCCTAATAAACTGTCTTTATCTTAACCCACAGGCTTTCATTTCTTTCTGATTCTCTATCCCATCCCAGAGAGGGAGGGGGGAGGGTGAGCGAATGGCTGTGTGGTGCTTAGCTGCTGGCCAGGTTAAACCACAACAGATGCAAAACCCAGGTTCCTAAACTGTGCTCTTCATGCATACATTCAAGTTGTTCACAATGGTTCTCAAAAGACTGTGGGCATAAAAGACATTTAATTGAAAGCACAAATACCTTTCTGCCCCTTGGTGGGGAGGGGGGTGAGGAGGATGTCTTAGAATATATTTATTGCAAGATCTAATCTCTCCGAGAGTGGTTGCCAAATCTTCAGTGCTGGTTTATTTTTAGAAAGTAGTGGTCATCGTAAAAGACAATGAGATTTTATGAAGAGTCTTTTTTTACAATCCCTTTCCCCTTTAGCTCAGAATTTCACTTCACTAGATTCTACTTTCCAAATCTCTCACCACTACAGAAGCAATACAAGTGGACACATAGCCGAACGGAACAGACATTTTATCATGACATGCAAGAAGAAAAAGAAGTTACCAGTAATGCACTGATCATAGATCACAGATCATAGAATGGCTTTGGTTGGAAGGGACCTTAAAGGTCATCTAGTTCCAACCCCCCTGCCATGGGGCTGCCCACTAGTTCACTGACCACCCACTAGATCAGGTTGCCCAGGGCCTTGTCCAACAATGCATTGTTACACCAGAAAGAATGAGACAACTTATGACTCAGGTCTATCCAGAAACCCATATGGGAGCTGAGGCTCTGGTAGAGAGTGTCAAAAGATATGCTGTTGGAACTAAGATGTTATTGATTGCAAAAAGTATAACTCAAAAGTATGAGTTGTGCCTTAAAAACAATCCTAAAATACAGGTAAAACCTGCTCCTGGAGAGGTAAAAAAAGGGAATCACTTGAATTATCTTTTCTGTTTGGCCAGAAGTTTTCCTGTTATTGGGAAGAATGGGTTAAAAACGGAAGATTGGCAAGGAGGATGGGATCAGAAAGGAAGACTGGCAAGGAGGATTGTAAATAGGCTCAAGTGACCTTGCAGCTGGGAGTGCGTAAAGTCCGGAGAGCAGCAATGTAGAAAACATATAAATTATGCTTGATGCTGTTTGTGCTCTGTTTGGCAAGTAGCACATCTGTGCATAGATAACATAGGTGTTTGGTGGACTCGGGGCACCCTATCGGACGCATTTGTGCTCCTGGCCTTGGTACAGAGAAGATCAAAGAAGTACAGTGAGGATCACAGCACAGTGGTAAAAACTGCGCCTGTATGAACCCTTGATAAAAACAGGCGAAACTAGCATGCCGGTGATCTCCTAGCATGGACCCTGTTTAGCAGTTCCTGTGTCCCCATTTGTGAGCCTCTGCTCATGTGCCTCTGCTCGGGTGTTGCTTCAGGGATCCCCCGGTTGGTAAGGCAACAAGAATAAATCTACTCTTTGCATTTTAGCTGCAAGTCTGTGGTTGCTCCTGCTGCCTGCCTGTGCTGACTCACATACCTGTGTTGAACCAATCAGGCTAGGGAAGTAGTGAAATTAGTAGTAGTAGTAGTCATTTCAACGAGGACCTCGCGCGGATCGGCTGCAGCGAGGGCTCCTGGCAGGGAGACGAACGGAGCCAACCCCTAACCCCCCCCCCCCCCCCCCAATAACGCGGAACAGAGCCGCTTGGTCAGAGCTGCAGCCCCGGCCCTCTCCCCCCGAGCAGACAGGAGCTGTGCTTGTGCCGCCGCGGGCGTTGACGTGCTGAGGGCGGAGCCAGGGGGTGACGGCAGCCCACCCCCTGACGCTATAAAAGCAGTCCCTAGGTGCGCTAACAGAATCGGCTTGGCAGTTAGCACAGGTAGTTCAGGCGGGGCAGGGAGGAGTGTGAGGAGGATCCTCTCCCCTCTTTCCCACCTCCCTTTCTCTTCTCCTCGGGGAGCTCTGCCTCGTTGCACCTAGAATTCACCATGGTGGGCACCCGTCGCAGTGGCCGGTCCGAGGCGGCAACCCAAACGGAGGAGATGCTGCCTGTCTGGACCCATGTGGGCACTCAGGTGGATCGCCTGAGGGGGGAAGTGGCAGTCCAGACAGGTGACTGAGGGGAGCTCTGGAATCTGGAGACCCACCTGGGTCCTGAGGGAAGAGAGGGCTGTCATGGGTGCAGGTGTGCTCTGCTTAAGGAACTCCTCGAGCAGGTGGCTGGGCTGCATCAAGAAATCCACAGCCTGAGGGGCTCCTGGGAGTCTCTGAGGGTGACAGAGAGGAGGTGTCAACCTGCCCCTGCTGATGCCCAGCAGCCCTCTCCTAAGTCCCTGCAAGGGGTAGAAGCTGACCCAGCTGATCACATGCATGACAGAGGGCTTGACCACCCACAAGAGAAAAGGGGCTGGACCCTCATCTCAGCTCGAAGCAGAAAGAGATATTTGCTCCCGACACCCACGGTGTCCCTGGGTAATAGATTTGAGGCTCTCAAGCAGGAAAAAGAATAGGTTGAGGGTCTAGACAGTAGTCCAAACCTGGGAAGCAACCCTGAGAAGCGTGTCAAGATGGGGGGAAGTACTGAGCATAGGGATCAGGGCCGGACGGGGCACTGCATCACAACCAGTGCCACAAGAAAAGAATGGAGAGTCTTAGTGATCGGAGACTCCTTGCTGAGGGGCACTGAGGCTCCCATTTGTTGCCCAGATAACCTATCCAAAGAGGTGTGCTGTCTTCATGGGGTACGTGTCAGAGATGTTAGGAAGGCTCATTAAACTGGAGGACTGCTATCCTCTTGTCATTCAGGTTGGATCCCGGGAAGCTGCAACTAGAAAAATGAGTAATATTAAAAAGGACTTTGCATCCCTGGGAAGGTTGTTGAAGGGATCGGGGGTGCAGGTAGTGTTCTCCTCTGTCCTCCTGCTGGGTGACCGGGACCCAGAAAGAAGGAGAAGGACGGGACAGGTGAATGACTGGCTGAGGGGGTGGTGTCCGGACCAAGGATTTGGGTATTTTGATCTTGGGCAGTCCTTTGAGAAGCTGGGTATGTGGGCTGCTGATGGACTCCAACTCAGCAAGTAGGGCACAAGTGTGTTGGGGAGCAAGCTCTCTAGGCTGATTACCAGGGCTTTAAACTAGGTTTGATGGGGGAAGGGAGGGGAGCTAAAAGTGACAGAGAAGGGCTGGGGGAAGTTGTCACTGTTGAAGACAGTAGGGAAAAACCTCTGAGTTTCCCACAGGATTGTCTGAGGGCTCCTCAGAGAAGGTAATGATCCCGATACCCCGTCCGGAATCTTCTTCTTGCATCTCTCCAGGGGTAACTGTGCCTGCTGCTTCCCTAAAGTGCCTGTATACCAATGCGCAGAGCATGGGAAATAAACAGGATGAGCTCGAGATCTGTGTTCGGTCACAGGGCCACAATCTCGTTGCAATCACAGAGACGTGGTGGGACAGCTCGTATGACTGGAACACTGTCATGGAGGGCTATGTCCTTTTTAGGAAAGACAGGCTGGGGAAGAGAGGGGGTGGGGTTGCCCTTCATGTGAGGGAGCCATTAGAGTGTACCCAGCTCCACCTGGGGGAGGGTGAAGGACAAGTGGAGAGCTTGTGGGTGAAAATTAAGGGGTGGGCTGGTATGGGGGACACTGTTGTGGGGGTGTACTACAGGTCACCAGATCAGGAGGAGGAGGTTGGTGAGGCCTTCTACAAGCAGCTGGTAGTAGCCTCATGATCACGGGCACTGGTTCTCATGGGGGACTTCAATTATCCAGACATCTGTTGGGTAAGCAACTCGGCCAGGCATGAGCAGTCCAAACGGTTCCTACAGTGCATTGAAGACAATTTTCTGATGCAGGTGGTGGAGGAGCCAACGAGGCAGGGGGTACTTCTGGACCTTGTCCTTACCAACAGGGATGGGCTTGTTAGGGATGTGAAGGTTGGGGGCAGCTTGGGATGCAGCAACCATGAGATGGTGGAGTTCAAGATGGAACTTGGTGGAAGAAGTAAGGCTAGTAGCAGGATTGCTACCCTGGACTTTCGAAGAGCCAACTTCGACCTCTTCTGGGACCTGCTTGGGAGTATCTCATGGGCTAGGTTGCTAGAAGGCAAGAGTGCTTGTGAGAGCTGGGCTACATTTAAACAGCACTTCTTCCAAGCTCAGGATCGGTGCATCACTAAGAGTAGGAAGTCGGGGAAGGGGGGCAGGAAACCTGTGTGGATGAGCAAGGAGCTCATTGATAAGATCAAAAGGAAGAGGAAGGTCTATGAAATGTGGAAAAGGGGCCTGTCCTCTTGGGAGGAGTATAGAAGTGTTGTCAGGGCCTGCAGGGACGCGACGAGGAAGGCTAAAGCCCACCTAGAGATAAGGCTTGCAAAAGAGATAAAGGATAATAAGAAAGGTTTTTTAAAGTATGTAAACAGTAAAAGGAAGACTAGGGATAATGTGGGTCCCTTGCTGAACCAGGGGGGTGTCCTGGTTACAAGAGATGCTGAGAAGGCGGAGATACTGAATGCTTTCTTTGCTTCAGTCTTTGCTTCAAGGACTCCCCCCCGGGACTCCTCGATCCTGGCGGGAGGAGAAAGGGGCTGGGAAATGGAGGGCTCCCCCCTGGTTGACGAGAGAGTGGTTCGGGACTGTCTGAGTGGGCTCAACACACACAAATCCATGGGTCCTGATGGGATGCATCCACGTGTGCTAAGGGAGTTGGTAGAGGTGATCGCCGAACCGCTCTCTATCATCTTTGAAAGGTCCTGGAGAACAGGAGAGGTGCCTGAAGACTGGAGGATAGCCAATGTCACTCCGGTCTTCAAGAAGGAGGATCCAGGAAACTACAGGCCTCTGTCCCTGGAAAGGTGTTGGAACAGCTTGTTCTGGATGTCATCTCCAAGCAATTGGAAGAGAAGAATGTTATGAGGAGTAGTCAGCATGGATTCACCAAGGGGAAGTCGTGCTTGACCAACCTCGTTGCCTTCTGTGATGGCATCACCAGCTGGGTAGATGGGGGGAGAGCAGTCGATGTCATCTACCTTGACTTTAGCAAGGCTTTTGATACTGTCTCCCACGACGTCCTGATAGCAAAGCTGAGAAAGTGTGGGATAGAGGAGTGGACATTAAGGTGGGTTGAGAACTGGCTGACTGGCCAAGCTCAGAGGGTGGTGATCGGCGGTGCAGAGTCCGGCTGGAGACATGTGACTAGTGATGTTCCCCAGGGGTCGGTGCTGGGTCTGGTCTTGTTCAACATCTTCATTGCCGACCTTGATGAGGGAATAGTGTCCACCCTCAGCAAGTATGCTGATGACACAAAGCTGGGAGGAGTGGCTGACATGCCAGAAGGCTGTGCTGCCATTCAGCGAGACCTGGACCGGCTGGAGAGATGGGCAGGAAGAAACCAAATGAGGTTTAATAAGAGCAAGTGTAGAGTCCTGCACCTGGGAAGGAAAAACCACACGTATCAGTACAGGCTGGGGGATGACCTGCTGGAGAGGAGCGCTGCGGAGAAGGACCTGGTGTCCTGGTGGACGACAGGTTGACCATGAGCCAGCAGTGTGCCCTCGTGGCCAAGAGGGCCAATGGGATCCTGGCATGCATTAAAAGGAGTGTGGCCAGCAGGTCAAGGGAGGTGATCCTCCCCCTCTACTCTGCCCTGGTCAGGCCTCACCTGGAGTACTGTGTCCAGTTCTGGGCTCCCCGGTACAAAAAACACAGGGATCTCCTGGAAGGAGTCCAGCGGAGGGCCACAAAGATGATACAGGGCCTGGAGCATCTCCCCTATGAGCAAAGACTGAGAGACCTGGGTCTGTTCAGCCTGGAGAAAAGAAGACTGAGAGGGGATCTCATCAATGTGTATAAATACCTGAGGTGTGGGAGACAGAGGGATTTGGCCAACCTCTTTTCAGTGGTTTGTGGGGACAGGGCAAGGGGTAATGGCCACAAGATAGAGCACAGGAAGTTCTGCGCCAACATGCGAAAGAACTTCATGGTGCGGGTGATGGAGCACTGGAACAGGCTGCCCGGGGAGGTTGTGGAGTCTCCTCTGGAGATATTCAAGGCCCGTCTGGACGCCTACCTGGGCAGCCTGCTCTAGGGAACCTGCTTTAGCGGGGGGTTGGACCCGATGATCTTTCAAGGTCCCTTCCAACCCCTACAATTCTGTGATTCTGTGAAATGTCTATTGAAAGAAATAATACTGAGATTTGGAGTGCCAGTCTTCTGATAGGGGACCACATTTTGTAGCAATGGTTACTAAAGAAATGTCTAGAGTACTGAATATAAAATGGGACTTATGTACCCCATGGATGCCACAATCTAGTGGCCAAGTAGAGAGAATGAACCAAACACTGAAAGGACAAATAAGGAAATTGTGCCAAGAAACAGTTTCTTGGATAACTCAAAGGGCTTGGGAAAAAGTAAGCCTGTTTGGATTACTATATGGAAAAGCATATGCTGTAAATTTAACTGGAAAATCCGATTAGGTGCATGTAACTGGGAATCAAGCACTTACTGATTATATTTTGCCTTTAACAAAAACTTTGCATCTCATCCACAGATGCGTACTATTAAGGGTGCCGATTATGGTGGATGCACTGGTTCACTCCTTTTGTACACTTTTCTCCTGGAGATCAAGTTTAACTGTGAACCTGGAGGGACGACCTCCTAGCTGAAAAGTGGAAAGGACTATACCTGGTGCTGTTAATGACAAACACTGCTGTGAAGCTCTGAGAGACTGATTCATGGATTCATTACACCTGAGTGAAAGCTGCTCCTCCACAGCTATGGAAAACTGGAAAAAAATGGGGCCCTCAAAGTTGAAAATCACCAAAGTTAATGGACTGCGTATATATATATATATATATATATACATATACACACACTTTTTGCTAAAGTTATAAGTTCCATTAAGTTAGAAAATGAGGGGGTTAAAAGCAATGGCAATCTTTTGTTGGTTGAGAAACCAGGCAGTTAAGGAAACCGACAAGTGTTTTTGAATCCCTGGAGCCAGAACACCCACTTTGAATTGATAGCTTCATAGGGGTTTTCTGAAGCCTGGCAACATCTGATTTGGTTTCTGGATCTTAAGTTGTGGGTAAAGATCTAAACTAATAGACCTAGGAAGCAATAAGATGAGACTCATATAATATGAATTAGATAAGTCTCAAAGGGGAGAATTGTTACCAAAGCAACCATTATTAGGTCCAGTCACTGTTCCGTAATCTGGATTGTATGAATGTAGAACTAGCATTATCTATTGTGTAGAATATCCTGGAATATAAGGAACTTGGATGGGGTAATCAGCATGCCAAGGGGAATTGGGCCAAGTTGGTAAAAGAAGAGGAACAGTAATGTCCGAAGGTAAACTTTGGTCATTATTATTTGACTTATTGCACACTGGGTAACAAATCCAAATGTTTTATCGCACAACAAACCCACCAAAGGCCCATTTCCGCAATCCCACAGGAGCACAGGGGCTACAATGGCAGGCAGGAATCCAAATCAAAGAATCTGAGCAACAAGAATACTTTGTTTGTGCTCCTCCCAGGACTGCTGCAGGAGACCTGCAGCCTCATTGTCCAGGTGTGAAACACATCAAGATGAGTCATCATCTGGAGAGCTACACCTGCTCTTTTGGACTAAGGGGTGTCACTGCCTGGGGGTGGGACACATTACCGGATGAAGGGGAAAAGCAGTTCAGAATTGCACAGGACTTATTATGGGATTGTTGGTGAGTATTGGGACTCCAAGCACACAAGTACAATTTAAGACAGGTCACACAGAAGCTTTATTAACTGTGATCATAGTGAGAGAATGCTTGAGGAGCATCTCCCTCTCTGTCCCTGTGGTCTCTATCCAGTGTTTGCAGAGACATGACTTATACTGTTTCAGAGAAAGGAAAGAGGTAAGGAAAATCATTCTAATGTTACCAAAGCCAGGTGTGCATTCTTGGGAAGAATGGACCCCAGACAATCATTTATATGTCAAGAAAGTGCAGTACCCATGCATGGAAGGAATGGACTTCTTAAGTATCTTGTTAACTGTCACAATTGATGTTATAGTGGGGCCTGTAAGAGTGGCACACATTGTTTCTATCTCCCACTTCTCAGCTAAGATAAAACCATCAGAATGCTAGCTTTTAGTCCAAAAGAATGTTCCTTTTGTTAGGATAAACTTCTTAGCAAGACTTCTCAAATATGAAATATTAATAATTTTACCACGACAGGATGTTTGGAGAAGAAACCAGAAGCAGGAAAAGGAAGGTGGTTAGATGATTCAGGGAAGAACAAGTGTGGGAAAACAGAGGGGTAAAGGGATAAAAAAGGACAGACGTGTAAACAGATTTGCTGGTCAGTACGCAGTGGTGGTTTAACACCAATGGGATGCTCAGCACCACCAGGCTGCTCTCTCCCCTTACTCAAAAAGACAGGAGGAGAAAATACAATGGGAAAAACAACAAACAAACACAAACTAAAAAACACCTCCTGATTTTAAAGTCTCAAGGTACAGGAAATAAGGAGGACAGGAAAAAGGAGGAAATGACCAGAAAGGAACCACCCCACCATAATCTTTATACTCATTAAGGGTCATTAATATATTAAAGAACATTCCCACCAATATGGAAATGGGTCAACAGCTATCCCCCACAAATCTATAATCTTCTGATCTCATAAGACATATGCCCCATAGAGATAAGTTAGGCAGGTCAGAACAACCAATCTGAAACAGTAAAGGGAAATAATAGCCTTGCAAGCAGCTATGTATAAATAACTGTGCTTCTAAGCGAGAGTGTGTTTGCATGGATTCCGATTCTGTGCGCTTATTGGCTAGGTGCACTGGGCACAAACCTATTCACAGAATCACAGAACACTAGGGATAGGAAGGGACCTTGAAAGATCATCTAGTCCAATCCCCCTGCAGGAACACCTAAATCATGTCACACAGGAACGTGTCCAGGTGGGTTTTGAAAGTCTCCAGAGAAGGAGACTCCACAACCCCCCTGGGCAGCCTGTTCTGTCACCCTCACCGTGAAAAAGTTTTGTCTTATATTTAAGCGGAACCTCCTATGTTCCAGCTTACACCCACTGCCCCTTGTCCTATCATTAAGATGTCACCAAGAAGAGCCTGACTCCATCTTCCTGACACTCGCCCTTTACATATTTATAAACGTTAATAAGGTCACCCCTCAGTCTCCTCTGCTCCAAGCTAAAGAGACCCAGCTCCCTCAGCCTTTCCTTGTAAGGGAGATGCTCCACTCACTTAATCATCCTTGTTGCTCTGCACTGGACTCTCTCAAGCAGTTCCCTGTCCTTGAACTGAGGGGCCCAGAACTGGATGCAATATTCCAGATGTGGTCTCACTAGGGCAGAGTACAGGGGGAGGAGAACCTCTCTCGACCTACTAACCACACTCCTTCTAATACACTCCAGGATGCCATTGGCCTTCTTGGCCATGAGGCCACAGTGCTGGCTCATGGTCATCCCGCTGTCCACCAGGACCCCCAGGTCCCTCTCCCCTTCACTACTTTCCAGCAGGGCAGTCCCCAACTTATACTGATGCCTGGGGTTGTTCTTGCCCAGATGCAGGACTCTACACTTGCCCTCGTTATATTTCATTAAGTTTCTCCTTGCCCAACTCTCCAGCATATCTAGGTCCCGCTGGATGGCAGCACAGCCTTCTGGCATGTCAGCCACTCCTCCCAGTTTAGTGTCATCAGCAAACTTGCTGATGGCACACTCCATTCCCTCATCCAAGTCATCGATGAATATATTAAACAACACTGGTCCCAGTACCAACCCTTGAGGGACTCCACTAGATACAGGCCTCCAACTCGACTCCGTCCCATTGACCACAACCCTCTGGCTTCTTCCCTTCAGCCAGTTCACAGTCCACCTCACTACCCAATCGTCCAGACCACGCTTCCTCAGTTTAGCTGCGAGGATGCTGTGGAAGACGGTGTCAAAGGCTTTACTGAAATCAAGATAGATCACGTCCACTGCCTTTCCATCATCTATCCACCTGGTTATATCCTCATAAAAGGCTATCAGGTTGGTCAAGCATGACTTCCCCTTGGTGAAGCCATGTTGACCGCCCCTAATGACCCTCTTATCCTTGATATGCCTAGAAACAGCACCAAGGATAAGTTGTTCCATCACCTTACGAGGGATGGAGGTGAGACTGACCGGTCTATAGTTACCCAGGTCCTCCTTCTTGCCCTTTTTGAAGACCGGAGTGAAATTTGCTTTCCTTCAGTCCTCAGGCACCTCTCCCGTTCCCCACAACTTACCAAAGATGATGGAGAGTGGCCTAGCTATGACTTCCTCCAGCTCGCTCAGCACCCGCAGGTGCATCCCATCAGGACCCATGGACTTGTGGATGTCCAGCTTGCTTAATTGGTCCTTAACCCAGCCCTCATCAACCAAGGCAAACTCCTCCTTTATCCTGACTTCCTCTGGGGCCTCAGGGGTATGGGGCTCCTCAGGAGAGCCTCTGGCATTATAGACAGAGACAAAGAAGGCATTCAGTAACTCTGCCTTCTCTGTATCTTCTGTCACCAGGGCACCCACCTCATTCATTAGTGGGCCTACATTGCCTTTAGTGTTAGTTTTATCCGCAATGTATTTAAAGAAGCCCTTTCAGTTGTCCCTGACCCCTCTTGCAAGGTTTAATTCTAGGGAGGCCTTAGCTTTCCTAGTTGCCTCCCTACATCCTCTGACAACAGCCTTATATTCCTCCCAAGTGGCCAGTCCCTCCTTCCATGATCTGTAGACTCTCCTCTTCCACTTCAGTTTGCCCAGCAATTCCCTGTTTAACCATGCAGGTCTCCTGTCTCTCCTTCCTGACTTCCTACCTGTTGGGATGCTCTGATCTTGAGCTCGGAAGAAGCAGTCCTTGAACGCTAACACCTATCTTGGGCCCTTTTTCCTTCAAGTACCTTGTCCCATGTGATTTCCCCTAGCAAATGCTTGAAAAGGCCAAAGTCAGCCCTACTGAAGTCTAAGGCTGCAATTCGGCTCGGTACTCTGTTCCTGCCTGTACTAGGTCTGGCTGGGATGTTAACTTTCCCTGAAGCAGCCCAGACAGTGCTGTGCTCTGCACTTGTAGCTAGAACAGCAATGGTACCACACCAGTGTTGTGTCTGTTGCTGCGCAGTGCTGGCACAGTATCAGGACTCTCTCTAAATTTCCCAGAGTCAGCAGGCTGGGGGTGGGCAAAAAATGAGAAAGGAACATCACCAGGGCAGCTGACCTAAACCGACCAAAGGGATATTCCATACCATATGATGTCACACTCAGCAATAAAAGGTGGAAAAAGGAAGAAGAGGGGAGGGGTGGGCTCTCGTGAAAACGTCTGTCCTCCCAAACAATGGCTATGTGCGTTGAGGCCCTGCTTCAAGGACGTGGCCAAGCATCGCTCATTTGTGGGAAGTAGAGAGTAATTTCTTTCCTCTGCACTTCCACACAGCCTTTGCTTGTTGTCCCCCCCCCTTTTCCTTTTCCCTTTCTTTCCCTTTAAATTGTTTAATTAATAATAATTTTTCCTTAATAATTATTTTTTCCCTTTAATTAAATTATCCTTATCTCAACCTGTGAGTTGTTTCTTTCCTTTTCTTCTTCCCCTCCTCTTCTGAGGAGGGGGAGTGAGAGAGCGGTTGTGGTGGAGTTCAGCTGCCTAGCAAGGTAAAACCACCACACTGCCACATGAGATCCTGAACTCCACCATCTCATGGTCGCTGCAACCAAGGCTGCCCTCAACCTTCACCACTTCAACCAGCTCCTCCTTGTTAGTGAGACTAAGATCCAGCAGCGCTCCTCTCCTAGTTGGCACATCTACCATTTTCATCAGGAAGTTATCATCAGTGCACTGGAGGAACCTCCTGGACTGCAGATGGCTGGCTGAGTAGGTCTTCCAGCAAATGTCAGGGTAGTTAAAATCCCCCATGATAACCAGGGCCTGTAATTACGAGGCTGCTACCAGCTACCTGTAGAAGGCCTCGTCAACTTCCTCATCCTGTTCTGGTGGCCTGTAATAGACACCCACAACAGTATCCCCCATGCCAGCCTGCCCTTTAATTCTCACCCACAGACTCCCAACTCGCTCCTCAGCCACCCCTGGACAGTACTCTGTATCCAGTACCCTGGATAGTATTCCCTATTAGGGATAACAATTTTGGTAACTTAGATTGGACCCTAAAAGTAGCATTGCCCAGTCCAACTTGTCGACATTGGTGTTGGAGGGGAAGGATGACAAAGACCAAGCGTGCACTGATGATTTCATTGCGTTGTCCATAGGTTCATGCCTAGTGTGCCGCGCCAATAAGTGAACAGAGTTGGAATCCACATGAAGGCCTTTTAATTAAATAATTAATTATATAAATCTGCAAAGTCAGGTGCTTGGCAATCTTTTGCAAACCAAGCACACCTCTGACTTGAATCATTTATACACAGCAAACTTGTGAAAACTATCTCTTTGGCTACTTTTGATTGGCTATTATAGCTCACCTAACTTATCTCTACTGAGTTTGTGCATTACAGAGGAATAGCAGGGGTGGGGGAGACACAACACCAAATCCCACATTAACATACATTAGCATTTTGATTGGTGTGATTTAAATATGTTAATGACCCTTAATGAGCAAACGGTTACTATAGGTCAGTGTGGAGCTGTTTTTCTCCTTTTTTTTTTACCTTTTATCCCTTATCTTCCTTGCTTCTGCTAGCTCAAGGCTACCTGTCTCTCTCTTTCCTTATTTTCTCAGCTAAAAGACTTCACAAGCTATAGAAAGACTACACAAGCTACAGGCCTCCCTATTTTCTTCAAGGTTTTCTTGTTTTTTTCCCAGCTTTGGGACTACAATTGGAGGTCTGCCCTTAACCCCTCCAAAAGTCTGGGGCCGGTGAGTGGCACAATGCTTTAAGGAATTCACTGAATGTCTGGAGATAAGGGGGAAATCACTGGACTGGTAAGTACAGTTTATATCTTCCCCAGGAATATTTGGAGAGCAGATCATCAGCCTCACACATAGATGCTGTGGTTTGGCAAGAACAGGATACAGACCTGTGAGCCCTCTTAGTTGACTGATTGGTTAAAGTCAAAGTTAAATGTGAGCAGCCACTGAAGGGAAAATGGGATGTGGTCAGTCCAAAATTCCCTCAATTCCCTCTTGTTCCCCCTTGGGATGCATCCTTTAAAACTGGTCTAAGTTTGGTGGTGACTCCAAAGGGTAAAATGAGGCAATATTGTAATCAGTGCCTCAGTACAAATTAGATGACTGGGAACAATGGCTAGTGAATGAATCCTTGAAATACATTACAATATTGCAATTGATGTTATTTTGATGGCGCGAAGTAAATGGGATGAGTTGGTGTATGTCAGTGCTTTTATGTCATTGCCTGAAAAGTCAGGCTGAATGTGGATTGTGGCAGGACTGTATTATGTTCATGCGCCAAACTAAAAGGGGGGAAGGGGATTGATAAACCCCTGACAATTTATCCAGATTTAGAACAGGAAGAGGTTTGGTTATTTGTATCCTCGGCACCACCGCCGTGTTATTCCTCTATGGAAAGGGGCTCAGATGTTTCCCTTACCTCCAGAGCTTCAGCTGAAACGCCAGAGGCCTCTTCTAGGCCCCAATTCCAACTTTAGCCCTGCAGTGCGTAATACCCGACGACAGATGGCGACAGTCATCCAGACTCTGCTAAAACAGGTGGTAGGACCAGAGGGAGACCCTGGTTTTGTTCACGTTCCATTTACCAGGTCAGATTTGTTAAACTGGAAACAGTCTGTTGGGTCCTACAGGGATAATCCGTCAGTAATGTAACAGCTGTTAGAAACCATCACGATTACCCATAACCCCAACTGGGGAGATACGCGAACTTTATTAAACACCTTTTTGACTGTAGAGAAAAGGAGAACTGGGAAGAGCTCAGGTGGAGGCAAGGCAGAGGTGCCCACAGGAAGAGGTGGAAGAATTAGTACCAATTCAGAAAGATCCTGGGTGGAACCCAAATATCGGCAGGGGTCAACAGGTTGTAAAACAATATGGATGATTAATCCTTTAAGGGGGTTAAAATGAGGTACTAAAACAGAACAAAATTCTAAATTAAATGAGGCCCACCAGGACCCAGATGAGAGCCCGTCTGCTTTTTTTGAATGCCTCTGTGAAACAGCCAGAAAATGGACAGATCTGGACCTGGAGGATGAGGCAAATAAGAAAATGTTTAACATGCTGTTTATTGGGCAATCGGCTCCAGATATTAGGAAGAAATCACAGAAGGCAGATGGAGCTAGGGGAATGTCAGCCTCTCAATTAATTGAAATTGCATACAAAGTTTAAAATAATTGAGAGGTGTGGAAGGAAAGAAAGGGAAAAGATAAAATTACAATTGTCATTTTTGGCAGAGGCTATAACAGATGGGCAAGGAGGTTGTGGAAGAGGTAGGGGGTAGGAATAGAGGTGAAAGAGAGGGATTTTTAGGAAGACAAGGGCGAGGGCAGACAAGAGGCATGCTATATGCAAAGAAGAGAGGCACTAGAAGAAAGAATGACTGGTAAAGGGAAAAAAAGGAAAGTGGAAAGTGGAGAAGGAGAACGTACTTTGATTATGTTGGAGGATTTGGACAATTGATGAGGACCGGGGGATGAAATAACAGTTTCCCCAGCAGATACCCTGATTCCAGTAAAGCTGTGGGAGCATGGTGGTTTTACCCCGCTGGGCAGCTGAGCTCCACCATAACCATTCTCTCACTCCCCATCCTCAAAGGAAAAGGAGGAGAAACTATGATAGAAAGGGCTCAAGGGTTGAGATAAGGACAGGGAGATCACTCAACAATTATTGTCATGGGCAAAACAGACTCAGCATAAGGAGGTAAATATAATTTATTGCCTATCACTAGCAGACTAGAACAGTGACAAACTAAAAACAAACTAAAAACATACTAAAAACACCTTCCCACCATTGTGGAGTAATTGCCTACAGTAACTAGGAAAATTAATCTAATTTTCAAATTTTAAAGCAAATCTACAGCACTGAAGAAGCTTTCAGGGTGGAGGGTAGCTGCACTACCTGAGCGTTCCCTAGGCTTCCAACCTTAGATGCTATCACACTGGGGGAACCTGGTGTGCTGGCTCTAAGGAACAGTACGGAGTGTAGAGCGGAGTGGAGACATCACGGCTAGGCTCTGTGGCAAGATGGGGACTCGATTGTTCCTGTGCACACCGAGACCGATAAGCCGCACTTTTTGCTACCCTGAGCCAATGACCTGTCATGTTTTTGACAGAATTCTGTACTCTAGTGAACTTTTGCTCATTATAATATCATTATAATACCAAAATACACCTCCATCCCAAAAGCTACCTGCCTCCAAGGTACGACCACCCCTCACTGAGCATGCGCTCTGAATTTCTCGGAGCCTATACCTTTAAACGGAGACGGGAAAACTTTTCACCAATCATAACTAAGATATGCTTGACTAGAGTCATTCAAGCTCCACCTAAAAGATAGAAAATAATATAAACTGGCCTAAGAGAGAGGGGATGTCAAGGGAAGATACCACCGTCAGGGGAGATACCATCCCAAGGGAATACACCATCCCAAGGACCTCCTGACTCCTGGGATCAGTCGACGGGATGAGCCTCTCTCCCCCCACACCCATTGGGACGCCTTTGGGTGAGATTTGAACACTTGGTTATACCAGGTGTCTCCACAGGAACTTAGAAGTCTCTACAGAGTCTTTGTGCCTTTTAACGTGTTAATAGCCAGGCTGTATACCTGTGTATTTCACGCATGCTGGCTTGCTTTTGCAGACAGTGAATTTATTGCCGGCAATCCAAAGAACCTGTGTACCTGTTGCTGTAATAAATTGCACTTAATTGCATTGTTCCTAGCTGTGATAGTTCTCATTGAACGTGACTAGAATGAGGGTGTGCTACATTATTGCTGAATCCCTGACTGTGATAGTTCAGGACCCTGGATCCCACCAGACCCGTAACAGTTAATCGGCTACACCCCTTAATGAGACAGAGAAATTGGTGTAGTTGGCAGGATTGCTATGGATAAACCACTGCAAAAATGCAAATGTGTCCCCTTCCCAGGTGGGGAAGGAGTGGGCCTAAAAATTTTGGAAAAATCAAGACAAAGTGGTAGAAAGCATTAACCATTGTCAGGCTGCACAAAAGATTGGAGAAAGAAAGGGTAAAGGTGTGATTTTTGTGCTGTGTTACAAGCCTGTTTCACAGTTCTCATTGAACGCGACTAGAGTGAGGGCATGCTACGTTACTGGTGAATTTGTGACCATGATAGTTCGGTACCCTGAATCCGACCGGACCCATATCAGTTAATCAGCTACACCCCTTAACACAACAACCATCCACCCTCTTCTACGTCCTACCCCTCAGTGGCGCAGGAGAACAGGGAATGGGGGTTGCAGTCAGTCCATAATGCTTCAACTCCACCGCTCCTTCACAGTCACACTCTTCCCCTGCTCCAATGTGGGGTCCCTCCCACTGGATACAGCCTTTCCCAAACTGATCCTGCGTGGGCTTCCCACAGGCAGCAGCTCTTCAAGAACTGCTCCAACATGGGTCTGTACCACAGGGTCCATCCATCAGGAGCACACTGCTCCAACATGGTTCCCCCATGGGCAGCAGCTCCTGCCAGATCACCTGCAAATGTGTGGGCTCCTCTCCCTGGGCCGCTGTTGCGGCCCAGAATCAGCTCTGGCAGGGGCTCTCCACAGGCTGCAACCTCCTTCAGGCCAGATCCACCTGCTCCACCATGGGCTCCTCCATGGGCTGCAGTGCGGAAATCTGCTCCACCGTGGTACACCATAGGCTGCAGGGGAACAACCTGCTCCACCATGGTCCTCGCCACAGGCCGCAGGGGAACTACAGCTTTGGCACCCAGAGCACCTCCTACCCTCCTTCTGCACTGACCTTGGTGTCTGCAGGGCTGGTTCTCACTCCTCGCTCTCCCAGCTGCTGTTGCACAGCAGTTTTTTCCCTTTCTTAAATCTGTTCTCACAGAGGCACAAGCAACGTCACTTATTGGCTCGGCTCTTGCCAGCAGCAGGTCCTTTCTGGAGCCGTTTGAAAGTGGCTCTTATCTGACACGGGGCAGACTCTGGACTCTTTTCACAGAGGCCACCCCTGCTACCAAGCCCTTGACACGTAAACCCAGTACCAGGAGAGAACAGGAAAGGTATAAAGTGCAGAGGAACTCATGGGTTGAGATAAAGGCAGTTTACTAGGCTGTGCGCAAGCAAAGCAAAACAAGGAATTAATTCACTACTTCCCATTGGCAGGCAGATGTTTAGCCACCTCCAGCAAAGCAGGGCTCATCATGCGTAACGGTCTCTTGGGAAGACAAACTCCATCACTCCAAACATCTTCCCTTCCTCCTCCTTTACCCCAGTTTTATTGCTGAACATGATGTCATATGGCATGGAAAATCCCTTTGGCTGATCTGCATCAGCTGTCCTGGCCATGTCCCCTCCCAGCTTCTTGTGCACCCCCAGCCCCTTGCTGGCAGGGCAATGTGAGAAGCTGAAAAGTCCTTGACTTATTGTAAGCACTGTTCTGCAACAACTAAAACATCAGTGTGTTATCAACATTATTCTCATCAAAAATCCAAATCACAGCAGCATACAAGCTACTGTAAAGAAAATTCATAGTAAAAAACTCTATCCCAGCCAAAACCATGACAGTACCACAATATCAAATTAGGTTCACAGCGAGAAAGTGGCTGGAGCTGTTAATAGACAAGATTTTTTTTAATGGATTGATCCGCAAATGCCAAATTAGTTTTAACACCCTGAAACTACCTGTAAAGAAACCAAATAGCAGTGAGTACAGGTTTGTACAAGATTTGCAAGCCATAAATAAGATAACCGAAGACAGACACCCCGTAGTACCAAATCTATACACCCTCCTAACAGCATTATCTTAAAAGGATACCTACTTCACAGTATTGGAGCTAAAAGGCATCTTCTTTTCTGTATCCTTATATCCAGATAGTCAGACTACATTTGCTTTTGAGTGAGAAAATCCCACAACAGGGAAAAAGACTCAAATATGCTAGACAGTACTACCGTAGGGGTTCAAGAATAGTCCAGCGGTACTTGGGACTGCCTTGGCTGCGGACTTAAACAACTGGCAGAGTTTAAATGAAGGAAGTCTGCTGCAATATGTTGACAACTTGTTGTTAGGAGCTCAAACCAAAGAAAAATGTGTACAACTGACTCTCAGTCTGTTAAATTACCTGAGAATAGCCAGATACCGAGTATCCCAGAAGGCCCAAGTGACTCAGCAGAAAGTGCGGTACTTAGGGATTGATATTTCCCAACAACTGTTAGCACTGGAACCTGAGCAAAAAGAAGCTCACCAAGGGAGCTCATCAGTGCTCACCAAGCTGCTTTCCATCATTTATCAGTGTCACGTTAAAGGGGACTTATCAGAGTCCAGTGCTTGCCTGTTTCAGAACCCTGCTAAGGACTTTCCCTGAGACAGTTTCACAAAGTTGAACATATTTAATAAGGCAACAGATATAATAGATTCAGAACTGCTGTTGATAAATACACTTACTGCAATAGTTCTAATATATGATAATAGTGCTAGCAAAATTCTATTCCAGCTATTCCTCACCAAAGGGTGAAGGCGCAGAGCTTAACAAAAAGGCGTCCCTGTCTTGGTGGAGGAGAAAGGGCACAGCCTCTTCTGGGTTTCCAATTTCTTCTCCACCCCACCCCGCTCTTCCTTTTTCCTCACTCTAATTTCTTCTTCTTCTTCTCTTTTTTTCTTCCTTCTTCTTTCTTTTTACACTAACTCCTAACACTCATTTATATCCTAATCTTATCTGTTCCCTCCCTGGAGTATGTTTATCATAGAATCATAGAATATCCCGAGTTGGAAGGGACCCATAAGGATCATCGAGTCCAACTCCTGGCACCGCACAGGTCTACCCAAAAGTTTAGACCATGTGACTAAGTGCACAGTCCAAACGCTTCTTAAATTCAGACAGGCTTGGTGCAGTGACTACTTCCCTGGGGAGCCTGTTCCAGTGTGCGACCACCCTCTCGGTGAAGAACCTCTTCCTGATGTCCAGCCTAAACTTCCCCTGCCTCAGCTTAACACCATTCCTGCGGGTCCTATCACTGGTGATTACGGAGAATAGGTCAGCGCCTGCCTCTCCACTCCCCCTCGCGAGGAAGTTGTAGACTGCGATGAGGTCCCCCCTCAGCCTCCTCTTCTCCAGGCTGAACAGGCCCAGTGAGCTCAGCCACTCCTCATATGTCTTCCCCTCTAGGCCCTTCACCATCTTTGTAGCCCTCCTCTGGACACTCTCCAACAGTTTCACATCCTTTTTGTACTGTGGTGCCCAGAACTGCACACAGTACTCGAGGTGAGGCCGCACCAGCGCAGAGTAGAGCGGGACAATCACTTCCCTCGACCAACTAGCAATGCCGTGCTTGATGCACCCCAGGATACGGTTGGCCCTCCTGGCTGCCAGGGCACACTGCTGGCTCATATTCAACTTGCTGTCAACCACAACCCCCAGATCCCTCTCTGTGGGGCTGCTCTCCAGCGTCTCGTCGCCCAGTCTGTACGTATAGCCAGGGTTGCCCTGTCCCAGGTGCAGGACCCGGAACTTGCTTTTGTTAAACTTCATGTGGCTGGTGATCGCCCAGCTCTCCAATCTGTCCAGATCTCTCTGCAAGGCCTTTCCACCCTCATCCGAGTCTACAACTCCTCCAAGCTTGGTGTCATCAGCAAATTTGCTCAAAACACCTTCTAGTCCTACATCCAAATCATTTATAAAAACATTGAAGAGGACTGGCCCTAAAATGGAGCCTTGAGGGACCCCACTAGTGACCATCCGCCAGCCAGATGTGGCCCCATTTACCACAACCCTTTGAGCCCTGTCCGTCAGCTGATTGCTCACCCATCGTATGATGTTTTTGGTAAGTTGTATGCTGGACATTTTATCCAGTAGGATCCTATGGGAAACTGTGTCAAAAGCTTTACTGAAATCCAAAAAGATTACATCAGCTGGTTTCCCTTGATTGACTAGATGGGTGATCTTATCATAAAAGGAAATCAAGTTAGTCAAACAGGACCTACCCCTCGTGAACCCATGTTGGCTGGGACCAGTGACTGCATTGTCCCCCAGGTGCGCTTCAGTAACTTCAGGGATAATCTTCTCCATAATTTTACCAGGCACTGACATGAGACTGACAGGCCTGTAGTTACCAGGGTCTTCTTTCTTGCCCTTCTTGAAAACTGGCACATTTTCCAGCTTCCAGTCAACTAGGACCTCTCCAGATTCCCAAGATCATTGAAAAATAATTGAGAGAGGTCCCGCGATGATGTCAGCCAGCTCTTTAAGCACCCTGGGATGAATCCCATCTGGACCCATGGACTTGTATGGATCTAGGTGAAGCAGCAAATCCCGCACATGTTCAGGGTCGGTTGGGAGTTTGTCATTCCCACCGTCATGGTCCTCCAGCTCAGGGCACCCTGGGTCCCGAAGCCCATCATCAGCATTGAAGACAGAGGCGAAGAAGGCATTAAATGTCTCCGCTTTGACTATGTCCTTGTCTGTGAGGTGACCTGCCCATCAAGTAGCGGACCTATGTTTTCTTTGGTTCTCCTTTTTCTGTTCACATATCTAAAAAAAAACTTTTTTATTGTCTCCCACAGACATGGCCAGCTTCAACTCTAGTTGGGCTTTGGCCACACAAATTTTCTCCCTACAAACACGAACAGTGTCCCTGTATTCCTTCCTCGTCACCTGACCCTCCTTCCAGCAGCCTTACACTTTCTTCTTTTGCCTAAGCTCCAGTAGAAGATCCCTGGTCAGCCAGGCCGGCCTTCTGCCCCGCTTGCCTGACTTCCGATATTTTGGAATCGCCTGATCTTGTGCTTTTAGGAGGCAGTGCTTAAAGACTGACCAGCACTGATGGACGCCAATGCCTTCAAAAGCAGTTTCCCAGGGGACCTTGCTGACTAGTTCCCCGAGCAGCCTGAAGTCTGCTTTCCTCATATCCAGGGCTGAAGTTTTGGTGGCAGTTTTCCTTCTGTCACCATAAATTCTAAACTCAACCACTTCATGGTCACTATGACCGAGACGGCCGCCAATTGACACGTCCCCCACAAGACCCTCTCTGTTCTCCAGCAACAGATCTAGGAGGGCACCTTTCCTAGTTGGCTTCCTTAGCACCCGCACCAAGAAGTTATCATCTAGGTGCTTTAGGGACCTCCTGGACTTGCTCGTGTCAGCCGTGTGGTGAGCCCAGTTGACGTCCGGCAAGTTGAAATCCCCCATAAGGACAAGGGGAGTTGATCTCGAGGCATCTCTTAGTTCCTCAAAGACTAATTCATCGGCGTTGTCGTCCTGGCCAGGTGGTCTGTAATAGACTCCCACAACGACATCCCCTTTATTTGTTCGTCCCTTAATCCTTACCCAGAGGCTCTCAACTTTGCCATCGCCAACTTCAAGTTCCACACAGTCCAGCTCACGCTTCACACACATCGCCACCCCCCCACCTTGCCTACCCTGCCTGTCCCTCCTGAAGAGCCTGTAACCATCTATTGCAACACACCAGCCACAGGACTCATCCCACCAGGTTTCGCTTATGCCGATGATGTCGTAGCTGTGGGACTGGGCCAAGACTTCTAGCTCATCCATTTTATTCCTCATACTGCGTGCGTTTGTGTAGAAGCACTTCAAATGCGCCTCCCTATACGCAGCGCCTTGTGGAGCAGACCAAAGGACCTCACTAGCACACAGTCCCTCTGATTCTAGCACACCATCCCTTAGCTCATCACCGGCATGCCTGGTTTTATCCCTTTCCCCCTTCAACTCTAGTTTAAAGCCCATCTATCAGCCCTGCTAACTCCCGAGCAAAAACCCTTATCCCCCTCTGAGAGAGGCACATCCCATCTGGGGCCAGCAGGCCCGGTGTCGCGTAGACTTTCCCAGGATCGAAAAACCCGAAATTCTGCGTGTTGCACCAGTCCCGAAGCCACGTGTTAATGTGATGAGTCTGCTTGTCAGCATCGATCCCCCCTATCGGAAGGACAGAGGCAAACACAACCTGTGCCCCTGATCCTTTAACCAGTCGCCCCAAAGCCCTAAAGTCCCTTTTGATCGCTCCCGGGCTTCTCCTTGCTACCTCATCATTACCAGCCTGAAAGACCAGTAGCAGGTAGCAGTCGGTAGGCCGTATCAGGTGCGTGACTTTCTTAGCGAAGTCTCTCACCCGAGCCCCAGGGAGGCAACAGACATCTCTGTGGGTTGGGTCCGGTCGGCATATTGGGCCTTCTGTCCCTTTCAGAAGGGAGTCCCCCATGACAATAACCCTTCTTTCTTTCTTGACAAGGATGATTTAGGATGATTTGGGTGAAGAGTTGAGTACTACAGTCATATATGTTTAGCATGTACTTCTTAAAGCACATTATCATATTCAGGTGGGTGAACTTTAATATTCATTTTACACATAATGAAGCAAAAGGTTTCACTCAGGCACTGTGGCCATCAAGATTCTGTTTTGCCACCAAAATGGGACATCCCACCAACACAAGACTCCCTCCTTCAGCAACCTCTCAGACCAAGCTTGTGGACCTTCATCTACAAAGTTTGTATGAGAGATAAACAAGAAGAAACTGCTCAATTCCCTTTTGCCCCAGGCTGGTGCTTATCAGTGACTCTAACAAATCTGACTGTTCTCCACAATTAGCAGTCCTGGCTATCAGAAGAGGTCCCACTTGACTGGAAGCTACCAAATGTGACACCCATCTACAATAAGGGCCGGAAGGAGGCCCCTGGGAACTACAGGCCTGTCAGTCTGACTTCGGTGCCAGGGAAGCTCATGGAGCAGATTATCTTGAGTGTCATCATACAGCACTTACAGGGCAACCAGGCGATCAGGCCCCGTCAGCATGGGTTTAGGAAAGGCAGGTCCTGCTTGACTAACCTGATGTCTTTATATGACAAGGTGACACGCTCAGTGGATGAGGGAAAGGCTGTGGATGTGGTCTACCTAGACTTCAGTATGGCTTTTGATACCATTTCCCACAGCATTCTCCTGGAGAAACTGGCTGCTCATGATTTCGACGGCTATATTGTTTGTTGGGTTAAAAGCTGGCTGGGTGGCCGAGCCCAAAGAGTCATGGTGAATGGAGATAAATACAGTTGGAGGTTGGTCACTAGTGGTGTCCCCCAGGACTCGGTACTGGGGCCGGTTCTCTTCAATATCTTTTTCAATGATCTGGACAAGGGGATCTAGTGCACCCTCAGTAAGTTTCCAGACACCAAGTGAGGCGCGAGTGTTGATCTGCTCGAGGGTAGGAAGGTTCTACAGAGAGATCTGGATAGGCTGGACCAATGGGCCGAGGCCAACTGTATGAGGTTCAACAAGGCCAAGTGCCGGGTCCTGCACCTGGGGCACAACAACCCCATGCAACTCTACAGGCTGGGGGAAGGTCTGGAAAGATGTCTGTCGGAAAGGGACCTGGGGTATTGGTCAATAGCCAGCTGAATATGAGCCAGCAGTGTGCTCAAGTGGCCAAGAAGGCCAACAGCATACTGGCTTGTATCAGAAAGAGCATGGCCAGCAGGACTAGGGAAGTGATTGTCCCCCTGTACTCTGGTCCCCCAGTGAGGCTGCACCTCAAATACTGTGTTCATTTTTGGGCCCCTTGTGGTGCAATTGCCTAAAGTAACTAGGAAAATAAAACTAACATTCACTTTTTAAAGAAAATGTACAGCACTGAAGAGACTTTCAGGGTAGGGCGTAGCTGCATTACCTGAGTGTTCCCTAGGCTTCCAGCCTTAGATGCTATCACACTGGGGGAACCTGGTGTGCTGGCTCTAAGGAACAGTACGGAGTGTAGAGCAGAGTGGAGACATCACGGCTAGGCTCTGTGACCAGGTGGGGACTCGATTGTTCCTGTGCACACCGAGACCGATAAGCCGCACTTTTTGCTACCCTAAGCCAATGACCTGTCATGTTTTGACAAATGCTGTACTCTAGTGTACTTTTGCTCGTTATAATATCATTATAATACCAAAACACACCTCCATCCCAAAAGCTACCTGCCTCCAAGGTACGACCACCCCTCACTGAGCATGCGCTCTGAATTTCTCGGAGCCTATACCTTTAAACGGAGACGGGAAAACTTTTCACCAATCATAACTAAGATATGCTTGACTAGAGTCATTCAAGCTCCACCTAAAAGATAGAAAATAATATAAACTGGCCTAAGAGAGAGGGGATGTCAAGGGAAGATACCACCGTCAGGGGAGATACCATCCCAAGGGAATACACCATCCCAAGGACCTCCTGACTCCTGGGATCAGTCGATGGGATGAGCCTCTCTCCCCCCACACCCATTGGGACGCCTTTGGGTGAGATTTGAACACTTGGTTATACTGTGTGTCTCCGCGGAAACTTAGAAATCTCTAAAGAGTCTTTGTGCCTTTTAATGCATTAATTTCCAGGCTGTGCACCTGTGTATTTCATGCATGCTAGCTTGCTTTTGGAGACAGTAAATTATCGCCGGCAATCCAAAGAACCAGTGTACCTGTTGCTGTAATAAATTGCACTTAACTGCATTGTTCCTAGCCGTGATAGTTCTCATTGAACGCGACTAGAGTAAGGACGGTTATACGTTATTGGTGAATCCGTGACCGTGGTAGTTCAGTGCTCTGAATCCAACCAGACCCATATCGGTTAATGCGTTATTGGTGAATCTGTGATTGTGATAGTTCAGTACCCTGAATCCAACCGGACCCGTAACAGTTTATCGGCTACACCCTTTAATGCGACACCCCTCACTACCAGAATCATAGAATCATAGAATATCCTGAGTTGGAAGGGACTCATAAGGATCATTTAGTCCAATTCCTGGCTCCACACAGGTCTACCCAAAAATTCAGACCATATGACTGAGGGCATAGTCCAAACACTTCTTAAACCCCGACAGGCTTGGTGCCCTGACTACTTCACTGGGGAGCCTGTTCCAGTGTACGATCACCCTCTTAGTGAAGAACCTTTTCCTGATATCCAGCCTGAACCTCCCCTGTCGCAGCTTGACTCCATTCCCTTGGGTCCTAAGAAGGACATCAAGGTACTAGAGCATGTCCAAAGGACAACGAAGATGGTGAAGGGTCTAGAGAACAAGTCTTATGAGAAGTGATTGAGGGAACTGGGCTTATTTAGCCTAGAGAAAAGGTGGCTCAGGGGAGACCTCCTTATCGCTCTCTACAATTACCTTAAAGGATGCTATAGCGAGGTGAAGACACAGAACACAGACCCATATGAGCTACTAGGAGAAAAATTAACTCAGTGCTATCTGAAACCAGGACATGCTGTTTTGGATTTAGGATGAGAGCAGTACTTACACTAAGCCAAGGACGTTTCAGCTTCTCACACCACCCTGCGAGTGGGGAGGCTAGGGGTACACAAGAAGCTGGAGGGGACAGAACCAGGACAGATAACCCAAACTGGCCAAAGAGATATTCCACACCATACAATGTCATGCTGAACAATTAATACGGGGTGGCAGGTCAGGGTGGGGTGTGGGGCCTGCTGCTCAGGGAACGGCTGGGCATCGGTCAGAGGGTGGTGAGCAATTGTATTGTGCACCACTTGCTTTGTATGCATTATTCTTGTTGTTGTACTGGATTTAAGTGGCAAGGTTTTGGTAGTGGCGGGCTACAGGGGTGGCCTCTGTGAAAAGAGTCCAGAATCTGCCCCGTGTCAGATAAGAGCCACTTTCAAACGGCTCCAGAAAGGACCTGCTGCTGGCAAGAGCCGAGCCAATAAGTGACGTTGCTTGTGCCTCTGTGAGAACAGATTTAAGAAAGGGAAAAAACTGCTGTGCAACAGCAGCTGGGAGAGCGAGGAGTGAGAACCAGCCCTGCAGACACCAAGGTCAGTGCAGAAGGAGGGTAGGAGGTGCTCTGGGTGCCAAAGCTGTAGTTCCCCTGCGGCCTGTGGCGAGGACCATGGTGGAGCAGGTTGTTCCCCTGCAGCCTATGGTGTACCACGGTGGAGCAGATTTCCACACTGCAGCCCATGGAGGAGCCCATGGTGGAGCAGGTGGATCTGGCCTGAAGGAGGTTGCAGCCTGTGGAGAGCCCCTGCCAGAGCTGATTCTGGGCCGCAACAGCGGCCCAGGGAGAGGAGCCCACACATTTGCAGGTGATCTGGCAGGAGCTGCTGCCCATGGGGGAACCATGTTGGAGCAGTGTGCTCCTGATGGATGGACCCTGTGGTACAGACCCATGTTGGAGCAGTTCTTGAAGAGCTGCTGCCTGTGGGAAGCCCACGCAGGATCAGTTTGGGAAAGGCTGTATCCAGTGGGAGGGACCCCACATTGGAGCAGGGGAAGAGAGTGACTGAGAAGGAGTGGTAGAGACAAAGTGCTACAGACTGACCGCAGCCCCCATTCCTCTGTTCCCCTTCACTGCTTGGGGGGAGGAGGTGGAAGAGGATGGATGGGGGGAAGGTGTTTTCAGTTTGTTGATCTCCCTGTCCTTATCTCAACCCTTGAGACCTTTTCATCGTATTTTCTCCCCCTTTCTCTTCAAGGAGGAGGCGTGAGAGGGCAGTTGTGGTGGAGCTTAACTGCCAAGCTGGGTAAAACCACTAGAAACAGATAAGCTTCATTGTCAACATCACTCACTGATAGGATTTTTTTTTTCTTTCCAGCATACTTTCTTCTCCCCCTCCTCTTCTGAGAAGGAGTTAGAGAGTGTTTATGGTGGAGTTTAAGCTGCCCAGCAGGGTAAAACCAGCACAACTATAAGCAGTAGTTCATATGTTCTTAGGAAAGACCAGGAAGCCTTTGAATTTTAAAATAGGTGGACCAATTTTACCTCCACTACTACTCCTTCACATGAGACCCTTAGCAGGTCTCCTTCTCCTACAGAATTTGTCAAAATGTGAGAATAGCTTAGAGGTCAGAACAAACAAGTTGGAAATCACAAGTCATTTCTCTACAACTTATTAAGATCTGAATAATCTTCCTCAAGCATGCACATTTTTATAGTAACCTACAGCAAAAACTAGGCAAGAGTTCACAGAATGTCCTTCTGTAATCATACATTCTTCAACCATAAAAAGTATTTGAACACAAATACGAATACAGACACGGATTTGTATTCAAACAGCCCAAAACTCCCTCACAAGTACTCACAGAAGGGAGGGCAGCCAATGACACTGGAAGATGGAAGCTGGCAACAACAAGGACCAGCAGGAGGAAGAATCTTTCCCCAAAGTCTGAGGTGCCCGTACAGAACCGCTTCACCCCTCTGAGGACTTAAAAGGAAAGACCCGTTTGGGGGGGGGTGTTGTGAAACTGAGTAAGACAGACAGGTCTGCTCCCCATGTAACAACTAGTCCAAGTAAGAAAAGGTGACAGGTGATAGTAGCAGTAGACTCTCTTCTGAGAGGTACAGAGGCACTTATCTGCCGACCCGGTTCCGCTCTTAAGGGAAGTCTGCTGTTTACTGGGGGCTTGTATCAGGGATGTTACCAAGAGACTGCCAAGCCTTGTACAGCCTAAGGACTATTATCCACTGCTGCTGTTTCACATGGGCACCAATGATGCAGCCAGGAACAGCCTGAGGAGTGTCAAGAGGGATTACAGAGCCCTGGGAGCAGCAGTAAAGGATTGGGAGTGCAGGTAGTTTTTTCATCAGTCCTGCTGGTTAAAAGGGAGGGGATTGAAAGGGCCAGTTGAATATGGCAAATCAGCAGATGGTTTCAGGACTGGTGCCACAGACAGGGGTTCAGCTACTTAGATTATGGGGCTTGCTTTAAGAAACCTGTTTTACTGGGAGCTGAGATGGGGTCCACCTATCAGAGAAGGGGAAGAGCATCTTTGGTCATAGTCTTGCCAAGCTGGTGAAGAGGGCTTTAAACTACAGTTGCAGTGGGTGGGGAACATCAATCCATCCCACTCCTCCCAGTTTGATGCCAGTGTCAGTGACAGATGTCCAAAGCCTGGAAAAGGGTCGTGGGTCAGCAGGAGAGCACCTGAGGAGCAGCACAAAAGAATTCCAGCCCCTCCAGCCAGTAAGTCAGCTTCATCAGGAGCCCAACTCAAATATCTCTATGCTAACGCAAGTAGCATGGGGGAAAAAGAGGAGTTAAAGATGTATGCATGCCTGCAAGGCTATGACCTCATTGGCATTAAGGAGATGTGGAGGGACGGCTCCCATGACTGGAGTGTTGGAATGGAAGGATACAGGCTCTTTAGGAAGGACAGGCAGGAGAGATGAAGAGGGGACATCACCCTCTATGTCAATGAGCAGCTACAGCACATGGGAAGGATGAGGAGCTGACAGAGCTTATGTGTCAGGATTAAAGAGAGGGCAGGGACAGGTGACATTATAGAGGGAGTCTGCTACAGGCCACCTGAAGACCAAGAAGACCAAGCAGATGAGGCCCTCTATAGATGGATATAAGCAGCTTCACATTCGCAAGCCCTGGTTCTTGTGGGGTGTGCTGGGTCTGGCTGGGATGAAGTTAACTTTCCATGCAGAAACCCATACAGTGCTGTGCTCTGCACTTGTAGCTAGAACAGCCCTGGTATCACACCAGTGTTTTGTCTATTGCTGAGCAATACTGGCACCACATCAGGACTCCCTCCAACCCCCCCCAGAGTCAGCAGGCTGGAGGTGGGCAAGAGATGGGGAGGGGACAACACCAGGGCAGCTGACCTAAACCGACCAAAGGGATATTCCATACCATACGATGTCACACTCAGCAATAAAAGGTGGGAAAGGGAAGAAGAGGGGAGGGGTGGACTCTCGTTATGAAAATGTCTGTCCTCCCAAACAACCGCTACACGCATTGAGGCCCTGCTTCCTGGGATGTGGCTGAACAGCGCTTGTTGATGGGAAGTAGAGAGTAATTTCTTTTCTCTCTCCCTCTGTGCTTCCGCGCAGCCTTTGCCTGTTTTGTGGTGTGTTTTTTTTTTCCCTTTTCCTTTTCTCGTCAGTTAAATTATCCTTATCTCAACCCGTGAGTTGTGTTTTTTTTCTTTCCAGCATACTGTCTTCTTTCCCTCTTCTTCTAAGGAGGGGGAGTGAGAGAGCGGTTGTGGTGGAGTTCAGCTGCCCAACAAGGTAAAAACCACCACATGGGGGACTTCAAGAACCATGATATCTGTTTGAGGGACAGCACAGCAGGACATAGGCAATCCAAGAGGTTCCTGGAATGCATTGATGACAACGTCCTTGTTGCCAACAAGGAGAGGTGCTATGCTGGACCTCATTCTCACCAACAAGGAGGGGCTGGTAGGGAATGTGAAGTGCAAAGGCAGCCTTGGCTGCAGTGATCATGAAATGGTGCAGTTTAGGATCCTGAGGGAAGCAAGGAAGGAGCACAGCAAGCTTGCTACCCTGGAATTTGGAAGAGCAGACTTAGGCCTCTTCAGGGATCTGCTTGGTAGAGTCACATGGGACAAAGCCCTGGAGGGGAGAAGGGCACAAGAAAGCCGGTTAATATTCAAGGATCACCTCCTCCAAGCTCAGGAGCGATGCATCCCAACAAAGAGGACGTCAGGCAAAAACACCACGAGCCCAGAAAGCCAACCGTATCCTGGGCTGCATCAAAAGAAGCATGGCTAGCAGGTCAGAGGAGATGATTCTCTCCCTCTACTCCGCTCTTGTGAGACCCCACCTGGACCACTGCATCCAGCTCTGGGGTGTCCAAATATAAGAAGGACATGGATATATTAGAACAAGTCCAGGGGAGGGCCACAAAGATGATCAGAGGGCTGGAACACTTCTCCTATGAAGACAGGCTGAAGGAGTTGGGGTTGTTCAGCCTGGAGAAGAGAAGGCTCTGGGGAAACCTTATAGTGGTCTTCCAGTACCTAAAGGGGGCCTAGAAGAAAGCTGGAAAGGGACTCTTTGTCGGGGAGTGTAGTGACAGGACAAGGAGTAACGGCTTGAAACTAAAAGAGGGTAGGTTTAGATTAGATATAAGGAAGAAATTCTTTACTCTGAGGGTGGTGAGGCACTGGAACAGGTTGCCCAGAGAAATTGTGGGTGTCCCATCTCTGGAAGTGTTTAAGGCCATGTTGGATGGGGCTTTTAGCAACCTGGTCTAGTGGAAGGTGGAGGTTGAAATTAGGTGATCTTTAAAATCTCTTCCAATCTAAACCATTCTATGATTCTATATCCTCCTCTATAATAACCTCCACTGGTGGAAACATACCAAAACTTCATGATTAAGAATTTAACCTAGGATTGCCAACATACATAACTTAAATTAGTGAAGCAAGCTTTAAAAATAAATACAAAACATACCCCCATACCAAAAAGAGAAATCTAAAAACAGGGCTACAGATTTTTCTAAAAATAAAGTAGACTGAACACTAAGCAGTGCAAGTTTCTTAAAACTGTAAATGAAGTCTGATAATAAACCATTTCAAATAGCATCAAAACCAAGTGCAAAGAAGTCACCTCACACTTTCGAAAAATTTCAGACCTTTTGGCTCAAGCAACAGTGACATCTAGATATAAAAACTGGAAGAGATTAGAATGATTACCAACAAAAACAGAAGCAGAACAATTCTTCCTTTACTCTACTGTATGGTGTATAATCACTTTGCACCAATTACCACTGTTGGAGGGGTGGTGAGGAAGAAAAGATAAGGCCATTTTAGCCTTAACTATTTTCAAAATGAAGTATATTTATTTTAACGCTTACACATAGATCAGAATTTCAAAGGCACCTACATGTGTAACTTTTTCTATCAACAGGCCTTTCCAGAAAGTAATCTGTGATAATATTTTAGAATCTGAGGTTATACATCTCAAATATGATATTAGCTACCCCAACAAAGAGATTATTAGCTGCTTAGCCACATTCTTCTACTCCAACTAAGTTGTTAGGCACTGATACCTCAGATAGAGGACTGTAAACAGAAATATTTCATGAAGCATATTCTTAAACATGCCATCTGTTTTAATGCTGGTGGTAGAGGGAAACAACAGTAATAATCCTAACAGAAAAACAAGTTTTGATGCACAAATATACCAGATTTCAAAAGCTTTTTAAAAAACAGATCAACAGATCAGCTGCATACCTTTCTCTGTCTCCAACTAAAGAAGGCTGACATAACTATAGACCTATAGGACATTGTGTGCCAGATTGACAGCTAGGCAACTACATGTGAATGGAGAGACACTGCTATATAGAATAACCATGAGAAGATTCTAAATATTGCCAAACATATAGTAAATAAGCTCCAAAAAGGGCAGCCTTAATATCAAGCCAACTAAATAGTGTGGTTTCTTCCTCTCTTACGTGATCAATCTCACTATATTAGAATACCAGTAAGATGTAGGAAACTTCCAAAACATCCACAGATTTTCAGGAAATGTTTTCTGGATTTTTGTTTGTTTTCAAACAAAACAAACTAACAGAACATTGTCGGGCTAATTTAACATCAGCATTAAAGTTCTGAAGTCAATGATTCTCTGCTATATTCATCCTATAGTCAGAATATAACGGCACGGGTACTAATATTCATAGAGGGAGGCAGAAGCTACATGTAAATAAAATATTTAGTACTATGCTACTACAACATTAGAAGTTGCCCAGTTAAAAAACAAAAGTAACAGAGGCATACAACTCAATGGTGACTTAATCATTTTCCATGTACCTAACCGAAATGAAACATTTTATTGAGTGTACTCACTAATTACAAAAACCTTAATAAAACATTCTCATCTCTCAAATACAGGTACATACCTCCCCACTCAGCATTTAAATGAACACACACTTCAAGGAAAAAAATATACTCAATTTCTAGATGAGAAATTTTCATATGCTTTCACTGTAATAAAAAAAATGCTGAAGCAGCTTACCACCTCTGTTGATGTTTCTGCATGTTCAGAAGCAACATGTTCTTGAAGAGATGTTTCTGTATAACCCATCTTTCCACAATAAGGACAAGTAAAAGACTGTGGCTGTTCTACAGAGAAAGCTTCTCCGCCATAATACAAATCTGGAAAAAGATGATGTTTTAAGAGGAGTTATTATTAAGCAGCATAGCCCATTCTTTTTTTCATATAATCCTTTATATATTCCTATGTGCATGTAATAACTGTCAAATTCATTCGTTGTTTAATCAAAATAAATATTTTAATTCTGCACAAAGTGCAGATGCTGATATTGTATAGTTGTTCAATGACTTAACTGACAAAAGAATAGACAGACTACATATCATTTTCACTAATAAACAATTTAAGTTTCTAATATTCAGGAAGAGTGTTGTGGTTTAACCCAGCAGGCAGCTAAACACCTCTCAGCCGTTCGCTCATCCTTTCCACCAAAAGCAGGATGGGGGAGAGAATTGGAAAAAAAAAAAAAAAGTAAAAGCTTGTGGGTTGAGATAAAGACAGTTTATTAGGACAGAAAAGAAAGGAAAATAATAATAATGATAAAAGTAATCATAACAATGTGTACAAAACAAGTGATGCACAATGCAATTGCTCACTACCCGCTGACCAATGCCCATCCTATCCCTGAGCAACCGGTCCCCCCACCCCGGCCAGCTACCCCATATCAATTGCTCAGCATGATGTCATATGGTACAGAATACTCCTTTGGCCAGTTTGAGTCAGCTGTCCTGGTTCTGTCCCCTCCCAGCTCCTGCTGCACATCCAGCCTCCTAGCTGTCAGGACAGAGCGAGAAGCTGAAAAGTCCTTGGCTTAGTGTAAGCACTGCTCTGCAACAATTAAAACATCAGTGTGTTATCAACATTATTCTCATCCTAAATCCAAAACACAGCACCATATCAGCTACTAGGAGGAAAATTAACTATATCCTAGCCAAAACCATGACAATATCCACCCCTTATTCCATACCATTTATGTCATGCTCGGGTCCCACACTTTCCAATACATCCCAACTAATCACCACTTTTCATACCACAGAATCACAGAATGGTTGAGGTTGGAAGGGACCTCTGAAGATCATCTAGTCCAACCCTCCTGCCAAGCAGGATCACCTAGAGCACATTGCGCAGGATGGCATCCAAGCAGGTTTTGAATATCTCCAGAGGAGACTCCACAACCTCTCTGGGCAACCTGTTCCAGCGCTCAGTCATCCTCACAGTAAAGAAATGCCTGGGGACCCCTGGGGGACACCACTAGTTACAGGCCTCCAACTAGATCCTGCACCACTAAGCCCAACCCTCTGAGATCTGCCATTCAGCCAATTGACAATCTACCTCACCGTCCACTCATCTAGGCCACACTTCCCAAGCTTTTCTATGAGAATGTTATGGGAGACAGTGTCAAACGCCTTGTTGAAGTCAAGGTCGACCACATCCACCCCTCTCCTCTCATCTACCCAGCTAGTCATCCCATCATAGAAGGCTATCGGATTGGTTAAGCATGATTTCCCCTCGGTGAATCATTGCTGACTACTCCTGATCACCTCCTTATCCTCCACATGCTTGGAGATGACCTCCAGGATGAGCTGCTCCATCACGTTTCCAGGGATGGAGGTGAGGCTGACTGGCCTGTAGTTGCCTGGGTCCTCCTTCTTGCCCTTTTTGAAGACTGGTGTGACGTTAGCTTTCTTCCAGTCCTCAGGCACCTCTCCTGTTCTCCACGACCTTTCAAAGATCATGGAAAGTGGCCTAGCAATAACACTGGCCAGCTCCCTCAGCACCTGTGGGTACATTCCATTGGGGCCCATGGATTTGTGGATGTCAAGTTTGCTTAGATGATCTTTGACCCGATCCTCTTCGACCAAGGGAAAGACCTCCTTTCTCTGGACTTCCTCACTTGTTGCCAGGGTCTGAGATTCCTGAGGGCTAGTCTTAGCAGTAAAGACTGAAGCAAAAAAGGCATTCAGCATCTCTGCTGTTTCTGTATCCTTTGGCACCATGGCACCTGCCACATTCAGCAGCAGGCCAACATTTTCCCTAGTATATGTATATATAAAAGGTCTACTGAGTTTGTTTAGACCATCACTGACTTTGGGCTCCAACTGTCACACCAATCTTTCTTGAGATGGTCTGTGATATTGGGTCATCACACACTGAAACCCGTTCTGGTTCCATCAAAAAGCTGTGCTTGTCCAATTCTATCAAAATTCATTCATCATTATCTGCATAACTCTTACTGTGATACCATTCATATCAAATATAGCAATCACAGTAGTGATGACATACAGTATTATAGAGTAATTAACATACCAAAGAGGCTTTAACTGCTTGGCTTGCTTGATTGCAGCACATGTTTCACAATCATGAATAACCTGTGCTATAGTGTCCATGGTCAGGTCCACCCCTCGATCATGAGCCCATCTGTATGTTGCATCTCTGCCTTGATGGCCTGAGGTGTCATGGGCCCATCGGGCTATAAATTATTCACCTTTATGTTGCCAGTCCAGGTCCACCTGAGCCACTTCAATCTTAGCAGCCTGATCCACCTACTAGTTGTTTTGATGACCTTCAGTGACCCCATTCTTGGGCACATGAGCATCTACATGGCGTACCTTTACAACCAGGTTCTCTACCCGAACAGCAATATCTTGCCACAATGCAGCAGCCCAGATGGGTTTGCCTCTGTGCTGCCAGTTGTTCTGCTTCCATTGCTGTAACCACCCCCACAGGGCATTTGCTACCATCCATGAATCAGTATAGAGATAGAGAACTGGCCACTTTTCTCGTTCAGCAATATCTAAAGCCAGCTGAATGGCTTTCACTTCTGCAAACTGACTCGATTCACCTTCTCCCTCAGCAGCTTCTGCAACTCGTCATATAGGACTCCATACAGCAGCCTTCCATCTCCGATGCTTTCCCACAATACGACAGGACCCATCAGTGAACAGGGCATATTGCTTCTCATTTTCTGGAAGCTTGTTGTACAGTGGGGCTTCTTCAGCCTGGGCCACCTCCTCCTCCAGCGATATCCCAAAATATTTGCCTTCTGGCCAGTCCATAATCACTTCCAAGATTCCTGGGCGACTGGGGTTTCCTATTGAGCCTGCTGAGTAATCAGTGCAACCCACTTACTCCATGTAGCATGAGTTGCATGATGTGTAAAGGGGGACCTTCCTTTGAACATCCAGCCCAGTACCACCCAGTCGGGGTGCCAGGAGCTGTGCTTCACTACTGACCACTTCCGAAGCAGATTTAACTCCTTCATATGCTGCCAATATCTCTTTTTCGGTTGGAGTGTAGCAGGCCTCAGATCCTCTGTATCCCCGACTCCAAAACCCGAAGGGTAGACCTCGAGTTTCCCCAGGCTCTTTCTGCCAGAGGCTCCAGGTGGGACCATTCTCCCCGGCTGTGGTGTAGAGCACATTCTTTACATATTGTCCTGCTTGGACTGGCCCAAGGGCTACTGCATGAACCATCTCCCATTTAATATGTTCAAAGGCTTGTCGTTGCTCGGGGCCACATTCGAAATCATTCTTCTTACCTATTAGAGCGGGCTTACAATCAGACTGTAATTTGGAATGTGCATTCTCCAAAACCCCACGACACCTAGGAAAGTTTGCGTTTCTTTTTTGTTATTTGGTGGAGACATAGCTGTTATTTTGTTGATCACATCCATTGGGATTTGACGACGTCCATCTTGCTGTTTTATTCCTAAAAACTGGATCTCTCGTGCAGGTCCTTTGACTTTATTTTGTTTTATGGCAAAGCCAGCCTTCAGAAGGATTTGGACTGTTTTCTTCCCTTTCTCGAAAACTTCCTCTGCTGTGTCCCCTCACACGATGACATCATTAATGTACTGCAGGTGTTCAGGAGCTTCCCCCTGCTCCAGCGCAGACTGGATCAGTCCATGGCAAATGGTAGGGCTATGTTTCCACCCCTGGGACAGTTGATTTCAGGTGTATTGGACACCCCTCCAAGGAAAAGCAAACTGTGGCCTGCACTCTGCTGCTAAAGGGATGGAGAAAAATGCATTAGTGATACCGACTGCGGCGTACCACTTGGCTGCCTTTGATTCCAGTTCATACTGGAGTTCTAGCATGTCCGGCACTGCAGCACTCAGTGGTGGCGTGACTTCGTTCAGGCCACGATAGTCCACTGTTAGTCTCCACTCACCATTAGACTTTCGCACTGGCCATATGGGACTATTAAAAGGTGAATGAGTCTTGCTGATCACTCCTTGGCTCTCCAGTTGACGAATTAGCTTATGGATGGGAATCAGGGAGTCTCGGTTGGTGCGATATTGCCGCCGGTGCACAGTTGTGGTAGCGATCGGCACTTGCTGTTCTTCGACCCTCAGCAACCCCACAACAGAAGGGTCCTCTGAGAGACCGGGCAAGATAGACAACTGTTTAATGTCCTCTGTCTCCAAGGCAGCTATGCCAAAAGCCCACCGGAACCCTTTTGCGTCCTTGAAATATCCTCTTCTAAGATAGTCTATGCCAAGGATGCACGGAGCATCTGGGCCAGTCACAATATGGTGCTTTTGCCACTCATTACCGGTTAGACTCACTTCAGCCTCCAATACAGGTAACTGCTGGGATCCCCCCGTCACACCATAAATACAGATGGGCTCTGGCCCTTTATAGCTTGATGGCATTAGAGTACACTGTGCACCGGTGTCTACTAAAGCCTTATGCTTCTGTGCGTCTGACGTGCCAGGCCATCGAATCCACACAGTCCAATAAACTCGATTGTCCCTTTCCTCCCCCTGGCTGGAGCCAGGGCCCCTCTAATCCTGGTCAGAATCTTCATTTCTGTGTCTGGAGGACTGCCTGCTGGAAGTTGGAGCAGCAAGCTACTCAGAGAACCCCTTTTTCCCAATTGCTTTTTCTTGCAACTCACGTACCCGGGCCGCTAGGGTCGCAGTAGATTTTCCATCCCATTTTCTCATGTCCTCTCCATGGTCACGTAGGTAAAACCACAGGGTGCCACGAGGTTTGTACCCACTGTATTGTCTTCCTTGCACGGACGGACGCTTACCCCTGATAGGTGGGGAGGAAAATAAACTCTCTTTAAGTTGGTGGAACTCTTCAGAAAGTTTCTCCACAGCTGAGACGCAGGCCTGTAGGGAAGAGGAGAGACTTTCTTCATACTGACGGAGTTGTTTAGCCACTTCATCCACTGTGGGTTCCTCATGTTCTTTTCAGGACATTACTGCCAACAAGCTGGCATATGATGATGGTGCACTCCGTACAAACTTCCACCACATGGGTCGTGTACACTGGACTTCATCTGGATCTGTGGATATTTGTCCGTTGTCTAGGTCCCTATAAATCACCTCCCGTACGGCTAATTCCCTCAGGTACTGGATTCCCTTCTCCATAGTGGTCCACTTGCCTGGTAGACATACAAGTTCTTCCTTGAAGGGATACCTTGAAGATGCACTGTGCTCTCAGCCTTACTCACAACAAATCTAGTTTAAATGTTGTGATTTAAAATGACTCAGTGACACCAGCACTCCATATGTTGATATTGGTGCTGTAGCTGAACTGGTGTTTAACAATAAGGGGGAAATTTTAGTGAAGCAAAATGAGTGAGATGTTATGTACCAGTTTCAATACTTTAGCACTTCTCAAATACTGAAGCAGCAGCTTCCCTTAAGCTGCTAACTTAGCGATTAACATGAGCCAAACCCATCATGAAAATGTAAAAAGTCATGCTAAATTCTTACTAAAATCATAGAATCATTAAGGTTGGAAAAGACCTCCAAGATCATCTGGTCCAACCATCCCCCTACCACCAAAATTACCCACTAAACCATATGTCCCTAAGTACCACATCTACACTTCCCTTAAACACCCCCAGGGATGGTGACACCACCACCTCCCTGGGCAACCTGTTTCAATGCCTAACCACTCTTTCTAAGAAGAAATTTCTCCTACTTCCCAACCTGGACTTGTAGAAGCCCTTCCTGTTGTCCTTGCAATCCCTAGCCAGATTCAATTCCATTTGGACTTTAGCTGTTCTAACTTTATTCCTGGGTGCTTGGACAATGTCTCTGTATTCCTCCCAGGTTACCTGCCCTTGCTTCCACTGTCTGCATGCCTCCCTTTTATGTTTGAGTTTTGCCCATCCACACAGGCCTCCCGGCATTTTTTCCTGACTTCCTCTTTATTGAGATGCACAGCTTGGAAGAGGTGACCCTTGAATATTAACTATTTTTCTTGAGCCCCTCTTCCCTCCAGGGCCTTATCCCACAGGACTCTTCCAAGCACCTCTTTGAAGAGGCCACAGTCTGCTCTCCTGAAGTCCAGGGCTGTGAGCTTGCTTTTTACCCTGCTCCCTCCCCTCAGGATCCTGAACTACACCATCTCACGGTCACTGCAGCCAAAGCTGCCCTTGACCTTCGTATTCTGAACAAGACCTTCCTTGTTGGTGAGAATGAGGTCCAGCAGAGCCCCGCTCCTTGATGGTTGCTCTATCACTTGGAGGAGGAAGTTATCATCAACACATTCCAGGAACCTCCTGGATTGCTTGTGCCCTGCTGAGTTGTCCCTCTAACAGATATCGCTGTTGTTGAAGTCCCCCACGAGGACCAGGGCCTGTGAATGTGAGGCTGCTTCTATTTGTCTGTGGAGGGCCTCATCCGCTTGCTCTTCCTGGTCAGGCGGTCTATAGCAGACACCCACTACAATGTCACCCTTACCTGTCCTCTCTTTTAATCATTACCCATAAACTCTCACTTGGCTCATCATCCATCCCCAGGCAGAGCTCCATACACTCCAGCTGGTCATTGACATAGAGGGTGACACCCCCTCCTCCTCTCAACAGCCTGTCCTTCCTAAAGAGCCTGTATCTTTACATTGCAGTACTCCAGTCATGGAAGCCATTCCACCAAATCTCCATGATCCCAATAAGAGCGCAGCCCTGCAACCATACACACGTCTCTAACTCATCTTGTTTATTCCCCATACTGCATGCGTTAGTGTCCAGACACTTTGGAGGGGCACCCCAGCATGTTGGGTTCCTAGAAAGCATTTGGGGGATTTTGCTATAATGTTGCCTTGTAGGCATTACCTTGCTAACCTGCAAGCGCTGGAGGTGACCCTGCTTAATCCCCATTTAGTTGATTTTGTGATCCCTCCTTGTCACATCACCCAATGCCCTTTTTTCAGCAACCCTGTCAGTCACTCTTTCAGTGTATTGCTCGTTACCCTGTCCTTACCCCGTCACTCTGAGTTTAAAGCCCTCCTTATGAGGTCAGCGATCCTATTGGCAAAAATAGATGCCCCGCATCCATATGGCAAATAGGACGCCCTGCTTAGAGAGGTGCATTCCATCTATCCGAAGCAGAAGATGATTGTCAGACAGGGTCCCATGGTCTTAGAACCCAGAGCCCTGGATACCGACACCAGCTCCACAGCCAATTATTGACCTGTCTTATCAGTGCTCTCCTTCTCACATCTTTTCCACTCACCATCAGGATTGAGGAGACCACCACCTAGGCCCCCATGCCCTTGACTACTTCCCCCAGAGCTCTGTAGTCCCTTTTGATACTGTCCAGGTTTCCCCTTGCAGTATCATTTGCACCCACGTGGAGTAAGAGCAGGGGGTAGTAGTCAGAGGGCCGAACCAGCTTCGGCAGCGCCTCCACAACATCCCAGATCCAAGCCCATGGCAGGTAGCAAACCTCCCTAGTCAGTAAATCAGGCTGACACTTTCTCCTCTTCGCTACCATCTGAATAGGAGAAAGGGGACTTGGCTGTCTATATTTGTTTTATGTGAATCCTATATGTAGGTGCTGTTGAAGGCAGTGCCTTGTCTGTGGCAATCTGTGTGACTGGCCGTGTCCGTGTTCTGTGCGTGTCTGTGTGTCTCTGGGATACGTGTTCAGCTTTGCTACTGGTTGAACCTACAAACACGAAAGTGGCAGCCATGTCCCTCAGCTCGGGTAGAGATCCTGGGTTCCCAGGCTGGGCAGAATGGAGTCCTGGACTGGAAGAGGCAGCCACACTCTTAACATCCCTTAATATTAAGGGATCACCATATTACTTTGAATGAAATCCAGGAGATGATTAAAAATCCTTAAGCCAGTTAGGCTCCAAACCTCACAGTTGAGTTGCCAGTTTCCAGATGTGTTCTCTTATTACCACTACTTCCCTATTTATACAAGTTATATAATTATTATGAGAAATCCTGTCACACTTAAGGTCACAATAAATTTCCCTTGAGAAAAATAGAAATAGGAACTATACACCTTTTATTTCCTCTATTTCTTTACAGCAAGGTTCTTGTCAAAATGCTCACCAACGTTGTGGGACCTGGTCCTTACAGTTCACACACACAAAATCTAATTGCTGCCTTACTAAATACACAGTGAATCCACTAAGTGTGATTTAATAGCAGAAAACTGATGTCTTTTTTCTGAAACTTGATTCAATGATGACAACTGATGGCATTTCTTAGAATTTTCAGAGCTGCAGCCCTAAAAACCTCCTACTTAAATGCTGTGTTGTATTTGTTCATTAGTCCACTCTGCTGAAACCCAATAGCAACAGTAACAATCATAATGTCAACCACATCCATCTGCGCTTGCCCTGTATTACTGATCATTATCCTTGATCATTTACTGGAGATCTAATAATTGCTGAGGTTTTAGTGGTAAAAATAAATAAATATGCACTGATGCCAGATAGCAAAAACAAACAAACAAACAAACAACAAACCAAGCCAAAAAAAAAAAACAAAAACATCCAAACAAACCAACCAACCAACACAATCAGCCTCACCCTTCTAACTGTGCCATCCTATACATGAAAGTAGCAAAATTCAACCTTTGCACATCACAAATATTAGCAGACCAAATATGTAAAGAGTGAATTTCTTTCCCTGTTGAAAAAAAAAAAAAAAGAGCTTACTGTCAAAAGCAACAAAAAACCACACACCACCACTGATGGACTACAAATTCTATCCTTGAAAATCTGGCTTACAGTCAGAAAGTCCTCAAAAAGCATCTTTGGGTAGTCACAGCTAAGGATTAAATGCAACTATCTGTCAATTATTTTTGCTTAGACTAGAATCATGAAGGTTTATAATCCATAATCTTTTCTTCCTCAGTAACATTATGGTTTTAATCAACTATAGTAAGACTCCAGTATATACTTTTATGTATGCCTAGGCTAAACCTTTATCACAAAAGCTAGATTTAACACTTAAAAAATATATACAATCACCTTCAAGGATGAATAAATCTGTCCTTTATCACAAGCTTGGAACAAAGATATAGGCATAGCAATACTGCAGGCCAATCCACAGTTAAACATGTTATAAATGAAGATACAACTCAACCTGAATTTAGCAATATTTATAATGAAACATGGGATTAGAAATTAGAGAGTGATTGATTAAGAATGAATATGTAGGCAACACTCATTGCTTAATATGTGCTACATTTGCGATGTACTGTGCCTGTGCTGCGCTTAGGCCTCCAGATAACAGGAGCCCCTAGGACCCCAAGAACCAGATCAAACCAACCTTATGGTTTGGACTTTGACCAAGGGCTCAGAGATAAGGAGGACTGTTCACAAAAGGACAAGATAAAGAATGTCAAACATGCAAGGCCTCGAGATAACAGGAGCCCCTCGGACCCCGAGAACCGGACCAAACCAACCTTATGGCCCAGATTGTGACCAAGGCCTCAGAGAGCATGCGCAAGGAGATGAGGTGAAAAGTTCAACCCTGATGAAGACATCTTACTTCATCCTCATGACCCTCAGCGCCCACCACCAGAAGGCACTGCGCAAGTGCAGATGGGAGGAGTTTATGGAAATGACTTCTTGGAGCTAATTTTAATACTAAGCGGGGACAGGTCATGCATATGTATAGGCATACTGGGAAACGTCATGCATATGTAACTCTTTACTATATATAACCAAAGCAAGTTGCCGCGTTAGGGCACACACGACTTTGGTGGGACTACCCCCCGTGCTGCCCGGCGCTGAATAAACATACCTACTTTACAATCTTATTGATTGTGGAGTCAGCTTTCCGCGAGTCATTTTGGCGATCCAGGCAGGAGACACTCTGCTCAGCTGCGGGATCGACTGCGGAGCAGACGCCCCTAGGTGCACCCCGAGTATTTTGCTCGGAGGGGACTCCACTCCCAGACACTCACCGCGGGAGCAGACAAAGACCTCCTGAAGCTGCGGACAAACGGTATGTTTTACAGTACAGGAAGGGCCTGTAAGTCGTACGCGTGGCCTGGGCAGCTGGTAAATCGCACAGAGACATCTGGCGTGCAGCATAGTCCCCGTAAGGGAGGAGGGTACCCTACAGGCTGACCGATAGAGTGGTCAAGGGAGATTTGCTGACCGACAGAGCGGCCGCTAGCGATCTTGGGAGTAGATCGAGCAAATCCGAGGTTACCGCTGCATCCCGGTTTTGGGAGCCAGGACGGACCTGCTAATGACTGTATAAGAAGCAGGAGCAGGGTAAGTGGGCCTCTCACAGTTGTGACAAGGTTACCTGGGTAATATTTGCAGCTGCTGGAAGGATACTAACTGGAGTGTTAATAATTGTATGTCTTATTCTTAAATGTCCAGGTATTTTGTGTTGAAAGTATTTGTGTATGTGTTTGAAACAAAGCGGAATGAGTCACTCCACGAAGAACACAGTCAGAGACAATACTTGTTTGGTTGGTTACCGTTCTAAAATTATATATTCTTGTGGTATGAATGAGATGTGCTAGAGACCTCTCTGTGTGATTGCATGATTGTGCTGTGTGAGTGAGACGCAGCATCGCTGCAAAGAGAGTGCGGAGTTCCGATCCGCGGGTCCGTATTCTCCGCGAGGGGAACAGCCGGAGACGAAGTGCATGACAGACCAAAAAGAAGTGCTGTTTTATCCAAGTTTTGATTGGTGGTGCCCAATATATGTGCCTGGTGGTGTATCTTGTAATCCTCTTAAATGTTTTGAGTGTGACAAGAAGAAAGGCAGGAGCATTATCTAAGTAACTAACAGTTTAGAAGTTTTGGTGTATTCGCGGTGGTGTTTGGTCAGTTTCCCAAGTATTGGGGGGGGAGGGGGCTGACTGATTATCGAAGTGGCAGAAAGGAGATAGTCACTTCTTTGGTGGTTTGGGCTTGAGCCCTGGGAATTTGGTAAGAAGGGGGAGAGCAAATTTATTTAGGCCTCAATACCTTTTAAACCCCCATATTGACAGATATTCAGGAGTGATTCCTTGTTTTGTATGGGCTTACTAACAAAGTGCATGAGAAAAATTGGCATTCGGCTTGAAATTCGGTCTTGTTGAAATGTAAATTTTGTGGAAAAGCTGGTATTTTTTGTGTAGAAGATGGAGGGCTGAGTGCTTCAGGTGTTTTCCCGAAGTCCTGTGGATTTGTGATTGGAACGGGGCTCATTAATAATCTGAAATAGTAAAGTTTGTATGTGGGAAGAAGAGTTTAATCCCAGAGAATTGGGGCATTTGGGAAGAAGATCAGGAAAAGATAGTAAAAACCTGCAATAAAAAGGTTTGTGTGGAAATTGAAACAAGGGACAGTAACTAATAAGGAATAGTAATAAATAAATAAATAAATAAATAAATAAATAGAAGGGAATGGGAAATCAAGGAAATGAGTAATATCCAAAACAAAGACGTTTTAAAGAAAGCCTCATTGGGTGCATATTGGCACATTGGAAGGATATTGTTAGAACTGGGGGCACAGAAAGCAAGAGGACTTTCACTAAGTATTGCAATCAATGGTGGCCACTATATAAGCTAAATGGCCACTTTATGGATCAATCGACTATAAGACTATCTTGCAATTAATGTTGTTTTTGAGGAGAGAAGGGAAATGGGATGAAATGTTGTATACTGATATGTTGTTTCATCATCTTGGAGGGAAAAGGTATGGAATTAAGTCGGCCCCTGACTGAGCCTTTGGTGCTGGCATTAGAAAAGTACAGGCTGGAGAAACATAAAGGAAGTGTTTAAAGGGTTGTTGAAGGTGTTAAAGGTGTGGCATGTAGTATTTGACAAAGCTGTTTGAAGTTGAATGAGCAGGGAAAGAGGATGTAGGAATGTTAATAGTTCCGTCTCAACCCGAGGCTGAGATCTCAAAATCACGGGCGTGAGCCCTCTGGGGCGGAGGGACCATGATGGGTCCGAGAGAGTTGTCATGGAAACAGAAAAGCAGCTAACTCTTAAAACAACCTGAGTTCGTGTGTGAGCTCGGATTGCCAATGGGACCGCTCAGGGAACTGTCAACGACTGCATTCCCCTGACCGACCCCCCCCCCACACTGAGACCCTAATCACCCCGGAAATTATGTAAATACCAAAATCTGGTTAAATTGGGAATTGAGAATCTGTTCCAACAAGGTCCAAAAGAAACCCCTATGGAATTTTTGGACCAACTTTGAAATGCAATGAGGAGAAAACAAAACAAAACAAAACAAACAAACAAAATTTGGACCTGGCTTCAGAAAACAAACAGAGGCAATTGGCTAGCCTCTTTCTAGGGCAATCAGCCCCTGATATCAGAAAGAAATTGTCTTAGGTTGCAGGATAAACTTACAACAGTCAGGAATGATGGGGACCTGGGGCATCTCCCCTAGCAGGTCCACTGGTTGAAATAAAGCTAGGGAATGAAGAAGAGAGGCTTGAATTTTTTTGTTGGTTACGGGAGCTTCTTTCTCTGTGTTAATTAGTCTGTAAATGTAATAGGAGCAACTGGCCAACAGGAAAAGGCATTTTTTGCAATGCTTGAAATTCAAATTGGGAAAAAATGATTGGAATTACAAACTGAGAAAAACAGTCAAGTGTGGTTCATGGTACTAGATTTAAAGGATGCCTTTTTCTGCCTGCCTGTGGCAACTGAAAGCCAGAAACTCTTTGCCTTTGAATGGGAAAATCCTAATAGAGGACGGAAAACTCAGCTTACTTGGACAGTGTTAACACAGGGGTTCAAGAATAGCCCCACCATATTCGGGAACTGTGATCTTGAAGTTTGAAAGACCCCTTCGGGAAAAGGGGACGCTGTTGCAATACGCAAATGATAGCTACTGAAGAAGAAAAGGAATGTGCGCAATGGACTATTAGTTTACTAAATGTTTTTTTCGGCACTAATACTGTGAACCCAGCCTCTTTCCTCAGTAACAGAGTTTCCAGATCACCCATTCATGATTGCATCAAGACCATGGACACGGTATACTCAAGCTGACCAGACTTAAAGGAAACACCCCTAGAAGACGCGGAGGATTGGTATATAGTTGGCAGCAGCTTCGTCCGCCAGGGATTTCGCCTCACAGGATATGCGGTAACAAACATCAGCCCAAAAGGTGGAAATCATTGCCTTGATAAGATCTCTTGAGCTGGCAAACATTTGGACAGATTTGAAATATGCCTTTGGTGTGGTGCATGCACACGGGGCTATTTGGAAGGAGAGAGGACTTTTATCTTCCTCAATTAAACATGCAGAAGAGGCTGATAGCAGTTATTAGGGAAGAAGGAAAAAGGAGGCCCAGACAGGAACAGCCCCGGCTAGGCAAGGAGCAATGTGCCCTATGTAAGAAATTTGGGCATTGGAAAAACGAATGCCCAGAACGGAAAAGAAATGGAAAAGGGAACCGGGGAAGGGAGGTGGTGGTCGCGCGTGCAAAAGATGACTGAAGAGGACCGGGGGAATCTACCCCAGCAGATCCACTGGTTATAAAAATGAAGCTGGGGAAGGAGGGAAAAGAGGTGGAACTTATGGTAGATGCGGGGGCAACATATTCAGTTTTAAATAAAGCATTAGTATCAGTGGGTAATGATTACGTTGTAGTGAAGGGGGCAACTGGCCAATCTGAAATAGCATATTTCTACAAAACCATTGACATATAAATATGGGAAACAGTGGGGCATTCACAAGTTCCTATACATGCCCAACTCCCCGGAGTCACTCCTAGGGAGAGATTTATTGGAAAGAGTACAAGCAACCATTTCATTTAAAAATGGGGAGATTATTCTGGAGGTAAATGATCAAAGATATGTGGAAGTGTTGAGTTTGATATTGACAGCTATTGAGACCAAAGAGGAAATTAGTGAGGAAATCCTAAGTCAAGTGTTTTCCAGAGTATGATCTTCTAATGTACCAGGGAAGGCAAAAAAATGCACTTAAACAGTACTCCTTGAAAAAGGAAGATAGAGAAGGAATTAGCCCGATAATTGATTAACATGCTTAACACCAGAGCTAACTTGGTTTACCGTTTTAGACCTGAAGGATGCCTTCTTTTGCCTCCCTCTCCATGAAGCCAGCCAGAAAATCTTTGCATTTGGTTGGAAAAGCCCTAAGAGTGGGCGCAAAACACAGCTCACATGGACAAGGTTGCCTCAGGGCTTTAAGAACTCACCCACCTTGTTCGGAGAACAACTTGCAAAGGACTTGGAGACCTGGGAAGCCCCATCAGGAGAAGGAAGGCTGTTGCAGTACGTAGATGACCTCCTAATAGCCACCCAGACAGAAGAAGCATGTGTGGCCTGGACGGTAAGCCTCCTAAACGTTCTGGGACTACAGGAGTACAGGGTATCAAAGAAGAAGGCTCAGGTGGTAAAGCAGAAGGTGACCTACCTGGGTTATGAGGTTAGTGCCGGACAACGGACCTTGGGGCAAGATCATAAAGAAGCGATATGTCAAACCCTGAAACCCGAGACAATAAAAGAACTGCGAACCTTTTTGGGAATGACGGGGTGGTGCAGATTGTGGATCTATAATTACGGATCGCTTGTAAAACTGCTGTATGTGCTCATTGCAAATGGGAACAGGGACCTCCAATGGACAAAGGAGGCCACGAGAGCCTTTGACCAACTAAAGAAGGCTCTCATGTCAGCTCCAGCTCTGGGACTTCCAGATGTAAATAAGCCATTCTTCCTGTTCTCCCTTGAGAAACAGGAGATTGCCCTGGTAATACTAGCACAGGACCTGGGACCATATTGAAGGGCAGTTGCTTATTTTTCTAAGCAGCTGGATGCTGCCGCCAAGGGATGGCCGGGATGCCTCAGAGCCATTGCAGCAGTGGTGCTAAATATCCAGGAAGCACGCAAGTTCACCTTGGGACAGAAAATAACTGTGCTAGTGTCTCACACAGTGTCCACGGTGCTGGAAGTGAAAGGCGGTCGCTGGCTTTCCCCACAAAGGTTCCTGAAATCAGCAGAAACCAAGGGGAGCCGGTAAACTATGACTGCCTGGAGACCATTGAAGCTACCTACTCCAGCCGTCCAGATCTGAAGGACACTCCTTTGATGATGTGGAAATATGGGAGCAGCTATGTCATCAGCGGAAAACGACATGCTGCGTATGCAGTTACCACTTGCAAAGACGTAATAGAATCTGGAAAATAAACATCTGTACGGACTAAATAACGAGATTATTGGAAGCAGTTCAGCTGCCTGAAAAGGTAGCAATCATGCACATTAAAGCACACCAGAAGGTGAGTTCAGAATTGGAGGAAGGAAATGATCTGGCGGACAGAGAGGCAAAAGAAGCAGTAGAAGGTGAGGTAGCAACTGAGGGAGCCCTGATTCCAGACAGGCAAATTCCCCTTGAAGTAAGGGTAAGCTTGTATATAACAAAAAGGATAGAAAATTAATCGAAAGACAAGAGGGAAAATATAACCAAGAGGGATGGGCTATTACCAAAGAAGGGAAGGGGAAGCTAGTCATCCCCTCCAATTTATTGTGGTCACTGGTAAAGAAAGAACACCGGAAAACACATTGGGGAATAGACGCTTTGTCTATTTTTTGTCTATTTTTTGCAACTAATTGGAAAATTATTGCCAGGAGCTTATATGCTACCATCGCTCAAATAACTTAACAATGTGATCTCTGTCTCCAGACTAACCCCAAAAATGCCCCCAAACCAAAACTGGGTCAAATTGGAAAAGGCCATGGGCCCAGGCAACAGTGGCAAATTGACTTTTCTGAACTTCCAAGAAAAGGGGGGTGTCGATATTTACTGGTGTTAACAGATACCTTTTCAGGATGGCCAGAGGCTTTCCCCACTAGGACTGCCAAAGCCCGAGAGGTAACTAAGTCTCTTGTAGAAAAAACTTTGAAACCACAGTGGGAAGGACTATACCAGGTGCTTCTTACTACCTTCACCGCAATTAAGATCAAGGAACAGAGTGCCTGGATTCACCATTCTCAAGTGAAGAAAGCTCCAGAAGCCCCCTGGAAAGTAACGCTGGGTAACGGTAAATTGAAACTAAAGCTCAGTCAACCAAAACGAGGACATTACGGTCAGGAGTATTTAGTAATATAATTTGCAGAAAATTTAGTTAGCAGAATTGTTTTATTTTTGTGGCTTATAGTCGTAATTGTGATTCAAGAATTGGAAGGTGCCTCTATGATAATAGAGAATGGTGAGTGGCCTTGGTCCGAAGCCGTAACAATAGAGGATAAGAGCATTAATGGAAAGTTAGCAATTGTGGTTATGTGGTGAACAAATGGTGACCATTTATATACATTAAAAGAATGGCAAAAATTAGGAGAAGAATGAACATACCAAAGAACCATAGGGGATGAAATTAAAATAGGGTGCCAAATGATTAACAGCCCCTACAGTCACCCTTATTGGCATTGGGAACTAGCCAATGGCAAGTTTCAAAGGTATTACCGAGATGGGAAAAGGCTGAAGACCAAGACCACAAACTAATAATAGATGCACTCACAAGTTATTTGCAAAGCGTAAAACAAGATGCAAATCACAACTGGTGGGACACACTCTTTGGATAGTCGCCAACTGCAACTGGGATTTTGAACACATTATGTCACCCAATTATTGTTTTATTGATATTAGTTGGTAAAAGTTTAATATTGTCTTTTGTAATACTTGTTTGGAATTGGAAATTGTTACAACGAATGGCGATACTAGCTTCCTTGATGAAAGTACATGGCAAGGCATTGAGGGATGCATATCATAGAGATTGGGAAGAATTTTTGTATTAAGTAAAAGAATTTACTAGATTTTCCAGAAAAGGGGGGACTGAAACATGGGATTAGAAATTAGAGAGTGATTGATTAAGAATGAATATGTAGGCAACACTCATTGCTTAATATGTGCTACATTTGCGATGTACTGTGCCTGTGCTGCGCTTAGGCCTCCAGATAACAGGAGCCCCTAGGACCCCAAGAACCAGATCAAACCAACCTTATGGTTTGGACTTTGACCAAGGGCTCAGAGATAAGGAGGACTGTTCACAAAAGGACAAGATAAAGAATGTCAAACATGCAAGGCCTCGAGATAACAGGAGCCCCTCGGACCCCGAGAACCGGACCAAACCAACCTTATGGCCCAGATTGTGACCAAGGCCTCAGAGAGCATGCGCAAGGAGATGAGGTGAAAAGTTCAACCCTGATGAAGACATCTTACTTCATCCTCATGACCCTCAGCGCCCACCACCAGAAGGCACTGCGCAAGTGCAGATGGGAGGAGTTTATGGAAATGACTTCTTGGAGCTAATTTTAATACTAAGCGGGGACAGGTCATGCATATGTATAGGCGTACTGGGAAACTTCATGCATATGTAACTCTTTACTATATATAACCAAAGCAAGTTGCCATGTTAGGGCGCGCACGACTTTGGTGGGACTACCCCCCGTGCTGCCCGGCACTGAATAAACATACCTACTTTACAATCTTACTGATTGTGGAGTTGTTGGTAAAAGTGAACATGGCAACAGGTGTATTAGTAGTAAAACCGGTATTGCTGTTAACAATGCATACCATAAATGCTCATTTGATCTAGAGATAGTAGTTAGGATAAATATTAGGGATACCTGGGAGATAATTGCTAGGTGAATAAATGGTTTGGAAACTAAGGTAAATACCATTGAAATCTAATGAGATCAGTAAAGTATCTAAGTAACTGGAAAGGGACCAATCAGATTAATAAGGGGGCAGTGATTATAGAAGATGGAATATACATTCATCCAATGACTATATAGATAACTGATGATTACGAGTATATTATGCAAATGTGTGTTTCTAAATAGTATGTTTGTTGTGTGTACAAATCGAACAAAGTTAGATTTGGGCAGACATGCCCCTAATTTCCGGCGCCTAGTAAAGCACCTTCATATAATCACTCTGTGGTTATGTGTCCTCATGAACACTAACATTTTGGCGACCCAGATGGGACCTCATGGGCATTGCTGAGGTGGCTTGCGAACTGATCACGCTCCAGCCAGCACCGAGGAGTTTCTCGGGGAGCCATCGGCCGCGACCGACCCCGCTGCTCACAATGTACCTCTGGAAGGGTAAGAGAAAAGGTGCTTTCTGGTAATCGGTACCCATCTGGTCTGGGAGCCTGCCGGTCAGACACGGCGAAAGCTACGCACGGTTGGGCTAGGGAATTCCCGTGGTAAGCCTAGGCGCCGTCCGTAAGACAGTCGCGAAAGCACTGCAAGTTCGGCATCAGTGGTCTGGTTTTGCTGCAGGTTCAGCATCTGGTTTGGTTTGGTAAAAGCTATAGCTATAATGGAAAAACTTAAAGGTATTTTGGGTGGCAATACTCCTGTACCGCGATCTTCCCCTTTGGGCTGTTTACTAGCACATTGGAAGGAGGGGGGCTTTGGGCAGGAGTTACGAAAAGGTAAATTAATTGATTACTGTAATGTTTGCTGGCCACAGTATGAATTAGAAGATCAAGAGAGTTGGCCAGAAAATGGAACCTTGCAATATAATACTATCTTACAATTAACGTTGTTCTGTAAGTGAGAAGGCAAGTGGGATGAGATCCCATATGTGGAGCTATTTTTCTATTTGTGGGATAAGCCTGAGTGGCAACGCGCTTGCGGGATAATGGTGGCTAAGATAACTGTTGATGAGCAGTGTAAAGCGTGTACAGGAGAAAGGTGTTGTATAGGGCATCAAGTGTTAGAAAATGGTATGTATTACAGGCAGGACGATGGAAATATAGATTTGGAAGTGGTACCATCAGCCCCATTAGAACCAGGACAGCCTGTCAGGGAAGAAAGCGAGGATAGCGAGGGGGAGAAGGAAGAAAAAGGAGCGGTAGCTTCGGCTACCCCAGTATCGTATAGGACTCGATGACGGGACCAGAAAGGTGCTACTGAATGTATAATAAGAGAGAAAGACGGAACAATAAGGCAAAAGAAAAACATAATTGCTCCTCTCAGACAAGGAGTAGGGAGAGAAGGGCCAGTATATGTTAAAGTACCATTTACTCCAGGGGATCTAGTGATTTGGAAACAAGCAGCAGGAACGTATCGGGAAAACCCAGATAAGGTAGCTAGGGTAATGACAATGATAATTAAGACCCAGAATCCAGACTGGGATGACCTTCAAGTAATATTAGATACATTAATGGACTCAACAGAAAAGGATATGGTGTTAAGGGCAGCTAGAGAAAGAGCAAGAGAGGATATTCGCAATGGGTTAGTCCCGGGAAACACAGATCAGAACTTTCCGACGGAAGACCCGCAATGGGACTATAATACAGGGGAAGGTATGAGGAGGTTGAAAAGGTATCAGGATTGGGTACAGATAGGGGTGCAGAATGCCATGCCCAAAACTATAAATTGGTCCAAACTGTATAATATTAGACAGAAGAAAACTGAATCTCCCTCTGCATTCCTAGAAAGGCTTAAGGAAACCGCAAAGAAATATACTGACCTAGATGTAGAAACAGAACAAGCTAAAGCACAGTTAGCTCTTATCTTTTTGGGACAATCAAAGGAGGATATTCAGAAGAAATTACAGAAACTGGAAGGAGCAGATCTGAGAAATATGGATAGGTTATTAGAAATAGCCTGGAAAGTATATAACAACAGAGAACAGGAATCCACTAGGAGGCAGCAAAAGAACTTGTTAGCAGTAATTCAAGGCAAAGGAAACCAAGGATTTAGAGGGAGAGGAAGAGGATTTGTTAGAGGACGGGGAGTTAATACAGGAAGGGGTCATGGAGATTTTAGTGGAAATCCAGGAGGAAGATTGGGATTGAATCAGTGTGCTTACTGTAAGAAGGAAGGGCATTTGAAAAATGAGTGTCCGTTTAGGAGAGACCAATTTTCAGGAAATTTGCTTCAGAATCAGGAAGCCGTTAAGGCAATGGTGCTGGGAGATTTTAGTAGCTGACTAGATACAGAACATAAAGCAGCCAAAAAACCTTTAGTAAAGATTCAATTAGGGGATAAGGAAGTGAGGTTCTTGATAGATACAGGAGCAACATATTCAGTGTTAAATAGTTTAAAAGGACAATTAGGAAATAAGACAACTACAATAATTGGAGCCACAGGGAAGGAGGAAAAACGGCCATTCTTACAACCTCTTGATTTGCGTTTTAGAGGTAAGGAATTAACCCATGAAATTTTAGTATGTACCAGAATGCCCGATTCCACTTTTGGGACGGGATTTATTAGCTAAATTAGATGCAACAATAACCTTTGAGGATGGAGAATTAATAATGAAGGTACCTGAGTCCAAAATAGGACAAATCCTGATGATCAAAGATAAACCCTTTGTTAAAATTCCAAGAGAAGTAGAAAATGCAGTTATACCAATAGTATGGGAAACAGATATACCAGGGAAATCAAAACTGACACAACCGGTAAAGGTGGAATTAAAGGAAGGAGCCAGACCTGTTCGAATCAAACAATATCCACTCAAGATAGAAGCTAGGCAGGGGATAGTGAAAATTATTGACAAATTTCTTAAATATCAGATCTTGGAGGAATGTAAATCGGAATATAATACTCCAGTTTTTCCAGTAAAGAAGCCGAATGGTGAATATAGATTGGTACAAGATCTTAGAGCAATAAATGAAATAACAAAGGACATTCACCCGGTAGTAGCTAACCCTTACACATTGTTAACATCTGTGAGAGAGAAATATAAATGGTTTACCATGATAGATTTAAAGGATGCCTTCTTTTGCATACCTCTTGGTAAGGATAGTAGAAAATTATTTGTCTTTGAATGGGAAAACCCGCAAAATGGACGGAAGACACAATTAACTTGGACGAGACTTCCGCAAGGCTTCAAGAATAGCCCGACCCTCTTCGGGAGCCAGCTGGCCAAGGAACTGGAAACCTGGACAACGCAAGGACAAATACAGGTACCCAGAAGTCAGTATTTGTTGTTACAATATGTCGATGATATTTTGATTGCCACAGAGAATGAGTCGCTCTGCACCTAAATAACCATCAAGATTCTAAATCAGTTAGGAATGGGTGGCTATAAAGTTTCAAAAGAAAAGGCACAAATAGTTTGCTCAACTGTAACATATTTGGGGTGTGAGATCTCTCAGGGACAAAGAAGTCTGGGCATCAATAGGATAAAAGCTATATGTGCTATCCCGGAACCTCAGAATCTCCATGAGCTAAGAGCCTTTTTAGGAATGGCTGGGTGGTACAGACTATGGATAATGGATTATGGACTTATAGCTAAGTCTCTTTACGAAGCTCAGAAGGCACAGAATTTTATTTGGGAAAAAATACAGAAAGAAGCTTTTAAGAAACTTAAAGATGCTCTAACGAAGTCACCAGCTTTGGGTCTACCAGATTTATCAAAAGATTTCCAGTTATTTGTACATGAAAGACAACGACTAGCATTAGGGGTACTAACCCAGTGACTGGGAAGCTGGAAAAGACCTGTGGGATACTTTTCCAAACAACTGGATGCTGTAAGTGCAGGGTGGCCTTCATGTTTGTGAGCAGTAGCAGCAACAGTTCTTTTAATCCAGGAAGCAAGGAAACTTACCTTGGGAAAACATATTGAAGTTTTTGTACCACATATGGTAACAACCGTTTTGGAGCAAAAGGGGGGCCACTGGTTATCACCCAGCCGGATGATGAAATATCAGGCAATATTAACTGAACAAGATGATGTAACCTTGAAAACGACTAACTTGTTAAATTCAGCAGTATTTTTAGGAACTGTTCGAGAAGAAGGACCATTAGAACACAATTGTGTGGAAATAATCGAACATACTCATGCTAGCCGCGAAGATTTGAAGGATGTACCCCTTGAAAGGTATGACTGGGAGCTTTTTACTGATGGTAGTAGTTTTGTGGAAAATGGAACGCGATATGCAGGGTACGCAGTGACAACCCTGAAAACAGTGATCGAAGCAAAACCTTTACCACCTGGAACATCGGCACAGCGAGCAGAACTGATAGCTCTAACTTGAGCACTGGAACTGAGCAAAGAAAAGATGGTAAATATTTGGACAGATTCAAAGTATGCCTTTGGAGTAAGTCCATGTTCATGGAGCATTATGGAAAGAAAGAGGGCTGTTGTCCTCACAAGGGGCCAATATAAGGTATCAAGAGGAGGTGTTAAATTTGATAAATGCGGTACAGAAACCAAAACAAGTGACTATTATGCACTGTAAAGCCCATCAAGGAGGAACCTCGAAAATATCAGAAGGGAATCGACTGGCAGATCGAGCAGCTCGACAAATTGCTCGGGAGGTGGGGAGCATGATGGCTCTGGTACCACTCAAGGTAGGCCCCACTCGTCTTAACCTTCCCAAGGAACCCAGATATTCGCCAGAGGATGAGAAATTAGCAAATCTCCTAAAGGCCCGAAAGAACTCTGATGGATGGTATGTAACCGCTACGGGCCAAGTAGCACTACCCCCTTTGGTGATGCGGGAAATACTTCAGACAAGACATAATGAGTGTCACTGGGGTGCAGAGGCAATGGTAACATTTTTAAAACATAGTATTATCTCTACACATATGTTAACAATGGCAAAGTCAGTAATGTCAAAGTGCGAGATTTGTTTGAAAAATAATCCAGTAGCAAGAAAACATGCTGAAATGGGAAGAGTGAGTAGGAATAGAACCAGGAGATTACCAGCAAATTGATTTTGTAGAGTTACCTAGGACTAGGGGATATAGGTATCTGTTAGTAGGGGTTGACACCTTTTCTGGATGGCCAGAGGCTCTTCCCTGTCGCACCAATCAAGCTAAAGAGACAGTAAAATGGTTATTGCAGGAGATTATTTCAAGGTTTGGGGTACCGTTAGGAATATCCTCAGATAGGGGACCGCACTTTATTGCATCTGTGGTTAAAGACGTAAGCAGGCTCTTAGGAATTTCTTGGAATTTACATACTGTATGGAGACCCCAATCTAGTGGACAGGTAGAGAGAATGAACCAAACACTGAAGGGACAGATTAGAAAAATCTGCCAGGAAGCCAAAATACAATGGCCACAAGCTTTGCCTATAGCCTTATTGAGAATAAGGATAAAGCCAAGGAGTGGAATGTCAGTGAGCCCATACGAAATTATGTATGGAAAGCCTTATGAATCTCCAGAACCAAATCCTAATATACATATAACAGGGAGCCAGGATGTTTATAACTATGTATTATCTCTTGGTAAAATTTTAGCTCGACTTCGAAGTGTTTTGGTGTGGAACTGACCGTTATCACTGGAGAACCCTGTCCACGATATTCAGCCAGGAGACCGAGTGTACATGAAAAATTGGAACGAAGAACCCCTGAAAGAACGGTGGGCCGGACCTTATCAAGTACTATTGACTACTTTTACAGCTGTAAAGGTAGAAGGGGTGGATGCTTGGATTCATTATACTCGGGTGAAAAAGATTCCTGAACTTTGGTCAGTGCGGGCAATCGGAGATACAAAACTACAGATGAGACGTGTATAACTATACAATGTCGGGGTTTTTAACAACGGTAACGATAACAGTAATGGTCTTGTGTAGATATCTTGTAACTGGGTTTCTAGAAATACCGGAAAAGTATAAGAAAGAGGAAATAATCAAGGGAAGAAATGTTACCTTGGAATGTGGAATGCAAGACAATAAACCAATAACAATTAGCTCTCTACAGGTGGTCTGGGAGAAAATAAATGACTTTGGACAGAGCCAGGAAATATATATGAACACAACCAGGGATAATACAGGATTGAAAGCAGGATGGAAAGGAAAGGTGCATGTAAGTAATACCCTAGAATCGGGCCAACAAGTGAAAGGAACTACCACCCTAACCCTGTTTAGTGTTACTAATGTCAACAAAGGAAACTACCGGTGCATAGTAATACATGAAAATAGCACAGATTATGGGATAAGAGAAATATTGGTACATCCAAAATTGGATAAAAGAATATTGGTAGCCCAACAAAAGGGATCTAGAAGAAAGAGGGAGGACCAAGTACCATGGACACAAGTGATACAGATCCCACACAGGCAGCCGGCAGAGAATTTATTGGTAGGATTAATTAAAGATTTTGCCGTAATGAAAGGAACTGATAGAATTATTGCTTGTATGCCCATTCCAAAAGCAGCAGGGGACCCGCTTGAGTAGGGTATAATCACTTCCCCACTGCCCCAAGTAGAAGGAAACAAAACAATTCAATGTAAAGAGGTGAAAGTTATAGAGAAGATAAATGTCACGGGATACTATAGGAAAAAGCTGAGTGTCCCAGTATCAAGGTCTTTATGTAAAAAGGAAAAGAACTACCAATTCACAAAGGTGGGCAGATTTAAAGATGTGGGATGGTGTGAATACGATGAAAAATTATAATAGAAAGACCTAGAGAAAAGGTTACCTGGGAATGTCAAGAAGAAAATGAGCCAAAAGTAATGAAAGGATGGGATAGTGCTTGGACAGTAAGTTTACTGCAGAAATTCCAGTATGGAGGGAATACATCATGGTGTATTAAATGGCAGGGAAAGCAGAATGGAACTGATCAACTTTATACAGTAAGCCGGGTCGACAGTAGTGGTAAACAAGAATCAACAAAGGTAGCTTGGTGGACCTGTGAGAAGAAATATACTTATGACAGTAATAACGAAGATATCAAGCACTTACCCCCAGTATTAATAGCCCTCAGGGTAGGATGTGCTTGCCAAGGAATTAAGTATAATTCGGAAGAAAGTAGTCAGGCAAGGCAAATCGCAGTAGATTGTAGCTATACTACAGTACAAAGTCCAAGAGAATTTGTATGGGCAGCCTGTGATGGAACTTGGACTACAAATTTGCCAATAAATAGGGAGGTTAAAGAAATAACTTTAGGACTCCCCACGCTGTGTCCAATATGGAAAAAAATCTCCTTTCAAAGGAAAATTGGAAACCCTACGAATTAATAGAGCAAAAAGAAGTTTAGAAGGGGCAGATGAAGATATATGGCATGAACCCTCAGATGGAGTAAAATTCAGTTGGGCTTTAGAGTCTCTGTTCGCACAGGTAGCTACTTATCGAAATAGGGAAATGATTTATAAACTTACAGGACAAGTAAGTAGGCTCGCGAGAGCCACGAAAGAAGGCTTTAGAGATTTTAATATCCAACTACAAGCTACAACTAAAATGGTTCTACAAAATCGATTGGCATTAGATACACTGTTATTAAAGGAACATGGAGTGTGCGGATTTTTAAAAGATCTTATTGATCATTGCTGCATCCATATTCCAAATGTGACTATTGATGTAGAACATGACATAGAACAGTTGGCTCAAGTGGAACAAGATGCAGAACAGGAAGAGAAAGATATGATGACAAGCAGGTTGGATAAAATTTTTAGTGGATGGAATATTAGTAATTGGGTCAAATCCTTACTGGAGACGGTAATTATATTGGTAATTGTAGGGATATTAATTTGGTTAATATTTGTAATACTGAAAAGTCTGATCCTGAAGAAGATGACTTGGAACCAGAAAGGGATACAGACCATCACTCGGCATATGGAACCACATCTGCAGTACCCTCCACCAGCATATGATAATTCTGGATTTCAGAGAGAACCTGAGGAACCCAGAGGTTAAAGATGGCATTCATTCCAGATTAAATGAACCCGACCAGAAAAGTGAATACAACATAGGGCAGAAGTAGTGGATTTATGGAATGCTGTGACAATCCTAATCTTTGTAATTTTCTTGATTATGTATGCTGAGTGTGAGACATTTTAATCAATTAGTGAAAGCATTTGCCCTCCTTGAAGGAGTGAAATACTTTCAAAGGCGGGAAATGTTGGTAAAAGTGAACATGGCAACAGGTGTATTAGTAGTAAAACCGGTATTGCTGTTAACAATGCATACCATAAATGCTCATTTGATCTAGAGATAGTAGTTAGGATAAATATTAGGGATACCTGGGAGATAATTGCTAGGTGAATAAATGGTTTGGAAACTAAGGTAAATACCATTGAAATCTAATGAGATCAGTAAAGTATCTAAGTAACTGGAAAGGGACCAATCAGATTAATAAGGGGGCAGTGATTATAGAAGATGGAATATACATTCATCCAATGACTATATAGATAACTGATGATTACGAGTATATTATGCAAATGTGTGTTTCTAAATAGTACGTTCGATTTGTACACACAACAAACAAAGTTAGATTTGGGCAGACATGCCCCTAACTTCCGGCGCCTAGTAAAGCACCTTCATATAATCACTCTGTGGTTGTGTGTCCTCGCGAACGCTAACAGTCAGCTTTCCGCGAGTCAATAAAAGGCAAATAAAGAGCGCTGGGTGCGCAGGGAGTCTATGCTCTACCAACACGCACACACAACCGTCGAACTTTCTAAATATATAGAACATTGCTTTTACATATTCATAAGAAACCCGAGTACGCCTATACATATGTATGACCTATCCCCGCTTCGTATTATAATTAGTATTTTCACAAACTCCTCCTTTTGGCGCCTGTACAGTGTCTCTCGGTGGTGGTCGTTGGGGTCGTGGGGATGAAAGTTCACGGTTCCCCCCCATCACTGCTAGCAACCTTTTGTTCCTGCGTAGACCCTGTGGGTTCCTGGATCTCGTCCAGACCGCAGGGGCGGCTTCGACTGGCTCCCTCTTCTTCTGCGCATACTCTGCCCTCCACGAGGTTCCCGAAAGCAACAAAACATGATCGACACCAACCCATTCGAGGCCGTCTTTTCCCGCGTTTCGTTAACCCTTAAAACCACACTCATTATCATATAACATTAAACAACAAATTTTAACAGTTTCAACCAGCAAACCCCCAGCAATCTCCATGCCTTAACGGCGGGAGAACAAGCAACCCGAGACGGCAAGGCATCTCCTTAATCACCCTTCTTTGTTCCCTCTAAACTCTTTACATTCCTGATGGCCTCATCGTTAAGAGTCTGATGTTATCACCAACCATGGGGCTTGTCGACCCCCATCCCATGGCCACACTCCCACATCTCCCCCTTCTTTATTAACATCAACCATCCTCTTGACATGAATTATTACTCCATATGTCACAAACAGAAACGCTTCATTTTCATAGGTATAGAGCATACAACTCCTTCTGAAATCCATGGCAGGTGTCTAGAATCGTGAATTTAGGCTTTATATATTAAAGTTAGAGCTGCAGACAAGAGCGTACCAAATTTGAGAACCCAGAATCTTGTGTTCCAGGCACAGAATAGGCATTGCTAGTCAGTCGAGGGAAGTGATTCTCCCGCTCTACTCTGTGCTGGTGCAGCCTCACCTCGAGTACTGTGTGCGGTTCTGGGCACCACAGTACAAAAAGGATGTGAAACTGTTGGAGAGTGTCCAGAGAAGGGCTACAAAGATGGTGAAGGGCCTACGGGGGGAGACGTACGAGGAGTGGCTGTGGTCACTTTGCCTCTTCAGCCTGGAAAAGAGGAGACCTCATCGTGGTCTACAACTTCCTCGCGAGGGGGAGTGGAGAGGGAGGCACTGACCTATTCTCCGTAATCACCAGTGACAGGACCCGCAGGAATGGTGTCAAGCTGAGGCAGGTGAGGTTTAGGCTAGACATCAGGAAGAGGTTCTTCACCGAGAGGGTGGTCGCACACTGGAACAGGCTCCCCAGGGAAGTAGTCACTGCACCAAGCCTGTCTGAATTTAAGAAGCGTTTGGACTGTGCACTTAGTCACATGGTCTAAACTTTTGGGTAGACCTGTGTGGTGCCAGGAGTTGGACTCGATGATCCTTATGGGTCCCTTCCAACTCGGGATATTCTGATTCTATAATATATCACTGACATCAAGTGGTGCAAATCAGAATTACAATACAGTGTCACCAGAGAAGGGCATCCAAATGCATCTAATGGCCATCTCTTTGTTGAAAATTCACAAAATTTAAAGAACGAATCTAGAAAATGACAAAACTTGTAGCATCACTATGTTATGATCATACACTGTTATACGGGGTCTGGCTGGGATGGAGGCAACTTTCTCTGCAACAGCCCATACATATAGTGTTGTGCTCTGTACATGTAGCTAGAACAACATTGGTATCGCACCTATGTTTTGTCTATTGCTGAGCAATGCTGCCACAGCATCAGGACTCTCTCTCCAACCCTCCCCCCCCCCACCCAAGCCAGTAGGCTGGGGGTGGGCAAGAAGCGGGGAGGGGACAGAGAATCATAAAATCATTAAGGCTGGAAAAGACCTCTGAGATCATCTGGTCCAACCGTCCCCCTACCACCAATATTGTCCACTAAACCATGTCCCTAAGTACCACATCTGCACTTAAACACCCCTGGGGACAACGACCATCACCTCCCCAGGCAACCTCTTCCAATGCCTTCCTAAGTAGTTGTTTAACCTTAACCAAAACCTGAAGCACATTCAGGAGACATAACAATAACACCGTGCTAGTCTGAACATCCCAAGGATATTCAACATCTTGGACAACTATCGTAACTAGCTCGGGGGATAAGAGGGTGGTGAAAGAGAAAGGGAGAGTGAACAAGTAGGAAAAAAAAATCTTCCCCTGTCCCCTCCACAAATTGGCTCCCTGATGAAAAAAGGCAATAGGTGTAATTGCTAATAGTTTCCCAGATATGGTTTTCAAAGTATAGAGTCGGCGACAGTGCTGAGTACAAATACCAGGTTAGAGTCGTGACCAGAAATCTCATAATTTCGTAAGACACTGTTACACCGCACAGTACCATAATGATCTTAAATCAGGGCCCAGAAAGGATAAACAGCACAACAGGGAGCACATACAGAAAGTAACGTGCAATAAAACTCAATTTGGGAAACAGGCACAGCAGACTGGAGATTAAGGCAATCAACATCGTGACTAGCAACTATTAAGCAGGTCCAATACTTATACCAATTTTCGTTTAACACACTCTGGTCAGATCTGCCGATATCTCAACCCTTCGAGCCCCACGTTGGGCGGCAAAAGGACTGTTGTGGTTTAACCCGGCTGGCAGCTAAACACCACACAGCCCTTCCCTCACCCTCCCCCCTCCCTCTCTGGGATGGGGGAGAGAAACGGGAAAGTGAAGCCTGTGACTTGAAATAAAGACAGTTTATTAAGACAGGAAAATAATAATAACAATAATAATAATAATAATAATAATAATAAAGTATTACTAATAATAATGTGTACGAAACAAGTGATGCACAATGCAATTGCTCACCACCCGCTGACCGACGCCCAGCCTATCCCCGAGCTGCCGACCTCCACCCCAGCTAGCCACCCCTATATATTGTTTAGCATGACGTCAGATGGTATGGAATACCCCTTTGGCCAGTTTGGGTCAGCTGTCCTGGGTCTGTCCCCTCCCAGCTCCTGCTGCACCCTTAGCCTGCTTGCTGGCAGGACAGAGCTGAAAAGTCCTTGGCTTGGTGTCAGCACTGCTCTGCAACAATTAAAACATCAGCATGTTATCAGCACTCTTCTCATCCTAATCTAAAACATAGCACCCTACCAGCTACTAGGAGGAAAATTAACTCTGTCCTAACTGAAACCAGGACACTACCCCAAATCCGTGGTAACTTCTTTTACTCGCCCAAAGTGGGGCTCAAGGAATTTGAGATGAGGATGACAGTTGAGAGAAGTAACGGGCAAAACATGGACTGGATGATGAAAGGAGGTGTTAGGAGAATCTTATCAAGTAGAGAGAGAGCGCTGACAGCATTAAACTAGGATGCTACTTAGTGTCTTTGCTAACTATGGTGCATTGTGCAAATTAACTAAAGCAAGAAGCCTTGGGCCCCTTACCAAGGTCAGTCTCCTAATAGGAGTGTGAGCCTATCTTAAGAAACTGGCAGAAGCTGGTCCTGCGGATGGACAAGAGCCAAGGAGCAACTGAGTCTGCGCAAAGACAAGAGGTCAACTAGCGGTGACGAGGAAGGGTCACCAACCTTCATCCCCACAACCCCTGACGACCACTACCAGAAGACACTGCATAAGCGCAGATGGGAGGAGCTTATGGAAATGACTTCTTGAACTAATTTTAGTACGAAGTGGGGACAGGTTATGCATATGTATAGGCACGTTGTGAAACTTCATGCATATGTAACTCTTTACTGCATATAACCATGGCAAGTTGCTGCGTCGCATGTGCACGACTTTGGTGGGGCTACCCCCCGTGCTGCCCAGCGCTAAATAAACATACCTACTTTACAATCTTACTGATTGTGGAGTCCGTTTTCTGCAAGTCACTATAATCCTAATATTGCACCAAAGGCAGCAGCAGCTGCTCAAGGAAGGGAGACAGGGACTGCAATTGCCGCTGTCCCTGGAGAAGGAGCGCACTCTAGGCTCTGGTAAGAATTAGAACAATGTAGAAGAGAATTTTGCCTTCCCTGATACTAACAGTACTAACTAACACTAACTGTGTATCCTCTTAGGGAGGTTCCAGTGGGACAAGGACAAATAGGTTATGTGAACTCCGCCCCCCCCCCCCCCCCACCAGCACAGAGGTTAGGAGTTTTAAGAAAGAAACAAAGTCTTTAATTGAGGACCCTATAGGACTAGCAGAACAGTCAAATCCATTTCTAAGGCCTAATTTGTATTCCGGGGGCTGGGGGGGGTGGGGGAATGTCAGTCTTTAGTATGTTATTCACTGGAGAAGAACGTTTAGGAGGGGAATGATTCGGCAGGCAGCTATGCAAGAATGGGAAAAAACTAACTTCCCTTGGACTGGGAGTAATTCCGGTAGAGCAGAAATATCTCCTTATCCAACTGGGATAATAATAACCCACAACACAGAAATCACATGAGAGACTTGGGGTCAGAATGAGAAAGTACTCGGGGATGAATCCTGAGGAGCCGGTATCCCAAGGGCTCTTGAAAGTTCATTTTGTGATTAAAGCCTGGCAAGAAACCCAGAAAATGCTTCAGAAGGTGGGGGGATGTAGTGAACAGTCACTGGGGGGGCCCTCCTGCGGGAGGCCCTGAAGGTGTATGTCAGGAGGGGAGATGAGAAGGAAAAGCAGAGCAAAACTAATGGACAGGCACTTCAAATAGGAATATCCGCAGTGGAAGAAGGAGGAGAAACTGCTGTTATAAATTCAGAATAGGGAAGTCGGGGCTTCTCAGAAAGCTAGTCCCACTGAGAGCCCCTGATAAATGAAAAAGGGCTCAAGGGTTGAGATAAGGACATGGGGATCACTCTACAATTATCGTTGCGGGCAAAACAGACAGCATAGAAAGAGTAATAAAACTTATTACCTATTGCTGACAGGCTGGAGCGGTGAGAAGCAAATAAACAAGCTGGGGGCACCTTCCCCCATCCACTCTCTTCCACCTCTTCCCTGCCCTGAGTGGCGCGGGGGGGGGGGGGGGGGGGGGGGGGGGGATGAGTGGAGGCTGTGGTTGGTCTATGGTACTTCGTTTCCACCACTCCTTCACGGTCGCTCTCTCCCCTGCTCTGGTGTGTGGGGTCCATTGACCTTCCTGGGCTGGTCCTGTGTGGGTTTCTCCACGGGCAGCGGCTTTTTGGGAGCTGCTCCAGGTGTGGGTCTGTGCCGCTGGGTCTATCTGTCAGGAGCGGGTTGGTCCAGCTTGGGACCCCCTGGGGACACCCCCTCCCCCCAAACACCTGCTCCTACATGGGCTCTTTCGCGCGGGCCACAGGGGGGCTTCAGCTCTGGCACCTAGAGCGCCTCCTCCCCCTCCTCCCGCACTGACCTTGGTGTCTCTGCAGGGAGGTTTCTCACTCCTCATTCTCCCAGCGGCTGTTCTGCTCCAGGGTGTTTTTTGGTTTTTGTTTTTTTTTTCTTCTTCTCTTGGATGTGCTCTCACAGAAGCACAAACAGCATTGCTCATGGCTCGGCTCTGGGCAGCAGCGGGCCCCTTTGGAGCCGGATGAAACTGGCCCTTATCTAACATAGGGCAGCTGCTGGATTCTTCTCACGGAGGCCACCACTGCAGCCCCCCCATTACCAGAACCTTGCCACATAAACCCAATACATTAGGGCAGCTAGGTCATCGCTGGCCCGTAAAGTATCAGGGCTTAAATTAACTAATGAAACCCTACAGGTGACAGGGGTAGAAGGGATTGAGATAACAGTGCTACTTTTAGGGAACACCAGGATGAGACTAGGGATAAAATGATCACTGGGCAATTACTGTATGTACCCGAGGCAGGGACTAACTCCTTGGGAAAGGATTTGATAATGAAATTGGGCATTCAAATAGTAAATTGCTAGACTGGAATAATGGTGATATTAATGGGGTGCTCTTGGACCCTGGGAGCAAAGATATATTTGCCTTTGAGGGGAAAGATCCTGAAACAGGGCAGAAGCAACAATACAGATGGACAGTTTTACCTCAGGGGTTTACAGGGCCACCAATTTATTTGGGCAAGTTCTAGAACAAATTTTGGAGCAATTCCAACCTCCAGAGGAGGTGTTACTGTTACAATATATGGATGATCTTTTATTGTCAAGACAGGAGAAAATAATTGTGAAGGAAGCCACTAACAAGCTATTCAACTTTCTGGAAAAACGGGGCTTGAGAGTACTGAAAAATAAATTACAGTATGTAGAAAGAGAAGTCAAGTATTTAGGGCATCTAGTGTATGAGGGGAAATGATGAATAAATCCAGAGAGGATTCAGGGAATTGCTGAGCTACCCCTACCCAAAACTAAAAAGAACTAAAAAGTTTTAAGAGAAAGAGGTTTTTAAGGAATTAGGAGTCACAAAGTCCGAAGGAAAACAGATACTCCCTGAGGGGAGAGAAATGCTGAATAAAGTGCTAATGAGGCAAATACTAACTGGTTTACATCATTGGGGAATTCAAGCAATGTGTGACACTGGGTTATGGAAATATGTATGTGTGGTAATATATATACTTTGGCTGAACAAGTATGCAGGAGTTGTGAAGTATGTCAAAAAGTAAATAGGAAAATTATCTGCAGTCAGCCCAAAGGGGGCGAGAACCAGGAATTCAACCATTCCGAAGCGTACAGGTAGATTTTACAGAACTCCCTAGAGTAGGTAGATTTAAATACTTATTAGTCTTGGTCGATCATTTGTCAGGGAGGGTGGAAGCTTTCCCTTCAGTATCTGCTACTGTAAGCGTGGCAGCTAAGGAAATTCTAGAACAGATAATTCCCAGGTATGGAATCGTTGAAAATATTGACTCTGATCAAGGAAGTCACAAATATTGCAAGGGCTAATGCGGACTCTAGGAATTAAGCGGGAATTTCACGCTCCTTGGCACCCTTCCTCTTCTGGAAGGGTGGAGTGGATCAGACAGTAAAGAAGCAATTGACTAAGTTCTTGAAACTCGGCTCCCCTGAACGAAGTGTTTACCTTTGGCACTTCTCCCGAATTCAAACTGCGCCAAGAAAAGATGTGGGAGTTTCACCATACGAAATATTATTTGGATTGCTGTACCTGGACAAAGGGAATGAATTATCTCAATTTGAGACAAAAGATGCTTTTCTTAAAAACTATATACTTGGGCTGTCGTCCTCTTTGTCATCTCTCAGGACCTGTGGATCGTTAGCACAAACCCCACCCTTGGAAGCCCCAATCCATCCATTCCGAGCAGGAGATTAGGTTCTGATACAGACATGGAGGGAATCAAAGCTACAACCTGAGTGGCATGGACCATTCCAGGTACTCCTGACTACTGAGACAACAGTAAGAACAGCTGAGAAATGGTGGGCTCATTACACTCGGGTGAAAGCATCGGTTAACCCTGAAACCTGAGAGACTGTCTTAATAGAGACTTTAAAAGTTAAATCTGTTAAAACTAACTACTGTAAACCTTTAACTTCTCCTTCAAAGAATTCTTAATGAGTTAATGGGTAAAAGGGATTGAATTACACAGAATTAGAGTGTTTCCAGGGGACACTCCCTAGAAGAGGGAGAAAAAGAAGAGGGGGGGGGTATTCAATCCCCACCAGAAGAATCCTTATTAGTTTGTGATTTTTATTGTTTTTCTGAATTATTATTTCTTAATTATTATAGGGATATAGAGAGAGATATGATGTATTTTAAGCTTATCTTAGTAATACCTGTTATGAATTGATTAGTGATAGGATGGGAGGAAAAATCAGCATTTCCAATTAATCCAGAACATCTCTCGAGTTCTATATCGAAATAATTGTTGGATTTGCTCCCAAATGCCTAGAAACACTGAAAAGGCCTTGTCCCTGATTGCTATTCCATTACCAGCAGCAACTGTGTCTGGATTCTTTAGATTTCTAAAAACAACGGATCATACTCAGTCCCGGGAAGGAACAGATTTTGAAGTTGAGCTCCCTACACATAATCCTGGCTACAATATAACGTGTTATCAAAGGTGTCTTTCAAACAACATTGATAGAAACTCAGGGGGCAATAATACTGACCCTGGGTGTGGAAATATTATCCATGAAGTAGGGAATAATCCATACTGTACCGAATATGGTAGCTACGGGGATGCTAATATACATAATGCACACCAGATACAATATGGGTGACCCTTTCGGTGACAAACTTAAGCTGATTGATATGGCGGTGCACTAAGGCATAGAGTGGTAACCAGGCTAGAATAAGAGAAAGTGGGAACCAATAAGGAGGAGTTGTTAGGCTCGGACGGGCCTATAGAGGGCTACGCGTGATCAAAAGGAATGCACCAATCAGAAGTCTGTAACTATGTTTGCCAGCCACGTGCAGCCCGTGTAGGGGCTCAGAAAAACTATATAAGATCTGGCATTGGGACAATAAAGGGTCTCCATTTCTCGACTATCTTGGAGTCCGTGTCGTCATTCCCTTCAATACAACATGAGAATCCTGTAACAGGATGGCCTATCCCAAATGGCAATGGGTTGGTACTGGCTATGTGGCCATAAAGCCAGGAAGGTGTTGCCCCTAGGATGGAAGGGAGCTTGCACCCTGGGGGCAATAATTCCAAATGTAACTATTATGGAAGACCCACAGAGCCAAAGCCCCCTTGAGACCACACGCAGAATTAAGCGGACTCCAGATAATCCTCTAGTAAAAAGAAACAGGGCATTTCACTGTTTTGCAAAGTGGTTTCTACCTTGGTTAGGGGTGAGTGAATTAGAAAACGCTATTGTAAATATCTCAGCTATAATGGAAGAACTAGAAAATAACACTAGATGCAGTCCAGGCACTACAAAAGGAGGTAACAAGTTTGCAAGAACGGTACTCCAGAATCAAATGGTATTAGATTTATAACTAGCCTCACAAGGAGGAGCGTGCACTGTAATTAATGCTAGTCGCTGTATGTATGTAGATCAAACAGGACGAATTGAGACTGATCTCAAAAATATTTGGGAAAAAAACAAGATCCTACATAAAGTGGCTCAAGATGACACTTCCTGGGTATTTAAAGACATTTGGAAGAAACTAACTTCATGGTTACCTGAATGGAATTGGCTCAAACAACTATTTGTTGGTATTATAATAATAATGGCATTGTGTATCTGTCATCCCCTGTGACATCCAAAGAAAAATACTGTGCCCTAATGTTGGAAAAACTCAAGAGTGGAGGATGTGAAGTGGTGCAGAAATGACAATAGGAGTAAGAAAATAAGAGGGGGGAATTGTGAGAAACAAAGGTTTTTTTTGTTTGTTTGTTTGTTTTTTGGGTTTTTTTTTCGGTAGAATGTGTTTTTGCAGTGGAAAATTCCACTAACCTTGCATATTCAAAAGTGATTGTGCAGGCATGACAGTTGCATAGCAGTGGGGAGTATGTTAAGAAGATAATGGGAAGGTCCCACTGTCCCAAAATAAGGAGGATAGCTAAGAAAAACAGGACGAGCAGTGCGAAATCAGTAAAAACAAAAATCACAGGCACTCTAGTCAAGGGAGAAGAAGGGAAAAAAAAAAAAAAGGAAAAGAAATTAATGGTTGGTCAAATAAAATTGTGCATATATGGTATAGCAAGAAGCGTCGAGTAGTTTGTGAACCGGTAGTACACAGCCGATGAGGAAACGGGAGGAATCAAGCATCGGGTAATAGGGAATATAAGGCTATGATATACTTTTACTGTGCGCTCCTGCTTGCAGGACTCCCACCATTGCAATTGCGAATAAAATAGCTTCACAGAAGACCCTGTCTGAAAAAAAATATTGAGATTTTTCTCACAGTCAGTAGGACTAAGGAAGTGATTGTCTCTCTATACTCAGCCCTGGTAAGACCACACCTTAAGTACTACGTTCAGCTTCGGGCCCCTCACTAGAAGAAGGATACTGAGTTGCTGGAATGCATTCAGAGAAGAGCAACTAACCTGGTGAAGGAACTAGAAAACAAGACACAAGGAGCATCTGAGGGAACTGGGGTTGTTTATTCTGGAGAAGAGAAGGCTGAAGGGAGACCTCATCGCTTTCTACAACTACCTGAAAGGAGGTTGTAGAGAGAAAAGGGTGTCTATTTTCTCAGGTGAAAAGTGATAGAATGTGAGGCAACGGCCTCAAGTTCCGCCAGGGGAGGTTTAGATTGAATATTAGGAAGAATTTGTTCATGGAGAGCATGGTCAAGCACTGGAACAGGCTGCCCAGGCAAGCAGTGGAGTCACCATCCCTGGAGATATTTAAGAGACGTATGGATGTAGCACTTCTGGACATGGCTTAGTTCTGGACTTGATGATCTTAAGGGTCTTTTCCAACCTAAATGATACTATGATTCTAAGATGTTTTTTAGATGCACAGATTGTTCACAAGATTGGTTGGAACAACTTAAGAAGTTAAATGACTTTCAGTAAGTTTTCCCATTATATTACTTTCAAACTTTTAGCATTTAATGTTAACTTATGGCTCCACAACATGCATACATCAATCCTCTTTTTCCTATGGAACACGTACATAACATTTACGATGTTACCATTTAACCCCATATGCAATATACAAGAATAACTGTCACCAGGGGTCAAGTTTAAGCCATGCACCTCAAATAGTGAACGAAACACTGAATTAATACTTAATTAACACTTAATTAATTGTGTATCATTCAAAAATTTATTTCCAAACTCTGAATTCTCAGAGCATAGATTTCCAAGTCATTACAACACAGGCTTAGAGCAAGCAGTGACTTGAGAATTACACATGAATGAGAGACTTCTCTGCTCAAAGGGAGTTCTGAGAAAGTAGCTGTATATCGGTATATTAAGCTGTTCTGAGCTTTAAATCCATAAAGGAAGTAGCATAATGTATACATCCAGTACTTTTCTTTTTAAACCTTTTTTTTAAGTGAAAAAGAAAATAAGACTAAAAGAGCTGAAAACTTTAATAATATAGTTCAAATCACTAAAAACAGTTTTTGTTAAAACGATAGTCTTGTGGAGGCTTAAAACAGGTATAACAAGAAATAAGCGTCCAATGTCAACAGCATCTTAACACAAACATATGCTATGGAAGTATCTCCTGAATTACAGTGCTGGTGTTATAGAGGATACAACAACAGCAATTAAGAGGACTACTTGCTAGCCCTTGCCACTATTCTTCCACATTCAGTGCAGCCTACAGCCCCTGCTACATCCCCAGATACAACCAGAAAAGAACATATTCTCTGAACTCTCACCACTATTTCTCTCCACCATGGCACTTTCTGGTACAGCATACTGGGGTGTGTGTACATGTAGATGTTAAACCTTTTGAATTTGAAGTTAATTTAGGAGTAATCCTTTTATAAGATAAATGTAACAGTCCAATAATTTGATGTCTGCCAAAACACCTAACCCAAAAGAATAAACCAGATTTCACGTACTAGAACCAAAGAGAAAACAAGCTTTTAAATTAAAGAGATAGAAACTTGCTATAATTTTCAGCATGTTATTTGGGGAAATAAAAAAAGTTCCTAAGCTATGAAATAAATATACATGTTTATAACTATGGCAAACAGTTCCAATATTAACTACTACTTACCAAAATCTACTCTTGTTAGTATGCACTGCATGGGATGGTCAGTTGTATGCCTCGTTGTTGTTGCACCACTTTCATAACAAGTTGCACACAAATCGTAATCGTAGCAAATTAAACACTTGTATCTGCGACCTCGAAAATTTCCTTTTAAACATGCATCACAGCTGACACCTGTGAATAAAAAAAAAAATACAGGAAAAAAATAATTTTACATTGTTTTAATGATACAGATTTGTCACTATCATCTCCCAACAACAACCAAAAAGAAATTCAGCCAAAAAGCTTTTATGTAGCTGATGAAAATAAGACAACTTTAAACGTATTTTTATTTTTAAAAAAGGCAACAGTCACCCAAATTGAAAGTTAAAGTAAAATAAAAAACACAGTCAGTCACCTAAACTGATAGTTGGTTAAGCTATAAATTCTTTTATAATCACTTCTTCCTTGTTTGGAAATTTGGTTCAAAACATTCTTGAGGTTAAACAGCATAGCAGTTGATCTGGAAGTTTCTACAAAAACAAGCAAACAAAAACTCCCCACAGCAGACCATCTCACAAACCACAGATAAGCACATACCGCCACATAACAACATCCCTCCCAGGCTTTTGTGTTTATTTTTTATACATTCTAACATTTCAATTCTGAAGAATGCCTGCCACAACCACTCTTCACAATGCATACATATCTGTGTGGTGGTTTCACAGCTGTAGGTAGCTCAGCACCACCAGACTGCTCTCTCACTCCTCCTCCTCAAAAGAAAAGAGGGAGAAAAGATGATAAAAATAGCTCATGGGTTGAGATAAGGACAGGGAAATCACTCACCAACTGTCACAAGCAAAACAGACTCAGCATAAAGGAGATGTAATTTATTACCTATTGATAACAGACTTAGAGCCGTGAGAACTAAAAACAAACTAAAAACACCTTCCTCCCCCATCTACCCTCTTCTTCCACCTCCCTGAGCAGCACAGGGAAATGGGGATTGTGGTCAGTCCATAACACTTAGTCATGTGCTGCTCTTTCATGGTTAGTCTTTTCTCCTGCTCCAGCATGGGGTCCTTCCCGCAGGACACGGTCCTTCCCAAACTTATCCTACATGGGCTTCCCAAAGACTGCAGTTCTTCAAGAACTGCTCCAATATGGGTCTGTGCCATGGGGTGCAGTCCTTCAGGAACAGACTGCTCCAATATGGGTCCCCCATGCGTGGCAGTTCCTGCCAGAGCACCTGCTCCATCATGGGCTCCTCCACAGGCTACAGAGTGGATATCTACTCCACTGTGGTACTCTATAGGCTGCAGGGGAGGACAGCTCGCTCCACCATGGTCCTCTCCAATACAATTTTGGAGTTGAGATCAGGGTCTTCTATTTTGAAATAAACATTAAGATGTAAATTAAGATGTACGCAAGTTACATTGCATCAGCTCTTCAGCTTCTTCCTTTTGGGAGGTTCAATCTTTGCACTACAAATCAGTCACACTGCCTGTGTCAGGAAAAGGCTTCATAACGTCTAAAGGTTTTGCAATTTTCTCTGTACTGTTTCAGCTCTCTATTGTTTCTTCCCACTGACTGGAAGAGGAGAAACAACCCCCATTTTTAAAAGGGGAAAAAAGGAAGACCTTGGGAACTACAGGCCAGTCAGTCTCACCTCTGTGCCCAGCAAGACCATGGAGCAGATCCTCCTGGAAACTACGATACAGCACATGGAAAATAAAAAGGTGATTTGTGACAGCCAACATGGCTTCACTAAGGGCAGATCGTGCCTGACAAATCCGGTGGCCTTCTATGATGGGGTTACAGCATTGGCAGATAAGGGAAGAGCAACTGCCATCATCTACTTAGATTGTTCAAAGCATTTGACACTGTCCCACACAACATCATTGTCTCTAAATTGGAGAGACATGGATTTGAAGGATGAACCACTTGGTGGGTAAGGAACTGGGTGGATGTTCTCACTCAAAGAGTTGCTGTCAACAGGTCAATGTCCAGGTGGAGATCAGTAACGAGTGGTGTTCCTCAGGGGTCAGCAATGGGACCGGCGCTGTTTAACATCTTTGTTGGTGACATGGACAGTGAGATTGAGTGCACCCTCAAGCAGGTTTGCCAATGACACCAAGCTGTGTGGTACAGTCGACATACTGAAAGGAAAGGATGCCATCATAGAAGGACCTTGACAGGCTTGAGAAGTGGGTCTGTTCAAACCTCACGAAGTTCAACAAGGCCAAGTACAAGGTCCTGCACCTGGGCTGGGGCAATCCTAAACACAAATACAGGCTGGGCAGAAAATGGATTGAAAGCAGCCCCAATGAAAGGACCTGAGGGTCTTGGTTGATGAGAAGCTCAACATGAGCCAGCAACGTGCGCTTGCAGCCCAGAAAGCCAGCTGTATCCTAGGCTGCATCAAAAGAAGCATGGCCAGCAGGTCAAGGGAGGTGATTCTCCCCCTCTACTCTGCTCATGTGAGACCCCACCTGGACCACTGCATCCAGCTCTGGGGCCCCCAGCACAAGAAGGACATGGACATATTAGAACGAGTCCAGAGGGCCCCAAAGATGATCGAAGGGCTGGAACACCTATCCTATGAAAATAGGCTGAAGGAGTTGCAGTTCTTCAGCCTAGAGAAGGCTCCAGGAAGACCTTATAGTGGCCTTCCAATACCTAAAAGGGGCCTACAGGAAAGCTGGGGAGGGACTCTTTGTCAAGGAGTGTAGTAAGAGGACAAGGAGTAATAGCTTTAAAGTAAAAGAGGGTAAGTTTAGATTAGATATAAGGAAGAAATTTTTTCTCTGAGGGTGGCAAGGCACTGTAACAGGTTGCCCAGAGAATTTGTAGATGCCCCATCCCTGGAGGTGCTCAAGGCCAGGTTGGATGGGGCTTTGAGCGACCTGATCTAGTGGAAGGTGCCCCTGTCCATGGCAGAGGGTTGGTACTAGATGACCATAGAATATGCCGAGTTGGAAGGGACCCATAAGAATCATTGAGTCCAACTCCTGGCACCACACAGGTCTACCCAAAAATTCAGACCATATGACTAAGAGCACAGTCCAAATGCTTCTTAAACCCCGACGGGCTTGGTGCCGTGACTACGTCCCTGGGGAGCTTGTTCCAGTGCGCGACAACCCTCTCAGTGAAGAACCTCTTCCTGATATCCAGCCTGAACCTCCCCTGTCGCAGCTTGACTCCATTCCCTTGGGTCCTATCACTGGTCGCCAGAGAGAATAGACTGGAGCCTGCCCCTCCGCTCCCCCTCGTGAGGAAGTTGTAGACCACGATGAGGTCTCCCCCTAGCCTCCTCTTTTCCAGGCTGAACAGACCAAGTGACCACAGCTGCTCCTTGTACATCTTCCCCCCTAGGCCCTTCACCATCTTTGTAGCCCTCCTCTGGACACTCTCCAATAGTTTCACATCCTTCTTGTACTGTGGTGCCCCGAACTGCACACAGTACTCGAGGTGAGGCCGCACCAGCACAGAGTAGAGCGGGACAATCACTTCCCTCGACCGACTAGCAATGCCTTGCTTGATGCACCCCAGGATACGGTTGGCCCTCCTGGCTGCCAGGGCACACTGCTGGCTCATATTCAGCTTGCTATCAACCAACTGTCTGAAAAAAAAAAAAAATTGAGATATTTCTCACAGGGGGACAATCACCTCCCTGGTCCTGCTGGCTACACTATTCCTGATACAAGCCAGGATGCCGTTGGCCTTCTAGGCCACCTGGGCACACTGCTGGCTCATGTTCAAGCAAGCGTCAACCAACACCCGCAGATCCTTTTCCTCTGCATAGCTTTCCAGCCACTCTGCCCCAATCCTGAAGCGTTGAATGGGATTCTTGTGGCCAAAGTGCAGGACCCGGCACTTAGCCATGTTGAACCTCATCCCATTGGCCTCTGCTCATCAACCCAACCTGTCCAGGTCCCTCTGCAGGGCCTTCCTACCCTCCGGGAGATCGACACTTCCCCCCAACTTGGTGTTGTCTGCAAACTCACTGAGGGTGCGCTCAATTTCCTCATCCAAATCATCAATAAAGATATTAAGGGGGCCTTAATGATGGGCCCCAACATCGACCCCTGGGGAACACCACTCATGACCGGTGAAACCAACTGCCCCAGGGGTGGAAACACAGTCCTACCATTTGCCATGGACTGATCCAGACTGCGCTTGAACAGGGGGAAGCTCCTGAACACCTGCAGTACATTGATGACATCATCGTGTGGGGCAACACAGCAGAATAAGTTTTTGAGAAAGGGAAGAAAACAGTCCAAATCCTTCTGAAGGCTGGCTTTGCCATAAAACAAAGTAAGGTCAAAGGACCTGCACGAAAGATCCAGTTTTAGGAATAAAATGGCAAGATGGACGTAGTCAGATCCCAATGGCTGTGATCAATAAAGTAACAGCTATGTCTCCACCAACTAGCAAAAAAGAAACACAAACTTTCCTAGGTGTCGTGGGGTTTTTGAGAATGCACATTCCTAATTGCAATCTGATTTCTCTTTCAAGCAACCCAGAAGAAGAACCATTTCAAATGGGTCCCTGAACAACAACAAGCCTTTGAACAAATTAAACAGTAGCCCTTGGGCCAGTCTGGGCAGGACAAAACGTAAAAAAAATGTGCTCTGCACTGCAGCCAGGGAGAATGGCCCTAGCCAGAGACTCTGGCAGAAAGAGCCAGAGGAGACTTGAGGGTGTGAGAAACGAAGTTGTGTTTTTGCAGTAGAGAATTACTTTTCTGTATTCCAAGGTAGTTGCGTAGTCATAAGAAGGAGAAATGCTAAGAAGATAAGTGGACAGTAGAAGGCCTCACTGTTCCAAAATAAGGTAGAAGCTTGAGAAAAACAGGATGAGCAGTGTGAGAACAGTAAAACAAAGATCACAAGTTCTCAAAACGTAAGAAAGGAGAAATTAAAGGGTTGAAAAAAAGAAAAATTGTACATATATGGTATAGAAGAGCGGCGAGTAGCTTGTGAACCTGTAGTACTCAGCCAATGAGGAAACAGGGGAGGTGATCAGGCATCGGGTAATAGGGAATAAAAGGTTATGATTTGTTTACTAAAATGCACTCCTGATTGACAGGACACCCACCACTGCAATCGCAAATAAAATAGCTTCACAGAAGACCCTGTCTGAAAAAAATTATTTGAGATTTTTCTCACAAGGGTGACCCGTAGGGTTTTGGAGACAGGGATGCAGAGGATCCAAGGCCCGCTATACTCCAACTGAGAGATATTGGCAGTATATGAAGGAGTTCAAGCTGCTTCGGAAGTGGTTAGTACTGAAGCACAGCTCCTCTTGGCACCCCGACTGACGGTGCTGGGCTGGATGTTCAAAGGAAGGGTCCCCTCTACACATCATGCAACTGATGTTACACAGAGGAAGTGGGTTGCACCGATCACACAACAGGCTCGAATTGGAAACCCCAGTGGCAACCTTATCACACTCTACAGGTACCTTAAAGGAGGCTGTAGCGAGGTGGGGGTTGGTCTATTCTCCCACGTGCCTGGTGACAGGACGAGGGGGAATGGGCTAAAGTTGTGCCAGGGGAGGTTTAGGCTGGATGTTAGGAAGAACTTCTTTACTGAAATGGTTGTTAGGCATTGGAATAGGCTGCCCAGGGAAGTGGTTGAGTCACCATCCCTGGAGGTCTTTTAAAGACATTTAGATGTAGAGCTTAGTGATATGGTTTAGTGGAGGACTTGTTAGTGTTAGGTCAGAGGTTGGACTAGGTGATCTTGGAGGTCTCTTCCAACCTAGATGATTCTGCAGGGCTGCTCTCCAGCATCTCATCACCCAGTCTGTACATGTAAAGAGGGTTGCCCCTTCCCAGGTGCAAGACCCAGCACTTGCTCTTGTTAAACTTCGTGCAGTTGGTGACTGCCCAGCTCTCCAATCTGTCCAGATCTCTCTGCAAGGCCTTTCCACCCTCGACAGTGTCAACAGCTCCTCCCAGAGGAGAGCTGCACGGCATAGCCCCAGAAGCAGCCTCCAACAGAACCCGGCATGGCCACTGCCATGGGGTGGCTGGTGGCCTGCAGACAGCAACACTGACTAGTGCACATCTCAACATGGTCTCCAAGCAACATTTCCTGTAGATGTGCATGACAGCAGAAGCATCCGGGCAAATTGATGAGCTGGCTTTGGGAGCCTATAAATAGGCAAAACCAGAACGCATGATTAGTCAGAAGGTCATAGGTGAGATAAAGACTGTGGATACGAGGGACCCAGTATACAGGTCTTTGAAACAGGAGCTCCAGGGACTTGCCTACAGCAAACCCACATGTCTGGACTTGTTAATGGACATGTCTCCGGTATCATACGAAGTCCAGTTACTGCATTCATGGAACAACGATGATCGCTCACTGAATGTATTTGTGGAGGAGGATGACAAACTGATATTTTATCTGCTCTACCAATGACCTTCATGTTCTGGGACTGAGAGATGAAACCAAAGCAAAATATCTGGAGCTGACCCACTGGGAGATGGGTTTGCTACCCTTGTGTCATTGGTACTGTCGGAGCTCCTTGGCCCAAGTACTTGTGTCACTGATAAAGTCTCCATGTGCCCTTACAGGCAAGCGCTCAAGTAGTCCTTGTTTCAAAACTGAGTGTTTTTGTTCTTTCGGAAGTCACTTCCCCAGCACACTTTAAAAAAAAAAAAGAACACTTACAGAAGCTCTGTTCCTCCCTGCTTCTCCTGATAAAAGGCTGTACCTTTGGGTTGTAGAGCCTGGGAGTGAGCCCTCCTTCTGTACCAGCTGAAGGGAAGAACATAGTTTAGGGGAAGGGTGCTAAGAATGGGAAAGCACAGGGTGGCCAGCAGAGTTGGGAAGAGTCTGGAATACCAAGAGGAATTCATTGCTGAGGTGTTTTTTTTGTTTGTTTTGTTGTGTTTTTTGTTGTTATTGTTTAAAAAAAAAAACACAAACACCAAAACCAAGAACCCTTCCACCAGGACACTTAAATTGGAGGAGGTGGTTACGCTGCTGATATCTGTCTCTGTGCTAGGACTTCTTACCGTGTTCTGATGTTGTTTCATAGACACAGTAAGCCTTGCTTTTTTTTGTTTATCACCATCACTTTCTCAGTTCTTCTGCTCCATTCTGTCCTGCCTTCTCTTAGTGGCTGTGACTCAGTTGATTGAGCAGTCACCCCATGTCTTCATCTGCCCTCTTCCTCTTGACTTAAAACTGTAGGTTTTAGTCTGGGACTGAAGGGTTTCTTGCTGATGTGGGGACAGGGAAGGGACAAATTTCTGCAATACAGTCCCTGGTGAGACAGACTGGATGTCCTCAGACTTGTCACACAGATGTAGGTCCTGCCATTTTAGGTCTGCTTTCTGTATAGCCTGTTCCATGTGAAGGTTTTAGAGAAACATAGTAATTCTCTAAGGGCTCTTCCAGGAAATTCTCTTCTTGAACGAGCTGCTTAGTCACCCAAACTAGGCTTTGTTATGCCACAGACCATCAGCATAATCTTCATTTAGCTATGCAGCTAAATAGTTCTGTCTGTTGCTTGGGGGCAGGAAGTTGTCCCAGAGAAGGTGGTGACAGTGTAGCTGCAGAAGTGCCATAAGCAGACCAGAAATCCAGAAGGTGGTTGCTGCAGAATGTAACTCGTGAGACTTTAACAGAGCCCAATGGGGTGATCTTCAAGCACAAAAAGAAATAAACATCTCCAGAGCTAAGGGGTTGGCAGGGGAGAATTGCAATAAACAGGACAAGCAATTCAGGCAAAATCAGCACATCCCAAATAGATTATTGCCTCAGTAGCCAAGTAAACAGGATGACACTCCTTTACTAGCAGGAGCTGCTCTCTTGACCTCTCCACAGGTTACTACGCTGCATTTCTGGGGTTATTTTGCATATTTGTCTTGAAAAAATGTTTGTGTGGTTGTTGTTTGTTCTTTTTTTTGCTCTTGAGTTATTCCCTCAGCTCTGTGTAGATGATCTTTAAGGTCCCTTCTAATCCAAACTGTTCTGTGATTCTATTATTGTTAATTTAGATAAAGGCAGAGGAAGCAGCATCATCTTTTCATCTGTAAAGGCCCTTGAAAGCTTCCTTCATTTGCAGTAGTAAATTAAGGGCTTTCATGAAAGTAACTGCTGTAAACACAATTTTATCTTCAAAGTCCTCTTTCAGCATCAATTAAAACAAACTTTTCTGTATTTGCACTGAAGGATGAAAACGTAGAAGCAACTAAAATTACTGAAATAAAGCCATGACATAGACTCCAAGAGGATTAGTAGACAAAGATCTCATAAGAAGAAAGGCTGAGAGAGCTGGTGCTGATCAGCCTAAAGAAGAGAAGGCTCTGGGGTGACCTCATTGCGGCCTTTCAGTACTTAAAGGGGGCTTATAAAAAAGATGGAGAGCAACTCTTTGCTCAGTCAGATAATGACAGGACAAGGGGGAACGATTTTAAACTAGAAGAGGGGAGATTTAGATTAGAAGGAAATTCTTCACTCAGAGGATAGGGAGGCACTGGAACAGGTTGCCCAGAGAGGCTGTGGATGCCCCATTCCTGGAGGCATTCAAGACCAGGTTAGATGAGGCCCTGAGCAACCTGATTTAGTGGGTGGCAACCCTGCCTATGGCAGGGGGGTTGGAACTAGATGATTTTTAAGGTCCCTTCCAACGCAAGTCATTCTATGATCAATGAGGTCTCAAAACTGCAAATGTCCTAATGATCATTTCCTAACTATAAGTTCTATGATCACAGTTTAACAGAAAAAATGAAGTATTAACACAAGCCACCTCCACCTCTTGCAATGTCAGATCTATTATGAAGAATGCATGGTCAAGGGAAAATCACACTGTTAAACTGAAACATATTCAGTTGTTTCTTGCTCTCTGCCTCAAACAGTATGAAGCATTACACATTTAGCAATATTTTGGGATGCTTACTTAAGTTTTATGAATACCAAAGGAAGAAAACATTACCCACTAGTCACTGTAAAACCTACTTAAAATAGACAAGAAACCTGCATCTGAGGTACTCAAGTAGAAAATGTTCCTGGCTAATAAAGTTCAATAAGGACAACAAGATGTAGCTGCAGATACAGAACAGTATCTCAAGGTGAGAGAAACAAGTTAGATAAACTCTTTAGTTTTAGCAGGATGCCAAAGCAATGTGATGTTTATGGGAAGTTCAACTACTAACAGGAATGTTACGTTAATGAAGTGCTCAAGAACTAGTATTCTAGCCTACTGTGGAGTAACTGCCTAAAGTAACTAGGAAAATTAAACTAATATTCACATTTTAAAGAAAATGTACAGCATTGAAGAAGCTTTCAGGGTGGAGGGTAGCTGCACTACCTAAGCACTCCTTAAGCTTCCAACCTTAGATGCTATCACACTGGGGGAACCTGGTGTGCTGGCTCTAAGGAACAGCACGGAGTGTAGAGCGGAGTGGAGACACCGCGGCTAGGCCCTGTGGCAAGATGGGGACTCGATCGTTCCTGTGTACACAGAGATGGATAAACTGCACATTTGCTACCCTGAGCCAACGACCTGTCATGTTTTTGACAGAATGCTGTACTCTAGTGAACTTTTGCTCATTATAATATCATTATAATACCAAAGCACACCTCCTTCCCAAAAGCTACCCGCCTCCAAGGGGCGACCACCCCTCACTGAGCATACACTCTGAATTTCTCAGAGCCTATACCTTTAAAAGAAAGTGAGAAAACTTTTCACCAATCATAACCAAGATATGCTTCACTAGAGTCACTCAAGCTCCACCTAAAAGATAGAAAATAATATAAATTGGCTTAAGAGAAAGGGGATGCTAGGGAAGACACCATCACAAGTACCTTCTGACTTCCAGGATCAGTCAACGGGCTGAGCCTCTCTCCCCCCCGCCCACTGGGATGCCTTTGGGTGAGATTTGAACACTTGGTTATACCAGGTGTCTCTACAGAAACTTAGGAATCTCTACAGTCTTTGTGCCTTTTAACTTGTTAATAACGTGTAAATATGTGTGGCGAGTTTCTCTTGAAGGAGGAGATCGAATTATGTTAAGTGAGGAAGAGGCAGGAGGCTTTTGGGGACCTGGAGTATTTTTAGCCACCACACCAGGAGACCATAATTACTCTATAACTGCACGGGCTGCATACTGGGCAGGTGGTATAGATCCCCAGGAGAAAGGGGAACCCCTGGAAATTAGAGCCACAAGCTATTCTGACCTGGCTGTAGCAGTACAGAAAGCAGCCTGCATTCAGGTGATATATGAAAGAGATGAATTCAGAAAATCCCCGATGTTAGCTCCTATCCACCCAACCCGATTAATTCCTCTTATCTGTGGCCTCCCTGATTGTCTTAAGATGTTCATAGCAAATACCCAGGATTGCATACAAGCTGCTCGTACGGATGGTGATCGTGGTCATAGGTGAAATCCGCACTCCCCCATTCCCACCTGGAGTGAATTTGTACAAGACATAAGTAATTACAGATGCCGAATGGGCTGTATTAGTTCATCCAGTACTAAGCCCCCAGATCACTCCCGGCAAGTTCACAAAATCCATACTCAAAACCCAGATACCCCAAATTCAGAGAGGTTCAAACCTAATAAGGAATGGGGTGAGTTGTGGCATAAGGCCCTAGCTTTGGGTGTACCCCATCCAATCTTGCATGGTGCCTCTACAGAGGACCTCCGTACATTAGTCTGATCTCTGGGTAAGAAAAATATTCCAGCTGGGGAGAACTGCCTAACCAGAAAACCCCCAACCCATAAGGAAAGTGCAACTTCTGCACCGAGCCTAATTGAAGAGGCAGAAGCTTGGCAAAAAAAACTCCTGTCCCCGGGGAGGGCAGTGAGCCACCCTGCTCGGTGGGTATTAGCAACTCAATGGCTCTCTAATGAACACTCTCACCCTATCATTGCCATTCCCGTTGGACCCCCAAAAATAGTGGTAAACTTTCTTATTGGCACCAGGGCCCAAACGTCAGTAATTACACATGAGACAGCACAAACCCTAGGTATAACACCTGGTCAATGCAGGGTTACAGTCACAGGAATTAATGGTGTGGAAAAACAATGCCCCATCACAAAAATTTCACTCTGGCTGCCAGAAGAACAAAAATTAACCAGGACAGAAGCATTAGTCAGTGCTACATATACTAATATTTTAGGATTTGACATACTGCATGGGCAAATGTGGAAACTCCCTGATGGAACTGTGTGGTTGCATGACACATCAGAGGGATTCATGCACAGTGAAGTTAAGTCTGTTACAAACATCCATACCCTTACCCCCCTCTAAAATCACTGATGTTCGGCAATATCTGTTGCCAGCAGCAGCACTTATGGGGATTGACGGGGTGGTAACAGAATTGGAAGAAAGAGGCATTATTAAAAGGACCTTACAGCTCACCGGTGTGGCCGGTAAAGAAACCAACCAGGCAATGGCATTTTACAGTGGATTACAGACAGTTAAATGCTAACACCACACCTTTGACTGCCGCAGTTCCAAACATGGCAGAGATAGTGAAAGCCTTCTGTGCATCTACCAATACAATCACCCCAAAGGTTTATTATAAACCAGAAGAACATACTACAGGATTTTACACTGGACAACCTGTGCTAGTGAAAATGCCTCAGACTGGAACAGTAGCAATGGTACTAACTACTCCCAAAAATCCCTATACATTGGAAGTCAAAGATTGTTATTTCACCCTCTTTCTAACCCTGCCAGCTGAATACAACCAAGCATATCTTATTTCCTTTTGTGTTCACAGGAATCCTGAGTGAACTGCATGTGGACAGCTGGAGAATCACAAATTAACAGCTTGGACTGATAATGCTATGCTTTACCCTGACCTTAATGCATTCCCCTTTGGTTCATAGCCAAAAAGACCCAAAATGGCCATGGTCCCAAGCCCATGTTAAGTACACTAGATTATGGGAACACATGCCATCAGGGAAAACTTAGCTACTGTGGTTGTGCATGGAGCTGAGGTGTTTCACCGTGACATCTCATAATGACCCTTGGAACCACGCATTGTCACAGTATAGCTCAAGCACTGGAACATCTCAAAACAAAAGGGACCTAAATCTCTCTAGTTTTACGTGCAAACAAAATATTTTCAAAAGATGAATGGAGTTGGGATGATTCTCTTCAAATGGCTGAACTTCAAGACACTTCAGGCCAGACAATACAAATCAGTTGCCGAATAGCTAATGGGTCTACTTAAAATAGGCCGACTGAAACTAAGATAATTTATACTGATTCTTCCAGACCACAAACTTATAGTACTAATTATAACAAAATAACTGCACCAAATTCTGATCGCTGGCACAATTTTACTTTCACCAAACCTATAATTGTGTACTGTCTTTGGGGTTACTATTTGAATTTATGATCAATACAGCAACATCTGCATCAATTGCAAAGGATAAGAAGCCTCTGCCCCTGCAGATATTTGAAAACGTACCAACTCGGCCTCCCATCAGTCTAACTCCTTCCACCTTCAGCCCAGGTCCTTAAATAATTAAAAACGTAGGACAGCAACAATTTCTTTTTAACCCTAGCAGGTCTCTAAAAAGGGTAGAGCTAGCACTGCACATAAGCCTTGGAAAAACCCGAGGTGATACCTCCCTTGCCTTGAGCTGCATCCAAGTGCAGTTATGGATACAGTCTGTAGCAGCAGCTATTATTAGAGAGGGAGAAGGAGGAACTTTACCCACTGAAATTCAAAAATTGATTTGGGATAATGCTTCTGAATTTGAAAAAGGAGTTTCAAGCATGGTGGTAATTAGTACCATAAGCAATGCCACAGTATACAATGTATATCCAGTCATTGCATTGGGCAATCATAATGGAACTATACTTTATCCTAAGGAGCATAAAGTATGGGCCCATCAAGAGGGAGGAAAGTGGCCTAATGAAACCCTTGAAACTGTACTTGTATATATTGGGAAAGGCTGTGTTTGCATGACAACCTATTGTGATTCTATAGTCATAGATAATACTATTGTAGATACCAGTAATCACTCTAATGCTTGTGTTTGTAATTTTACCAAAAATCCAGGATGTGATTTTAGTTACTCAGCTCCTGTCAACACTTACCAACTTATTACATCCAATTATATTCTGCTTCAAGATCTGCTGCCTACTGTTACATGAAGATTTGAAGCAGTTAATGAAACAAGTTTGAAAAAATGGACAAAAGACTCTGATTACTGTCCATCATAATATAGAAGAAATACATCGAGTGATGGAAAGAGTAAAGAAAGATGAAAAACACCGTTGGTGGGACACTTTGGATGGTCGCCAACTGCCACAGGAATCTTCAACAAGATGCTTCACCCTACTGTCGTTTTGTTAATACTCGCTGTATTATGCTTTATGCTAACAAAAAGTATGTTAAACTCTGGATTATGATGAAACATTTAGTATTCCTACACAATATACAAACACTCGATAATCCTCATCCCGAGAATGTATGTGATATACCTGATACATTCCAAATATCGTGAAGCTTGAGTAACTATAGCCACGGGGTGGCTTATGGGGAGCCTGAAGTGACTAGGAAAATTAAACTAATATTCACATTTTAAAGAAAATGTACAGCATTGAAGAAGCTTTCAGGGTGAAGGGTAGGCTACACTACCTAAGCGTTCCCTAGGCCTCCAACCTTAGATGCTATAGCACTAGGGGAACTTGGTATGCTGACTCTAAGGAACAGTATGGAGTGTAGAGCAGAGTGGAGACACCGGGGCTAGGATCTGTGACCAGATGGGGACATTGTTCTTGTGCACACCAAGACCAATAAACTGCACATTTGCTACCCTGAGCCAACGACCTCTCACGTTTCTGACAAAATGCTGTACTCTGGTGAACGTTTGCTTATTATAATACCAAAACACACCACCATCCCAAAAGCTACACACCTCCAAGTTGCGACCACCCCTCACTGAGCATGCACTCTTGGAGTGGGTTTAGGTGGCAAGGTTTTGGTAGCTGGGGGGGCATAGGGGTGGCTTGTGCGAGAAGAATCCAGAAGCTGCCCCATGTTAGATAAGGGCCCTGCCGCTGCCCAGAGCCAGGCCAATAAGCGATATTGTTTGCGCCTGTACTGGGTCTGGCTGGGATGTTAACTTTCCCTGAAGCAGCACATACAGTGCTGCGCTCTGCACTTGTAGCTAAAACAGCAATGGTACCACACCAGTGTTGTGTCTGCTGCTGAGCAGTGCTGGCACAGCATCAGGACTCTCTCTAACCCTCCTAGGGGGTGGGCAAAAAAGTGAGAAAGGAACATCACCAGGGCAGCTGACCTAAACCAACCAAAGGGATATTCCATACCATATGATGTCACACTCAGCAATAAAAGGTGGAAAAAGGAGGAAGAGGGGAGGGGTGGGCTCTCGTTGTGAAAACGTCTGTCCTCCCAAACACCGGCTACATGCGTTGAGGCCCTGCTTCAAAGACATGGTCAAGCATCGCTCATTTGTGGGAAGTAGAGAGTAATTTCTTTCCATTGCACTTCCACACAGCCTTTACTTGTTTTGTTCTTTCCCTTTCCCCCTCCCTTTTCCCCTTTCCCTTTTTTCCCTTTAGTTAAATTGTTTAATTAATAATAATCTTTCCTTAATAATTATTTTTTCCCTTTAATTAAATTATCCTTATCTCAACCCGTGAGTTGTTCTTTCCTATACTTCTTCCCCTCCTAAGGAGAGGGAGGGAGAGAGCGGTTGTGGTGGAGTTCAGCTGCCTAGCACAGTAAAACCACCACAGTAGCTTACTTCTGCAAAGCTTTGGTGTCCTTCTTAAAGGACAACTTGAATTTTTCTGATACCCACCTTTCAACAGTCAAATTTAGAAAGCCCTTGTAGCCAGACAGCAAATTAATTTAGAGAAGATTTAGTTCTAACAAATACAGAAATCCATCTCAGAACAGCTTATCTATATTGAAACTCCCAGCAATTTAGGTTGGATATTAGGAAAAACTTCTTCACCAAAAGGGTTGTTGGGCATTGGAATGGGCTGCCCAGGGAAGTGGTTGAGTCACCATCCCTAGAGATCTTTAAGAGACGTTGAGATGTAGAGCTTATTGATATGGTTTAGTGGAGGACTTGTTAGTGTTAGGTCAGAGGTTGGACTAGGTGATCTTGGAGGTCTCTTCCAACCTAGATCATTCTGTGAAAAAAACTTCCAAAATACAACCAACGCAGGCATATAAACTACGCAATACATGTATAGCCAATAAATCTGAACGCTACTTTTAATAGAATCTTTTTTTTTTTCCCCAGCATAGACCGAGATGACTGACAACTACACAATGAGTCCGTTGACTAATATCTCCTAACATTTCCAACCTTGATAGTCTCCTATGAGCCACTGCTTCTGGGGCTGGGATATTTCAGATAGGTATCCAGAGAACATTAATAAAGCAGTTCAGAGCATGACTATCTAGCTGGCTATCTCCAAGATACCTCTGTCCAGCCCCCATAGAATTCTGAAGGCTTTTATGAACACTTGCATATACCCATATATTTATTCAGAAAGACTACCCCCAAATTCCTGCCATGCTAACATGAACCTGTAGAGCAACTCAAATATCTGGTAGAAGAATCATAGAATGGCTTGGGTTGGAAGGGACCTTAAAGATCATCTGGTAACAACCCCCCTGCCATAGGCAGGGATGCCACCCACTAGATCAGGTTTGCCAGGGCCCCATCCAGCCTGGCCTTAAAACACCTCCAGGGATGGGACATCCACAGCCTCCCTGGGCAACCTGTTCCAGTGCCTCCCTCATCACCCTCTGCGTGAAGAATTTCTTCCTAACATCCAATCTAAATCTCCCCCTCTTTCAGTTTAAAACCATTCCCCCTTGTCTCATCATTATCTACATAAATATATAAAGAGTCCCTCTCCATCTTTTTATAAGAACCCTTTAAGTATTGAAAAGCCGCAACGAGGTCTCCCTGGAGCCTTCTCTTCTCCAGGCTGAACAGCCACAGCTCTCTCAGCCTTTCTTCACAGAAGCAGTGCTCCAGTCCCTTGATCATCTTTGTGGCCCTCTTCTGGACCTGTTCTAACAGGTACACATCTTTCTTGTGCTGGGGGCTCAAGACCTGGACACAGCACTCCAAGTGGGGCCTCACAAGGGCAGAGTACAGGGGCAAAAATCACCTCCCTCGACCTGCTAGCCACTTCTTTTGATGCAACCCAGGATGCAGTTGGCCTTCTGGGCTGCAGGCGTGCACTGCTGGCTCCTGTCCAGCTTTTCATCCACCAGAACCCCCAAGTCCTTCTCTGCAGGGCTGCGCTCAATGAGTTCTTCTCCCAGTCTGTACTCGTGCCTGGGATTGCTCCAACCCAGGTGCAGCACCTTGCACTTGGATGTGTTGAACCTCATTAGGTTCACGTGGGCCCACTTCTCAAGCTTGTCCAGGTCCCTTTGGGTGGCATCTCTTCCTTCTGTTTTATCAACCGCACCACTCAGCTTGGGGTCATCTGCAAACTGGCTGAGGGTGCACTCAATCCCATCAATGTCATTGATGAAGATATTGAAAAGCACCGGTCCCAAGACAGACCCCTGAGGGACACCGCTCATCACCAGCCTCCACCTGGACACAGAACCACTGACCACCAACCTCTGGGTGCATCCATCAAGCCAACTCCTTATCATAGAAGGCCACCAGATTGGTCAGGCACGACTTATCCTTGGTAAAGCCATGCTGGCTGTTTCGGACCACCTCCTTGTCCTGCATGAGCCTCGACATTGCTTCCAGGAGGATCTGTTCCATGATCTTGCCAGGCACAGAGGTGAAGCTCATCGGTCTGTAGTTCCCCAGGTCCTCCTTTGTACCCTTTTTTAAAATGGGAGTGGTGTTTTCCTTTTTCCAGTCACCAGGGACTTCGCCTTACTGCCAGGACTTTTCAAACATGATGGAGAGTGGCTTGGCAATTACATCAGCCATTTCCCTCAGGACCCTGGGGTGGATGTCATCAGGCCCCATAGACTTGTAGCTGTTTAGTTTCATCAGTTGGTCCCAAACCTGCTCTTTGCTTACAGTGGGAGGGACTCTGCTCCCCCAGTCCCCCACCTAGACGTTCAGAGACTTAAGAGATGTGGGAAGACTGACTGCCAGTGAAGACTGAGGCAAAGAAGTTGTTGAGTACTTCAGCCTTCTCCATGTCTGTTGTCACCAGTCCTCCATCTACATTTTTCAGAGCTGGTACACTCTCCTTAGTCTTTCTTTTCTGGCCAATGTACCTGTAGAATCCCTTCTTGTTATTCTTTGCATCCCTCGCCAAGTTTAGCTCTGTCAGTGCCTTGGCTTTCCTGATCCCATCCCTGCACGTCCAGACAGCATTTCTGTACTCTTCCCAGGGCACACGGCCCTGTTTCCACTGCCTGTGCCGTTCCTTCTTTTGCCTAAGTTTGACCAGGAGGTCATTGCTCAGCCATACCGGTTTCCTGCCTTCCCTGCTTGATTTATTGCACATGGGGATGGAGAGCTCTTGCGCTCTAAGAAAAATATCCTTAAAGAGTTGCCAGCTCTGACAGCGTCCCATGGGATCTCATCCACTAGTTCTTTGAACAACTGGAAGTTGGCTCTTCTAAAGTTGAGGGTCCTAACTTTGCTCTTTGCCAGGCCCACATCCCTCAAAACCACAAACTCAACCAGGACGTGGTCACTGCAACCCAGACTGCCTACAATCTTAACCTCTTTAATGAGGTCATCCACACTGGTAAGCACCAGGTCCAGTAACGCTTCTCCTCTGGTTGGTTTGTCTAATACCTGGACAAGGAAGTTGTCCTCAATGCACTCCAGGAGTCTCCTGGAATGCTTACTGCCTGCCATGTAGCTTTCCCAGCAGACATCCAGGTGGTTGAAATCCCCCAACAGGATGAGAGCCCGTGAGCGCAATACTTCTGGTAGTTAAGCAAGTAGACTTCATCAAAAGGCTCTCCTTGATTGGAAGGCCTGTAGTAGACCCCAACCACAAGGTGCCCTTTATTGGTCTGGTGCTTAATTTTTACCCACAGGTTCTCAACTTGCTGTGGCTGCTTCTCAGCAGCAACTTTTCACAATCTATCCGCTTCTTAACATAGAGGGCAACACCCCCACCCTTCCTTCCCTGCCTATCTCTCCTGAAAACCTTGTAGCCCTCCATTCCAGTGTTCCAGTTGTATGATTCATCCCACCACATCTCCGTGATAGCAATTAGTTCATAGTTTTCTAATTGCACCATGGCTTCCAACTCCTCCTGCTTATTCCCCATGCATTGGCATAGAGGCACTTCAGCTGGGCTATGGGCCACAATCCCTTTTTAGAGGAGTCATTCCCAATTCCTATGGGACGACTCACAGGTGTCTCCCCGTTGTTTTCTGGAGTATTGGCATGCACTGGTTCTTTTGCATCTCTTACATGTACATCCCCCCCCCCCCCCAAAGTGCAGAAGACAACTTCAAATGAAATAACAGTTGCTCTTCAGAGTACCCCCATGGTTTAACCATGTTCAAAAAAAGGGCTCCAACACAGAACCAGAAAAAGGGCTCCAACCATAGAACCAAAGACTGCCAATAGTATGAGACAAGCAATCACTTGCTTTTGAAATTCAGTCCTGAACTCTGGATAAAGAACGCTTACGCAAGTGATAAGAGAAGCTGAAGGTATTTCTATGATGAAAGCGCAAAAACTAAATTTTGCAGAGACCTCATTTGTCAAATCAATGATTGTCTGGAGGCTAAGGAAAGTAAATCTTCAGGAAATAGCTCAAAACCAAAAACCTGATTTACACAGATAAAGACAGAAAGGTCATTTACCAATTACCATCACAGGCAAAACCAACTTGACTTGGGGAAAGTTAATTTATTGCCAATTAAAAATAGAGTAGGATGGTGATGTGGGAATAAAAATGTTGTTTTTGCACAGAGTTACATTATTTAAAGGTAAGGAATGTGGTATTGAAATATGCTTGCAGTGATAAGAAAGCTTAGCAGACGACCTTGCAAAATGCAGACAACCAGACTCCTTAGAGCAATTAGGTGAAAATCATGGTGTCAAGTCAGATAAGTGAAGAAACATTACCACTTCAAACAGTAAAAAAGTCAAAAGAAGTCTGAAATTTAACAGGCCGGCAACTGAAGGCCATGTACTGTCTGAAGCATCGGATAGGTTGTGGACCTAGATTACCCAGTCAATGGGGAAACAGGGGAGGGTCCCGGTCATCGAGAAAGAAAGAATATAAATCGTACTGTGTGACTATTAGGTGCTCTCCTGCTTGTGGGACGCCTGCCATTGCAATCGCGAATAAAATTGCTACTTCACTGAGATCCTCGCCTGAGCCTATATTATTGGCTACAGAGTGTTTCCCACAATTTGGGGGCTCGTCCGGGAGCCAGTCACCTACCGGGGAGCCCCACCGCCGCAGCAGCAGGAAGGCATGCCCCGCTGATTTCAGCGGTCCTGTGCATCGACGGTGGCGGTTCTGTGGAGTGCTGACAGAGGGCCCGAGACTGATTAAAGAGTCAGGATTCGTGAAGGAGTGGGGAAGGGAAGAAGGTAGGCACTCCGGGTTTAAGAATTGATCCTGTAACTCTGTGCACAGACCAAGGTAAGAAATATTAAGTATTGCCTTGGGGGTCAGGTGAGACTCTGTGACGCGTGATTGAGACATACTTTTGTATGAAGCGAGTGTGGGGTCCTGATATGCAGTTCTGTAGCTCCGCGAGGGGTACAGCCAGAAATGGACGAAGCGTGAGATAAGAGAGAGAAAGGAAGAGTCTTGGGAAATTTGGTGTACAGTACCCCTTGCACAGTGAAGTGCTTGGCAGTACACCAGGGAATCTGGTAAACTCATAGGTGTGCAGTACCCCTTGCACGGGGAAGTGCTTGGGAGTACACCCCCATTTTCCAGAATTGGAACGTTAGTGTGTGGTACCCTGCAGGAGGGAAATTTCTGTAGCAGCACACTGACAAGGGCTAGGAAAAATGGGAAAACATGAGTTCCAGGGGACAGGGAGATATCCCTGGGGGAGTGCCTACCGACAGTTCTTCCTGAAGAATATTAAGAAATTGGAAAAATAATACCAAAATTAGAGGAGATGATAAAAGAAGAAAATGGTTAAATATTGTGTATCATTCTGGTCAAAAGAACCAATTAAGAAAACAGCAGTATTTTAGCCAAAATACAGGTCTGGTAAAAATTCAGGCTTTGAATTTATATGTAAACAATAAGATTCCTTTTTCAGAGAAGGAGCCAAGTTATGCTCCCTATAATCCTAATATTGCACCGGTGGCAGCAGCAGTCGCTCCAGGAAGGGAGACAGGGACTGTAATTAACACTGTCCCTAGAGAAGGAGCGTAGTCTAGGCTCTGGCAAGAATTAGAACAAGGTAGAACAGATACTGAGAATTTTGCCTTCCCTGACACTAACAGTACTAACACTAACTATGTATCCTCTTAGGTGAACTTCCCCCCCCTCCTTACCAGCAGAGAGGTTAGGAGTTTTAAGGAGATGAAGTCTTTAATTGAGGACCCCAACAGGCTAGCTGAACTATTAGACCAGTTCCTAGGACCTAACTTATACTCTTGGGGGGGGAATTATGTCTATACTAAGTATGTTGCTTACAGGGGAAGAAATGGGAATGATCAGGAGGAGAGCTGCTATACAAAAATGGGAAAGAGCTCATCCTCCAGGACCGCGGGTAATACGGGCAGGGCAGAAATACCCACTTGCCGATCCTGGCTGAAACTTTAGTGCGCAACACAGAAATCATATGAGAGACTTGGGGTCAGAATGAGAAAGTATTCGGGGATGAATCCTGAGGACCCGGTATCCCAAGGGCTCTTGAAAGTTCATTTTGTGATTAAAGCCTAGCAAGATACCCAGAAAATGCTCCAGAAGGTGGGGGGATGTAGTGAACAGTCACTGGGGGGCCCTCCTGCGGGAGGCCCTGAAGGTGTGTGTCAGGAGGGGAGATGAGAAGGAAAAGCAGAGAGTGAAACTAATGGCATTCACAGTGTAGCAGGTAGCCAGGCAGAGGGTTGGAGAGAAAGGAAGAAAATCTTCAGGGGGAGTCAGGGCCAGGATGGAAAGGAGAGGAGGAGAGATGAAGGAATGGCAGGCAAGGAAAGCTACCTGTGTTGCAGCCTGAATCCTAGCAGGGACAGGCTTTGATAAGATGTTTTACATGTGGCCAGGCTGGCCACTTGAAATAGGAATATCTGGAGTGGAAGGAGGAAGAGAGAAGGAAAATGGGAGGAAATATGGCATACTGATATGTTGTTTCAGCATCCTGGAGGGAAAAAGGTATGGAATTAAGTTGGCCAATGACTGAGACTTTGGTGAAAGTACAGGCTGAAGAAAGATAAAAAGAAGTGTTAGAAGGGTTATTGAAGGTGTTAAAGGTGTGGTATGTAGTATTTGACAGAGCTGTTTGAAGTTGAATGAGCAGGGAAAGAGGATGTAGGCATTATCTAAGTAACAGTCTAGAAGTTTTGGTGTATTTGCTGTGGTGTTTGGTCAGTTTCCCAAGTGTGGGGGGGTGAAAGCCTGCTCCACCATGGTCCTCTCCACAGGCCACAGGGGGGCTTCAGCTCCGGCGCCTGGAGCACCTCCTCCCCCTCCTTCTGCCCTGACTGCAGGGATGGTTTTTGTTTATTTGTTTTCGTGGATGTGCTCTCACAGAGGCATGGACTGTGTTGCTCGTGGCTTGGCTCTGGGCAGCGGTGGGCCCCTTTGGGGCCAGATGAAATCGTCCCTTATCTGCCATGGGGAGGCTTCTGGATTCTTCTCACAGGGGTTGCCACTGCAGCCCCCTCCCAAACCTTGCCATCGAACCCAATACACTGGGGCAACTAGGTCATTACTGGCCTGTAAAGTATCAGGGATTAAATTAACTAATGAAACCCTACAGGTGACAGGGGTAGAAGGGGCTGGGATAACAGTGCCACCTTTGGGGGATACCAAGCTGAGACTAGGGGATAAAATGATCTCTGGGCAATTATTGTATGTACCCAAGGCAGGGACTAACTTATTGGGAAGGGATTTGATGATGAAATTGGGCATTCAAATAGTAAATCGTTAGACTGGAATAACAGAGTGTTATTAATGGAGTGCTCTCAGGCCCTGAGAGCAAAGATATATTCACCTCTGACTGGAAAGACTCTGAAGTGGGGGCGGAAGCAACAATACAGATGGACAGTTTTACCTCACGGGTTTACAGGGCCCAAATAAATTGGTGGCAAGTTCTAGAACAGCTTTTGAAGCAATTCCAGCCTCCCAAGGAGGTGTTACTGTTACAAATATGTGGATGATCTTTTATTGTCAGGACAGGAGAAAACAGTTGTGAAGGAAGCTACTAACAAGCTATTCAACTTTCTGGGAAAGCAGGGCTTGGGAGTATTGAAAAATAAATTACAATATGTAGAAAGAGAAGTATTTAAGGCATCTAATGTCTGAGGGAAAACGGAGAATAAATCCAGAGAGGATTCAGGGAATTGTTGAAAACTAAGAAAGAACTAAAAAGTTTTAAGAGAAAGATTTTTTTAAGGAATCAGGAGCCACGAAGTCTGAGGGAAAATGGATATTCCCTGATGGGAGAGAAATGCTGAATAAAGCACCAATGAGGCAAATATTAATCGTTTTACATCAAGAGAGTCATTTGGAGGTGCAAGCAATGTGTGATGTTGTGCTAAGAAAGTATGTCTGTGTAGGAATATACACTTTAGGGAAGCAAATATGCAGAGGATGTACCATATGTCAAAAGACAAATAAAAAGGTCATCCGTAACCCACCTAGAGGGGGACGGGAGCCAGGGATTCGACCTTTCCAAAGTGTACAGGTAGACTTTACTGAGTTACCTAAAGCAGGGAGACTTAAGTACTTGTTTGTCCTAATTGACCACGTGACTGGATGGGTGAAAGCTTTCCCCTCTGTATCTGCCACTGCAAACACAGTGGCTAAGGTATCACTGGAGCAAATAGTCCCTAGATATGGGATAGTTGAAAACATTGATTCAGATCAAGGAAGTCATTTCACTTCACAAGTACTGCAAAGGTTAATGCAGGCCTTAGAGATTGAGTGGGATTTCCACACCCCCAGGCACCCCTCCTCTTCTGGGAAGGTAAAGCAAATGAACCAAACATTAAAGAAGCAATTAACTAAATTAGTGTTAGAAACCCAACTTCCTTGGGTAAAATGATTACCTTTAGCACTCCTACAGGTTCAAACAGCACCAGGAAAGGATATAGGAATTTCACCATATGAGATGCTGTTCGGATTGCCTTATCTGGGCAGAAGGGATGAGATACCACAATTCGAAACAAGAGAGTTTTCTTAAGAACTATATGCTGGGGTTGTCCTCTTCTTTGCCATCTCTCAAGACCCGTGGGCTGTTGGCTCAACCCCCACCTTTGGAATTCCCCATTCACCACCATCACCCAGGAAATTGGGTCCTGATTCAAACCTGGAAAGAATCCAAAACTCCGGCCTGAATGGGAAGGACCATTCCAAATACTACTAACCACTGAAACAGCCATAAGAACTGCAGAAAATGGTTGGACTCACTATACTTGAGTGAAAGCACCTGTCGACCCTAGTACCTGGGAAGTCGTTCCTACAGAAGACTTGCTGAAAGTTAAAATCAAAAAGAAAAATCTCATAACAGACTCTGAGCAGGATAAAAGCTTACAAGTGTAAACTAACCTTTTATTTTCACAGGTAACTAATGAGTGCGACTTGCGATTGAGAGAAAGGACTGGCCTATAGCAAATCAAAGTGCTCCCAAGGGGTTTTTGTTCTAGTAGTACATAAAACTTATTCTTTGTATTGATAATTATTTGGAAACCTAAGGGTTAAAAATAATGACAGTGAAAAATCAACTATTAATTTTGTTTTTAGTGATTGTAGGCCTCAGAGAAGGCCTTGGTCAATTGGCAACTTGGAAAAGGCATGACCAGGTAACAGCAAAGACGGGATACCCTGTCAAAATATGGGTGAATGTGACAGAGGGTTGTGTACCGCAATCCGTCACATTTGATGCTTGTGAGGTGTTAGCTTGTGGAGGTTTAAATGCCCAACGACAATCGAGCAGATAGAACAAATAACTGGGAGAGACCCAACAGCCAGATGGAGAATAGATAAATGGAAATGATCCTCTATTGCCACCAAAGATAGGGAGAAACTCGAGGAGAAAACAGGAGGCCCTCTTTGAAATGCGGCAATTGTCACAGTTAAAGAAATAAAAGATCTTAGGCAAACATTTGAGATTGAAACAGGGTATGGGGATGTGAATGCCTGGATAGAATAGGTCAAATATACTGTCCAGAGTCTCAACCATAGCAATTGCTATGCTTGTGCCACGGGATGACCGATTGCCCAGATAGTGCCCTGCCCATTGGGGTGGACCAAGGATTCCCAGGGAATGCGATGTATGATTGCACTGTACCAAGAAAAGACTGCCTGGGGAAATGAGGCCTGTAAGTCTCTCTCTTTGCTGCTCCCTTCCTTGCGTGATAGCCATGTCAGGGTTCCCCCTGCATTCTCTACAGCTATAGGTAACCATACAGCTTGCCTCTCACAGCAGGGTGTGAGTGCTACCACCCGGCATCTGGGAGAATTTGCCTTGTGAACGAGGACCTTGAATGCTACCAAGGACTTGATGGGAAACTGCTCAAGACTTGAGATCCCCAGGGCAGATCTCTGGTGGTACTGTGGAGGGAAGATGTTACGGTCCACCCTGCCATCTAACTGGGGAGGCACTTGTGCACTTGTTCAATTAGCTATACCCTTCACCCTGGCATTTGAAAGAGAAACATCACAAATACCCAGAAGAAGTAAAAGAAGCTTAGGAGTATCATTTGATGATAGAGCGTACATAGATTCTATTGGGGTGCCTAGAGGAGTTCCCGATGAACAGGAAGCCAGGAATCAAATTGCTGCAGGGTTTGAGTCACTGTTCTGGTGGGTAACAATCAATAAGAATGTGGATTGGATTAATTATATTTATTATAATCAGCAGAGATTCATAAATTATACAAGGGATGCGATAAGAGGAATCGCTGAACAACTAGATGCTACCAGCAAAATGGCTTGGGAAAACAGAATAGCATTAGATATGATGCTTGCGGAGAAAGGAGGTGTGTGTGTGTGTGATACTGAGCAACCACTGTTGCGCTTTTATACCCAACAATACTGCCCCGGATGGCATAGTAACTAGAGCATTGCTAGGGTTTACCACCCTTGCCAGTGAATTGGCAGAAAACTCAGGAACAGACACTTCCACCACCGGATGGTTGGAATCTTGGTTTGGTAAATGGAAAGGGATGGTAGTGTCCGTATTTACATCCTTGATCGTAGTAGCAAGAGTTTTGACAGCCATTGGTTGTTGCATTATCCCCTGTGTAAAAGGACTAGTACAGTGGTTAATTGAAACTACACTACTGAAACAAATGACCATGAAGCCACCACCTTACTCAGATAAGAGGATGATATTAGAGGAGAAGGAAAGCAAAGAAAATGAAGAAGAGGAAGATATCTACCAAATTACACCTTAGAGAAAAGTTTTGCAAAAATCAACAATTTATAAAGAAGAAAAGGGGGGAATTGTGGGAATAAAAATGTTGTTTTTGCACAGAGTTATATTGTTTAAAGGTAAGGAATGTGGTATTGAAATATGCTTGTAGTGATAAGAAAGCTTAGCAGACGACCTTGCAAAATGCAGACAACCAGACTCCTTAGAGCAATTAGGTGAAAATCATGGTGTCAAGTCAGATAAGTGAAGAAACATTACCACTTCAAACAGTAAAAAAGTCAAAAGAAGTCTGAAATTTAACAGGCCGGCAACTGAAGGCCATGTACTGTCTGAAGCATCGGATAGGTTGTGGACCTGGATTACCCAGTCAATGGGGAAACAGGGGAGGGTCCCGGTCATCGAGAAAGAAAGAATATAAACCGTACTGTGTGACTATTAGGTGCTCTCCTGCTTGTGGGACGCCTGCCATTGCAATCGCGAATAAAATTGCTACTTCACTGAGATCCTCACCTGAGCCTAAGTTATTGGCTACAGAGTGTTTCTCACAGTGAGAAACAAAGACAAGAACTAAAACACCTTCCCTCAACCCACCCATTCTTCTTAGGCTCAACTTCACTCCTACATTCCCAGCCATTCTACTTCTACCACTGTTACAGGGGAAATGTGGAATAGAGGGCTGTGTTTAGTTCATAACAGTTCATCTCTGCCACTCCTTCTTCCTCATGCTTTTCCCTTTCTCCTGCAAAAGCTCCTCTACACAGGCAGTGGTTCATGTCAGGAGCCAGCTCCAGTGAAGACCTCTTCATGCACTGCAAGGAAGTACACCTGTTCCTGCACAGTCCCCACTCCAGGGGCTGCAGCTCCCTTCTGGAGAACTGCTCCTGCTTCGAGTTCACTCTCGCACCAGGGGGCTGCTCTGACATGGTTCCCCCACTACACAGGGAAATACCTACTCCTGTGCAGCTCCCACATCCAGGGCCCTATGGGCCACTGTTCCCACACCCGTCGCCAGGAACCTGCTCCTGCTCAGTGGCTCCCACCAGGCAGCCCCTGGTCTCTTTTCACAGAGGCCACCCCTGTTGGCCCTTGCCACGCAAACACAATACAAGTGGCAATGACAGTAAGGATCATGTTTACGTAAGAACATAATTACCACTGGTCCTGGGCAACCTGTTCTAGGTGGCCCTGCTTGAGCAAGGGCACCAGACCAGATGACCTCCAGAGGTCCCCTCCAACCTAAACCATTCAGTGATTCTGTGATCATGAGTTCAAATCAGATTCAACTGATGCCTCAGGGAAACGTGTAAGAACTTGACAGAATACCAAATACTCTACTGCAACCTTTTTATCTAATAGATAAGAAACATGTATTTCATGAAGTTTGAGATAGAATTCAAAAATGTAATCCTTCAAACTGGAAACCAGGTGGTACTGATAACTTTTTTTAAATGAAGAAGTATTTCATAGTCTAGCTGTACACTGAAAAAGTGCTTCTGTTAATCTGTTTCTAATCAGCATCTTTAATAATACAAGAACATGAGGTTATTCAATTATGAAAAAAGTTATAGGCACTCTTGATCTATATTATTTAAGCTATTCGTGGTTCTTTAGATTCTGTCAGCCTTGAAGGTAAAGATTTTTTTCAGTCTCCATTCATGCAATAGTTCCATGTGTGTGTTCTCTCCCCCACAACACCCTGAATCATACCACTTCTTGAATTCTTTGTAGGGGATCAAGCTGCATACAATACTTTATAACACTTGTGATATTGAAATTGGACAGTGCTGCCTGAATTAACTAAGTTTAATGGTCTTCTCATCATCACTCCATTTTAACAGCCTCTAAGTTAGATGGACAAATGTAGTAAAGTTCCTTAGGTCAAAAAGCCATTTTGTTGGGAAGCTTCAGCCAAAACATTACTAGAAACTGAAATAAGGAAAAAGCCACTAATTTGCTCATCTCAAGATACATGCATCAGGCCATGATTGGAATCCATAAACAACAGTTTTATATGATAGCCTTTTCTATAGAAGTATCAAGTTCATTCAAAACACAAAGTTATAAATTGTGTTCAGTAAACAAGTACTTAGTATCTATTTTATCCTATTTGTTATGAAGCTTAATTTAATGCACACTTTTCAAAAACTACGCTGAGCATAGATTATTTTTTTCAGAGAACGGCTCGGGTTGGAAGGGACCTTAAAGATCATCTAGTAACAATCTCCCTGCCATAGGCAGGGATGCCACCCACTAGATCAGGTTGTCTCATCTAACCTGGTCTTGAGCACCTCCAGGGATGGGGCATCCACAGCCTCTCTGGGCAACCTGTTCCAGTGCCTCCCTCATCACCCTCTGCGTGAAGAATTTCCTCCTAACCTCTAATCTAAATCTCCCCACTTTCAGTTTAAAACCATTCCCCCTTTTCCTGTCATTATCTGATTGAGCAGAGCTGCTCTCCGTCTTTTTTTTTTTTTTTATAAGTCCCCTTTAAGTACTGAAAGGTCACAATGAGATCACCCTGGAGCCTTCTCTTCTCCAGGCTGAACAGGCACAGCTCTCTCAGCCTTTCTTCATAGGAGAGGTGCTCCAACCTTCCACAGCCTTCTCTATGAAGCATGTTTATACAGCACTGAAATGCTCTACACATCAGTGAGCTTGCTTTCACAACACTTCTGTGGTATTTTCCTCCCTGTGTAATGGATGAAAATTACAACATAGAAAGATTAGAATCAAAACTCTAGATGCCCACTTTGAAATAATACCTATCTTTAGAAAATTAAATACTCTGGAAAAAAAATCCATTCAGAATTATCTCAAAGCTCATCATCCAGGTATTAGAGTTGCAGCTGTGAATGCTCAAAAACTCTTCAGCTGGTCCTCCATAAAGAAACACACAGATAGCAATCACCTGTGAACTCTTGTCAAAATGATTTGCCTGTCATTTCCTAGAAACTGGGAAGAAGTGGGAATCAATTCAACTTTTCACCACCACCACCCCCAAAAATATGTCAACATCATAAAAATACTTTCTTTCTATAATGCCTTGTCTCCATGTTTACTGCCCACCTCCGAAACCAGAACAAGGGTTCTACATAGTTCTACATATGACTGCCTCCTTCTCTAAACACCCTTGACAAGGCAGGGTAGGTACCACAGAGAAGATAATGTGCAGCTATGTAATTTCACAGTACAGGTACACAGAGGACTGAATTAGGGTTCTCCCCATAACCTAGTTCTGACGCATCCCAATTCTTGAGTGCTCAACTTGACAGCCTTGCTGTTCCGAGCAGCTTCTTGAATGCAGTAACATTTTTCATATCTTACCAGTAAACATAGCAGCAGTAAGAACAAATGCATGATCCCACTGAAATAGACACTTTAAGGTATCTGAAAAATTAATTTCTCCCTATACTTTCCCTTTCAACAAGTACATTTCACTTATCTTGTGCTATTCATGCATTAAGTTTATTTAGCTCTTCCTAAAGTTCCTTGGAAGACCTTCCAGTAACCACTAGCTCAAATAATTATCTTATTTGCAAATGTTTCTGTCCCACTACTCCCCCACACACATAATCTGATATATCAGGTTCTATAATAGTTCCATTTCTGAAGGTACTCAGCTATCAACCTTTTGCTGTTAACTAAGTCTACTCTCTTCTCCCATCTCCCAACTTCTGATTCACACGATAACAATTTCTCAGCACAAAGAAAATTGCCAAGAGCCTAATAAAAAATAAAGTTCTATCAGATACTTTAGAGCCCTGAGACACTGGAATTCAAAATTCTCCATCATTTATCTTTTCAAATACATCCTTTCTCATCACAACACTAATTCCAGCAAGAGCTAGATTACTGAATCAACCAAGCCTTATTTGTAACTTCAAGAACAAGCCATTTTGACAAGAACAAGCAGCAGAGAGACAATTTGCTAACGTGACTGAAGCTCACTTATCTCCTATACCTTATCCTTCCAAAAACAACTTCTATCAACTTGCAGATTGAAAGCTCTCAGCAAACCACAGATACTACACATCAAGGTAACTTATTCTAACCCTACAACTAATTTAAAATTAACATGTTAATTGTTAAATGGGCAATAAAAGAAAATCATTAAGAAAACTCAATATGAACCATTTTCCTATATAAAAAAAAGGAAAGTACAACTGTGGCTGCAGCTTTATATGTCAGTTTTGATGTGTTTTCTTCCTTCTATGTATTTAAAGATGTTTACGTTAACAATGTAACATCAGCAAAACACATTTCAGCTTATCAGAAGATAACTATTTCCATTTCTAAAACGGAGTACAACTTTAAAGAAAAAATTCTTCTTCAGTATTCTTGTGTGGTTTTGTTGTTGTTGTTCTGTGCTTGGTTTATTTTATTTTAAAAAGAGAACCAAACTTAACATTATTTCCATACTTAGATTTTTGCTGAATAGAAAGACTGAAAACAACATTATTTCCTTCTCCTCCACCCCCCCAACAAAACCTAATATCCACTAGAAACAGACAAAATAACCTCTGTCAGAAACATACTTTAAAAAAAGTATCAATAATTCTCCTTCTTTATTAAAGCATCACCCCAAACTGAAATATTTTTACTAAGTACTACAACCAATTTTTTGCCCATTTTTGCCCAGAAAAGTTGTGGATACCCCATCCCTGGAAGCGTTTAAGGCCAGGTTGGATGGGGCAACCTGGCCTAGTGGAAGGTATCCCTGCCCAGGGCAGGGGGGTTGGAATGAGATGATCTTTAAGGTCCCTTCCAACCCAAACCATTCTATGATTCTATAATTTAACAGCATTTCAGAGACTCCTAAGAGAGTTAACACTGAGCAATTTGAGAACACCACATCATACCACTTATGTAGCTTTAACCACTGCAATCTAACAAGTCTATACCATGCTACAATACTTTAAATTACATACCACTGATATCTATCAGAGCAGCAGTTTACAGAGTACTTTCTCCAACAAAAACACAAAAAACCCTTTTTTATTAACCCTCATCTTACTCACTGTTGTTAACCTTTGCCTCATTATCTACATAGTATACAGATAAACCAACAACCCCACCTGACCTCTTCAAGAAAAAAAAAATGCATCATGATCAGAAAAGAACCAAGAGGACTTGGTAATTTTACTAGAGAAGTGTTAGCAGATTCAGGCAAGACTGATCTTTGATGCACATGCACACACTAACGAAATGCAAAATATTGTAGCTATACACGGAATATCCATCATACTTATTTCTTAATAGAGTAATATCATACTCTATTTCAGCATCAAGCTACCAACCCTCCATCTAGAGATCGGTATTATTACTCACTAACACAATTCTAGTACATTGCTTTCAAAATATTAAGATTAAATAAAGATGTCTCCATTCCTTTTAAAAAGATTATTTTTATAGCTCTATAAGAGTTAAAATCATGTACAGAAACACGTGCTAAATTTAGTTCCTAACAGAAAAAAAAATCCTTTTAAGAAACAAGGCATGATTTTTACAGAATATTTTATACTAGTCCAACTGCCCGTAAGAAGAGATAGAAAAACAACATCAGCATAGTTCCTCTTTTAAGATACAGAATTAGAACAGATTACTTCTCAAGCTACCAAAATACACCTAAACAAGGCCATAAAGTCTGTGCAAACTCTTTTTCTCCCAATCCAAATACCACAGCCAATTACGTGCATGAGTTGCTCCTCCACCTGCCATGCAATCTCCCTGCCTTAGTTATACAAAAGCAGACTTTCCACCTCCCCTAGATGCCAGGCCACCTTCTTTGCACTGCTTCCCCTCAAGCACTACCCTCCTTGTACCTCATGCCCCACAGTCCCTTCTCCACTTCCATACCCTAAGAAACCTGGGGATATTTTCCTCACAGGGAGTATATCATGGTAAGCCTAACTCCCCTTCCTCCCCTGCACCCCTTCTCCCTTCACATCATGCTATTCACAATTCAAAGGACCACGTCAGCAGGCCACACTGACACACACCTCCCACCCCCAGCACTCCCATACAGCTTGCACTCCCCAAACAGATTCCCTTAGGGCCATCCTTTAAACAGTAGAATAAGGGGAGTGAAAATAAAGAGCTTTCCTGTTTCCTCTCCTCTATTATCTGCCTGTCCAGGGCAAAGCAAGGCCCGAACCGCAAGCTAGTGAGGGACACAGACCAAGCCTGTCTCAAGCTGTAGCAGGCCCCTCAACCTCAGCATACACGGACCTGGCATACGCGCTTACTGGCGACAGAAAAGGAACTCAGAACCTACCCGTAACGGCCAGCTTCTCCCGTCCTGTAACACTGCAAAGCTAGACCTGGCCGCCACATTCCTCCTCCTCCCATCATGGCCACTTTCCGTGACCAACTCCACAGGCCCCGCTCTCAGTGAAGGCAACGCCGCCATGTTGACCCACCTCACACGGCGGCATGACAGACCCTAATGCCATACGAAGCTCAAGGATACCTCCTTCTTTCTTTCTTCCCACCACCTTCCCCCTTGGATCTCTCACCTTCATGTCGGGACATCCTAGTTTTGAGGCTGCAGCCTAGGCCTGTCTCCAGGCTCCCGCTGGACCGTTCAGGCGTCTCTCCAGCCCAGGTCCCTTCCGCCTTTCGCACTGAGCCCTAGGCACGAAGCAAACAAGCGACGGGAGGGAGGGAGGGAGGGAGGGAGGGAGGGAGGGGGGGGGGGGGGGGGGGAGGGGGGGGGCGCAAAGAGGAGTCTATTCTGACAGCCCCAGCCTGCTTCACTCTAACTCCCTCCCTCGCGGGGGGAGGGGGTGGATCCACCAGCGGCGATTTCTCTAGCACCGCGATACAGTGAATCTTAGGCCCCACCGGAACCTAACTATGCCTTCCTCTTCCGCCGCTGTAATCCCCACCCCTCTTCCTTCTTCCTGAGTATCCACCTCTGTTTCCTCTTCTACTGCTACAGTAACAACAAACTCCTTGCACTCCTCCTCTTTCTCGTCCTAGGCTCATGCTCTTCCAATTCCTTTCCTTTTCTGTCTGCTTTTTAAAATTATTTCTCTCTTTTATCCTTCATTCCTTCTCTGCCCAATAGCCGCTGCCTACTGCATGCCGGAAGGAAGAGGAAATATACAGCCAATAGAAAGGAAGATGATCACCACTGAATGTGCGGAAAAGCTGTGGGATTGAGTGTAGTTTACATGTACTGGATGGGGCTCTCCCCTTGCTCCTCCAAACTAGGAAAGACTGCTGTCTCCAGGTATTCACCTGAGACACATCCTCCTCCACCATTCCAGCCTCTGACAGCTCTCTGTGTGCCACAGGAGAGAGAGGGGATGAGTCTCCTCACTCACCCCTGTTTGTAGAACATGCTACTGTACTGGTGGGGTTGCACCTTTGTGTATGCACAGACTCCTTCCTTGTCCCCTAACAAAGAGTAGCAGGAACCCAACAACAGCCTTAAGAAGGGGGACAAGTTCAGCATGGTGTTTCATGGTACTTCCCATTGCTGCTCCTTCCCAATGTGGCTTGCAAAACCTTCTTTGTAATATGGGAGGTGCAGCAAGCAGCACTGAATCTGACACGTACCCTGATGCTTTCTGCCCCATCCCAGCTGTCTGACTCCTGCAGTGCTGAGGGCACTCTGATAAATTCTAAATCAGACGGGAAAGGAAAATGTCAGCCTGCCTGCAACGGGTGCCATATTGCACATGTGTAGGGTTTACCTAGTTTTGATAAGACTCGGTATTTCTCCTTAGGCTGCAAAATGTTGAGAGTTGAAGAGGGGGCGACCCTGGGGCTGACTTGCAGAAAACGGACTCCACAATCAGTAAGATTGTAAAGTAGGTATGTTTATTCAGCGCTGGGCAGCACGGGGGGTAGTCCCACCAAAATTGTGCACACCTGACATGGCAATTTGCCATGGTTATACGCAGTAAAGAGTTACATATGCATGAAGTTTCACAATGTGCCTATACATATGCATAACCTGTCCCCGCTTCATATTAAAATTAGTTCAATTTCCATAAACTCCTCCCATCTGCGCTTGCGCAGTGTCTTCTGGTAGTGGTCGTCAGGGGTCATGGGGATGAAGATTGATGACTCTTCCTCGTGTAAGAAATGGTCCAGCAATTCGTGCCACTAAGGGGTTTTGAAGGGTTAACATTGAGGCCTGGGTTTAGGCGAGAAAAGAACAAAGGGATTTCTTCGGAGAAAAACTGCTGACTTTGCACGGATGTGCAGTAACTTCTGATAGCCGGCCAAGAGACCACTAGATAAGGAGGAAGAATAAGAGCCTTCCTGTCTCCCTGTCTCCCTGGACCACTAGATAAGGAGGAAAATATGAGCCTCCCTGTCTCCCTGTTCGAGCGGCCCCTGAGAAAGTAACAGAGACTGATAAGCAGGCGCAGCTGGGAGGACTTCGGATTCGGGAAACCAATTATAATAACCCTGCCTCTTCTAGAAGTAGTAATGAATATGTATTATCCTAGGAGCATAAAAACCAGCCGCCTTACGTAACAGGTGTGCGTCCCGGTGGAGCAGAGACTCCCGGCGCACCCAGCGCTGTTTGCTTGCCTCTATTCGTTTAATAAATTGTAAACTCTGATTGTAATCCTATTTGGGACTCAGTCATTTATAACAATTGGGGGCTCGTCCGGGATGGTCTTGGTTCCTGAATTCTGACTTGATCTAGGAGGGGCGCCCCCACCATTTGGTGGCTCCTGTTCGAGTCAGGTCAGGGCTAATGCCATCCTGAACCTGAATAAGGGCAAGCAAAGATTTAGATTTTTTTATGAGCTCCCTTTGCCGGCTGCAGCACTATATTTTGCCCGTAATTCTGCGCGCGAAGATCCGAACGAAGACGACGGAGTCGTAAGTATTTAAGGCGTATACCGTTCGGTTGGGTGGGTTTCGGTTGCCTGTGTGTGTGAGAGTGTGACTGAGACGGAACGTAGTTCCGAAGCGATTGTGGAGGTCTTCTAACCGCGGTTCCAATCTCCCGCGAGGGACTTGGCCGGTGAAGGACCGAAGCGATTCCTATAGGATTCGTGGGTGGGTGATAGGTCCTAAACCCCCTGCAAGACACTCTCACTAAGGCAACCAAGGGCTGTAGGAATTGCCACAGTAAAATTCCTAGATGGGTCAGACAAAATTGAAGACCCGGGACCAGAGAAAAGGGAGCAAATTACCAGACATACCACCAGAAAGTCCATTAGGGATAATGATTAGAAATTGGAACGATAGGGGCCCCAGAAAAGGAAAAAAGTAAATTAAAAATGGTTCAGTATTGTATGACAGAATGGCCGAAGGAGCCTTTAAGACCACATGTCTTTTGGCCCGTTTTCGGATCCTTTGAAGACTGGGTTTGCCAGGCCTTAAATATACATGTTAATTCAAAGGAACCTTTTAGCCAGGAGGAAAGTGATTATGCAGGATTATGGATCAGGATCTCACGTCCTTTTCCAGCCTCAATATTTACACTAAAAGCAGACGAGAAGTTTGACGAAGAAGAGAACAAAAAAATAAAAAATAAAAAAAAAGGAAAAAGAAAAAGATGATGAATGGGAGTCATTGGATAACCTACCACCTCTATATCCTAACAATCCACCCCCGGTGGTGCATCTTGTAATCCTGTTTTGTTCTTAAATGTTTTGACTGTGTCAAGGAGGAAGGTGGGAGCATTATCTAAGTAACAGTTTAGAAGTTTGGGTATATTCGCGGTGGTGTTCGGTCAGTTTCCCAAGTATCGGGGGAGCGGGGCTGACTGATTATCAAAGTGGTAGAACGGAGAGTCACTTCTTTGGTGGTTCGGGCCTGAGCCCTGGGAATTTGGTAAGAAGGGGGAGAGCGAATTTATTTAGGCCTCAGTACCTTTTTAAACCCCCATCTTGACGGATACACAGGAGTGATTCCTTGTTTTGTGTAGGCTTACTAACAAAGTGCATGAGAAAAATTAGCATTTGGCTTGAAATTCGGTCTTATTGAAATGTAAATTTTGTGGAAAAGGTGTTATTGTTTGTCTAGAAGACAGAAGGCTGAGTGCTTCAGGTGTTTTTCCGAAGTCCTGCGGATTTATGATTGGAATGGGGCTCATTAATAATCTGAAATAGTAAAGTTTGTATGTGGAAAGAAGAGTTTAATCCCAGAGAATTGGGACATTTGGGAAGAAGATTAGGAAAAGATAGTAAAAACCTGCAATAAAAAGGTTTGCGTGGAAATTGAAACAAGGGACAGTAACTAATATAAATAAATAAAAGGGAATGGGAAATCAAGGAAAAGGGGAAAATCCAAAAAAAAAAAAAAAAGACGTCCTAAAAAAGAAAAAGCCTCCTTGGGTGCATATTGGCACATTGGAAGGATATTGTTAGAAATGGGGGCACAGAAAGCAAGAGGACTTCCACTAAGTATTGCAATCAATGGTGGCCACTATATAAACTAAATGGCCACTTTATGGATCAATCGACTATAACAGTGTCTTGCAATTAATGTTTTTGAGGAGAGAAGGAAAATAGGATGAAATGTTGTATAGTGATATGTTGTTTCAGCATGTTGGAGGGAAAAGGTTTGGAATTAAGTTGGCCCCTGACTGAGCCTTTGGTGTTGGCATTAGAAAAGTACGGGCTGGAGAAAGATAAAGGAAGTGTTAAAAGGGTTGTTGAAGGTGTTAAAGGTTGTGTGGCATGTAGTATTTAACAGAGCTGTTTGAAGTTGAATGAGCAGGGAAAGAGGATGTAGGAATGTTAATAGTTCCGTCTCAACCCGAGGCTGAGATCTCTAAATCGCGGGTGTGAGCCCTCTGGGGCAGGGGGACCGTGATGGGTCCGAGAGAGTTGTCGTGGAAACAGAAAAGCAGCTAACTCTTAAAACAACCTGAGTTCATGTGTGAGCTCAGATTGCCAATGGGACCGCTCAGGGAACTGTCAACGATTGCATTCCCCTGACCGACCCCCTCACTGAGACCCTAATCACCCCGGAAATTATGTAAATACCAAAATCTGGTTAAATTGGCTATTGGGAATTGAGAATCTGTTCCAACAAGGTCCAAAAGAAACCCCTATGGAATTTATGGAATTTTTGAATTTCTGGACCAACTTTGAAATGCAATGAAAAAAAAATGGACCTGGCTTAAAAAAAAAAAAAAAAAAAAAAAAAAAAAAAAGAGAGAGAGAGAGAGAGGCAACTGGCTAACCTCTTTCCAGGGCAATCAGCCCCTGATATCAGAAAGAAATTGTCTTAGGCTGCAGGACAAACAACAGTCAGGAATGATGGGGACCTGGGGCATCTACCCTAGCAGGTCCACTAGTTGAAATAAAGCTAGGAAACGAAGACAGGCTTGAATTTTTTGTTGGTTATGGGAGCTTCTTTCTCTGTGTTAATTAGGCTGTAAATGTAATAGGAGCAACATATTCAGTGTTAAATAGTTTAAAAGGACGATTAGGAACTAAGACAACTACAATAATTGGAGCCACAGGGAAAGAGGAAGAATGGTCATTCTTACGACCCCTTGATTTGCGTTTTGGGGGTGAGGAACTAACCCATAAATTTTAGTATGTACCAGAATGCCCGATGCCACTCTTGGGACGGGATCTATTAGCCAAATTAGATGCAACAATAACCTTTGAGGAAGGAGAATTAATAATGAAGGTACCTGAGTCCAAAGTAGGCCAAATCCTAATGATCAAAGATAAACCCTTTGTTAATATTCCAAGAGAAGTAGAAAATGCAGTTATAGCAACAGTACGGGAAACAGATGTACCAGGGAAGTCGAAACTGGCACAACTGGTAAAGGTGGAATTAAAGGAAGGAGCCAAACCTGTTTGAATCAAACAATATCCACTTAAGATAGAAGCTAGGCACGGGAATAGTGAAAATTATTGACAAATTTCTCAAATATCAGATTCTGGAAGAATGTAAATCGGAATACAATACTCCAATTTTTCCAGTAAAGAAGCCGAATGGCGAGTATAGATCTGTACAAGATCTTAGAGCAGTAAATGAAATAACAAAGGATATTCACCCGGTAGTAGCTAATCCTTACACATTGTTAACATCTGTGAAAGAGAAATATAAATGGTTTACCGTGATAGATTTAAAGGATGTCTTCTTTTGCATACCTCTTGATAAAGATAGTAGAAAATTATTTGCCTTCAAATGGGAAAACGTATTGAAGTTTTTGGACCACATATGGTAACAACCGTTTTGGAACAAAGGGGGGGGGCACTGGTTATCACCCAGCCGGATGATGAAATATCAGGCAATCCTAACTGAACAAGATGACATAACCTTGAAAACGACTAACCTGTTATATCCAGCAGTATTTCTAGGAACCGTTCCAGAAGAAGGACCGTTGGAACACAATTGTGTGGAAATAATCGAACATAAGCCAGCCACAAAGATTTGAAGGATGTACCCCTTGAAAGGTATTCAGTGGGAATACCACACTCCGTGGCACCCACAAAGCTCAGGGAAAGTAGAAAGGATGAATCAAACAATAAAACAACAATTGGCTAAGTTAATGATCGAGACACAGCTGCCCTGGACGAAATGCTTACCATTGGCACTTTTAAACATAAGAACTAAACCACACAGTGAGACTGGTTATCATCATATGAAATGTTATATGGTATGCCTTATTCTCAAGGGATGCCCCTAGGGAACAATGTAGTTGAGGATCATAGTATCCAGAAATACATAATTACCATTGGAAGGAGATTACAGGAGATAAGAGAAATTGGGATGATGACTCAGACACCACCTTTAGGATTTGCTATTCATAAAATACAACCAGGAGACAAGGTCTTAATAAAAACCTGGAGAGAAGAATCATTGAATCCCCGATGGGAGGGACCGTACCTTGTTTTACTTACTACTGAAACAGCTGTGAGAACAGCAGAAAGGGGTTGGACCCACGCATCCAGAATAAAAGGACCAATAACTACCGAAGCCTGGAGGGTTGAGTCCACTCCTGGGGAACTGAAACTGAGACTAAAGAGGAACTGATATCCCAGCAATGAGGTTCTGCATGAATTAAGGGCACTGGATAAAGAGGACAAGGCTGAAGGGAGGAAAGGGAGAAGGCAAGACCGGGGTAGGACCCTCCACTGCGGCGTGTATGGTCTACCGAGGGAGGCAACCCCTATGGGTATTGACCGCCGAGTGAGAGTGCCTCGACCGGACTTCTCCCACACCAAGATCAGTTTGTCCTGAGAAAAATAACATGAGAACCTTTTAAACCCATAATAAAATTGTGATTAGTTTTTCCAGGAGCTGGATCACCCTGAAGGGCTGAATGGTAACACAAGCTCTGAAAGCGGGCCCAACCCCATGATTGAAGGCGCTTCCCACACTCTCAAGATTGGACGGCGAAAAAGGCTTATAATATGACAGGTCGCCAAAGAGAACTGAATTGTGACTGTAAGTGGAAACCCAACGTGGGAGCTTGGAAGCGTGCATATACGAGTACAAACGGGGCAGACATTGTAACAGGACCACTCGGTAACAAGGACACTCTGTATTATCACGCCCCAAAGGGTAAAGATGGATGGGATGGTCATTTTCCAAACGGGACGTGGGCCCTAAAGGGACATTATTGGGTGTGTGGCAAACATGCTTACAAGAGGCTACCTGGAAACTGGTCGGGAATATGCTATGGGGGGTACATAAGACCCTTGTTCTTTTATTGTCACAAACACAAGGAAATCATTTAGGAATAAGATTATATGATGACCTGAACAGAGTAAAACGATCTATTGATACTTCCTTATCCGGGGATAGTGCCCAAAAATGGGGAAAGGATGAATGGCCTCCTGAAAGAATCATACAGCATTATGGGCCAGCTACCTGGAACCCAAATGAGTTGATATCAGGAGCCCGAGAACCTATTTATAATTTGAACCGAATAATTAGGTTGCAAGCTATCCTCGAAGTTGTAACAAATCAAACAGCGACAGCCTTGGATCTTTTGGCTGACCAATCCACTCAAATGAGAAATGCTATATTCCAACATAGAATGGTCTTAGACTATTTACTAGCAGAAGAAGGGGGAGTATGTGGAAAACTGAACGATTCTAATTGTTGTCTACAGATTGATGATAATGGAAAAGTGGTCAAGCAGATAACAAAGGAAATTAGAAAGTTAGCCCACGTCCCAGTACAAACTTGGAAGGGTATGGATTGGGATTTCTTTTCATGGTTGCCTGGTGAACCATGGGTTAAAAGGATGCTGTTTTTATTTTTATGTGGTGTAATGACATTATTGTTTATACCTTGTATGATACCTTGCTTTACGTTGTTGATACGGCGAGTAATAAATAGCACCCAATTTGTGATGACTTCAGTGGAGAGAAAAGGTGACATGTCGATAATGATGCTTAAGAAATGGACACCCCGAGAACTGACTGATGAAATCCAATTATTACTGACAAAGGTTGAAGGAGAGACACGAATTGATGATTAAAAAAAAAAAAAAGGGAGGAATTGTAAGAAATGGTCCAGCAATTCGTGCCACTAAGGGGTTTTGAAGGGTTAACATTGAGGCCTGGGTTTAGGCGAGAAAAGAACAAAGGGATTTCTTCGGAGAAAAACTGCTGACTTTGCACGGATGTGCAGTAACTTCTGATAGCCGGCCAAGAGACCACTAGATAAGGAGGAAGAATAAGAGCCTTCCTGTCTCCCTGTCTCCCTGGACCACTAGATAAGGAGGAAAATATGAGCCTCCCTGTCTCCCTGTTCGAGCGGCCCCTGAGAAAGTAACAGAGACTGATAAGCAGGCGCAGCTGGGAGGACTTCGGATTCGGGAAACCAATTATAATAACCCTGCCTCTTCTAGAAGTAGTAATGAATATGTATTAGCCTAGGAGCATAAAAACCAGCCGCCTTACGTAACAGGTGTGCGTCCCGGTGGAGCAGAGACTCCCGGCGCACCCAGCGCTGTTTGCTTGCCTCTATTCGTTTAATAAATTGTAAACTCTGATTGTAATCCTATTTGGGACTCAGTCATTTATAACACTCGTCACCGCTAGTTGACCTCTTGTCTTTGCGCAGACTCAGTTGCTCCTTGGCTCTTGTCCATCCGCAGGACCAGTTTCTACCAGTTTCCTAAGATAGGCTCACACTCCTATTAGGAGACTGACCTTGGTAAGGGGCCCAAGGCTTCTTGCTTTAGTTAATTTGCACAATGCACCATAGTTAGCAAAGACACTAAGTAGCATCCTAGTTTAATGCCGTCAGTGCTCTATCTCTACCCGATAAGATTCTCTTAACTCCCTCTCTCAGGGCCACAGTAACATATTGATTTGTCATAGGTGAATTAAGCCATGTTAGCAGGATATTCCCATACATTTTGTGCATCCTGTTATTTTATTTCCTTTCCCCCTTTTGAAAAAAGACATCGGTTTAGAAAAAAATTGTAAAGATAAAACACCTATCATGGGAGGAGGGTGAGGTGGGAGAGGGAGATGGGCAAAAGGGTGAAGGGGAGGAGTAGCACCTGACATTTAGCCTTGCTGAATGCCATACAATTGGATGTGGCCCATCAATCTAGCCTATCCATATTCCTCTGCAAAGCCTTCCTACCTTTAAGCAGATCAACACCCCTGCCCAACTTGGTGTCATCTGCAAACTTAATGAGGGTGCACTTGATCCCCTCATCATGATCACTGAAAAAATGTTAAACAAAACTGGACCCATTACTGAGCCCTGGGGGAAGCCAGTTGTGACTGGCTGCCAATCAGATTTAACTCCATTCACAGTGACCCTTTGGGTACAGCTATACAGACTTTTTTTTTTTCTTTTAACCCAGCAAACAGTACATTTGTCCAAGCCGTAAGTAGCCACCTTCTCTAGGAGAATGCTGTGGGAAAGAGTATCAAATAGTTTGCTAAAGTACAAGTAAACAGTATTAACAGCCTTTTCCTCATTCACTAAGCGTGTTTTCTTATAGAAGTCATTAGCTCTTGTTCCTGGAACCTTGAATAATTTTCTTTGAAAGCTTCTAAGCAAACACACCTTTGCATTAGGGTACACTATATAATATTAAAAATGCTTTTGCTATGGTTTAAACGGGCAGGAAGCTAACCACTACACAGCTGTTTGCTCACCTGCCTCCCCCATAAGATGGGGGAGAGAACTGAAAAAAAAATGCAAGAACTTGTGGGTTGAGATAAGGACACTAATAAGAAAGGGGAAAAACAATCAGAGTAAACAACAAGTGATGCACAAGGCAGTTTCTCGGCAGCATCTAACCAATGTACAGCAAGTTGCTGAGCAATGGTTGCCAGCCCCCCCCCCCCCCGGCTGATTCAACCAGTTTTATGGTTAAGCATGATCTCACAGGGTATGGAATATTCCTTTGGACGGTTTGGAAATCTGGAGAGGTCCCAGTCGACTGGAAGCTGGCGAATGTTGTCCTGGTCTTCAAGAAGAGCAAGAAAGAAGACCCTGATAATTACAGGCCTGTCAGTCTCACTTCAGTGCCTGATAAGATTATTTTAGGAGTTATTGAAAAACACCTGAAAGGGAAACACAGCCAATGGTCACAGCCATCATGGGTTCATGAGGGGAAAGTCCTGTTTAACAAATTTCCTTTCATGTCAAGGCTACCCACATAGTTGACCAAGGGAAGCCAGTTGATGTGATTTTTTCGTATTTCAGCAAAGCTTTCAATACTCTTTCTCACAGTATCCTTCTGGACAAAATGTTCAGCATACAGCTAGACAAATACATAATGCAATGGGTGAACAATTGGCTGATGGGTTGGGCTCAAAGGCTTATAGTAAATGTGGTTACATCAGGCTGGCAGCCAGTCACCAGAGGGATTCTGCAGGGCTCCATTTCAGGGCCGGTTCTCTTTAATGTTTCTGTAAATGACGATTGTATACTAAGTAAGTCTGCAAACAACACTAAATTGGGAGGAGCCGTTGACTCCCTCGAGGGTAGAGAGGCCTTGCAGAGACATCTTGACAAATTAGAAGGCCGGGCAATCACCAACCGCCTGAAGTTTAACAAGAGCAAGTGCTGGATTCTGCACCTTGGATGGAGCAATCTTGGATATACGTAAAGACTGGGGGATGTGAGGCTGGAGAGCAGCCCCATGGAAAGGGATCTGGAGGTTCTGGTTGATGGCAAGTTGAATATGAGTCAACAGTGTGCCCTGGCAGCCAAAAGGGCCAATTTTATCCTGGGGGGCATCAGGCACGGCATTGCTAGCATGTTGAGGGAAATGATTGTCCCACTCTACTCTGCGCTGGTGTGGCCTCAAGTACTGTGTGCAGTTCTGGGCACCACGATACACGAAAGACATAAAACTATTAGAGAGTGTCCAGAGGAGGGCTATGAAGATGGTGAAGGGTTGTCGTAGTTTTGGTTCGGATAGAGTTAATTATCCTCCTAGTAGCTGGTATGGTGCTGTATTTGGGATTTAGGATGAGAATAATATTGATATCACACTGAATCACAGAATCACAGAATCATCTAGGTTGGAAGAGACCTCCAAGATCACCTAGTCCAACCTCTTACCTAACACTAACAAGTCCTCCACTAAACCATGTCACTAAGCTCTACATCTAAACGTCTCTTAAAGACCTCCAGGGATGGTGACTCAACCACTTCCCTGGGCAGCCCATTCCAATGCCAAACAACCCTTTTGGTAAATAAGTTTTTCCTAATATCCAACCTAAACCTCTCCTGGAGCAACTTTAGCCCATTCCCCCTCATCCTATCACCGGGCACGTGGGAGAATAGACCAATCCCCACCTCGCTACAGCCTCCTTTCAAGTACCTGTAGAGAGTGATAAGGTTGCCCCTGAGCCTCCTCTTCTCCAGGCTGAACAATTCCAGCTCCCTCAGCCGCTCCTCGTAAGACTTGTTCTCCAGACCCCTCACCAGCTCCGTCGCCCTTCTCTGGACTCTCTCGAGCACCTCCATGTCCTTCTTGTAGCAAGGGGCCCAAAACGGAACACAGTACTCAAGGTGCGGCCTCACCAGAGCCGAGTACAGGGGGACAATCACTTCCCTAGACCTGCTGGCCACACTGCTTCTTATACAAGCCAGGATGCTGTTGGCCTTCTTGGCCACCTGAGCACACTGCTGGCTCATATTCAGCCAACTATCAACCAATACTCCCAGGTCCTTCTCGGCCAGGCAGCTTTCTAACCACTCATCTCCCAGCCTGTAGCTCTGCCTGGAGTTGTTGTGCCCCAAGTGTTAATTGTTGCAGAGCAGCGCTTACACCAATCCAAGGACTTTTCAGCTTCTCGCTCTGTCCTGCAGGCTGGGGGCGCAGCAGGAGCTGGGAGGGGACAGACCCAGGACAGCTGACCCAAACTGGCCAAAGGGGTATTCCATACCATCTGATGTCATGCTGCACAATTAATATGGGGGGGGCTGGCCGGGGTGGTGGGACTGGCTGCTCGAGATAGGCTGGGCATTGGTCAGCGGGTGGTGAGCAATTGTATTGCGCATCACTTTTTGTACACATTATTAGTAGTAGTACTATTATCATTATTATTATTTTCCTTTCTTTTCTGTCCTAATAAACTGTCTTTATCTCAACCCACAGGCTTTCATTTTTTTCTGATTCTCTCCCCCATCCCAGAGAAGGAAGGGGGAGGGTGAGCGAATGGCTGTGTGGTGCTTGGTTGCCGGCTGGGTTAAACCACAACTAGGGTCTGGAGGGAAAGACCTATGAGGAGCAGCTGAAGTCACTTGGTTTGTTTGGCCTAGAGAGGAGGAGACTGAGGGTCTTCCTCATGAGGGGGAGTGGAGCGGGAGGTGCTGATCTCTTCTCTCTGACTAGTGATAGGACCCGAGGGAATGGCATGAAGCTGTGACAAGGGAGGTTCAGGCAGGAAAAGGTTCTTCACTGAGAGGGTGTGAAACATGGGATTAGAAATTAGAGAGTGATTGATTAAGAATGAATATGTAGGCAACACTCATTGCTTAATATGTGCTACATTTGCGATGTACTGTGCCTGTGCTGCGCTTAGGCCTCCAGATAACAGGAGCCCCTAGGACCCCAAGAACCAGATCAAACCAACCTTATGGTTTGGACTTTGACCAAGGGCTCAGAGATAAGGAGGACTGTTCACAAAAGGACAAGATAAAGAATGTCAAACATGCAAGGCCTCGAGATAACAGGAGCCCCTCGGACCCCGAGAACCGGACCAAACCAACCTTATGGCCCAGATTGTGACCAAGGCCTCAGAGAGCATGCGCAAGGAGATGAGGTGAAAAGTTCAACCCTGATGAAGACATCTTACTTCATCCTCATGACCCTCAGCGCCCACCACCAGAAGGCACTGCGCAAGTGCAGATGGGAGGAGTTTATGGAAATGACTTCTTGGAGCTAATTTTAATACTAAGCGGGGACAGGTCATGCATATGTATAGGCGTACTGGGAAACTTCATGCATATGTAACTCTTTACTATATATAACCAAAGCAAGTTGCCGTGTTAGGGCGCGCACGACTTTGGTGGGACTACCCCCCGTGCTGCCCGGCGCTGAATAAACATACCTACTTTACAATCTTATTGATTGACAGACACCCACTACAATGTCACCCTTACCTGTCCTCTCTTTTAATCATTACCCATAAACTCTCACTTGGCTCATCATCCATCCCCAGGCAGAGCTCCATACACTCCAGCTGGTCATTGACATAGAGGGTGACACCCCCTCCTCCTCTCAACAGCCTGTCCTTCCTAAAGAGCCTGTATCTTTACATTGCAGTACTCCAGTCATGGAAGCCATTCCACCAAATCTCCATGATCCCAATAAGAGCGCAGCCCTGCAACCATACACACGTCTCTAACTCATCTTGTTTATTCCCCATACTGCATGCGTTAGTGTCCAGACACTTTGGAGGGGCACCCCAGCATGTTGGGTTCCTAGAAAGCATTTGGGGGATTTTGCTATAATGTTGCCTTGTAGGCATTACCTTGCTAACCTGCAAGCGCTGGAGGTGACCCTGCTTAATCCCCATTTAGTTGATTTTGTGATCCCTCCTTGTCACATCACCCAATGCCCTTTTTTCAGCAACCCTGTCAGTCACTCTTTCAGTGTATTGCTCGTTACCCTGTCCTTACCCCGTCACTCTGAGTTTAAAGCCCTCCTTATGAGGTCAGCGATCCTATTGGCAAAAATAGATGCCCCGCATCCATATGGCAAATAGGACGCCCTGCTTAGAGAGGTGCATTCCATCTATCCGAAGCAGAAGATGATTGTCAGACAGGGTCCCATGGTCTTAGAACCCAGAGCCCTGGATACCGACACCAGCTCCACAGCCAATTATTGACCTGTCTTATCAGTGCTCTCCTTCTCACATCTTTTCCACTCACCATCAGGATTGAGGAGACCACCACCTAGGCCCCCATGCCCTTGACTACTTCCCCCAGAGCTCTGTAGTCCCTTTTGATACTGTCCAGGTTTCCCCTTGCAGTATCAGTTGCACCCACGTGGAGTAAGAGCAGGGGGTAGTAGTCAGAGGGCCGAACCAGCTTCGGCAGCGCCTCCACAACATCCCAGATCCAAGCCCATGGCAGGTAGCAAACCTCCCTAGTCAGTAAATCAGGCTGACACTTTCTCCTCTTCGCTACCATCTGAATAGGAGAAAGGGGACTTGGCTGTCTATATTTGTTTTATGTGAATCCTATATGTAGGTGCTGTTGAAGGCAGTGCCTTGTCTGTGGCAATCTGTGTGACTGGCCGTGTCCGTGTTCTGTGCGTGTCTGTGTGTCTCTGGGATACGTGTTCAGCTTTGCTACTGGTTGAACCTACAAACACGAAAGTGGCAGCCATGTCCCTCAGCTCGGGTAGAGATCCTGGGTTCCCAGGCTGGGCAGAATGGAGTCCTGGACTGGAAGAGGCAGCCACACTCTTAACATCCCTTAATATTAAGGGATCACCATATTACTTTGAATGAAATCCAGGAGATGATTAAAAATCCTTAAGCCAGTTAGGCTCCAAACCTCACAGTTGAGTTGCCAGTTTCCAGATGTGTTCTCTTATTACCACTACTTCCCTATTTATACAAGTTATATAATTATTATGAGAAATCCTGTCACACTTAAGGTCACAATAAATTTCCCTTGAGAAAAATAGAAATAGGAACTATACACCTTTTATTTCCTCTATTTCTTTACAGCAAGGTTCTTGTCAAAATGCTCACCAACGTTGTGGGACCTGGTCCTTACAGTTCACACACACAAAATCTAATTGCTGCCTTACTAAATACACAGTGAATCCACTAAGTGTGATTTAATAGCAGAAAACTGATGTCTTTTTTCTGAAACTTGATTCAATGATGACAACTGATGGCATTTCTTAGAATTTTCAGAGCTGCAGCCCTAAAAACCTCCTACTTAAATGCTGTGTTGTATTTGTTCATTAGTCCACTCTGCTGAAACCCAATAGCAACAGTAACAATCATAATGTCAACCACATCCATCTGCGCTTGCCCTGTATTACTGATCATTATCCTTGATCATTTACTGGAGATCTAATAATTGCTGAGGTTTTAGTGGTAAAAATAAATAAATATGCACTGATGCCAGATAGCAAAAACAAACAAACAAACAAACAACAAACCAAGCCAAAAAAAAAAAACAAAAACATCCAAACAAACCAACCAACCAACACAATCAGCCTCACCCTTCTAACTGTGCCATCCTATACATGAAAGTAGCAAAATTCAACCTTTGCACATCACAAATATTAGCAGACCAAATATGTAAAGAGTGAATTTCTTTCCCTGTTGAAAAAAAAAAAAAAAGAGCTTACTGTCAAAAGCAAAAAAAAACCACACACCACCACTGATGGACTACAAATTCTATCCTTGAAAATCTGGCTTACAGTCAGAAAGTCCTCAAAAAGCATCTTTGGGTAGTCACAGCTAAGGATTAAATGCAACTATCTGTCAATTATTTTTGCTTAGACTAGAATCATGAAGGTTTATAATCCATAATCTTTTCTTCCTCAGTAACATTATGGTTTTAATCAACTATAGTAAGACTCCAGTATATACTTTTATGTATGCCTAGGCTAAACCTTTATCACAAAAGCTAGATTTAACACTTAAAAAATATATACAATCACCTTCAAGGATGAATAAATCTGTCCTTTATCACAAGCTTGGAACAAAGATGTTGAGCAGCTGAAGTCACTTGGTTTGTTTGGCCTAGAGAGGAGGAGACTGAGGGTCTTCCTCATGAGGGGGAGTGGAGCGGGAGGTGCTGATCTCTTCTCTCTGACTAGTGATAGGACCCGAGGGAATGGCATGAAGCTGTGACAAGGGAGGTTCAGGCAGGAAAAGGTTCTTCACTGAGAGGGTGTGAAACATGGGATTAGAAATTAGAGAGTGATTGATTAAGAATGAATATGTAGGCAACACTCATTGCTTAATATGTGCTACATTTGCGATGTACTGTGCCTGTGCTGCGCTTAGGCCTCCAGATAACAGGAGCCCCTAGGACCCCAAGAACCAGATCAAACCAACCTTATGGTTTGGACTTTGACCAAGGGCTCAGAGATAAGGAGGACTGTTCACAAAAGGACAAGATAAAGAATGTCAAACATGCAAGGCCTCGAGATAACAGGAGCCCCTCGGACCCCGAGAACCGGACCAAACCAACCTTATGGCCCAGATTGTGACCAAGGCCTCAGAGAGCATGCGCAAGGAGATGAGGTGAAAAGTTCAACCCTGATGAAGACATCTTACTTCATCCTCATGACCCTCAGCGCCCACCACCAGAAGGCACTGCGCAAGTGCAGATGGGAGGAGTTTATGGAAATGACTTCTTGGAGCTAATTTTAATACTAAGCGGGGACAGGTCATGCATATGTATAGGCGTACTGGGAAACTTCATGCATATGTAACTCTTTACTATATATAACCAAAGCAAGTTGCCGTGTTAGGGCGCGCACGACTTTGGTGGGACTACCCCCCGTGCTGCCCGGCGCTGAATAAACATACCTACTTTACAATCTTATTGATTGTGGAGTCAGCTTTCCGCGAGTCATTTTGGCGATCCAGGCAGGAGACACTCTGCTCAGCTGCGGGATCGACTGCGGAGCAGACGCCCCTAGGTGCACCCCGAGTATTTTGCTCGGAGGGGACTCCACTCCCAGACACTCACCGCGGGAGCAGACAAAGACCTCCTGAAGCTGCGGACAAACGGTATGTTTTACAGTACAGGAAGGGCCTGTAAGTCGTACGCGTGGCCTGGGCAGCTGGTAAATCGCACAGAGACATCTGGCGTGCAGCATAGTCCCCGTAAGGGAGGAGGGTACCCTACAGGCTGACCGATAGAGTGGTCAAGGGAGATTTGCTGACCGACAGAGCGGCCGCTAGCGATCTTGGGAGTAGATCGAGCAAATCCGAGGTTACCGCTGCATCCCGGTTTTGGGAGCCAGGACGGACCTGCTAATGACTGTATAAGAAGCAGGAGCAGGGTAAGTGGGCCTCTCACAGTTGTGACAAGGTTACCTGGGTAATATTTGCAGCTGCTGGAAGGATACTAACTGGAGTGTTAATAATTGTATGTCTTATTCTTAAATGTCCAGGTATTTTGTGTTGAAAGTATTTGTGTATGTGTTTGAAACAAAGCGGAATGAGTCACTCCACGAAGAACACAGTCAGAGACAATACTTGTTTGGTTGGTTACCGTTCTAAAATTATATATTCTTGTGGTATGAATGAGATGTGCTAGAGACCTCTCTGTGTGATTGCATGATTGTGCTGTGTGAGTGAGACGCAGCATCGCTGCAAAGAGAGTGCGGAGTTCCGATCCGCGGGTCCGTATTCTCCGCGAGGGGAACAGCCGGAGACGAAGTGCATGACAGACCAAAAAGAAGTGCTGTTTTATCCAAGTTTTGATTGGTGGTGCCCAATATATGTGCCTGGTGGTGTATCTTGTAATCCTCTTAAATGTTTTGAGTGTGACAAGAAGAAAGGCAGGAGCATTATCTAAGTAACTAACAGTTTAGAAGTTTTGGTGTATTCGCGGTGGTGTTTGGTCAGTTTCCCAAGTATTGGGGGGGGAGGGGGCTGACTGATTATCGAAGTGGCAGAAAGGAGATAGTCACTTCTTTGGTGGTTTGGGCTTGAGCCCTGGGAATTTGGTAAGAAGGGGGAGAGCAAATTTATTTAGGCCTCAATACCTTTTAAACCCCCATATTGACAGATATTCAGGAGTGATTCCTTGTTTTGTATGGGCTTACTAACAAAGTGCATGAGAAAAATTGGCATTCGGCTTGAAATTCGGTCTTGTTGAAATGTAAATTTTGTGGAAAAGCTGGTATTTTTTGTGTAGAAGATGGAGGGCTGAGTGCTTCAGGTGTTTTCCCGAAGTCCTGTGGATTTGTGATTGGAACGGGGCTCATTAATAATCTGAAATAGTAAAGTTTGTATGTGGGAAGAAGAGTTTAATCCCAGAGAATTGGGGCATTTGGGAAGAAGATCAGGAAAAGATAGTAAAAACCTGCAATAAAAAGGTTTGTGTGGAAATTGAAACAAGGGACAGTAACTAATAAGGAATAGTAATAAATAAATAAATAAATAAATAAATAAATAGAAGGGAATGGGAAATCAAGGAAATGAGTAATATCCAAAACAAAGACGTTTTAAAGAAAGCCTCATTGGGTGCATATTGGCACATTGGAAGGATATTGTTAGAACTGGGGGCACAGAAAGCAAGAGGACTTTCACTAAGTATTGCAATCAATGGTGGCCACTATATAAGCTAAATGGCCACTTTATGGATCAATCGACTATAAGACTATCTTGCAATTAATGTTGTTTTTGAGGAGAGAAGGGAAATGGGATGAAATGTTGTATACTGATATGTTGTTTCATCATCTTGGAGGGAAAAGGTATGGAATTAAGTCGGCCCCTGACTGAGCCTTTGGTGCTGGCATTAGAAAAGTACAGGCTGGAGAAACATAAAGGAAGTGTTTAAAGGGTTGTTGAAGGTGTTAAAGGTGTGGCATGTAGTATTTGACAAAGCTGTTTGAAGTTGAATGAGCAGGGAAAGAGGATGTAGGAATGTTAATAGTTCCGTCTCAACCCGAGGCTGAGATCTCAAAATCACGGGCGTGAGCCCTCTGGGGCGGAGGGACCATGATGGGTCCGAGAGAGTTGTCATGGAAACAGAAAAGCAGCTAACTCTTAAAACAACCTGAGTTCGTGTGTGAGCTCGGATTGCCAATGGGACCGCTCAGGGAACTGTCAACGACTGCATTCCCCTGACCGACCCCCCCCCCACACTGAGACCCTAATCACCCCGGAAATTATGTAAATACCAAAATCTGGTTAAATTGGGAATTGAGAATCTGTTCCAACAAGGTCCAAAAGAAACCCCTATGGAATTTTTGGACCAACTTTGAAATGCAATGAGGAGAAAACAAAACAAAACAAAACAAACAAACAAAATTTGGACCTGGCTTCAGAAAACAAACAGAGGCAATTGGCTAGCCTCTTTCTAGGGCAATCAGCCCCTGATATCAGAAAGAAATTGTCTTAGGTTGCAGGATAAACTTACAACAGTCAGGAATGATGGGGACCTGGGGCATCTCCCCTAGCAGGTCCACTGGTTGAAATAAAGCTAGGGAATGAAGAAGAGAGGCTTGAATTTTTTTGTTGGTTACGGGAGCTTCTTTCTCTGTGTTAATTAGTCTGTAAATGTAATAGGAGCAACTGGCCAACAGGAAAAGGCATTTTTTGCAATGCTTGAAATTCAAATTGGGAAAAAATGATTGGAATTACAAACTGAGAAAAACAGTCAAGTGTGGTTCATGGTACTAGATTTAAAGGATGCCTTTTTCTGCCTGCCTGTGGCAACTGAAAGCCAGAAACTCTTTGCCTTTGAATGGGAAAATCCTAATAGAGGACGGAAAACTCAGCTTACTTGGACAGTGTTAACACAGGGGTTCAAGAATAGCCCCACCATATTCGGGAACTGTGATCTTGAAGTTTGAAAGACCCCTTCGGGAAAAGGGGACGCTGTTGCAATACGCAAATGATAACTACTGAAGAAGAAAAGGAATGTGCGCAATGGACTATTAGTTTACTAAATGTTTTTTTCGGCACTAATACTGTGAACCCAGCCTCTTTCCTCAGTAACAGAGTTTCCAGATCACCCATTCATGATTGCATCAAGACCATGGACACGGTATACTCAAGCTGACCAGACTTAAAGGAAACACCCCTAGAAGACGCGGAGGATTGGTATATAGTTGGCAGCAGCTTCGTCCGCCAGGGATTTCGCCTCACAGGATATGCGGTAACAAACATCAGCCCAAAAGGTGGAAATCATTGCCTTGATAAGATCTCTTGAGCTGGCAAACATTTGGACAGATTTGAAATATGCCTTTGGTGTGGTGCATGCACACGGGGCTATTTGGAAGGAGAGAGGACTTTTATCTTCCTCAATTAAACATGCAGAAGAGGCTGATAGCAGTTATTAGGGAAGAAGGAAAAAGGAGGCCCAGACAGGAACAGCCCCGGCTAGGCAAGGAGCAATGTGCCCTATGTAAGAAATTTGGGCATTGGAAAAACGAATGCCCAGAACGGAAAAGAAATGGAAAAGGGAACCGGGGAAGGGAGGTGGTGGTCGCGCGTGCAAAAGATGACTGAAGAGGACCGGGGGAATCTACCCCAGCAGATCCACTGGTTATAAAAATGAAGCTGGGGAAGGAGGGAAAAGAGGTGGAACTTATGGTAGATGCGGGGGCAACATATTCAGTTTTAAATAAAGCATTAGTATCAGTGGGTAATGATTACGTTGTAGTGAAGGGGGCAACTGGCCAATCTGAAATAGCATATTTCTACAAAACCATTGAAATATAAATATGGGAAACAGTGGGGCATTCACAAGTTCCTATACATGCCCAACTCCCCGGAGTCACTCCTAGGGAGAGATTTATTGGAAAGAGTACAAGCAACCATTTCATTTAAAAATGGGGAGATTATTCTGGAGGTAAATGATCAAAGATATGTGGAAGTGTTGAGTTTGATATTGACAGCTATTGAGACCAAAGAGGAAATTAGTGAGGAAATCCTAAGTCAAGTGTTTTCCAGAGTATGATCTTCTAATGTACCAGGGAAGGCAAAAAAATGTACTTAAACAGTACTCCTTGAAAAAGGAAGATAGAGAAGGAATTAGCCCGATAATTGATTAACATGCTTAACACCAGAGCTAACTTGGTTTACCGTTTTAGACCTGAAGGATGCCTTCTTTTGCCTCCCTCTCCATGAAGCCAGCCAGAAAATCTTTGCATTTGGTTGGAAAAGCCCTAAGAGTGGGCGCAAAACACAGCTCACATGGACAAGGTTGCCTCAGGGCTTTAAGAACTCACCCACCTTGTTCGGAGAACAACTTGCAAAGGACTTGGAGACCTGGGAAGCCCCATCAGGAGAAGGAAGGCTGTTGCAGTACGTAGATGACCTCCTAATAGCCACCCAGACAGAAGAAGCATGTGTGGCCTGGACGGTAAGCCTCCTAAACGTTCTGGGACTACAGGAGTACAGGGTATCAAAGAAGAAGGCTCAGGTGGTAAAGCAGAAGGTGACCTACCTGGGTTATGAGGTTAGTGCCGGACAACGGACCTTGGGGCAAGATCGTAAAGAAGCGATATGTCAAACCCTGACAAAGCGATATGTCGTTGGCTCAGGGTAGCAAATGTGCAGTTTATCCATCTCTGTGTGCACAGGAACGATCGAGTCCCCATCTTGCCACAGGGCCTAGCCGCGGTGTCTCCACTCCGCTCTACACTCCGTGCTGTTCCTTAGAGCCAGCACACCAGGTTCCCCCAGTGTGATAGCATCTAAGGTTGGAAGCTTAAGGAGTGCTTAGGTAGTGCAGCTACCCTCCACCCTGAAAGCTTCTTCAATGCTGTACATTTTCTTTAAAATGTGAATATTAGTTTAATTTTCCTAGTTACTTTAGGCAGTTACTCCACAGTAGGCTAGAATACTAGTTCTTGAGCACTTCATTAACGTAACATTCCTGTTAGTAGTTGAACTTCCCATAAACATCACATTGCTTTGGCATCCTGCTAAAACTAAAGAGTTTATCTAACTTGTTTCTCTCACCTTGAGATACTGTTCTGTATCTGCAGCTACATCTTGTTGTCCTTATTGAACTTTATTAGCCAGGAACATTTTCTACTTGAGTACCTCAGATGCAGGTTTCTTGTCTATTTTAAGTAGGTTTTACAGTGACTAGTGGGTAATGTTTTCTTCCTTTGGTATTCATAAAACTTAAGTAAGCATCCCAAAATATTGCTAAATGTGTAATGCTTCATACTGTTTGAGGCAGAGAGCAAGAAACAACTGAATATGTTTCAGTTTAACAGTGTGATTTTCCCTTGACCATGCATTCTTCATAATAGATCTGACATTGCAAGAGGTGGAGGTGGCTTGTGTTAATACTTCATTTTTTCTGTTAAACTGTGATCATAGAACTTATAGTTAGGAAATGATCATTAGGACATTTGCAGTTTTGAGACCTCATTGATCATAGAATGACTTGCGTTGGAAGGGACCTTAAAAATCATCTAGTTCCAACCCCCCTGCCATAGGCAGGGTTGCCACCCACTAAATCAGGTTGCTCAGGGCCTCATCTAACCTGGTCTTGAATGCCTCCAGGAATGGGGCATCCACAGCCTCTCTGGGCAACCTGTTCCAGTGCCTCCCTATCCTCTGAGTGAAGAATTTCCTTCTAATCTAAATCTCCCCTCTTCTAGTTTAAAATCGTTCCCCCTTGTCCTGTCATTATCTGACTGAGCAAAGAGTTGCTCTCCATCTTTTTTATAAGCCCCCTTTAAGTACTGAAAGGCCGCAATGAGGTCACCCCAGAGCCTTCTCTTCTTTAGGCTGATCAGCACCAGCTCTCTCAGCCTTTCTTCTTATGAGATCTTTGTCTACTAATCCTCTTGGAGTCTATGTCATGGCTTTATTTCAGTAATTTTAGTTGCTTCTACGTTTTCATCCTTCAGTGCAAATACAGAAAAGTTTGTTTTAATTGATGCTGAAAGAGGACTTTGAAGATAAAATTGTGTTTACAGCAGTTACTTTCATGAAAGCCCTTAATTTACTACTGCAAATGAAGGAAGCTTTCAAGGGCCTTTACAGATGAAAAGATGATGCTGCTTCCTCTGCCTTTATCTAAATTAACAATAATAGAATCACAGAACAGTTTGGATTAGAAGGGACCTTAAAGATCATCTACACAGAGCTGAGGGAATAACTCAAGAGCAAAAAAAAGAACAAACAACAACCACACAAACATTTTTTCAAGACAAATATGCAAAATAACCCCAGAAATGCAGCGTAGTAACCTGTGGAGAGGTCAAGAGAGCAGCTCCTGCTAGTAAAGGAGTGTCATCCTGTTTACTTGGCTACTGAGGCAATAATCTATTTGGGATGTGCTGATTTTGCCTGAATTGCTTGTCCTGTTTATTGCAATTCTCCCCTGCCAACCCCTTAGCTCTGGAGATGTTTATTTCTTTTTGTGCTTGAAGATCACCCCATTGGGCTCTGTTAAAGTCTCACGAGTTACATTCTGCAGCAACCACCTTCTGGATTTCTGGTCTGCTTATGGCACTTCTGCAGCTACACTGTCACCACCTTCTCTGGGACAACTTCCTGCCCCCAAGCAACAGACAGAACTATTTAGCTGCATAGCTAAATGAAGATTATGCTGATGGTCTGTGGCATAACAAAGCCTAGTTTGGGTGACTAAGCAGCTCGTTCAAGAAGAGAATTTCCTGGAAGAGCCCTTAGAGAATTACTATGTTTCTCTAAAACCTTCACATGGAACAGGCTATACAGAAAGCAGACCTAAAATGGCAGGACCTACATCTGTGTGACAAGTCTGAGGACATCCAGTCTGTCTCACCAGGGACTGTATTGCAGAAATTTGTCCCTTCCCTGTCCCCACATCAGCAAGAAACCCTTCAGTCCCAGACTAAAACCTACAGTTTTAAGTCAAGAGGAAGAGGGCAGATGAAGACATGGGGTGACTGCTCAATCAACTGAGTCACAGCCACTAAGAGAAGGCAGGACAGAATGGAGCAGAAGAACTGAGAAAGTGATGGTGATAAACAAAAAAAAGCAAGGCTTACTGTGTCTATGAAACAACATCAGAACACGGTAAGAAGTCCTAGCACAGAGACAGATATCAGCAGCGTAACCACCTCCTCCAATTTAAGTGTCCTGGTGGAAGGGTTCTTGGTTTTGGTGTTTGTGTTTTTTTTTTTAAACAATAACAACAAAAAACACAACAAAACAAACAAAAAAAACACCTCAGCAATGAATTCCTCTTGGTATTCCAGACTCTTCCCAACTCTGCTGGCCACCCTGTGCTTTCCCATTCTTAGCACCCTTCCCCTAAACTATGTTCTTCCCTTCAGCTGGTACAGAAGGAGGGCTCACTCCCAGGCTCTACAACCCAAAGGTACAGCCTTTTATCAGGAGAAGCAGGGAGGAACAGAGCTTCTGTAAGTGTTCTTTTTTTTTTTTAAAGTGTGCTGGGGAAGTGACTTCCGAAAGAACAAAAACACTCAGTTTTGAAACAAGGACTACTTGAGCGCTTGCCTGTAAGGGCACATGGAGACTTTATCAGTGACACAAGTACTTGGGCCAAGGAGCTCCGACAGTACCAATGACACAAGGGTAGCAAACCCATCTCCCAGTGGGTCAGCTCCAGATATTTTGCTTTGGTTTCATCTCTCAGTCCCAGAACATGAAGGTCATTGGTAGAGCAGATAAAATATCAGTTTGTCATCCTCCTCCACAAATACATTCAGTGAGCGATCATCGTTGTTCCATGAATGCAGTAACTGGACTTCGTATGATACCGGAGACATGTCCATTAACAAGTCCAGACATGTGGGTTTGCTGTAGGCAAGTCCCTGGAGCTCCTGTTTCAAAGACCTGTATACTGGGTCCCTCGTATCCACAGTCTTTATCTCACCTATGACCTTCTGACTAATCATGCGTTCTGGTTTTGCCTATTTATAGGCTCCCAAAGCCAGCTCATCAATTTGCCCGGATGCTTCTGCTGTCATGCACATCTACAGGAAATGTTGCTTGGAGACCATGTTGAGATGTGCACTAGTCAGTGTTGCTGTCTGCAGGCCACCAGCCACCCCATGGCAGTGGCCATGCCGGGTTCTGTTGGAGGCTGCTTCTGGGGCTATGCCGTGCAGCTCTCCTCTGGGAGGAGCTGTTGACACTGTCGAGGGTGGAAAGGCCTTGCAGAGAGATCTGGACAGATTGGAGAGCTGGGCAGTCACCAACTGCACGAAGTTTAACAAGAGCAAGTGCTGGGTCTTGCACCTGGGAAGGGGCAACCCTCTTTACATGTACAGACTGGGTGATGAGATGCTGGAGAGCAGCCCTGCAGAATCATCTAGGTTGGAAGAGACCTCCAAGATCACCTAGTCCAACCTCTGACCTAACACTAACAAGTCCTCCACTAAACCATATCACTAAGCTCTACATCTAAATGTCTTTAAAAGACCTCCAGGGATGGTGACTCAACCACTTCCCTGGGCAGCCTATTCCAATGCCTAACAACCATTTCAGTAAAGAAGTTCTTCCTAACATCCAGCCTAAACCTCCCCTGGCACAACTTTAGCCCATTCCCCCTCGTCCTGTCACCAGGCACGTGGGAGAATAGACCAACCCCCACCTCGCTACAGCCTCCTTTAAGGTACCTGTAGAGTGTGATAAGGTTGCCACTGGGGTTTCCAATTCGAGCCTGTTGTGTGATCGGTGCAACCCACTTCCTCTGTGTAACATCAGTTGCATGATGTGTAGAGGGGACCCTTCCTTTGAACATCCAGCCCAGCACCGTCAGTCGGGGTGCCAAGAGGAGCTGTGCTTCAGTACTAACCACTTCCGAAGCAGCTTGAACTCCTTCATATACTGCCAATATCTCTCAGTTGGAGTATAGCGGGCCTTGGATCCTCTGCATCCCTGTCTCCAAAACCCTACGGGTCACCCTTGTGAGAAAAATCTCAAATAATTTTTTTCAGACAGGGTCTTCTGTGAAGCTATTTTATTTGCGATTGCAGTGGTGGGTGTCCTGTCAATCAGGAGTGCATTTTAGTAAACAAATCATAACCTTTTATTCCCTATTACCCGATGCCTGATCACCTCCCCTGTTTCCTCATTGGCTGAGTACTACAGGTTCACAAGCTACTCGCCGCTCTTCTATACCATATATGTACAATTTTTCTTTTTTTCAACCCTTTAATTTCTCCTTTCTTACGTTTTGAGAACTTGTGATCTTTGTTTTACTGTTCTCACACTGCTCATCCTGTTTTTCTCAAGCTTCTACCTTATTTTGGAACAGTGAGGCCTTCTACTGTCCACTTATCTTCTTAGCATTTCTCCTTCTTATGACTACGCAACTACCTTGGAATACAGAAAAGTAATTCTCTACTGCAAAAACACAACTTCGTTTCTCACACCCTCAAGTCTCCTCTGGCTCTTTCTGCCAGAGTCTCTGGCTAGGGCCATTCTCCCTGGCTGCAGTGCAGAGCACATTTTTTTTACGTTTTGTCCTGCCCAGACTGGCCCAAGGGCTACTGTTTAATTTGTTCAAAGGCTTGTTGTTGTTCAGGGACCCATTTGAAATGGTTCTTCTTCTGGGTTGCTTGAAAGAGAAATCAGATTGCAATTAGGAATGTGCATTCTCAAAAACCCCACGACACCTAGGAAAGTTTGTGTTTCTTTTTTGCTAGTTGGTGGAGACATAGCTGTTACTTTATTGATCACAGCCATTGGGATCTGACTACGTCCATCTTGCCATTTTATTCCTAAAACTGGATCTTTCGTGCAGGTCCTTTGACCTTACTTTGTTTTATGGCAAAGCCAGCCTTCAGAAGGATTTGGACTGTTTTCTTCCCTTTCTCAAAAACTTATTCTGCTGTGTTGCCCCACACGATGATGTCATCAATGTACTGCAGGTGTTCAGGAGCTTCCCCCTGTTCAAGCGCAGTCTGGATCAGTCCATGGCAAATGGTAGGACTGTGTTTCCACCCCTGGGGCAGTTGGTTTCACCGGTCATGAGTGGTGTTCCCCAGGGGTCGATGTTGGGGCCCATCATTAAGGCCCCCTTAATATCTTTATTGATGATTTGGATGAGGAAATTGAGCGCACCCTCAGTGAGTTTGCAGACAACACCAAGTTGGGGGGAAGTGTCGATCTCCCGGAGGGTAGGAAGGCCCTGCAGAGGGACCTGGACAGGTTGGGTTGATGAGCAGAGGCCAATGGGATGAGGTTCAACATGGCTAAGTGCCGGGTCCTGCACTTTGGCCACAAGAATCCCATTCAACGCTTCAGGATTGGGGCAGAGTGGCTGGAAAGCTATGCAGAGGAAAAGGATCTGCGGGTGTTGGTTGACGCTTGCTTGAACATGAGCCAGCAGTGTGCCCAGGTGGCCTAGAAGGCCAACGGCATCCTGGCTTGTATCAGGAATAGTGTAGCCAGCAGGACCAGGGAGGTGATTGTCCCCCTGTGAGAAATATCTCAATTTTTTTTTTTTTTCAGACAGTTGGTTGATAGCAAGCTGAATATGAGCCAGCAGTGTGCCCTGGCAGCCAGGAGGGCCAACCGTATCCTGGGGTGCATCAAGCAAGGCATTGCTAGTCGGTCGAGGGAAGTGATTGTCCCGCTCTACTCTGTGCTGGTGCGGCCTCACCTCGAGTACTGTGTGCAGTTCTGGGCACCACAGTACAAGAAGGATGTGAAACTATTGGAGAGTGTCCAGAGGAGGGCTACAAAGATGGTGAAGGGCCTAGGGGGGAAGATGTACAAGGAGCAGCTGTGGTCACTTGGTCTGTTCAGCCTGGAAAAGAGGAGGCTAGGGGGAGACCTCATCGTGGTCTACAACTTCCTCACGAGGGGGAGCGGAGGGGCAGGCTCCAGTCTATTCTCTCTGGCGACCAGTGATAGGACCCAAGGGAATGGAGTCAAGCTGCGACAGGGGAGGTTCAGGCTGGATATCAGGAAGAGGTTCTTCACTGAGAGGGTTGTCGCGCACTGGAACAAGCTCCCCAGGGACGTAGTCACGGCACCAAGCCCGTCGGGGTTTAAGAAGCATTTGGACTGTGCTCTTAGTCATATGGTCTGAATTTTTGGGTAGACCTGTGTGGTGCCAGGAGTTGGACTCAATGATTCTTATGGGTCCCTTCCAACTCGGCATATTCTATGGTCATCTAGTACCAACCCTCTGCCATGGACAGGGGCACCTTCCACTAGATCAGGTCGCTCAAAGCCCCATCCAACCTGGCCTTGAGCACCTCCAGGGATGGGGCATCTACAAATTCTCTGGGCAACCTGTTACAGTGCCTTGCCACCCTCAGAGAAAAAATTTCTTCCTTATATCTAATCTAAACTTACCCTCTTTTACTTTAAAGCTATTACTCCTTGTCCTCTTACTACACTCCTTGACAAAGAGTCCCTCCCCAGCTTTCCTGTAGGCCCCTTTTAGGTATTGGAAGGCCACTATAAGGTCTTCCTGGAGCCTTCTCTAGGCTGAAGAACTGCAACTCCTTCAGCCTATTTTCATAGGATAGGTGTTCCAGCCCTTCGATCATCTTTGGGGCCCTCTGGACTCGTTCTAATATGTCCATGTCCTTCTTGTGCTGGGGGCCCCAGAGCTGGATGCAGTGGTCCAGGTGGGGTCTCACATGAGCAGAGTAGAGGGGGAGAATCACCTCCCTTGACCTGCTGGCCATGCTTCTTTTGATGCAGCCTAGGATACAGCTGGCTTTCTGGGCTGCAAGCGCACGTTGCTGGCTCATGTTGAGCTTCTCATCAACCAAGACCCTCAGGTCCTTTCATTGGGGCTGCTTTCAATCCATTTTCTGCCCAGCCTGTATTTGTGTTTAGGATTGCCCCAGCCCAGGTGCAGGACCTTGTACTTGGCCTTGTTGAACTTCGTGAGGTTTGAACAGACCCACTTCTCAAGCCTGTCAAGGTCCTTCTATGATGGCATCCTTTCCTTTCAGTATGTCGACTGTACCACACAGCTTGGTGTCATTGGCAAACCTGCTTGAGGGTGCACTCAATCTCACTGTCCATGTCACCAACAAAGATGTTAAACAGCGCCGGTCCCATTGCTGACCCCTGAGGAACACCACTCGTTACTGATCTCCACCTGGACATTGACCTGTTGACAGCAACTCTTTGAGTGAGAACATCCACCCAGTTCCTTACCCACCAAGTGGTTCATCCTTCAAATCCATGTCTCTCCAATTTAGAGACAATGATGTTGTGTGGGACAGTGTCAAATGCTTTGAACAATCTAAGTAGATGATGGCAGTTGCTCTTCCCTTATCTGCCAATGCTGTAACCCCATCATAGAAGGCCACCGGATTTGTCAGGCACGATCTGCCCTTAGTGAAGCCATGTTGGCTGTCACAAATCACCTTTTTATTTTCCATGTGCTGTATCGTAGTTTCCAGGAGGATCTGCTCCGTGGTCTTGCTGGGCACAGAGGTGAGACTGACTGGCCTGTAGTTCCCAAGGTCTTCCTTTTTTCCCCTTTTAAAAATGGGGGTTGTTTCTCCTCTTCCAGTCAGTGGGAAGAAACAATAGAGAGCTGAAACAGTACAGAGAAAATTGCAAAACCTTTAGACGTTATGAAGCCTTTTCCTGACACAGGCAGTGTGACTGATTTGTAGTGCAAAGATTGAACCTCCCAAAAGGAAGAAGCTGAAGAGCTGATGCAATGTAACTTGCGTACATCTTAATTTACATCTTAATGTTTATTTCAAAATAGAAGACCCTGATCTCAACTCCAAAATTGTATTGGAGAGGACCATGGTGGAGCGAGCTGTCCTCCCCTGCAGCCTATAGAGTACCACAGTGGAGTAGATATCCACTCTGTAGCCTGTGGAGGAGCCCATGATGGAGCAGGTGCTCTGGCAGGAACTGCCACGCATGGGGGACCCATATTGGAGCAGTCTGTTCCTGAAGGACTGCACCCCATGGCACAGACCCATATTGGAGCAGTTCTTGAAGAACTGCAGTCTTTGGGAAGCCCATGTAGGATAAGTTTGGGAAGGACCGTGTCCTGCGGGAAGGACCCCATGCTGGAGCAGGAGAAAAGACTAACCATGAAAGAGCAGCACATGACTAAGTGTTATGGACTGACCACAATCCCCATTTCCCTGTGCTGCTCAGGGAGGTGGAAGAAGAGGGTAGATGGGGGAGGAAGGTGTTTTTAGTTTGTTTTTAGTTCTCACGGCTCTAAGTCTGTTATCAATAGGTAATAAATTACATCTCCTTTATGCTGAGTCTGTTTTGCTTGTGACAGTTGGTGAGTGATCTCCCTGTCCTTATCTCAACCCATGAGCTATTTTTATCATCTTTTCTCCCTCTTTTCTTTTGAGGAGGAGGAGTGAGAGAGCAGTCTGGTGGTGCTGAGCTACCTACAGCTGTGAAACCACCACACAGATATGTATGCATTGTGAAGAGTGGTTGTGGCAGGCATTCTTCAGAATTGAAATGTTAGAATGTATAAAAAATAAACACAAAAGCCTGGGAGGGATGTTGTTATGTGGCGGTATGTGCTTATCTGTGGTTTGTGAGATGGTCTGCTGTGGGGAGTTTTTGTTTGCTTGTTTTTGTAGAAACTTCCAGATCAACTGCTATGCTGTTTAACCTCAAGAATGTTTTGAACCAAATTTCCAAACAAGGAAGAAGTGATTATAAAAGAATTTATAGCTTAACCAACTATCAGTTTAGGTGACTGACTGTGTTTTTTATTTTACTTTAACTTTCAATTTGGGTGACTGTTGCCTTTTTTAAAAATAAAAATACGTTTAAAGTTGTCTTATTTTCATCAGCTACATAAAAGCTTTTTGGCTGAATTTCTTTTTGGTTGTTGTTGGGAGATGATAGTGACAAATCTGTATCATTAAAACAATGTAAAATTATTTTTTTCCTGTATTTTTTTTTTTATTCACAGGTGTCAGCTGTGATGCATGTTTAAAAGGAAATTTTCGAGGTCGCAGATACAAGTGTTTAATTTGCTACGATTACGATTTGTGTGCAACTTGTTATGAAAGTGGTGCAACAACAACGAGGCATACAACTGACCATCCCATGCAGTGCATACTAACAAGAGTAGATTTTGGTAAGTAGTAGTTAATATTGGAACTGTTTGCCATAGTTATAAACATGTATATTTATTTCATAGCTTAGGAACTTTTTTTATTTCCCCAAATAACATGCTGAAAATTATAGCAAGTTTCTATCTCTTTAATTTAAAAGCTTGTTTTCTCTTTGGTTCTAGTACGTGAAATCTGGTTTATTCTTTTGGGTTAGGTGTTTTGGCAGACATCAAATTATTGGACTGTTACATTTATCTTATAAAAGGATTACTCCTAAATTAACTTCAAATTCAAAAGGTTTAACATCTACATGTACACACACCCCAGTATGCTGTACCAGAAAGTGCCATGGTGGAGAGAAATAGTGGTGAGAGTTCAGAGAATATGTTCTTTTCTGGTTGTATCTGGGGATGTAGCAGGGGCTGTAGGCTGCACTGAATGTGGAAGAATAGTGGCAAGGGCTAGCAAGTAGTCCTCTTAATTGCTGTTGTTGTATCCTCTATAACACCAGCACTGTAATTCAGGAGATACTTCCATAGCATATGTTTGTGTTAAGATGCTGTTGACATTGGACGCTTATTTCTTGTTATACCTGTTTTAAGCCTCCACAAGACTATCGTTTTAACAAAAACTGTTTTTAGTGATTTGAACTATATTATTAAAGTTTTCAGCTCTTTTAGTCTTATTTTCTTTTTCACTTAAAAAAAAGGTTTAAAAAGAAAAGTACTGGATGTATACATTATGCTACTTCCTTTATGGATTTAAAGCTCAGAACAGCTTAATATACCGATATACAGCTACTTTCTCAGAACTCCCTTTGAGCAGAGAAGTCTCTCATTCATGTGTAATTCTCAAGTCACTGCTTGCTCTAAGCCTGTGTTGTAATGACTTGGAAATCTATGCTCTGAGAATTCAGAGTTTGGAAATAAATTTTTGAATGATACACAATTAATTAAGTGTTAATTAAGTATTAATTCAGTGTTTCGTTCACTATTTGAGGTGCATGGCTTAAACTTGACCCCTGGTGACAGTTATTCTTGTATATTGCATATGGGGTTAAATGGTAACATCGTAAATGTTATGTACGTGTTCCATAGGAAAAAGAGGATTGATGTATGCATGTTGTGGAGCCATAAGTTAACATTAAATGCTAAAAGTTTGAAAGTAATATAATGGGAAAACTTACTGAAAGTCATTTAACTTCTTAAGTTGTTCCAACCAATCTTGTGAACAATCTGTGCATCTAAAAAACATCTTAGAATCATAGTATCATTTAGGTTGGAAAAGACCCTTAAGATCATCAAGTCCAGAACTAAGCCATGTCCAGAAGTGCTACATCCATACGTCTCTTAAATATCTCCAGGGATGGTGACTCCACTGCTTGCCTGGGCAGCCTGTTCCAGTGCTTGACCATGCTCTCCATGAACAAATTCTTCCTAATATTCAATCTAAACCTCCCCTGGCGGAACTTGAGGCCGTTGCCTCACATTCTATCACTTTTCACCTGAGAAAATAGACACCCTTTTCTCTCTACAACCTCCTTTCAGGTAGTTGTAGAAAGCGATGAGGTCTCCCTTCAGCCTTCTCTTCTCCAGAATAAACAACCCCAGTTCCCTCAGATGCTCCTTGTGTCTTGTTTTCTAGTTCCTTCACCAGGTTAGTTGCTCTTCTCTGAATGCATTCCAGCAACTCAGTATCCTTCTTCTAGTGAGGGGCCCGAAGCTGAACGTAGTACTTAAGGTGTGGTCTTACCAGGGCTGAGTATAGAGAGACAATCACTTCCTTAGTCCTACTGACTGTGAGAAAAATCTCAATATTTTTTTTCAGACAGGGTCTTCTGTGAAGCTATTTTATTCGCAATTGCAATGGTGGGAGTCCTGCAAGCAGGAGCGCACAGTAAAAGTATATCATAGCCTTATATTCCCTATTACCCGATGCTTGATTCCTCCCGTTTCCTCATCGGCTGTGTACTACCGGTTCACAAACTACTCGACGCTTCTTGCTATACCATATATGCACAATTTTATTTGACCAACCATTAATTTCTTTTCCTTTTTTTTTTTTTTCCCTTCTTCTCCCTTGACTAGAGTGCCTGTGATTTTTGTTTTTACTGATTTCGCACTGCTCGTCCTGTTTTTCTTAGCTATCCTCCTTATTTTGGGACAGTGGGACCTTCCCATTATCTTCTTAACATACTCCCCACTGCTATGCAACTGTCATGCCTGCACAATCACTTTTGAATATGCAAGGTTAGTGGAATTTTCCACTGCAAAAACACATTCTACCGAAAAAAAAACCCAAAAAACAAACAAACAAACAAAAAAAACCTTTGTTTCTCACAATTCCCCCCTCTTATTTTCTTACTCCTATTGTCATTTCTGCACCACTTCACATCCTCCACTCTTGAGTTTTTCCAACATTAGGGCACAGTATTTTTCTTTGGATGTCACAGGGGATGACAGATACACAATGCCATTATTATTATAATACCAACAAATAGTTGTTTGAGCCAATTCCATTCAGGTAACCATGAAGTTAGTTTCTTCCAAATGTCTTTAAATACCCAGGAAGTGTCATCTTGAGCCACTTTATGTAGGATCTTGTTTTTTTCCCAAATATTTTTGAGATCAGTCTCAATTCGTCCTGTTTGATCTACATACATACAGCGACTAGCATTAATTACAGTGCACGCTCCTCCTTGTGAGGCTAGTTATAAATCTAATACCATTTGATTCTGGAGTACCGTTCTTGCAAACTTGTTACCTCCTTTTGTAGTGCCTGGACTGCATCTAGTGTTATTTTCTAGTTCTTCCATTATAGCTGAGATATTTACAATAGCGTTTTCTAATTCACTCACCCCTAACCAAGGTAGAAACCACTTTGCAAAACAGTGAAATGCCCTGTTTCTTTTTACTAGAGGATTATCTGGAGTCCGCTTAATTCTGCGTGTGGTCTCAAGGGGGCTTTGGCTCTGTGGGTCTTCCATAATAGTTACATTTGGAATTATTGCCCCCAGGGTGCAAGCTCCCTTCCATCCTAGGGGCAACACCTTCCTGGCTTTATGGCCACATAGCCAGTACCAACCCATTGCCATTTGGGATAGGCCATCCTGTTACAGGATTCTCATGTTGTATTGAAGGGAATGACGACACGGACTCCAAGATAGTCGAGAAATGGAGACCCTTTATTGTCCCAATGCCAGATCTTATATAGTTTTTCTGAGCCCCTACACGGGCTGCACGTGGCTGGCAAACATAGTTACAGACTTCTGATTGGTGCATTCCTTTTGATCACGCGTAGCCCTCTATAGGCCCGTCCGAGCCTAACAACTCCTCCTTATTGGTTCCCACTTTCTCTTATTCTAGCCTGGTTACCACTCTATGCCTTAGTGCACCGCCATATCAATCAGCTTAAGTTTGTCACCGAAAGGGTCACCCATATTGTATCTGGTGTGCATTATGTATATTAGCATCCCCGTAGCTACCATATTCGGTACAGTATGGATTATTCCCTACTTCATGGATAATATTTCCACACCCAGGGTCAGTATTATTGCCCCCTGAGTTTCTATCAATGTTGTTTGAAAGACACCTTTGATAACACGTTATATTGTAGCCAGGATTATGTGTAGGGAGCTCAACTTCAAAATCTGTTCCTTCCCGGGACTGAGTATGATCCGTTGTTTTTAGAAATCTAAAGAATCCAGACACAGTTGCTGCTGGTAATGGAATAGCAATCAGGGACAAGGCCTTTTCAGTGTTTCTAGGCATTTGGGAGCAAATCCAACAATTATTTCGATATAGAACTCGAGAGATGTTCTGGATTAATTGGAAATGCTGATTTTTCCTCCCATCCTATCACTAATCAATTCATAACAGGTATTACTAAGATAAGCTTAAAATACATCATATCTCTCTCTATATCCCTATAATAATTAAGAAATAATAATTCAGAAAAACAATAAAAATCACAAACTAATAAGGATTCTTCTGGTGGGGATTGAATACCCCCCCCCTCTTCTTTTTCTCCCTCTTCCAGGGAGTGTCCCCTGGAAACACTCTAATTCTGTGTAATTCAATCCCTTTTACCCATTAACTCATTAAGAATTCTTTGAAGGAGAAGTTAAAGGTTTACAGTAGTTAGTTTTAACAGATTTAACTTTTAAAGTCTCTATTAAGACAGTCTCTCAGGTTTCAGGGTTAACCGATGCTTTCACCCGAGTGTAATGAGCCCACCATTTCTCAGCTGTTCTTACTGTTGTCTCAGTAGTCAGGAGTACCTGGAATGGTCCATGCCACTCAGGTTGTAGCTTTGATTCCCTCCATGTCTGTATCAGAACCTAATCTCCTGCTCGGAATGGATGGATTGGGGCTTCCAAGGGTGGGGTTTGTGCTAACGATCCACAGGTCCTGAGAGATGACAAAGAGGACGACAGCCCAAGTATATAGTTTTTAAGAAAAGCATCTTTTGTCTCAAATTGAGATAATTCATTCCCTTTGTCCAGGTACAGCAATCCAAATAATATTTCGTATGGTGAAACTCCCACATCTTTTCTTGGCGCAGTTTGAATTCGGGAGAAGTGCCAAAGGTAAACACTTCGTTCAGGGGAGCCGAGTTTCAAGAACTTAGTCAATTGCTTCTTTACTGTCTGATCCACTCCACCCTTCCAGAAGAGGAAGGGTGCCAAGGAGCGTGAAATTCCCGCTTAATTCCTAGAGTCCGCATTAGCCCTTGCAATATTTGTGACTTCCTTGATCAGAGTCAATATTTTCAACGATTCCATACCTGGGAATTATCTGTTCTAGAATTTCCTTAGCTGCCACGCTTACAGTAGCAGATACTGAAGGGAAAGCTTCCACCCTCCCTGACAAATGATCGACCAAGACTAATAAGTATTTAAATCTACCTACTCTAGGGAGTTCTGTAAAATCTACCTGTACGCTTCGGAATGGTTGAATTCCTGGTTCTCGCCCCCTTTGGGCTGACTGCAGATAATTTTCCTATTTACTTTTTGACATACTTCACAACTCCTGCATACTTGTTCAGCCAAAGTATATATATTACCACACATACATATTTCCATAACCCAGTGTCACACATTGCTTGAATTCCCCAATGATGTAAACCAGTTAGTATTTGCCTCATTAGCACTTTATTCAGCATTTCTCTCCCCTCAGGGAGTATCTGTTTTCCTTCGGACTTTGTGACTCCTAATTCCTTAAAAACCTCTTTCTCTTAAAACTTTTTAGTTCTTTTTAGTTTTGGGTAGGGGTAGCTCAGCAATTCCCTGAATCCTCTCTGGATTTATTCTTCATTTCCCCTCATACACTAGATGCCCTAAATACTTGACTTCTCTTTCTACATACTGTAATTTATTTTTCAGTACTCTCAAGCCCCGTTTTTCCAGAAAGTTGAATAGCTTGTTAGTGGCTTCCTTCACAATTATTTTCTCCTGTCTTGACAATAAAAGATCATCCATATATTGTAACAGTAACACCTCCTCTGGAGGTTGGAATTGCTCCAAAATTTGTTCTAGAACTTGCCCAAATAAATTGGTGGCCCTGTAAACCCCTGAGGTAAAACTGTCCATCTGTATTGTTGCTTCTGCCCTGTTTCAGGATCTTTCCCCTCAAAGGCAAATATATCTTTGCTCCCAGGGTCCAAGAGCACCCCATTAATATCACCATTATTCCAGTCTAGCAATTTACTATTTGAATGCCCAATTTCATTATCAAATCCTTTCCCAAGGAGTTAGTCCCTGCCTCGGGTACATACAGTAATTGCCCAGTGATCATTTTATCCCTAGTCTCATCCTGGTGTTCCCTAAAAGTAGCACTGTTATCTCAATCCCTTCTACCCCTGTCACCTGTAGGGTTTCATTAGTTAATTTAATCCCTGATACTTTACAGGCCAGCGATGACCTAGCTGCCCTAATGTATTGGGTTTATGTGGCAAGGTTCTGGTAGTGGGGGGGCTGCAGTGGTGGCCTCCGTGAGAAGAATCCAGCAGCTGCCCTATGTTAGATAAGGGCCAGTTTCATCCGGCTCCAAAGGGGCCCGCTGCTGCCCAGAGCCGAGCCATGAGCAACGCTGTTATAAATGACTGAGTCCCAAATAGGATTACAATCAAAGTTTACAATTTATTAAATGAATAGAGGCAAGCAAACAGCGCTGGGTGCGCCGGGAGTCTCTGCTCCACCAGGACGCACACCTGTTACGTAAGGCGGCTGGTTTTTATGCTCCTAGGCTAATACATATTCATTACTACTTCTAGAAGAGGCAGGGTTATTATAATTGGTTTCCCGAATCCGAAGTCCTCCCAGGTGCACCTGCTTATCAGTCTCTGTTGGTTTCTCGGGGACCGCTCGGACAGGGAGGCTCATATTCTTCCTCCTTATCTAGTGGTCTCTTGGCCGGCTGTCAGAAGTTACTGCACGTCCGTGCAAAGTCAGCAGTTTTTCTCTGAAGAAATCCCTTTGTTCTCTTCTCGCCTAAACCCAGGCCTCAATGTTAACCCTTCAAACCCCTTAGTGGCACGAATTGCTGGACTATTCCTTACAATTCCTCCCTTTTTTTTTTTTAATATCATCAATTCGTGTCTCTTCTTCAACTTTTGTTAGTAGCAGTTGGATTTCATCAGTCAGTTCTCGGGGTGTCCATTTCTTAAGCATCATTATCGACACATCACCTTTTCTCTCCCAAAGTCATCACAAATTGGGTGCTATTTATTATCTGCCGTATCAACAACGTAAAGCAAGGTATCATACAAGATATAAACAATAATGTCATTACACCACATAAAAATAAAAATAGCATTCTTTTAACCCATGGTCCACCGGGCAACCACGAAAAGAAATCCCAATACATACCCTTCCAGGTTTGTATTGGGATGTGGGCTAACTTCCTAATTTCCTTTGTTATCTGCTTGACCACTTTTCCATTATCATCAATTTGTAAACAACAATTAGAATCGTTCAGTTTTCCACACACTCCCCCTTCTTCTGCTAGTAAATAGTCTAAGACCATTCTATGTTGAAAGATAGCATTCCTCATCTGAGTGGATTGATCAGCCAGAAGATCCAAGGCCGTCGCTGTTTGATTGGTTACAACTTCGAGGATAGCTTTCAACCTAATTATTCGGTTCAAATTATAAATAGGTTCTCGGGCTCCTGATACCAACTCATTCGGGTTCCAGGTAGCTGACCCATAATGCTGTATGATTCTTTCAGGAGGCCATTCATCCTTTCCCCATTTTTGGGCACTATCCCCGGCTAAGGAAGTATCAATAGATCGTTTTACTCTGTTCAGGTCGTCATATAATCTTATTCCTAAATGATTTCCTTGTGTTTGTGACAATAAAAAGAACAAGGGTCTTATGTACCCCACATAGCATATTCCCGACCAGTTTCCGGGTAGCCTCTTGTAAGCATGCTTGCCACACACCCAATAAATGTCTCTTTAGGGCCCACGTCCCGTTTGGAAAATGACCATCCCATCCATCTTTACCCTTTGGGGCGTGATAATACAGAGTGTCCTTGTTACCGAGTGGTCCTGTTACAATGTCTGCCCCGTTTGTACTCGTATATGCACGCTTCCAAGCTCCCACGTTGGGTTTCCACTTACAGTCACAATTCAGTTCTCTTTGGCGACCTGTCATATTATAAGCCTTTTTCGCCATCCAATCTTGAGAGTGTGGGAAGCGCCTTCAATCATGGGGTTGGGCCCGCTTTCAGAGCTTGTGTTACCATTCAGCCCTTCAGGGTGATCCAGCTCCTGGAAAAACTAATCACAATTTTATTATGGGTTTAAAAGGTTCTCATGTTATTTTTCTCAGGACAAACTGATCTTGGTGTGGGAGAAGTCCGGTCGAGGCACTCTCACTCGGCGGTCAATACCCATAGGGGTTGCCTCCCTCGGTAGACCATACACGCCGCAGTGGAGGGTCCTACCCCGGTCTTGCCTTCTCCCTTTCCTCCCTTCAGCCTTGTCCTCTTTATCCAGTGCCCTTAATTCATGCAGAACCTCATTGCTGGGATATCAGTTCCTCTTTAGTCTCAGTTTCAGTTCCCCAGGAGTGGACTCAACCCTCCAGGCTTCGGTAGTTATTGGTCCTTTTATTCTGGATGCGTGGGTCCAACCCCTTTCTGCTGTTCTCACAGCTGTTTCAGTAGTAAGTAAAACAAGGTACAGTCCCTCCCATCGGGGGTTCAATGATTCTTCTCTCCAGGTTTTTATTAAGACCTTGTCTCCTGGTTGTATTTTATGAATAGCAAATCCTAAAGGTGGTGTCTGAGTCATCATCCCAATTTCTCTTATCTCCTGTAATCTCCTTCCAATGGTAATTATGTATTTCTGGATACTATGATCCTCAACGACATTGTTCCCTAGGGGCATCCCTTGAGAATAAGGCATACCATATAACATTTCATATGATGATAATCCAGTCTCACTGTGTGGTTTAGTTCTTATGTTTAAAAGTGCCAATGGTAAGCATTTCGTCCAGGGCAGCTGTGTCTCGATCATTAACTTAGCCAATTGTTGTTTTATTGTTTGATTCATCCTTTCTACTTTCCCTGAGCTTTGTGGGTGCCACGGAGTGTGGTATTCCCACTGAATACCTTTCAAGGGGTACATCCTTCAAATCTTTGTGGCTGGCGTATGTTCGATTATTTCCACACAATTGTGTTCCAACGGTCCTTCTTCTGGAACGGTTCCTAGAAATACTGCTGGATATAACAGGTTAGTCGTTTTCAAGGTTATGTCATCTTGTTCAGTTAGGATTGCCTGATATTTCATCATCCAGCTGGGTGATAACCAGTGCCCCCCCCCCCTTTGTTCCAAAACGGTTGTTACCATATGTGGTCCAAAAACTTCAATACGTTTTCCCATTTGAAGGCAAATAATTTTCTACTATCTTTATCAAGAGGTATGCAAAAGAAGGCATCCTTTAAATCTATCACGGTAAACCATTTATATTTCCCTTTCACAGATGTTAACAATGTGTAAGGATTAGCTACTACCGGGTGAATATCCTTTGTTATTTCATTTATTGCTCTAAGATCTTGTACAAATCTATACTCGCCATTCAGCTTCTTTACTGGAAAAATTGGAGTATTGTATTCTGATTTACATTCTTCCAGAATCTGATATTTGAGAAATTTGTCAATAATTTTCACCATTCCTGTGCCTAGCTTCTATCTTAAGTGGATATTGTTTGATTCAAACAGGTTTGGCTCCTTCCTTTAATTCCACCTTTACCAGTTGTGCCAGTTTCGACTTCCCTGGTACATCTGTTTCCCGTACTGTTGCTATAACTGCATTTTCTACTTCTCTTGGAATATTAACAAAGGGTTTATCTTTGATCATTAGGATTTGGCCTACTTTGGACTCAGGTACCTTCATTATTAATTCTCCATCCTCAAAGGTTATTGTTGCATCTAATTCGGCTAATAGATCCCGTCCCAAGAGTGGCATCGGGCATTCTGGTACATACTAAAATTCATGGGTTAGTTCCTTACCCCCAAAACGCAAATCAAGGGGTTGTAAGAATGACCATTCCTCCTCTTTCCCTGTGGCTCCAATTATTGTAGTTGTCTTAGTTCCTAATCGTCCTTTTAAACTATTTAACACTGAATATGTTGCTCCTATTACATTTACAGCCTAATTAACACAGAGAAAGAAGCTCCCATAACCAACAAAAAATTCAAGCCTCTGTCTTCGTTTCCTAGCTTTATTTCAACTAGTGGACCTGCTAGGGTAGATGCTCCAGGTCCCCATCATTCCTGACTGTTGTAAGTTTGTCCTGCAGCCTAAGACAATTTCTTTCTGATATCAGGGGCTGATTGCCCTGGAAAGAGGCTAGCCAGTTGCCTCTCTCTCTCTTTTTTTTTTTTTTTTTAAGCCAGTGTGAGAAATACTCCGTAGCCAATAACTTAGGCTCAGGCGAGGATCTCAGTGAAGTAGTAATTTATTCGCGATTGCAATGGCGGGCGCCCCACAAGCAGGAGAGCGCGCCCACTAGTTCCAAAACACAGTTTATATACTTTTTGATGACAGGACCCTCCCCTGTTTCCCCATTGACTGGGTAATCCAGGTTCACAATCTATCTGATGCTTCACAGACAATGCCTGGCCTTCAGTTGCTGGCCTGTTAAATTTCAAACTTCTTTTGACTTTTTTACTGTTTGAAGTGGTAATGTTTCATCACTTATCTGATTTGACTTGACACCGTGATTTTCAGGGTTAAACAACTACTTAGGAATGCCATCGAGAGATCTGTCTTGAGGCAGGATAGTTGTGAGTGGCAGGGAGTGTGGGAGGATATGGGCAGGTTTCTAGAGCAGTGGTCACCTCCAGTGTTTTGGACATTCAACCCGTGAACAACTGCAAAATCCTAAAAAACTGGTAGAATGCTTGAAAAAAAGGTGTCATGACTCTGGCAGTTCCAAAGTGACACAAATCACTGTTGAGTGCTGGGGTCTGGCTTGTGACTCTCGAGCTGCAATTGATGCTACTATCAACCTAGTGACAGACCCTGCAGCCGCTCCAGCTCCCGTAGCCACTCCAGCACCTGCAGCCATTCCAGTTCCAGCTCCCACAGCCGTTCCAGTTCCTGCTCCTGCAGCCGCTCCACTCCCTGCAGCTGCTCTAGCTCCTGCAGCCGCTCCCAATCCTGTGGCTGGGTCAGAGAAACGAGCTGTAGCAGTGCAAGTTGCCCCTGCAGAGGGTATTCCAACCCCTGTGGCAGACCCTGTGGCTGGGCCAGAGAAACGAGCAGTAGCAGTGCAAGTTGCCCCTGCAGAGGGTATTCCAACCCCTGTGGCAGACCCTGTGTCTGGGTCAGAGAAACGAGCTGTAGCAGTGCAAGTTGCCCCTGCAGAGGGTATTCCAACCCCTGTGGCAGACCCTGTGGCTGGGTCAGAGAAACGAGCTGTAGCAGTGCAAGTTGCCCCTGCAGAGGGTATTCCAACCCCTGTGGCAGACCCTGTGGCTGGGTCAGAGAAACGAGCTGTAGCAGTGCAAGTTGCCCCTGTAGACAAGGTGAAAAAATGGTATAGAGAGTCAGGTCGTTTGGAACGCAGACAGTCTTCTGCTAGGTCTGGGTATAGAGAAGACGAGGCTGGGCCATCAAATGTGCAGGAGGATGAAGATGAGGATGAGGATGTAGAAAAATCAACAGTAATTACCCGAACCCTATACCAGCGTGAGCTACGAGATGTGCGAAAAGATTTTGGTCGCTGCATAGGTGAGCAGCTTGTCACCTGGATGCTCCGGTGCTGGGACACCGGAGCCAATCGTGTGGAATTAGAGGGCAGGGAAGCCAGGCGGCTGGGATCCCTTGCTAGGGACGCATGCATTGACAAAGCAATTGGAGATGGAGCACGATCTCACAGCCTCTGGAGGTGTCTCCTGTGAGCTGTGAAGGAAAGGTATCCCTTCAAGGAAGATTTTGTATGTCTACCAGGCAAGTGGACCACCATGGAGAAGGGAATTCAGTACCTGAGGGAATTAGCCGTACAGGAGGTGATTTATAAGGACCTAGATGACGCACAAATATCCACAGATCCAGATGAAGTCCAGTGTACACGACCCATGTGGCGGAAGTTTGTATGGAGTGCACCATCATCATATGCCAGCTCATTGGCAATAATGGTCTGGAAAGAGGATGAGGAACCCACAGTGGATGAAGTGGCTAAACAACTCCATCAGTATGAAGAAAGTCTCTCCTCTTCCCTACAGGCCTGTGTCTCAGCTGTGGAGAAACTCTCTGAAGAGTTCCACCAACTTAAAGAGAATTTACCTTCCTCCCCACCTGAACAAACCAGTGTCCACCAACTAAAAGAGAACACTTCGGAGAAACTTTCTGAAAAGTTCCCCAAACTTGAAGAGAGATTATTTTCCTCCCCACCTGTACAAACCAGTGTCTCAGCTATCAGGGGTAAGCGTCCGTCCGTGCAAGGAAGACGATATGGTGGGTACACACCCCGCGCGACCCTGTAGTTTTACCTACGGGACCATGGAGAGGACATGAGAAAATGGGATGGAAAATCTACTGCGACCCTAGAGGCACGGGTACGTGAGTTGCAAAAGAAAACAATCGGGAAAAAGGGGTTCTCTGAAAAGCTTGCTGCTCCAACTTCCAGCAGGCAGTCCTTTAAACACAGAAACGAAGATTCTGACCAGGACTAGAGGGGCCCTGCCTCCAGCCAGGGGGAGGAAAGGGACAATCGAGTTTATTGGACTGTGTGGATTCGATGGCCTGGCACGTCAGACACACAGAAGTATAAAGCTTTAGTAGACACCGGTGCACAATGTACTCTAATGCCATCAAGCTATAAACATGGGTTGGGATATATTCCCAAGTCTATCAGGTTTGCTTTCTCTGGCGGTACGCAGTCACCGCTTTTTATTTCACCCGCCTGCGTAGCCTGTGCGGCCGCTGTCTGTACCCTTTTTTCCGCTTGCCATGATCTCAGTGTCTCAGTTGCTAAGCACCAGGTCGTCATCACCTCAGCAGCTGTTGTATCTCCCTGCGAGGCAGCGTCCCATATAGTTGTCCCAGCATTTTCCCAAGTTTTTAAATCAAACACCGCCGAAACCTTCGACGGGGCCCCATTCTTTTGCAAAAATTTCAACAGTAGTTTTATCTTATACGGATCATATTTTACTCCCCTTTTTATTAGTAGTTGCATTAATAGTTTTACTATGGCCTCTTCTTCTGCAGAGAGGTTAGCTCCCATGATTAATGCCCAGCCACTCGCCTGCCTTCCAGGTGATGTCCCGGGGTTGAAGCTGCCGTCTGGCTGTGAGCTTGACTCGTTCGGCTGGGTTCCCTTCAGATGCTCCTTGCAGCGCTGTTCCTCCGCGAATCACGTTGGGGTCACCATTTGAAGGGATGAAAGACACGGACTCCTGATGGCTCTTGAACAGGAGACCTTTATTGCCCTTTTTCACCACTACATATACCTTCCCCGTAGCCACGGGGTCCCCGTGACCACGCTCCCGAATCTGTCATACAATTGGTTAGAGACCCTCAGACATGCGCCTCAAGCCAGCCAGCAATTGGCCACTGCCCAAAGCTCATCTTTAACACTGTAGCCAAGTTATTTATCTCAACCTTGCTCAAGTTTTTGTTTCTACTGCTTATTTCCTCATTATCTCTAATTCAGGGACATGTGAAACAGCGCAAAGCCACCTGTGAATTCCTTTCCCGCAACATCCCCAGACATGGGACAGGATAAGGACATCCCCAGATTTATTTATATTTATATAATATATTTACCTAAAAACTATCAGTACCGATTACCAAAGGATGGACTCCCCATTATTACTCTGGAATTAATCTTGAGGTTATAATAGATATTGCTCTGACATTGCCACTGAATCAGCAGTACAAATGAAAAAAAAAAAAAGGAAATTAGGAAAGTACTAGGAAGCAAAACCAAAAGACATAATTAGGCCAATGTATAAAACCAGCCTGCACACACTTTGAATAATGAGTCCACCTTTGTCCCCAGAATTTCAGAACTGAAAAAGAGCCAGTGATAAGGATGTTCAAAGATATGCTAGGATAGTCTGCTTACTCATTCCTAACAGAAACTAGTACTTTTCAGTCTGAAAATGAGAATAACTAGCGAGGCAGAAGGCCTCTGTTATAGCTATAAAATCCTGAGTGGTATAGATAAGATTAATGTTTGTGAGGTGCTTCTTACAGTAAAAAACTAGGCCATCATCAAATGAAATCAACAACAAAAAGGAGATAATTCTTCACACGAGGTGTAGCTGTAACTGGGGAATTCTGCTAGGTATATTAGAATCATAGAATATCCCAAGTTGGAAGTGACCGATAAGGAACAACTCCCGGATCCACACAGGTCTACCCAAAAATTTGGACCATATGTCTGAAAGCATTCTCCAAACGCTTCTTGAACTCCAGCAGGCTTACTGCCATGACCAGTTCCCTGGGGAGCCTGTTCCAGTACGTGACAACCCTCTTCAGGCTGGACATCAGGAAGAACCTCCACTGAACCTCCCCTGTCGCAGCTTGACACCATTCCCACGGCTCCTATCACTGGTCACTAAAGAGAATAGATTGGAGCCTGCCCCTCCTCTCCCCATCGTGAGGAAGCTGTAGACTGCGATGAGGTCTCCCCTCAGCCTCCTCTTTTCCAGGCTGAACAGGCCAAGTGACTTAAGCCGCTCCTCATACGTCTTCCCCTTTAGGCCCTTCTCCATCTTCGTAGCCCTCCTCTGGACACTCTCCAATAGTTTCATGTCTTTCTTATACTGTGGTGCCCAGAACTGCACACAGTACTCAAGGTGAAGCTGCACCAGCACAGAGTAGAGCAGGACAATCACTTCCCTCAGCTGGCTAGCAATGTCGTGCTGGATGCACCCCAGGATATGGTTGGCCCTTTTGGCTACCAGGGTACACCAGTGACTCATACTCAACTTGCCATTAACCAGAACCCCCAGATCCATTTCTGCGGAGCTGCTCTCCAGCCTCTCATCCCGCAGTCTATACATATATACAGGATTGCTCCATCCCAGGTGCAGATCCCAGCACTTGCTCTTGTTAAACTTCATATTGTTGGTGATTGCCCAGCCCTCTAACTTGTCAAGATGTCTCTGCAAGGCCTCTCCACCCATGAGGGAGTCCACAGCTCCTCTCAGTTTAGTGTTATCCACAAACTTACTTTACACACCTTACAGTCCTGCATCCAAAAAATGGTGCCCTGCAGAATCCCATTAATGACTGGCTGCCAGCCTGATGTAACCCCATTTACTATAAGCCTTTGAGCCCAACCCGTCTGCCAAATGTTAACCCGTCTTTTTATGTATTTGTCTAGCTGTAAACTGAACATTTTGTCCAGAAGGATACTGTGAGAAACAATATCGAAAGCTTTGCTGAAATCCAAAAAGATCACATCAACTGGCTTCCCTTGGTCAACTAGATGGGTGACCTTGTCATAAAAGGAAATTAAGTTTGTTAAACGGGGCTTTTCCCTTGTTAGCCTGTGTTGGCTGTGTCCGATGACTGTGTTGTCTTTCAAGTGTTTTTCAGAATAATCTTCTCCATAATTTTACCAGGCACTGAAGTGAGACTGACAGGCCTGCAGTTACCAGGGTCTTCACAGACCGAACCCAGCACCGACCCCTGGGGAACATCGCTAGTCACAGGTCTCCAGCCGGACTCTGCACCACTGATCACCAACCTCTGAGCTCGGCCAGTCAGCCAGTTCTCAACCCGCCTTTCTGTCCACTCATCTATCCCACACTATCCCACAGGGAGGCTCAGTCCGCCTCCCTGCCAGGAGCCTTCGCTGTAGTCAATCCGCACGAGGTCCTCGCTAAAAATAAAGTCCTTTCTTGTCCTTGAAAATCGGGACAACATTTGCCACCTTCTGGTTGACTGGGACCTCTCCAGATTCCCACAGCTGTTTAAAAATAATTGAGAGAGGTCTCGTGAAGACATCAGCCAGCTCTCTGAGTACCCTGCAATGAATCCCATTGGGCTCCAGAGACTTATATGCATCCAGCTGGAGCAGCAGATCCCGCACAAGTTTGGAGTTGAATGAGAGTTCATCATTACCAGTGACAGTCCTCCAACTCAGGGCTCTGGGTGTTCCAGGGCCCATCACTGGTGTTAGCGGTGTTTCCCAGGGGTAGGTGCTGGGTCCGGTCTTGTTCAACATCTTCATCGCCGACCTTGATGAGGGAATAGTGTCCACCCTCAGCAAGTACGCCGATGACACAAAGCTGGGAGGAGTGGCCAACGTGCCAGAAGGCTGTGCTGCCATTCAGTGAGACCTGGACAGGCTGGAGAGCTGGGCAGGAAGAAACCAAATGAGGTTTAATAAGAGCAAGTGTAGAGTCCTGCACCTGGGAAGGAACAACTGCATGTATCAGTACAGGCTGGGGGACGACCTGCTGGAGAGGAGCTCTGAGGAGAAGGACCTGGGGGTCCTGGTGGACAACAGGTTGACCATGAGCCAGCAGTGTGCCCTCGTGGCCGAGAAGGCCAGTGGGATCCTGGCGTGCATTAAAAGGAGTGTGGCCAGCACGTCAAGGGAGGTGATTCTCCCCCTTTACTCTGCCCTGGTCAGGCCTCACCTGGAGTACTGTGTCCAGTTCTGGGCTCCCCGGTGTGGTGTATGAAGCATGTTTGTTCATTATTTCCCATGGCTATATTAAGAAGTGTTATAAATGACTGAGTCCCAAATAGGATTACAATCAAAGTTTACAATTTATTAAATGAATAGAGGCAAGCAAACAGCGCTGGGTGCGCCGGGAGTCTCTGCTCCACCAGGACGCACACCTGTTACGTAAGGCGGCTGGTTTTTATGCTCCTAGGCTAATACATATTCATTACTACTTCTAGAAGAGGCAGGGTTATTATAATTGGTTTCCCGAATCTGAAGTCCTCCCAGGTGCACCTGCTTATCAGTCTCTGTTGGTTTCTCGGGGGCCGCTCGGACAGGGAGGCTCGTATTCTTCCTCCTTATCTAGTGGTCTCTTGGCCGGCTGTGAGAAGTTACTGCACGTCTGTGCAAAGTCAGCAGTTTTTCTCTGAAGAAATCCCTTTGTTCTCTTCTCGCCTAAACCCAGGCCTCAATGTTAACCCTTCACACCCCTTAGTGGCACGAATTGCTGGACTATTCCTTACAATTCCTCCCTTTTTTTTTTTCAATATCATCAATTCGTGTCTCTTCTTCAACTTTTGTTAGTAGCAGTTGGATTTCATCAGTCAGTTCTCGGGGTGTCCATTTCTTAAGCATCATTATCGACACATCACCTTTTCTCTCCCAAAGTCATCACAAATTGGGTGCTATTTATTATCTGCCGTATCAACAACGTAAAGCAAGGTATCATACAAGGTATAAACAATAATGTCATTACACCACATAAAAATAAAAATAGCATTCTTTTAACCCATGGTCCACCGGGCAACCATGGAAAGAAATCCCAATCCATACCCTTCCAAGTTTGTACTGGGACGTGGGCTAGCTTTTTAATTTCTTTTGTTATCTGCTTAACCACTTTTCCATTATCATCAATTTGTAAACAACAATTAGAATCATTCAGTTTTCCACACACTCCCCCTTCTTCTGCTAGTAAATAGTCTAAGACCATTCTACGTTGAAAGATAGCATTCCTCATCTGAGTGGATTGATCAGCCAGAAGATCCAAGGTCGTCGCTGTTTGATTGGTTACAACTTCGAGGATAGCTTGCGACCTAATTGTTCGGTTCAAATTATAAATAGGTTCTCGGGCTCCTGACACCAACTCATTCGGGTTCCAGGTAGCTGGCCCATAATGCTGTATGATTCTTTCAGGAGGCCATTCATCCTTTCTCCATTTTTGGGCACTATCCCCGGATAAGGAAGTATCAATAGATCGTTTTACTCTGTTCAGGTCATCATATAATCTTATTCCTAAATGATTTCCTTGTGTTTGTGACAATAAAAAGAACAAGGGTCTTATGTACCCCACATAGCATATTCCCGACCAGTTTCCGGGTAGCCTCTTGTAAGCATGTTTGCCACACACCCAATAATGTCTCTTTAGGGCCCACGTCCCGTTTGGAAAATGACCATCCCATCCATCTTTACCCTTTGGGGCGTGATAATACAGAGTGTCCTTGTTACCGAGTGGTCCTGTTACAATGTCTGCCCCGTTTGTACTCGTATATGCACGCTTCCAAGCTCCCACGTTGGGTTTCCACTTACAGTCACAATTCAGTTCTCTTTGGCGACCTGTCATATTATAAGCCTTTTTCGCCGTCCAATCTTGAGAGTGTGGGAAGCGCCTTCAATCATGGGGTTGGGCCCGCTTTCAAAGCTTGTGTTACCATTCAGCCCTTCAGGGTGATCCAGCTCCTGGAAAAACTAATCACAATTTTATTATGGGTTTAAAAGGTTCTCATGTTATTTTTCTCAGGACAAACTGATCTTGGTGTGGGAGAAGTCCGGTCGAGGCACTCTCACTCGGCGGTCAATACCCATAGGGGTTGCCTCCCTCGGTAGACCATACACGCCGCAGTGGAGGGTCCTACCCCGGTCTTGCCTTCTCCCTTTCCTCCCTTCAGCCTTGTCCTCTTTATCCAGTGCCCTTAATTCATGCAGAACCTCATTGCTGGGATATCAGTTCCTCTTTAGTCTCAGTTTCAGTTCCCCAGGAGTGGACTCAACCCTCCAGGCTTCGGTAGTTATTGGTCCTTTTATTCTGGATGCGTGGGTCCAACCCCTTTCTGCTGTTCTCACAGCTGTTTCAGTAGTAAGTAAAACAAGGTACAGTCCCTCCCATCGGGGGTTCAATGATTCTTCTCTCCAGGTTTTTATTAAGACCTTGTCTCCTGGTTGTATTTTATGAATAGCAAATCCTAAAGGTGGTGTCTGAGTCATCATCCCAATTTCTCTTATCTCCTGTAATCTCCTTCCAATGGTAATTATGTATTTCTGGATACTATGATCCTCAACTACATTGTTCCCTAGGGGCATCCCTTGAGAATAAGGCATACCATATAACATTTCATATGATGATAACCAGTCTCACTGTGTGGTTTAGTTCTTATGTTTAAAAGTGCCAATGGTAAGCATTTCGTCCAGGGCAGCTGTGTCTCGATCATTAACTTAGCCAATTGTTGTTTTATTGTTTGATTCATCCTTTCTACTTTCCCTGAGCTTTGTGGGTGCCACGGAGTGTGGTATTCCCACTGAATACCTTTCAAGGGGTACATCCTTCAAATCTTTGTGGCTGGCGTATGTTCGATTATTTCCACACAATTGTGTTCCAACGGTCCTTCTTCTGGAACGGTTCCTAGAAATACTGCTGGATATAACAGGTTAGTCGTTTTCAAGGTTATGTCATCTTGTTCAGTTAGGATTGCCTGATATTTCATCATCCAGCTGGGTGATAACCAGTGCCCCCCCCCCTTTGTTCCAAAACGGTTGTTACCATATGTGGTCCAAAAACTTCAATATGTTTTCCCATTTGAAGGCAAATAATTTTCTACTATCTTTATCAAGAGGTATGCAAAAGAAGGCATCCTTTAAATCTATCACGGTAAACCATTTATATTTCCCTTTCACAGATGTTAACAATGTGTAAGGATTAGCTACTACCGGGTGAATATCCTTTGTTATTTCATTTATTGCTCTAAGATCTTGTACAAATCTATACTCGCCATTCGGCTTCTTTACTGGAAAAATTGGAGTATTGTATTCCGATTTACATTCTTCCAGAATCTGATATTTGAGAAATTTGTCAATAATTTTCACCATTCCTGTGCCTAGCTTCTATCTTAAGTGGATATTGTTTGATTCAAACAGGTTTGGCTCCTTCCTTTAATTCCACCTTTACCAGTTGTGCCAGTTTCGACTTCCCTGGTACATCTGTTTCCCGTACTGTTGCTATAACTGCATTTTCTACTTCTCTTGGAATATTAACAAAGGGTTTATCTTTGATCATTAGGATTTGGCCTACTTTGGACTCAGGTACCTTCATTATTAATTCTCCATCCTCAAAGGTTATTGTTGCATCTAATTTGGCTAATAGATCCCGTCCCAAGAGTGGAATCGGGCATTCTGGTACATACTAAAATTCATGGGTTAGTTCCTTACCCCCAAAACGCAAATCAAGGGGTTGTAAGAATGACCATTCCTCCTCTTTCCCTGTGGCTCCAATTATTGTAGTTGTCTTAGTTCCTAATCGTCCTTTTAAACTATTTAACACTGAATATGTTGCTCCTATTACATTTACAGCCTAATTAACACAGAGAAAGAAGCTCCCATAACCAACAAAAAATTCAAGCCTCTGTCTTCGTTTCCTAGCTTTATTTCAACTAGTGGACCTGCTAGGGTAGATGCCCCAGGTCCCCATCATTCCTGACTGTTGTAAGTTTGTCCTGCAGCCTAAGACAATTTCTTTCTGATATCAGGGGCTGATTGCCCTGGAAAGAGGCTAGCCAGTTGCCTTTCTCTCCCTTTTTTTTTTTTTTTAAGCCAGGTCCATTTTTTTTTTTCATTGCATTTCAAAGTTGGTCCAGAAATTCAAAAATTCCATAAATTCCATAGGGGTTTCTTTTGGACCTTGTTGGAACAGATTCTCAACTCCCAATAGCCAATTTAACCAGATTTTAGTATTTACATAATTTCCGGGGTGATTAGGGTCTCAGTGAGGGGGTCGGTCAGGGGAATGCAATCGTTGAAAGTTCCCTGAGCGGTCCCATTGGCAATCTGAGCTCACACAGGAACTCAGGTTGTTTCAAGAGTTAGCTGCTTTTCTGTTTCCACGACAACTCTCTCGGACCCATCACGGTCCCCCTGCCCCAGAGGGTTCACACCCGCGATTTAGAGATCTCAGCCTCGGGTTGAGACGGAACTATTAACATTCCTACATCCTCCTTCCCTGCTCATTCAACTTCAAACAGCTCTGTTAAATACTACATGCCACACAACCTTTAACACCTTCAACAATCCTTTTAACACTTCCTTTATCTTTCTCCAGCCCGTACTTTTCTAATGCCAACACCAAAGGCTCAGTCAGGGGCCAACTTAATTCCAAACCTTTTCCCTCCAACATGCTGAAACAACATATCACTATACAACATTTCATCCTATTTTCCTTCTCTCCTCAAAAACATTAATTGCAAGACACTGTTATAGTCGATTGATCCATAAAGTGGCCATTTAGTTTATATAGTGGCCACCATTGATTGCAATACTTAGTGGAAGTCCTCTTGCTTTCTGTGCCCCCATTTCTAACAATATCCTTCCAATGTGCCAATATGCACCCAAGGAGGCTTTTTTTTTTTTTTTAGGACGCCTTTTTTTTTTGGATTTTCCCCTTTTCCTTGATTTCCCATTCCCTTTTATTTATTTATATTAGTTACTGTCCCTTGTTTCAATTTCCACGCAAACCTTTTTATTGCAGGTTTTTACTATCTTTTCCTAATCTTCTTCCCAAATGTCCCAATTCTCTGGGATTAAACTCTTCTTTCCACATACAAACTTTACTATTTCAGATTATTAATGAGCCCCATTCCAATCATAAATCCGCAGGACTTCGGAAAAACACCTGAAGCACTCAGCCTTCTGTCTTCTAGACAAACAATAACACCTTTTCCACAAAATTTACATTTCAATAAGACCGAATTTCAAGCCAAATGCTAATTTTTCTCATGCACTTTGTTAGTAAGCCTACACAAAACAAGGAATCACTCCTGTGTATCCGTCAAGATGGGGGTTTAAAAAGGTATTGAGGCCTAAATAAATTCGCTCTCCCCCTTCTTACCGAATTCCCAGGGCTCAGGCCCGAACCACCAAAGAAGTTACTCTCCGTTCTACCACTTTGATAATCAGTCAGCCCCCCTCCCCCGATACTTGGGAAACTGACCGAACACCACCGCGAATATACCCAAACTTCTAAACTGTTACTTAGATAATGCTCCCACCTTCCTCCTTGACACAGTCAAAACATTTAAGAACAAAACAGGATTACAAGATGCACCACCGGGGGTGGATTGTTAGGATATAGAGGTGGTAGGTTATCCAATGACTCCCATTCATCATCTTTTTCTTTTTCCTTTTTTTTTTATTTTTTATTTTTTTGTTCTCTTCTTCGTCAAACTTCTCGTCTGCTTTTAGTGTAAATATTGAGGCTGGAAAAGGACGTGAGATCCTGATCCATAATCCTGCATAATCACTTTCCTCCTGGCTAAAAGGTTCCTTTGAATTAACATGTATATTTAAGGCCTGGCAAACCCAGTCTTCAAAGGATCCGAAAACGGGCCAAAAGACATGTGGTCTTAAAGGCTCCTTTGGCCATTCTGTCATACAATACTGAACCATTTTTAATTTACTTTTTCCCTTTTCTGGGGCCCCTATCGTTCCAATTTCTAATCATTATCCCTAATGGACTTTCTGGTGGTATGTCTGGTAATTTGCTCCCTTTTCTCTGGTCCCGGGTCTTCAATTTTGTCTGACCCATCTAGGAATTTTACTGTGGCAATTCCTACAGCCCTTGGTTGCCTTAGTGAGAGTGTCTTGCAGGGGGTTTAGGACCTATCACCCACCCACGAATCCTATAGGAATCGCTTCGGTCCTTCACCGGCCAAGTCCCTCGCGGGAGATTGGAACCGCGGTTAGAAGACCTCCACAATCGCTTCGGAACTACGTTCCGTCTCAGTCACACTCTCACACACACAGGCAACCGAATCCCACCCAACCGAACGGTATACGCCTTAAATACTTACGACTCCGTCGTCTTCGTTCGGATCTTCGCGCGCAGAATTACGGGCAAAATATAGTGCTGCAGCCGGCAAAGGGAGCTCATAAAAAAATCTAAATCTTTGCTTGCCCTTATTCAGGTTCAAGATGGCATTAGCCCCGACCTGACTCGAACAGGAGCCACCAAATGGTGGGGGCGCCCCTCCTAGATCAAGTCAGAATTCAGGAACCAAGACCATCCCGGACGAGCCCCCAATTGTTATAAATGACTGAGTCCCAAATAGGATTACAATCAAAGTTTACAATTTATTAAATGAATAGAGGCAAGCAAACAGCGCTGGGTGCGCCGGGAGTCTCTGCTCCACCAGGACGCACACCTGTTACGTAAGGCGGCTGGTTTTTATGCTCCTAGGCTAATACATATTCATTACTACTTCTAGAAGAGGCAGGGTTATTATAATTGGTTTCCCGAATCTGAAGTCCTCCCAGGTGCACCTGCTTATCAGTCTCTGTTGGTTTCTCGGGGGCCGCTCGGACAGGGAGGCTCGTATTCTTCCTCCTTATCTAGTGGTCTCTTGGCCGGCTGTGAGAAGTTACTGCACGTCTGTGCAAAGTCAGCAGTTTTTCTCTGAAGAAATCCCTTTGTTCTCTTCTCGCCTAAACCCAGGCCTCAATGTTAACCCTTCACACCCCTTAGTGGCACGAATTGCTGGACTATTCCTTACAGAAGGAAAAAAGGGAGTCGCCAGGTGGCTGTAAGGACCTTGAGGCTCCCTGCCTGTTGCTGTCTCGGACGGAGAGTTGAGAGAACTTTGTGTAAATACTATAACTGCAAAATTGATAACCCACTGTCCTATCTGAAGACAAAACAGCATGACCGGTTAAGGAGGGAAAACACCACATACCAAGCGGAGGAAGACTACGGCCTTCATCCGTGCGACCACCAGAGGGACCGGAGACGACCCCCTAGCAACAGTCGACGCAGCCGCAGTACCAGGAAGGGGGGCTACGTAACCCCGGAAGAACCCGATGATAAAAGGGGACTGTGAAGGGGGGGGGGGTGCGCGCCGTTTGAGGAGCACGGACTCCCCGGCCGCCCAGCGCTGTTTTGCTTGCTGATCGCTTACTCAATAAACTAATTCTTTCTGGCTAAAAGAGTAATTTATAACAAATTTGGTGCCGTGACTCGGATAGAGGTACGTCGATCGGGAAGCCTATCGAGGGGGGCGCCCCGCCGATTTCGGCGGCCTTCGCCGGGACTATTCCCGTTCGGGCCCTCTACCGACGAACCCTAAATTTCGGGCAGCAAGCAAATAAAGCCGGCAAACCCCTAGGTAATCTTTGTGCACGAAGGCCGAACGAAGACCCATGGGGTGGGTAAGTATAGGCTCGTGTTCCGTTCGGTTGGGGTTGGTGATCCCAGAGTGCGTCTGTGTGAGACGTCCAATTGCGGACGAAGTGAGTGCGGACCCCTCAGTAGTGCGGTTCCCACATCCCGCGAGGGACTGGGCCACGACCAAAGGGGAAGCGGCTGCGTGTGTGTGTGAAGGCGCTCCGGAAGATGGGACAGAAGAAGAGTAAGCCTTCTGGTCCCATGGGCGGGGTTAGGTTGCCCCCTATACCCCCGGATAGTCCACTGGGGTTAATGATTAAGAATTGGAGTGATTCCCCTTCTAGGCGGGGAAAGGACAAAGTAAAAATGATTCATTATTGTATTGAAGTTTGGGGAGATCAGCAAATTCAAGGCGACAGTCTCTATTGGCCCTTGTATGGGTCGTCCGACAACGGGGTGTGTCAAGCCTTAAATGTTTATGTGAATGCCAAAGAACCTTTTTGTTTAGAAGAAAGCGAATATGCGAATATGCGAGTTTCTGGCTGGGCTGGGGGGATCGAGTTAATTTGTATTCGTTAAAAGAAAAAGGAGGGGAGGAGAAAGGGGAGGAGAAACGTAAGAAAAAGAATCGGGAATTGGAGGTCCCGGTATCACCACCTCCCTATGTCCTGCCCACGGCCCCCCCCAGGGCCTTCGAACCCACAGTCTTCAGGGGAGTCGGACAGTGATGTCGATCAAGGGCCGGTAACTAGGAGTCGAATTAGAAAACGGAGACAGAAATCTCAGAAACCTGAGAGCGTGGGGGGGCTGTATCCATTGAGAGAAATATCTATGGGAGGCCCGCAACCCGAAATGGGGTATGTGGCGGTCCCCACATTCTGGGGATGTCCGCGATTTTAAGAAAGAGATGGGAAATTTATTGGAAGACCCCCTTGGAGTAGCAGAGCGAGTGGATCAGTTCCTAGGACCCAATGTGTACACGTGGGAGGAGATACAATCTATATTGGGGATTTTATTTACCTCGGAAGAGAGGGGAATGATTAGGAGAGCGGGAATGCGAATCTGGGATCAACAGCATCAGCAAGGTCCAGCTGCAGATGTTAAGTGGCCACTGCAGAGACCTAATTGAAATAATCAGGACCCCATACACCGTGGTCATATGCAAGATTTATGAACCATTATTAATTAGGGAATCAGTCCCGAGAGGTCACAACATCAATAAGGCCTTTAGTGAACAACAACAACAACAACAAATAAAAAAAAAAACAGAGAAAAAAAAAAGAAAAAAAGAGGGATGAAACCCCGACGGAATGGCTAGAGAGGCTGCGTAAAAGCCTGCAGCTATATTCAGGGGCGGATCCGGGGACTCCTGTGGGAGAGGCCCTGCTGAAAACTCATTCGTAGCAAAATCCTGGCTGGATATTAGAAATTAGAAAGAAATTAGAAGAAATTAGAGAAGAGAGAAGATTGGCAGGATCGGGGTATCGGGGTTTGGACGTGTTATTAAGAGAAGCGCAGAAAGTGTTTGTCAGGAGAGAGAATGAGAAGGAGAAAGAACTAGCACGCCCCCCAGTGTTAAGTTTGCCAGATTTGTGGAGGCCTTTTTTTGTTTGTTTGTTTGTTTGTTTTGTTTTTTTGTTTGTTCGTGAACAGCGCGGAAGGCACGGCATACGGAGTGCTGGCCCAAGAATGGGCAGGGAGTAAAAAACCTGTGGCCTATTTGTCTAAATTATTAGACTCAGTTAGCCGGGGGTGGCCAAATTGTTTGCAAGTAGTGGTGGCTGCCGCCTTACTGGTAGAGGAAGCACAAAAAATCACTTTCAGAGGGGAAATCAAAGTAATATCTCCACACAATATACGTGGAGTACTGCAACAAAAGGCAGAAAAATGGATCACTGATGCCAGGTTATTGAAATATGAAGGAATATTAATCTCATCTCCAAAATTAACACTAGAAACAACCTCACTACAGAACCCTGCTCAATTTCTTTATGGGGAACCAGATGGGCCCTTAGGTCATAATTGCTTCCGAAATATAGAAGAGCAAACAAAATTAAGACCTGATTTAGAAGAAGTGGAATTACCTGTCGGTGAACAAATATATGTAGATGGTTCCTCAAGAATAGTTGAAGGGAAACGAAAATCAGGGTATGCGCTGGTAAATGGGAAAACATTTGAGATAGTAGAATCTGGACCCCTGAGCCCTAGCTGGTCGGCCCAAGCTTGTGAACTATATGCCATCTTGCGAGCCCTAAAATTGTTAAAGAATAAAAGTGGCACAATATATATACAGATTCAAAATATGCTTATGGGGTAATACATACATTTGGTAAAATATGGGAAGAAAGAGGGCTCATCAATTCACAAGGAAAGGGTTTAATACATCAGGAATTAATTGCCCAGGTCCTACAAGCTATTAGAGAACCTAAGGACATTGCTGTAGTACATATAAAAGTACATCAGAGGGGCCTTACCCCTCAGGTTAGGGGTAATAACCTGGCGGATCAGGAGGCGAAAAGAACAGCATTAATGAGTATGAGAACTATAAGAGCGAGGGAAAATTGCCCAGACTGTGGCAAAAACTTAAAGGAATTTCCATGTGATGCCTGTTGGAAGGATTTCGGCTTTGATGCTATACAATGTAGTTGCTTGTCCTGGGAAAAGGAGGAGGGGAAAAAGTCACATTGCCATCGTTATTTACACGGACCCATATATACATTACTCTGTTTTACGCAGCCAGAAAAGGATAAAATGGCTCAAATGGGCATAGAAGAAATAGATGGGGGGTAAATGGATATTGCCCGATGGACGGGAAATGCTTCCTAAGTCTGCAGCTCTGCGAGTGCTACGGAGGTTTCATGAGAACACCCACTGGGGAGCTCAAGCACTAGTGGACCAATTCGCTACAAAATATATGTGTATTGGAATATACAATGTAGCAAAATGAATTGTGCATGAATGTCTTGTCTGTAAAAGAGTGAATGCCCGACAAATGAGGGAAAGAGTATTAGGAGGTCGGGAATTAGCACACCGACCTTTTGCCAGAATTCAATTGGATTTCACAGAACTTCCAAAAGTGGGAAGGTACAAATATTTATTAGTAATTGTAGACCATCTCACGCATTTTGTCGAGGCTTTCCCGACAACGAGGGCAACGGCCCAAGCTGTGGTAAAAATACTATTAGAAAACATTATCCTGAGGTATGGGATTGTAGAAACAATTGATTCTGACCGAGACCCGCACTTTATATCAAAAGTGTCCAAAGAAACTATGAAGGCCTTGGGGACGAGTTGGGAATATCATACACCGTGGCACCCTCAGAGCTCTGGAAAGGTAGAACGAATGAATGGGGAAATTAAGAAGCAACTAACGAAGCTTATGATGGAGACAAAAACCTCCTGGGTGAAATGTTTGCCACTTGCACTATTGAATATTCGAACACAGCCTCGAGTCGATGTCGGAATCTCACCTTTTGAAATGCTATACGGTATGCCTTATGATCTAGAGATACCAGCTGATCACCCCCAGATACAGGACACACAATTAACACCTTATTTAATACAACTTATGAATAGACGGAGGGAATTACAAGTGAAAGTGTTGGTGGCACAGCGTCCCCCGTTAGATATAGCAATCCATAGAATACAACCTGGAGATAAGGTTCTAATTAAGACATGGAAAGAAACATCTTTAACACCACGGTGGGAAGGCCCCTATGTTGTTTTACTTACTACAGAGACTGCTATCCGGACGGCTGAGAAGGGGTGGACGCATGCCAGTCGTGTGAAGGGACTAATCCCAATCCAGACAAGCGAATGGGAAGCAGTCGCAAACCCTGATGACTTAAAGCTTACTCTAAAACGGACTCGATAAGTATATACTGTCACTGTCTACGTATCGTAAAAAGGGGGAGGAGGGGGGCTTTGTGTGATTGGTAACAGGCAAGAGGTCGCAGCTAACCGAGAAACTCCCCTGAAGAGCACTACTGCTGCCGAGAAGAACCCGCACCTTGTAGTTCGCCGCAACCGAACTGACAAGCGAGGCAGAGAGTGAAACGGTGGGGATCTGCGTGACCAGGTAAAAACCCCAAAGATGGGCCCTATCCACTTTTTGCGATACATAGTAATAGGTGTAAGTATTTGCACTGTTCCTGGGTCTGCGTATCCTCATAAACCTTTTATTTGGAGCCTAATTAAATGGGGAGGGGATACTACATATAAGGAAAGAAGAAATTAAGAACCCCCAACAGGTGGGGCCAAACTGTCCACACCAAGAACTATCAGGAAATGTTTTGACACAAGCCTCTGAAATACAAACTACAAATAGCCCAAAGCTACTAAAGGTCATTAACAAATCAGTAGGCCAAAAATATGAAAAAAATGAAGGGGTGACTGAAAATAACATGTGGAAAATCATGGAAGCTAGTTATTTTTTATTGAATCAAACAAATCCCAACATCCCTAAACCTTGTTGGTTATGCCTTGATATAAGGCCTCCATGAAGAGATGTAGGAATAACATTGACGGAAGTAACTGGGAACGGAAGATGTGTAGGTACAATCCTTAGTGAGAAGCCCCATCTATGCAGTATTACGGAGAAGGTTACACCAGGAAGTAGAGAAAGGTGGTTAATACCTGCAAACAATGCTAGATGGGTCTGCTCATCGATAGGTGTTACCCCTTGTTTATCACTTGAACTCTTTAATGTATCCCAAGATTTCTGTATACAGGTAATAATTGTACCAAGAATTCTATACCTTCTATACCATTCTGAAGAGTATGTATATACACAGCACATAGTAGCAGAGAACCACTTAACAAGAAGAGAACCAATCACAGCTATAACATTGGCAACGTTAATAATTTTGGGAGGCACCGGGGTGAACAGTCAATTACTGCCCTGGAAAAATCGGTACGGTCACTATCAGAAGTTGTTTTGCAAAATCGTAGAGGATTAGATCTGATGTTTTTACAACATGGTGGATTGTGTGCCGCCTTGAAAGAAGAATGCTGTGTATATGCAGACCACACTGGAGTAGTGAGGGATACAATGAGGAAGCTCAGAGAAAGATTAGAAGAAAGAAAGAAAGAAAGAAAATGAGGCTAAGCAGAATTGGTACGAATATTGGTTTAATTATTCACCCTGGCTTACAACTTTACTGTCAACAATAGCGGGACCTTTGTTGTTACTAATATTGAGTCTAACTTTTGGACCATGTATTCTTAATCGAGTAATCGCGATTGTAAAAAACCGTTTGGAGACAGCACATTTGATGCATATCAGTGCCAAATACGAACCCATAACCACGAGTGAGGATGCTGAATCTCTAACGCTCAGCAGACAGGCATACCAGGAATTAATGAACAAAATAACTACTAAAAGAAAAAGGAGGGATTGTGGTGTATGAAGCATGTTTGTTCATTATTTCCCATGGCTATATTAAGAAGGAACAAAGGGAGTCGCCAGGTGGCTGTAAGGACCTTGAGGCTCCCTGCCTGTTGCTGTCTCGGACGGAGAGTTGAGAGAACTTTGTGTAAATACTATAACTGCAAAATTGATAACCCACTGTCCTATCTGAAAACAAAACAGCATGACCGGTTAAGGAGGGAAAACACCACATACCAAGCGGAGGAAGACTACGGCCTTCATCCGTGCGACCACCAGAGGGACCGGAGACGACCCCCTAGCAACAGTCGACGCAGCCGCAGTACCAGGAAGGGGGGCTACGTAACCCCGGAAGAACCCGATGATAAAAGGGGACTGTGAAGGGGGGGGGGGGGTGCACGCCGTTTGAGGAGCACGGACTCCCCGGCCGCCCAGCGCTGTTTTGCTTGCTGATCGCTTACTCAATAAACTAAATCTTTCTGGCTAAAAGAGTAATTTATAACACCCGGTACAAAAAACACAGGGATCTCCTGGAAGGAGTCCAGCGGAGGGCCACAAAGATGATATGGGGCCTGGAGCATCTTCCCTATGAGGAAAGGCTAAGAGACCTGGGTCTGTTCAGCCTGGAGAAAAGAAGACTGAGAGGGGATCTTATTAATATTTACAAATATCTTAACTGTGGGAGACAGAGGGATTTGGCCAACCTCTTTTCAGTGGTTTGTGGGGACAGAACAAGGGGCAATGGCCAAAAAATGGATCACGGGAAGTTCCGCACCAACATGCGAAAGAACTTCTTCACGGTAAGGGTGACAGAGCACTGGAACAGGCTCCCCAGGAAGGTTGTTGAGACTCCCTCTCTGGAGGTATTCAAGGCCCGTCTGGACGCCTACCTGGGCAACCTGCTCTAGGGAACCTGCTTTGGCAGTGGGGTTGGACCCGATGATCTCCTGAGGTCCCTTCCAACCCCTACAATTCTGTGATTCTGTGATTCTGTGACCTGCACAAGAGATCCATTTTTTAGGAATAAAATAACAAGATGGACGTCACGTCATCAGATCCCAGTGGATGCGATCAACAAAATAACAGCTATGTCTCCACCAACTAGCAAAAAAGAAATACAAACTTTCCTAGGTGTCGTGGGGTTTTGGAGAATGCACGTTCCAAATTACAGTCTGATTGTAAGCCTGCTCTATCAAGGAACCCGTAAGAAGAATGATTTCAAACGGGGCCCCGAGCAACGACAAGCCTTTGAACAAATTAAATGGGAGATAGTTCCTGCTTCAGAAGTGGTCGGTACTGAAGCACATCTCCTCCTGGCACCCCGACTGCCGGTAATGGGCTGGATGTTCAAAGGAAGGACCCCCTTTACATATCATGTAACAGATGCTACACGGAGTAAGTAGGTTGAACTGAGTACTCAGTGGGCTCAGATAGGAAACCCTAGTCGCACAGGAATCCTGGAAGTGATTGTGGCCTTGACAGAAGGCAAATATTTTGGGATATCACTGGAGGAGGAGGTGGCCCGTGCTGAAGAAGCCCCACTGTACTACAAGCTGTCAGAAAATGAGAAGCAATATGCCCTGTTCACTGATGGGTCCTGTCATACTGTGGGAAAGCATCGGAGATGGAAGGCTGCTGTATGGAGTCCTACATGACAAGTTGCAGAAGCTGCTGAGGGAGAAGGTGAATCGAGTCACTTTGCAGAAGTGAAAGCCATCCAGCTGGCTTTAGATCAGGCCACCTGGTTAGTCAACACTAGGGGATCTGCCAACCGAGCTGGACCTGCCCAATCAAACCTGTTACATACTGTAGAAGGGGATAAAGTCCCTGTAGTGCTCGTAAAAAGCATGCTGAGGAAGACAGTCTGGGCTATTCCTGCCTCAGGCAAAGGCAAACCCATTCATGGGACTACTTTTGCTCAAGGACCTTGATGCACTTGGTGAGTAATGCAAAAGAATGGGGAGGTCCGGTGTGTACCTCAAGGGGATTTAATACTGGGTGAGAACAGCCCATGAGTAGAATTGTATTATGTTAATTATTATCTAATGCTGTTATGTCATCACTACCGTGATTGCTATATGTCAGTGTCCTATTAATGGTATCACTGTGATATTCAAGGAGAATGGAGATATTCAAGGCCCGTCTGGACGCCTACCTGGGCTACCTGCTCTAGGGAACCTGCTTTGGTAGGGGGGTTGGACCCGATGATCTCTTGAGGTCCCTTCCAACCCCTACGATTCTGTGATTCTGTGAAGACAGAGGTGAAAAAAACATTAGACATCTCTGCTTTGTCTACGTCCCTATTTGTGAGGTGACCATCCTCACTGAGTAACGGACCAATGTTTTCTCTGGTCCTCCTTTTGTTGTTAACAAAACGGCCTTGGTCTGCCTTTTTTTGGGGGGGTTTAGGGGTTGGTACCATTTACCTCCCTGCCAATATCCTTCGCTGCATTCGATCCACGCGAGGTCCTCGCTAAAATAGTCTACCTAGACTTCAGCAAGGCCTTTGACACGGGCTCCCACGGTATTCTCCTGGACAAGCTGGCTTGGACAGGTACTGGGTTAAAAACTGGCTGGATGGCCAGGCAGAGAGACTGGTGGTGAATGGAGTGAAACCAAGTTGGCGACCGGTCACGAGTGGTGTTCCCCAGGGGTCGGTGTTGGGGCCCATCCTCTTTAATATCTTTATTGATGATTTGGATGAGGGAATTGAGTGTGCCCTCAATAAGTTTGCAGACAACACCAAGTTGGGGGGGAGTGTTGATCTGCCGGAGGGTAGGAAGGCCCTGCAGAGAGAGGGACCTGGACAGGTTGGATCGATGGGCAGAGGCCAATGGGATGAGGTTCAACATGGCTAAGTGCCAGGTCCTGCACTTTGGTCACAACAACCCCATGCAGCGTTATAGGCTTGGGGCAGAGTGGCTCGAAAGCTGTGCGGAGTAAAAGGATCTGGGGGTGCTGATTGATACTCACCTGAACATGAGCCAGCAGTGTGCCCAGGTGGCCAAGAAGGCCAACGGCATCCTGGCTAGTATCAGGAATAGTGTAGCCAGCAGGACCAGGGAGGTGATCGTCCCCCTGTACTCTGCTGTGGTGAGGCCGCACCTCCAGTACTGTGTTCAGTTTTAGTCCCCTCACTAAAAGAAAGACATCGAGGTGCTGGAGCGTGTCCAGAGAAGGGCTACGAAGCTGGTGAAGGGCCTGGAACACAAGTCTTATGAGGAGCGGCTGAGGGAAACAGGGTTGTTTAGTCTGGAGAAGAGGAGGCTCAGGGGAGACCTTAGTGCTCTCTACAACTACCTGAAAGGAAGCTGTGGGGAGCTGGGGGTTGGCCTGTTCTCACAGGTAACTAGTGATAGGACTAGAGGGAATGGCCTCAAGTTGTGACAGGGGAGATTTAGGTTGGAAATTAGGAGAAATTTCTTCTCAGAAAGAGTAGTCAGGCATTGGAACAGGTTGCCCAGGGAGGTGTTGGAGTCACCATCCCTGGGGGTGTTTAAAGAAAGGTTGGACGTGATGCTTAGGGACATGGTCTAGTGGGTAACATTGGTGGTAGGGGGTATTGGTGGTTGGGCCAGATGATCTTGAAGGTCTTTTCCAGCCTTAATGATTCTATGATTTCCAGCAGATGTCTGGGAAGTTGAAGTCTCCCATGAGAACTTCCTTCGGATTTAGTTTGGCAACATCCAAATTCTCCAAACTGATATTCAGGGAACAATATTTGAAGAAGATGTTTGCATTCTCAGCCCTTCAAATTGGTTCAACTTAGAAAAACACCCATTCTGGAGTTAGGGGCTTCTTCTGCAAAGATGACCATAGCTGTATAAATACTACAGAGCCATTAACAGGAAGTAAACTCAGGAGTGCACATGTATGTGTCAGTGACTGGAAAAAGGGGTGAGCTCAAGAGACAGTGGAAATTTTATAGAACTCTCAAAGGAAAACCCCTTCTGGAAGAAAGGACCTAATGGCTACTTGCACACTGACAATCTGAGAGGCCTATAGAAAGCTGCCTTTTTGAAGAGGTCAGTTAATACCTATGTCTCAGTCTTGCAACTCCTTTTATATTCTTTAAAAAGCATCTTACAATTCTGATCAGGCATGGCTAATAGTAGCGAAGTACCAGTGCCTTTATCTAAAAGGCAAATGTATTTTTTACTAATAGTATCCATAGTGTAATTTTATTTATGGAATAAATCGCAAAAGTATATCGTATTTACTGCAACTACAGACATATACTACTTTGTAAATTTTCCATACCTTTGTAAAATAAAGCTACCAATTGAATTAACAGTTACTCATCTGCGTTCAACAACAATTACCAGAAATGGCAAATAAGGAATTAAACTTTCTTTTTTAAATCATTTATTTAAAGTTCCCATCAGTGGCTATGGTGAATGAACCATTGTTTTACTTGACTGTAAAAAGATTAAGTACGTTTGAGGTACAAGGTTTTGTGTTTTGTTTTTTTTTTAACATCATTATATAAAATGCTTACCGGTGATATAGTAAATGTACAAGTTTTCATATTATTTGCCTTAGTAGCATTACCATACAGGCACTTCTCTACATATTCAAATTAACAGAATAATTCTGTAATAAGGCATACTTCATGCACACCATTAAAGAAAGGCAAATAAAAAATGTAGAGTTATGGAGCATGAATTTTGAATACATGTGTAATATGTGTATGTATCATTTAATCTCTATAGAGAAGATAGATACATTTTTTTCAACAACGTGCAGATCACATTTAATCATTTGCCAAATCTTCATTATGTTACTATCTTATAGTCATTTTCAAGTACCTATTATACTATATCAAATAAAATTTTCAGCTTTCTTTTGAAAAAAAAAAATATGTATGATACTTTTTTTTCTTGAGATAAAGAGGTCAGTGAAACACTCAGCAGTCTCCGAATAGTTTCCAGCTACCAGACATTGGTAAAAGATCTCATCACAGCAACTAAAGGGAACTTTCCTACACATCCTCATAGCTCTGATGGGATTTTAATCAAAAGGAAAGTATCAACGTGATTCATTTTCTACATGAACCTCATAGCATGGCTTTATTAAGATGAGGAAAACACATGCAAGATTTGAAAATAACATACTCATCTTCATTCTAGACTGGGAATGCTGTCCTATGTAGTCCAAATTATTTCAATAAATATTGTAATGTACTGTAACTTCTCACGGCTTCAGGAAAGCCCTGGATATCATGCAAGAAAGCGGTCCACATACACCATGGAAAGATGACTTCTAGCTTTCAGGCAGTCTCTTGGGCACTCATACAATATCTTCCTATAAATTTCTGGATCATGTTTAACAAAAATTCTGTAGCACATATTACATAAGTAAAACCACAACAGAAATATAAAAATAACTTGGGAAAAAAATAAAGCTTTTCACACTTATTCCTTCAGAGCTAAAAGTCTTCATAGGAGTAAGACAATAGAAAAGGCAACGTCATAAGGATATTTGACAGCCCTCAGTTATTAACCAACATTTTATGTAACAAGATGATTCATTATAGAAACCAGCAGCAATGAACTATGATTATACAAAGCAAAAAAACCCTGCCAATAAGTCACCTAGGCTTTACTGAACTCCCCCCCCCCCCAAAAAAAAAAAAAACATAGATTTTTGTGCATATAAAGCACATACAGTATGCTATATGTGCATTTGTCTTTTGTGGTTTTTAGACATGAACAAAAACTGTGCAATTATCTTAGGAAGGTTGACAGTGAAATTCTGCAAGTTGTTTAAAATTAAAGCAGTAACCCACACTGGTGATTCAAAGTTGCATGTTCTTCCTCTTCTATAACAAGTAAATAAAAAATAGAGCCATATACATGTTATCAATACATGTATTTATAGTTACACACTGATTCAGCAAGAAAACTTAGGTGAGAGCTAGTGTTAAATGTTCAGCCTCATGGTGTCACAACATTTCTTCACTTCAGTATATAAAGCCTAGAATTTGGGTCATAAAAAGACTGTAGATCCTTTGTTCCAGCGTGGAGTGCTCCATGCACTGTCACTTATCTAACGTGGAATGCTCACTCAGTCTTGTTCTGATCACTGCAGATAAGCAAAGACAAATACAGCAATGTAAATTTTGAACACTAATAGGAAGACAAGAAATTGTTAAACCCCATAAATATTAGCGCTGCTATGGTCAATGTTGGCTCGTGACAGACATATTTTTAATGTTTCACCTAGATGATTTCTCTAACAATACACAAATAAAAACATGAATCAGATATTACAGGACTACCTGTTACAGAAGGAACAAGTGATGAAGACTTGAAGTCTGACATAATAAAACCTAATACCTACCTAATAGAGGTAGCCTGCATCATGCATACAAAAGTGATTAAAAAAAAAAAAACACACTTACAGATCTTCCTCTAATACTAGAGCTACCAAATGCTACTGTGTAGCTGGAATTTGATGGTTTGATACTACAGTTATACATAACAAAGAGTCTACACTGTAAGATTGTAAGAGTCTACACACTAATAAAAACTAAGCAAAGCCTTACTTTGCCCAAAGGCTTATGTCTAACAGATTAAGATAGCCTCAAAAGTGTTTGGTAAATCTTTTTCTAATGTCACATCATCATTTAAATGCTGAAATAATTTTAGATGACCCCAATGACACGTACCATAAAAATACATCCATTAACTTCAGAAAGCATCATAAATGCAGCCCAGAAAGCCAACTGTATCCTGGGCTGCCTCAAAAGAAGCATGACCATCAGGTTGAAAGAGGTGATTCTCCCCCTCTACTCTGCTCTCATGAGACCCCACCTAGAGTACTGCATCCAGCTCCGGGGTCCCCAACACAAGAAGTACATTGACCTCATAGAGTGAGTCTAGAGGAGGGCCACGAGGATGATCAAAGGGCTGGAACACTTCCTATGAAGACAGGCTGAAGGAGTTGGGGTTGTTCATCCTGGAGAAGAGAAGGCTCTGGGGAGACCTACCTTATAGCAGTCTTCCAATACCTAAAGGGGGCCTACAGGAAAGCTGGGGAGGGACTCGTTATTAGGGAGTGTAGTGATAGGACAAGGAGTAATGGCTTTAAACTACAAGAGGGGGGCTTTAGATTAGATATAAGGAAGAAATTCTTTACTCTGAGGGTGAGGAAAGGCCCTGGAACAGGTTGCCCAGAGAGGCTGTGAATGCCCCATCCCTGAAAGTGTTCAAGGCCATGTTGGATGGGGCTTTGAGCAGCCTGGTCTAGTGGAAGGTGTCCCTGCCCATGGCAGGGGAGTTGAAACTAGAAGATCTTTAAGGTCCCTTCCAACCCAAGCCATTCTATGATTCTACGATTTAAATCCAAAAGCATGTGCCCTTTTCTTTCTTCGATTCACCAGAAAGACTGAAAATTTAAGGTACAGCCTTTTCAATATTCCAGTGATTGACACTGGTCTGTCAGAAAAGTTCCATTATTAATAAAAATCCTAGGTCAAAACTATTCTATCTATATAAAATATTACTTTGACTATCATTATATTCTATCAGATGTCCCAATATAATTATAATAAAATATATCAAAACCTCATGAGGCCTTGGAAAAAATTCAGTACATATTCTTTTTAGAACAAGTGTAAAACACCTGCAATAGTTGAATACTTTATGACAGAATGGTTTAAGTTGGAAGGGACCTCTGGAGGTTATCTGATCCAACCCCCTTCTCAAGCAGGGACACCTAGAGCAGGTTGCCCAGGACCATGTCCAGGTGGCTTTTGAAGATTTCCAAGGAGAGAAACTCCACAACCTCTCTGAGCAACCTGTGACAGTACTTTGTCACTCACACAGTAAAGAAATGATTCCTGATGTTTAGATGAAACCTCTTGTGTTCCAGTTTATGCCCATTGCCTCTTGTCCTGGTACTGGGCACCACTGAAAAGAGCTTGGCTCTGTCTTCACTGCACCCTCAACTCAGGTTTTTATAGACATTGATGAGATCCCCCCGAGCCCCCTCTTCTCCAAGTTAAACAGTCCCAACTCTCTCAGTCTCTCCTCATAGGAGAGGTGCACCAGTCCCTTGATAATCTTGGTAGCCCTCTGTTGGACTCTTCCCAGTATGTCTAAGTCTCTCTTGTACTATGGGCCCCAGAACTGGACACAGCACTCCAGGTGCAGCCTCACCAATTCTGAGTAGAGGGGAGTCCTTTTGTACTTACAGAATCATAGAATATCCCGAGTTGGAAGGGACCCATAAGGATCGTCGAGTCCAACTCCTGGCACCACACAGGTCTACCCAAAAGTTTAGACCATGTGACTAAGTGCACAGTCCAAACGCTTCTTAAATTCAGACAGGCTTGGTGCAGTGACTACTTCCCTGGGGAGCCTGTTCCAGTGTGCGACCACCCTCTCGGTGAAGAACCTCTTCCTGATGTCTAGCCTAAACCTCACCTGCCTCAGCTTGACACCATTCCTGCGGGTCCTATCGCTGGTGATTAAGGAGAACAGGTCGGAGACTGCCCCTCCACTCCCCCTCGCGAGGAAGCTGTAGACCGCGATGAGGTCTCCCCTCAGCCTCCTCTTCTCCAGGCTGAAGAGGCCAAGTGACCTGCCCAATCAAACCTGTTACATACTGTAGAAGGGGCTGAAGTCCCTGTAGTGCTCGTAAAAAACATGCTGAGGAAGACAGTCTGACACAGAACTGCACGCAGTACTCGAGGTGAGGCCGCACCAGCGCAGAGTAGAGCGGGACAATCACTTCCCTCGACCGACTAGCAATGCCGTGCTTGATGCATCCCAGGATGCGGTTGGCCCTCCTGGCTGCCAGGGCACACTGCTGGCTCATATTCAGCTTGCTATCAACCACAACCCCCAGATCCCTCTCTGCGGGGCTGATCTCGAGCGTCTCATTGCCCAGTCTGTACGTATAGCTAGGGTTGCCCCTTCCCAGGTGCAGGACCTGGCACTTGCACCTATTAAATTTCATGCAGTTGGTGATCGCCCAGCTCTCCAGTCTGTCCAGATCTCTCCGCCAAGGCCTTTTCACCCTCGACAGAGTGAACAATTCCTCCAAGTTTAGTGTCATTAACAAATTTGCTCAAACACCTTCTAGTCCTACAGCCAAATCATTTAAAAAAATATTGAAGAGGACGTCTTCCAGTTCTATATTGCATAAGAAAAAGATCATTAAGTATTCTTTAATTTTGCTTTCTACTTGTTGTACTACTTGCTCAATTGTGTTTTATATGTTATGAAGCCTAGTGTGCATATAAAATATTTTTATCAGTTGTGCAAAAACACAGGTTAATTAACTCTATCCTAGCTGAAACCAGGACATAGGTTCAGGCTATTAATCTTTTTATTTTACACTTAGTCTGTTGTCCAATACAAGGAGTAGTCTAATCTTTGCATGCAGTGCTTTTCCTTTCAAAAAAATAAATCTAGTAATTCAAGAAGTGTTAATCATGTGGATTTATTTGCTGCAACAAGTTTTAGTAGTCCCCTACCTTTTAGGTGAAAAGTTGTTAGTTTCCAGTATTTGTAGACATTACAGAGCAGTGGATACCTTATTTATACCTCTGTTTTTATTTGTGTGGGAGTGTGCTGGAATTTGGAAAGGTGAGGGGGGAGGGAGGGATGACAAAAGAAACATTATAGAATAATATTATAGCTTTAAAATAAAAATTCATTTCCTGTTCTGCTACCAATTTTCATGCACATTATATGGAATAAAAAAGAGGTATTCACATAGCTTGATTAAAACATATCAAATATCTGGCCTTTAAGAAAAGCATGCAATTGTCTAGCTAAGTAATTTTTTAATGAGTACTTTATAGTAGTTGAGTTTCTGCATCATCTTATTTTTTGGAGTGTAAGCATTTCCATCTTTTTTTCCAGTTTGTTAGCGTAGCAACCACATAACCACCAAGTGATTATATGAAGGTGCTTTATTCAGCGCTGGAAGCCGGGGCAGGTGCCCAAATCTGGCTTCAAGTCCCGTTACTTCCCAGCCGTTATTTATACATACAACATTGCGTCAGGTATACATATTCATTACAGGTTGCAACATCAGCCTCGCTTTTCATTCTAATTAGCTCCCCTCCCCTTTGCACATGCGTGGCGCACTCTGGTGGTCGTCCAGGTGGTCGTCCAGATGAAGTAAGGAGTCTTCCTCTTCGCTAAATTTTTCACCTTTCTCACTCGACGCATGCTCCCTCCGCTCCTTGATTCTGCTTCAACTCATTTCATCATTTCCAGGCCCTTATCCAAGGTCAGGTTGTACCTGTTCCCTCCCGGGGTTCCCCTCCAACGATTCTTTTGATTGTTCAATGTACTCCCTAAGTTTCCAGTATACATAGATTAATTGATAATGTAAGTACATTTAACAATGCTTAATTATACCATATGACCCATCACCTAAGAAACATTAATAAAACATCCATTCGATTCTCCCCAACACTAACAAGTTGGCAACTGCAAAGATGCCAGTGAAGCAGAATTAGCATGCTTTGCTCATGAGTTTTTTCTTCACTGCTGTTCCAATATGACTTTGTGTTGTGGTTTAACCCGGCCGGCAGCTAAACACCACACAGCCCTTCACTCACACTGCCCCCTCCCTCTCTGGGATGGGGGAGAGAAATGGGAAAGTGAAGTCTGTGAATTGAGATAAAGACAGTTTATTAAGACAGGAAAATAATAATAACAATAATAATAATAATAGTACTACTAATAAGAGTAGTAATATTACTACCACCCCGGCTAGCCACCCCTATATATTGTTTAGCATGACGTCAGATGGTATGGAATACCCCTTTGGCCAGTTTGGGTCAGCTGTCCTGGGTCTGTCCCCTCCCAGCTCCTGCTGCATGCCCAGCCTGCTCGCTGGCAGGACAGTGTGAGAAGCTGAGAAGTCCTTGGCTTAGTGTAAGCACTGCTCTGCAACAATTAAAACATCAACATGGTATCAACATTATTCTCATCCTAAATCCCAAACACAGCACCCTACCGGCAACTAGGAGGAAAATTAACTCTATCATAGCTGAAACTAGGACAAGGGAAAAGAAAGAGGGGAAAAAAATAAACAAGCAAAAGGTCACGTGGAAGCACAGAAGGCAGAAAAAATATTCTCTACTTCCCATCACTGAGCGATGTTCGGCCGTTTCCTGGGAAGCAGGGCCTCAATACGCGTAGCAGTTGTTTGGGAGGACAGACGTCTTCATACTTCCCCCTTCTCCTTCCCCTTTTCCAAATCTTATTGCTGAGTGTGACATCATATCGTATGGAATATCCCTTTGGTTGGTTTAGGTCAGCTGCCCTGGTGATGTCCCCTCCCTGCGTCTTGCCCAGCCCCAGCCTACTGACTTTGGGGGGGCTTGGAGAGAGCCTTGATGCTGTGCCAGCACAGCTCAGCAATAGACAAAACATTGGTGTGATATCAGGGCTGTTCTAGCTAGAAGTGCTGAGCACAACACTATATGGGCTGCTGCCAGGAAAGTTAACTCCATCCCAGCCAGACCCAGTACATGTACTAAAGCTGAATTCTACAAGAATTTCAGAAGTGATTATAACTTTTTCACTGGCAATATCTGGCCAACGTTTTCACTGGCAATATCTGGCCATACATAGAATTTGTAGAGGAAGCACTAGGCTTAATTTCAATGCTGCAATACTGCTTTATACAAAATATACAGTGACATAGACATTATTCGTGGCTCTAGTATAGTCACAGAGCTATTATGGGAGAATGATGTTGAGCTGTTAATTCCTCTGCATTGGAGTTAATGAAATGATTCATGTAGATGCTATGCCAGCTAATTATAGATACAAGCGTACATGCTGTGGCTCATTAGTATCTCAAGGACATTCAACAAGTTAGCTTTTTACCACCTGGGCTTTACTGAACTCCCCCCCCCAAAAAAAAAACATAGATTTTTGTGCATATAAAGCACATACAGTATGCTATATGCCCTATATACTGAACACTATGATACACTATGTACTGAATGCATTGGATATGCATTCACTTTTTTAGAGTTGGTCTGCCCCCCCCCCCCTTTGTTCAGCTTTTAAAATGCTCTTCATTAGATATTGGCTTTCAAGTCTTACAATGTGTTATAATTCTGCATAGAGATACCTGAAGTAATTTACTACACAGTGAAATAAAACAGTCTTCAGGTAGAAATAGTGAGTTTTGACAGTTTAGAAGTGCAAAGGAAGGATAGAAATTACTCATGAAGAATGAAGATAGAAGTTGAATCAAGAGTTTGGCTTTTGTTTCTGAAGGCCAGAAGTATCTGCTCGTTCTTAACCTTTGATAGAGAGCTCTACTGTCAAACTTCAGCTCTTGCACCAGATTTGAAGTATTAACTTGTGACTTCCAGTGCTGTAGTCTCCTGTCCAAGATGTAAGAAATGATTTGAAGGGGTGGTGTTTTTTTTTTTTCCTTTCAAGGTAGAAGAGATGGTACAAAACCATATCACTTATTCCTTACAAGATGTTGGAGGAGATGCCAATTGGCAGCTAGTGATAGAAGAAGGAGAAATGAAGGTAAACATTTGCTTTTTTTGCTTAATTGATATAAGATCATATGCTGTGAAGACAGATATTTTTATTCTATGAATACTGTAATTCAGCAAGTTATACTATTAAAACTTGAGAATATTAAAACTCTGAGAACAGTATTAAGTTAGAACTAGAATCCATCAGAGCTGCAGCTTCTAATAAATTTATTCATACAAAATACTACGCAAGTCTTGCAATAGCTTTGTCTTTGCAGATTCCTTCCTCATTCTCTCCTACTTAAAACTTGGTATCAGAATGTAAATTCAATGTATGAAAATGTTTTATGGTAGCAAGTTACTGTGCCAGCTACTTCACTGTGCTTGTGCAGATCCTTATACATAGTGGTAAATAAGGTAGGTTAATCTTTTTTTGGAGTAGAGATTCTCAAAATACCAGTATTTTGATGTGGAGTGCCATGTAAGAGCATCTGCACTGGTAGTTCCCAGAGAACACTGCCGTGGCAAATTATTCATGTGTTAGTCTTCTAGGTTTTTCTTTTAAGCTGATGAATTTTTAAACAATTAAAACATAGACAGTTTTGACCATTTCTGTTTTGAATTTCTTTCTTTGTGTTTGGCCATAGGTATACAGAAGAGAGGTGGAAGAGAATGGAATAGTTTTAGATCCTTTGAAGGCAACACATGCTGTTAAAGGGGTAACAGGACATGAAGTTTGCCACTACTTCTGGAATGTCGATGTTCGTAATGACTGGGAAAGTAAGTTTTTAAGTTTTGCATGTTTATCAGCAAGCATATTGTTTATAACATTGACCTAATATTTGTGCTTGCTTACTGATGGATTTTTTTCCCTTTTTTAGCAACAATTGAAAACTTCCGTGTTGTGGAAAACTTAGCCGATAATGCAGTCATCATTTACCAGACACATAAGGTAATAACATTTCACCTGTATACACACCTTACTGAGACAGTCTGGGGTATATGTGTTCTAATCTATTCTGAAATATCTTAATGGCTTAACGACTTAAAATACTGCTCAGAACAACAGTTCAGAACAAGTTCTCTATGAAGCTTCAACTTTGTCAATTTTTCAAACTGCCAGCAAGGCAACGGTCATCTAAAGCTAACTGAAGCAATAAATCAATACCGATTGCAAGCAGGAAACTCATATCACTGTACCACATGCTTTTTTGCAATAAAGCAAGTTACTGTTGACCACAATTAGTTAATATTTGCATTATGAGGTGGTATAATTTACAAGGCCCTACAGAGAGATCTTGATAGGTTAGGGCACTGGACAGTCGCCAACCATATGAAATTTAACAACAAATGCCAGATTCTGCACCTGGGATGGTGTAGCCCTAGATGTATATATAGATTGGAGGACAAGTGGCTGGAGAGCAGCCCTGTAGAGAGGGATCTGGAGGTTTTGGTTGATTTTAAGCTCAGTATGAGTCAACAGTGTGCCCTGGCAGCCAAAAGGGCCAACTGTATCCTGGGGCACATTAAGCACAGTATAGCTAACTGGCTGAAAGAAGTGATTGTCCCACTGTACTCATTATTGGTGTGGCCTCACCTCAAGTACTGTGTGTGGTTTGGGGCTCCTCAGTATAAGGAGGATATAAAAATATTAGAATGTGTCCAAAGGAAGGCACCAAAGATGGTGAAGGTATTAGAGGGCAAGACGTATAAGGAGCGACTGAGGATACTTGGTTTGTTCAGCTTGGGGGAAAAAAGAGGAAACTGAGGGGTGACCTTATTGCTGTCTACAACTTCATGAGGGGGAGCAGAGAGGAAAGTGCTGATCTCTTCTCTGGTGACGGTTGATAGGACATGAGGGAATGGCTTAAAGCTGCATCAGGGGAAGTTCAGAATGGATATTAGGAAAAAGTTCTTCACTGAGAGGGTGGTCAAGCACTGAAGCAGGCTTCCCAGGGAAGTGGTCATGGCCCCAAGCCTGTCAGTGTTTGAGAAGCATTTGGACAATGCTTTTAGATATATGGTTTAACTGTTAAGTTGCACTGTGTGGAGTCAGGAATTGGAGTCGATGATCCTCGTGGGTCCCTTCCAACTTGGGATATTCTATGATTCTAACTTGATTATGGTTCTTTTCCCCCTAACCAGTGCTGGTGTAGTTTTGATCATTTGAATTATAACTCAACAGTCGTAATGTAACAGGTTCAAAAAATAAAAATTGTGAATGAAGTGTACAGATTCATCTTTGATTTTGCATGATTCTAAGTATTAGTATACTCGAATATTAAAACAAATATATTTCTAATTTTACCAGTAATGCTGTTACCTTAAAAGAGCCATAACAGAGACTTTGATTTTGAATATGGCAGTTGTGTGAACTATATAGTGTTGTGGTAAAAACTAGACTTTTTCCCTGACTGTCAGGAAAATGGCTTCTGCATAGTTTCTTATTTTATTTTATCAGACACTTTGCTTCTGAAACTTTCTCTTAGATAATATCAGTTTACCATATCTGTCTTACTGAAGTAGTAGCTTTAAAACAAAATAATATTTGTTATAAATATCTCTTTCTCTTTTTTTCTGTCCCTCCATGTTTATGGAGACACAACTAACTGTATATGCATCTGTTTATACTTAACCCCTAGTTCAGTTTGTAGCTTACAATTAGTAAATGAAATGTGAACCTGATGTTGTGAGAACAGGGGGGGAACTACCTCTTTGTCCACTGAAAAAGTCATTGTGGCTTGACTCCCTGCCTTTCAAAGGCCTTAAACTTTTTTTTTTATTTTTTTTAATGAAACTGTAGTGGGTTTACTTGGCAAGGTTTGGGGGGGGGGGGGGGGGGCATAGTGGTAGCTTCTGCGAGAAGAATCCAGAAGCTGCCCCATGTTAGATAAAGGCCCCGCCACTGGCCAGAGCCGAGCCAATAAGCAACATTGTTTGCGCCTCTGTGAGAGTATATTTAAGAAAGGGAAAAAAAAAAAACTTCTGGGAAACAGCATCTGGGAGAGAGAGAGGAGTGAGAAACAGCCTTGCAGACGCCAAGGTCACTGAAGAAGGAGGGGGAGAGGTGTTCCAGGCACCAGAGCAGAAGTCCTCTGTGGCCTGTGGTGAGGACCATGGTGAAGCAGGTTGTCCCCCTGCAGTCCATGGTGTACCACAGTGGAGCAGGTGGACCTGCACTGAAGGAGGCTGCAGCCTGTGGAGGACCCCTGCCGGAGCAGATTCCATGCCGGACCTGTAGCCCGTGGAGAGGAGCCCACACAGGAGCAGGTGAACTGGCAGGAGCTGCTGCCTGTGGGGGACCCAGGTTGGAGCAGTTTGCTCCTGATGGATGGACCCCGTGGTACAGACCCATATCTGGAGCAGTTCTTGAAGAGCTGCTGCCTGTGGGAAGCCCACGCAGGATCAGTTTGGGAAGGACTGCATCCCGTGGGAGGGAACCCACGTTGGAGCAGGGGAAGAGAGTGACTGAGAAGGAGCAGCGGAGATGAAGTGCTATAGACTGACCGCAACCCCCGTTCCCCTGCACCACTCGGGGGGGAGGAGGTGGAAGATGACAGATGGGGGGAAGGTGTTTTTGGTTTCTTTCCTTTGATTCTCACTTCTCTAGCTTGTTAGTAAAAGGCAATAAATCTTACTGTCTCCCTACTGAATCTGTTTTGCCTATCATGATAATTCCATCCTTATATCAACCCTTGAGCCCTTTTTAACATATTTTCTCCCCCTTTGCCTTTGAGGGGGAGTGAGAGAGCGACTGAGGTGGAGCTCGGCTGCCCACCCGAGTAAAACTACCACAGAAATATAGTCATATAACCTGATAAGTGTCTGTACAATAGCTGTGTTCTTTGTTTCAGTTTTGAAAATTGCATGAATTTACTAGCTTGATGATTTTTTTTTACTTAAATAATGTCTGACCTTGTTTGCCTTGCCCTTTTTCTTTCCTTTATCTAAGGATAATAAGTACCTAATTTGCAAAATTGGAAAAGCTTATAATCAGGTGTTTCTCTGCAGAGGGTGTGGCCAGCTTCTCAAAGGGATGTGCTATATTTGTCTGCCATCAGAAAGATAACAGCATTCAGTGAAAATGATCCTGAAACATGGATTGTGTGTAATTTCTCTGTGGAACATGACAGTGCTCCTGTAAGTGTTATTTTTAATCTGTCAAGTTCTGAGTTTAAGATAACATTTTTATATTATGTGGTGATAGTGTTGCAATATTAATGTGGGGGTGGGGGTATGCAGAAATACAGTTTGTTTAAACCAGGTGATACAGTAACCTGATGGTGTTCTGAGCCAAAAGCTTTCTCAACATATCTCAACAGTTGGAAGATCCAAGGTGTTGCAGAAGAATGAAAGCAACATTTCTGGAGATGTGAAAACCTTTTACAGAACTGAGGTTATTTCGTATTGAATCAAATCAATAACTCTTCAGTATTGCCAGATATGGGAATAGAATCATGAAATCATTGTTGTGGTTTAACACGGCTGGCAGCTAGGCATCACAGAGCTTTTCGCTCACCCTCCCCCCCTCACTCTCTGGGATGGGGGACACAATCAGGAAAAAAATGAAAGCCTCAGTTCCGTCAAAGCATTTTTGTATGCTTCTTCTATTCTTCTCCTCTTCTCCATGTCCTGCAAAATTACACGATCATTTAATGCAGCAAGAATGAACTGGCTGATAATAGTAAATATGCCAGCCAATAAATGGAATAACCAGTATAGGTTTTTTTTCTAAGCAAAGATTACAAAGCTGCAGATTTTATTTGCATGAATGCATGATGCGTGCCCATATAAATGCATATATAATACAAAGCTTGGAAAGCTAGTTGTCTTGAGGATAGCTTTTTTAAGGTCATGTGGAAGAAACCAGATCAGCAAGCAAAAACTGGCATCTAGTTTAAACATAGCTATTCATGGTTTGTTGAGGGTCAGACTTGGTACCTGACTGACAGTTTATATAAATCTCCTTGACTGTTGTGGTTTAACAGGGCTGGCAGCAAAGCACCACTCAGACATTTGCTCACCCTCCCCCCCCACAGTGGGATGGGGGAGAGAATCGAAAAAAAGTGAAACCTTGTGGGTTGAGATAAAGACAGTTTATTAGGACAGAAACAAAAATAAAATAATAATAATGATAATAGTGCTACTACTAATAATGTGTACAAAACAAGTGATGCACAATGCAGTTGCTCACCACCCGCTGACCAATGTCCAGCCTATCCCCGAGCAGCCAGTCCCCCACACCCCAGCCAGCCCCCCCATATTAATTGTTCAGCATGATATCATATGGTATGGAATACCCCTTTGGCCAGTTTGAGTCAGCTGTCCTGGGTCTGTCCCCTCCCAGCTCCTGCTGCATGCCCAGCCTGCTCGCTGGCAGGACAGTGTGAGAAGCTGAGAAGTCCTTGGCTTAGTGTAAGCACTGCTCTGCAACAATTAAAACATCAGCATGGTATCAACATTATTCTCATCCTAAATCCCAATCACAGCACCCTACCGGCAACTAGGAGGAAAATTAACTCTATCCTAGCCAAAACCAGGACATTGACACAGATGCTTGGGCAGTGATAACAAACGGTGAATAGTAAGACTGGTAAAAAGCTAACTTGTTGAATGTCCTTGAGATACTAATGAGCCACAGCATGTACGCTTGTATCTATAATTAGCTGGCATAGCATCTACATGAATCATTTCATTAACTCCAATGCAGAGGAATTAACAGCTCAACATCATTCTCCCATAATAGCTCTGTGACTATACTAGAGCCACGAATAATGTCTATGTCACTGTATATTTTGTATAAAGCAGTATTGCAGCATTGAAATTAAGCCTAGTGCTTCCTCTACAAATTCTATGTATGGCCAGATATTGCCAGTGAAAACGTTGGCCAGACATTGCCAGTGAAAAAGTTATAATCACTTCTGAAATTCTTGTAGAATTCAGCTTTAGTACATGTACTGGGTCTGGCTGGGATGGAGTTAACTTTCCTGGCAGCAGCCCATATAGTGTTGTGCTCAGCACTTCTAGCTAGAACAGCCCTGATATCACACCAATGTTTTGTCTATTGCTGAGCTGTGCTGGCACAGCATCAAGGCTCTCTCCAAGCCCCCCCAAAGTCAGTAGGCTGGGGCTGGGCAAGACGCAGGGAGGGGACATCACCAGGGCAGCTGACCTAAACCAACCAAAGGGATATTCCATACGATATGATGTCACACTCAGCAATAAGATTTGGAAAAGGGGAAGGAGAAGGGGGAAGTATGAAGACGTCTGTCCTCCCAAACAACTGCTACGCGTATTGAGGCCCTGCTTCCCAGGAAACGGCCGAACATCGCTCAGTGATGGGAAGTAGAGAATATTTTTTCTGCCTTCTGTGCTTCCACGTGACCTTTTGCTTGTTTATTTTTTTCCCCTCTTTCTTTTCCCTTGTCCTAGTTTCAGCTATGATAGAGTTAATTTTCCTCCTAGTTGCCGGTAGGGTGCTGTGTTTGGGATTTAGGATGAGAATAATGTTGATACCATGTTGATGTTTTAATTGTTGCAGAGCAGTGCTTACACTAAGCCAAGGACTTCTCAGCTTCTCACACTGTCCTGCCAGCGAGCAGGCTGGGCATGCAGCAGGAGCTGGGAGGGGACAGACCCAGGACAGCTGACCCAAACTGGCCAAAGGGGTATTCCATACCATCTGACGTCATGCTAAACAATATATAGGGGTGGCTAGCCGGGGTGGTAGTAATATTACTACTCTTATTAGTAGTACTATTATTATTATTATTGTTATTATTATTTTCCTGTCTTAATAAACTGTCTTTATCTCAATTCACAGACTTCACTTTCCCATTTCTCTCCCCCATCCCAGAGAGGGAGGGGGCAGTGTGAGTGAAGGGCTGTGTGGTGTTTAGCTGCCGGCCGGGTTAAACCACAACACAAAGTCATATTGGAACAGCAGTGAAGAAAAAACTCATGAGCAAAGCATGCTAATTCTGCTTCACTGGCATCTTTGCAGTTGCCAACTGGAAAAAAAGATGGAAATGCTTACACTCCAAAAAATAAGATGATGCAGAAACTCAACTACTATAAAGTACTCATTAAAAAATTACTTAGCTAGACAATTGCATGCTTTTCTTAAAGGCCAGATATTTGATATGTTTTAATCAAGCTATGTGAATACCTCTTTTTTATTCCATATAATGTGCATGAAAATTGGTAGCAGAACAGGAAATGAATTTTTATTTTAAAGCTATAATATTATTCTATAATGTTTCTTTTGTCATCCCTCCCTCCCCCCTCACCTTTCCAAATTCCAGCACACTCCCACACAAATAAAAACAGAGGTATAAATAAGGTATCCACTGCTCTGTAATGTCTACAAATACTGGAAACTAACAACTTTTCACCTAAAAGGTAGGGGACTACTAAAACTTGTTGCAGCAAATAAATCCACATGATTAACACTTCTTGAATTACTAGATTTATTTTTTTGAAAGGAAAAGCACTGCATGCAAAGATTAGACTACTCCTTGTATTGGACAACAGACTAAGTGTAAAATAAAAAGATTAATAGCCTGAACCTATGTCCTGGTTTCAGCTAGGATAGAGTTAATTAACCTGTGTTTTTGCACAACTGATAAAAATATTTTATATGCACACTAGGCTTCATAACATATAAAACACAATTGAGCAAGTAGTACAACAAGTAGAAAGCAAAATTAAAGAATACTTAATGATCTTTTTCTTATGCAATATAGAACTGGAAGACGTCCTCTTCAATATTTTTTTAAATGATTTGGCTGTAGGACTAGAAGGTGTTTGAGCAAATTTGTTAATGACACTAAACTTGGAGGAATTGTTCACTCTGTCGAGGGTGAAAAGGCCTTGGCGGAGAGATCTGGACAGACTGGAGAGCTGGGCGATCACCAACTGCATGAAATTTAATAGGTGCAAGTGCCAGGTCCTGCACCTGGGAAGGGGCAACCCTAGCTATACGTACAGACTGGGCAATGAGACGCTCGAGATCAGCCCCGCAGAGAGGGATCTGGGGGTTGTGGTTGATAGCAAGCTGAATATGAGCCAGCAGTGTGCCCTGGCAGCCAGGAGGGCCAACCGCATCCTGGGATGCATCAAGCACGGCATTGCTAGTCGGTCGAGGGAAGTGATTGTCCCGCTCTACTCTGCGCTGGTGCGGCCTCACCTCGAGTACTGCGTGCAGTTCTGTGTCAGACTGTCTTCCTCAGCATGTTTTTTACGAGCACTACAGGGACTTCAGCCCCTTCTACAGTATGTAACAGGTTTGATTGGGCAGGTCACTTGGCCTCTTCAGCCTGGAGAAGAGGAGGCTGAGGGGAGACCTCATCGCGGTCTACAGCTTCCTCGCGAGGGGGAGTGGAGGGGCAGTCTCCGACCTGTTCTCCTTAATCACCAGCGATAGGACCCGCAGGAATGGTGTCAAGCTGAGGCAGGTGAGGTTTAGGCTAGACATCAGGAAGAGGTTCTTCACCGAGAGGGTGGTCGCACACTGGAACAGGCTCCCCAGGGAAGTAGTCACTGCACCAAGCCTGTCTGAATTTAAGAAGCGTTTGGACTGTGCACTTAGTCACATGGTCTAAACTTTTGGGTAGACCTGTGTGGTGCCAGGAGTTGGACTCGACGATCCTTATGGGTCCCTTCCAACTCGGGATATTCTATGATTCTGTAAGTACAAAAGGACTCCCCTCTACTCAGAATTGGTGAGGCTGCACCTGGAGTGCTGTGTCCAGTTCTGGGGCCCATAGTACAAGAGAGACTTAGACATACTGGGAAGAGTCCAACAGAGGGCTACCAAGATTATCAAGGGACTGGTGCACCTCTCCTATGAGGAGAGACTGAGAGAGTTGGGACTGTTTAACTTGGAGAAGAGGGGGCTCGGGGGGATCTCATCAATGTCTATAAAAACCTGAGTTGAGGGTGCAGTGAAGACAGAGCCAAGCTCTTTTCAGTGGTGCCCAGTACCAGGACAAGAGGCAATGGGCATAAACTGGAACACAAGAGGTTTCATCTAAACATCAGGAATCATTTCTTTACTGTGTGAGTGACAAAGTACTGTCACAGGTTGCTCAGAGAGGTTGTGGAGTTTCTCTCCTTGGAAATCTTCAAAAGCCACCTGGACATGGTCCTGGGCAACCTGCTCTAGGTGTCCCTGCTTGAGAAGGGGGTTGGATCAGATAACCTCCAGAGGTCCCTTCCAACTTAAACCATTCTGTCATAAAGTATTCAACTATTGCAGGTGTTTTACACTTGTTCTAAAAAGAATATGTACTGAATTTTTTCCAAGGCCTCATGAGGTTTTGATATATTTTATTATAATTATATTGGGACATCTGATAGAATATAATGATAGTCAAAGTAATATTTTATATAGATAGAATAGTTTTGACCTAGGATTTTTATTAATAATGGAACTTTTCTGACAGACCAGTGTCAATCACTGGAATATTGAAAAGGCTGTACCTTAAATTTTCAGTCTTTCTGGTGAATCGAAGAAAGAAAAGGGCACATGCTTTTGGATTTAAATCGTAGAATCATAGAATGGCTTGGGTTGGAAGGGACCTTAAAGATCTTCTAGTTTCAACTCCCCTGCCATGGGCAGGGACACCTTCCACTAGACCAGGCTGCTCAAAGCCCCATCCAACATGGCCTTGAACACTTTCAGGGATGGGGCATTCACAGCCTCTCTGGGCAACCTGTTCCAGGGCCTTTCCTCACCCTCAGAGTAAAGAATTTCTTCCTTATATCTAATCTAAAGCCCCCCTCTTGTAGTTTAAAGCCATTACTCCTTGTCCTATCACTACACTCCCTAATAACGAGTCCCTCCCCAGCTTTCCTGTAGGCCCCCTTTAGGTATTGGAAGACTGCTATAAGGTAGGTCTCCCCAGAGCCTTCTCTTCTCCAGGATGAACAACCCCAACTCCTTCAGCCTGTCTTCATAGGAAGTGTTCCAGCCCTTTGATCATCCTCGTGGCCCTCCTCTAGACTCACTCTATGAGGTCAATGTACTTCTTGTGTTGGGGACCCCGGAGCTGGATGCAGTACTCTAGGTGGGGTCTCATGAGAGCAGAGTAGAGGGGGAGAATCACCTCTTTCAACCTGATGGTCATGCTTCTTTTGAGGCAGCCCAGGATACAGTTGGCTTTCTGGGCTGCATTTATGATGCTTTCTGAAGTTAATGGATGTATTTTTATGGTACGTGTCATTGGGGTCATCTAAAATTATTTCAGCATTTAAATGATGATGTGACATTAGAAAAAGATTTACCAAACACTTTTGAGGCTATCTTAATCTGTTAGACATAAGCCTTTGGGCAAAGTAAGGCTTTGCTTAGTTTTTATTAGTGTGTAGACTCTTACAATCTTACAGTGTAGACTCTTTGTTATGTATAACTGTAGTATCAAACCATCAAATTCCAGCTACACAGTAGCATTTGGTAGCTCTAGTATTAGAGGAAGATCTGTAAGTGTGTTTTTTTTTTTTAATCACTTTTGTATGCATGATGCAGGCTACCTCTATTAGGTAGGTATTAGGTTTTATTATGTCAGACTTCAAGTCTTCATCACTTGTTCCTTCTGTAACAGGTAGTCCTGTAATATCTGATTCATGTTTTTATTTGTGTATTGTTAGAGAAATCATCTAGGTGAAACATTAAAAATATGTCTGTCACGAGCCAACATTGACCATAGCAGCGCTAATATTTATGGGGTTTAACAATTTCTTGTCTTCCTATTAGTGTTCAAAATTTACATTGCTGTATTTGTCTTTGCTTATCTGCAGTGATCAGAACAAGACTGAGTGAGCATTCCACGTTAGATAAGTGACAGTGCATGGAGCACTCCACGCTGGAACAAAGGATCTACAGTCTTTTTATGACCCAAATTCTAGGCTTTATATACTGAAGTGAAGAAATGTTGTGACACCATGAGGCTGAACATTTAACACTAGCTCTCACCTAAGTTTTCTTGCTGAATCAGTGTGTAACTATAAATACATGTATTGATAACATGTATATGGCTCTATTTTTTATTTACTTGTTATAGAAGAGGAAGAACATGCAACTTTGAATCACCAGTGTGGGTTACTGCTTTAATTTTAAACAACTTGCAGAATTTCACTGTCAACCTTCCTAAGATAATTGCACAGTTTTTGTTCATGTCTAAAAACCACAAAAGACAAATGCACATATAGCATACTGTATGTGCTTTATATGCACAAAAATCTATGTTTTTTTTTTTGGGGGGGGGGGGAGTTCAGTAAAGCCTAGGTGACTTATTGGCAGGGTTTTTTTGCTTTGTATAATCATAGTTCATTGCTGCTGGTTTCTATAATGAATCATCTTGTTACATAAAATGTTGGTTAATAACTGAGGGCTGTCAAATATCCTTATGACGTTGCCTTTTCTATTGTCTTACTCCTATGAAGACTTTTAGCTCTGAAGGAATAAGTGTGAAAAGCTTTATTTTTTTCCCAAGTTATTTTTATATTTCTGTTGTGGTTTTACTTATGTAATATGTGCTACAGAATTTTTGTTAAACATGATCCAGAAATTTATAGGAAGATATTGTATGAGTGCCCAAGAGACTGCCTGAAAGCTAGAAGTCATCTTTCCATGGTGTATGTGGACCGCTTTCTTGCATGATATCCAGGGCTTTCCTGAAGCCGTGAGAAGTTACAGTACATTACAATATTTATTGAAATAATTTGGACTACATAGGACAGCATTCCCAGTCTAGAATGAAGATGAGTATGTTATTTTCAAATCTTGCATGTGTTTTCCTCATCTTAATAAAGCCATGCTATGAGGTTCATGTAGAAAATGAATCACGTTGATACTTTCCTTTTGATTAAAATCCCATCAGAGCTATGAGGATGTGTAGGAAAGTTCCCTTTAGTTGCTGTGATGAGATCTTTTACCAATGTCTGGTAGCTGGAAACTATTCGGAGACTGCTGAGTGTTTCACTGACCTCTTTATCTCAAGAAAAAAAAGTATCATACATATTTTTTTTTTTCAAAAGAAAGCTGAAAATTTTATTTGATATAGTATAATAGGTACTTGAAAATGACTATAAGATAGTAACATAATGAAGATTTGGCAAATGATTAAATGTGATCTGCACGTTGTTGAAAAAAATGTATCTATCTTCTCTATAGAGATTAAATGATACATACACATATTACACATGTATTCAAAATTCATGCTCCATAACTCTACATTTTTTATTTGCCTTTCTTTAATGGTGTGCATGAAGTATGCCTTATTACAGAATTATTCTGTTAATTTGAATATGTAGAGAAGTGCCTGTATGGTAATGCTACTAAGGCAAATAATATGAAAACTTGTACATTTACTATATCACCGGTAAGCATTTTATATAATGATGTTAAAAAAAAAACAAAACACAAAACCTTGTACCTCAAACGTACTTAATCTTTTTACAGTCAAGTAAAACAATGGTTCATTCACCATAGCCACTGATGGGAACTTTAAATAAATGATTTAAAAAAGAAAGTTTAATTCCTTATTTGCCATTTCTGGTAATTGTTGTTGAACGCAGATGAGTAACTGTTAATTCAATTGGTAGCTTTATTTTACAAAGGTATGGAAAATTTACAAAGTAGTATATGTCTGTAGTTGCAGTAAATACGATATACTTTTGCGATTTATTCCATAAATAAAATTACACTATGGATACTATTAGTAAAAAATACATTTGCCTTTTAGATAAAGGCACTGGTACTTCGCTACTATTAGCCATGCCTGATCAGAATTGTAAGATGCTTTTTAAAGAATATAAAAGGAGTTGCAAGACTGAGACATAGGTATTAACTGACCTCTTCAAAAAGGCAGCTTTCTATAGGCCTCTCAGATTGTCAGTGTGCAAGTAGCCATTAGGTCCTTTCTTCCAGAAGGGGTTTTCCTTTGAGAGTTCTATAAAATTTCCACTGTCTCTTGAGCTCACCCCTTTTTCCAGTCACTGACACATACATGTGCACTCCTGAGTTTACTTCCTGTTAATGGCTCTGTAGTATTTATACAGCTATGGTCATCTTTGCAGAAGAAGCCCCTAACTCCAGAATGGGTGTTTTTCTAAGTTGAACCAATTTGAAGGGCTGAGAATGCAAACATCTTCTTCAAATATTGTTCCCTGAATATCAGTTTGGAGAATTTGGATGTTGCCAAACTAAATCTGAAGGAAGTTCTCATGGGAGACTTCAACTTCCCAGACATCTGCTGGAAATCATAGAATCATTAAGGCTGGAAAAGACCTTCAAGATCATCTGGCCCAACCACCAATACCCCCTACCACCAATGTTACCCACTAGACCATGTCCCTAAGCATCACGTCCAACCTTTCTTTAAACACCCCCAGGGATGGTGACTCCAACACCTCCCTGGGCAACCTGTTCCAATGCCTGACTACTCTTTCTGAGAAGAAATTTCTCCTAATTTCCAACCTAAATCTCCCCTGTCACAACTTGAGGCCATTCCCTCTAGTCCTATCACTAGTTACCTGTGAGAACAGGCCAACCCCCAGCTCCCCACAGCTTCCTTTCAGGTAGTTGTAGAGAGCACTAAGGTCTCCCCTGAGCCTCCTCTTCTCCAGACTAAACAACCCTGTTTCCCTCAGCCGCTCCTCATAAGACTTGTGTTCCAGGCCCTTCACCAGCTTCGTAGCCCTTCTCTGGACATGCTCCAGCACCTCGATGTCTTTCTTTTAGTGAGGGGACTAAAACTGAACACAGTACTGGAGGTGCGGCCTCACCACAGCAGAGTACAGGGGGACGATCACCTCCCTGGTCCTGCTGGCTACACTATTCCTGATACTAGCCAGGATGCCGTTGGCCTTCTTGGCCACCTGGGCACACTGCTGGCTCATGTTCAGGTGAGTATCAATCAGCACCCCCAGATCCTTTTACTCCGCACAGCTTTCGAGCCACTCTGCCCCAAGCCTATAACGCTGCATGGGGTTGTTGTGACCAAAGTGCAGGACCTGGCACTTAGCCATGTTGAACCTCATCCCATTGGCCTCTGCCCATCGATCCAACCTGTCCAGGTCCCTCTCTCTGCAGGGCCTTCCTACCCTCCGGCAGATCAACACTCCCCCCCAACTTGGTGTTGTCTGCAAACTTATTGAGGGCACACTCAATTCCCTCATCCAAATCATCAATAAAGATATTAAAGAGGATGGGCCCCAACACCGACCCCTGGGGAACACCACTCGTGACCGGTCGCCAACTTGGTTTCACTCCATTCACCACCAGTCTCTCTGCCTGGCCATCCAGCCAGTTTTTAACCCAGTACCTGTCCAAGCCAGCTTGTCCAGGAGAATACCGTGGGAGCCCGTGTCAAAGGCCTTGCTGAAGTCTAGGTAGACTATTTTAGCGAGGACCTCGCGTGGATCGAATGCAGCGAAGGATATTGGCAGGGAGGTAAATGGTACCAACCCCTAAACCCCCCCAAAAAAAGGCAGACCAAGGCCGTTTTGTTAACAACAAAAGGAGGACCAGAGAAAACATTGGTCCGTTACTCAGTGAGGATGGTCACCTCACAAATAGGGACGTAGACAAAGCAGAGATGTCTAATGTTTTTTTCACCTCTGTCTTCACAGAATCACAGAATCGTAGGGGTTGGAAGGGACCTCAAGAGATCATCGGGTCCAACCCCCCTACCAAAGCAGGTTCCCTAGAGCAGGTAGCCCAGGTAGGCGTCCAGACGGGCCTTGAATATCTCCATTCTCCTTGAATATCACAGTGATACCATTAATAGGACACTGACATATAGCAATCACGGTAGTGATGACATAACAGCATTAGATAATAATTAACATAATACAATTCTACTCATGGGCTGTTCTCACCCAGTATTAAATCCCCTTGAGGTACACACCGGACCTCCCCATTCTTTTGCATTACTCACCAAGTGCATCAAGGTCCTTGAGCAAAAGTAGTCCCATGAATGGGTTTGCCTTTGCCTGAGGCAGGAATAGCCCAGACTGTCTTCCTCAGCATGCTTTTTACGAGCACTACAGGGACTTTATCCCCTTCTACAGTATGTAACAGGTTTGATTGGGCAGGTCCAGCTCGGTTGGCAGATCCCCTAGTGTTGACTAACCAGGTGGCCTGATCTAAAGCCAGCTGGATGGCTTTCACTTCTGCAAAGTGACTCGATTCACCTTCTCCCTCAGCAGCTTCTGCAACTTGTCATGTAGGACTCCATACAGCAGCCTTCCATCTCCGATGCTTTCCCACAGTATGACAGGACCCATCAGTGAACAGGGCATATTGCTTCTCATTTTCTGACAGCTTGTAGTACAGTGGGGCTTCTTCAGCACGGGCCACCTCCTCCTCCAGTGATATCCCAAAATATTTGCCTTCTGTCAAGGCCACAATCACTTCCAGGATTCCTGTGCGACTAGGGTTTCCTATCTGAGCCCACTGAGTGCTCAGTTCAACCTACTTACTCCGTGTAGCATCTGTTACATGATATGTAAAGGGGGTCCTTCCTTTGAACATCCAGCCCATTACCGGCAGTCGGGGTGCCAGGAGGAGATGTGCTTCAGTACCGACCACTTCTGAAGCAGGAACTATCTCCCATTTAATTTGTTCAAAGGCTTGTCGTTGCTCGGGGCCCCGTTTGAAATCATTCTTCTTACGGGTTCCTTGATAGAGCAGGCTTACAATCAGACTGTAATTTGGAACGTGCATTCTCCAAAACCCCACGACACCTAGGAAAGTTTGTATTTCTTTTTTGCTAGTTGGTGGAGACATAGCTGTTATTTTGTTGATCGCATCCACTGGGATCTGATGACGTGACGTCCATCTTGTTATTTTATTCCTAAAAAATGGATCTCTTGTGCAGGTCACAGAATCACAGAATCACAGAATTGTAGGGGTTGGAAGGGACCTCAGGAGATCATCGGGTCCAACCCCACTGCCAAAGCAGGTTCCCTAGAGCAGGTTGCCCAGGTAGGCGTCCAGACGGGCCTTGAATACCTCCAGAGAGGGAGTCTCAACAACCTTCCTGGGCAGCCTGTTCCAGTGCTCTGTCACCCTTACCGTGAAGAAGTTCTTTCGCATGTTGGTGCGGAACTTCCCGTGATCCATTTTTTGGCCATTGCCCCTTGTTCTGTCCCCACAAACCACTGAAAAGAGGTTGGCCAAATCCCTCTGTCTCCCACAGTTAAGATATTTGTAAACATTAATAAGATCCCCTCTCAGTCTTCTTTTCTCCAGGCTGAACAGACCCAGGTCTCTTAGCCTTTCCTCATAGGGAAGATGCTCCAGGCCCCATATCATCTTTGTGGCCCTCCGCTGGACTCCTTCCAGGAGATCCCTGTGTTTTTTGTACCGGGTGTTATAAATTACTCTTTTAGCCAGAAAGATTTAGTTTATTGAGTAAGCGATCAGCAAGCAAAACAGCGCTGGGCGGCCGGGGAGTCCGTGCTCCTCAAACGGCGTGCACCCCCCCCCCCCTTCACAGTCCCCTTTTATCATCGGGTTCTTCCGGGGTTACGTAGCCCCCCTTCCTGGTACTGCGGCTGCGTCGACTGTTGCTAGGGGGTCGTCTCCGGTCCCTCTGGTGGTCGCACGGATGAAGGCCGTAGTCTTCCTCCGCTTGGTATGTGGTGTTTTCCCTCCTTAACCGGTCATGCTGTTTTGTTTTCAGATAGGACAGTGGGTTATCAATTTTGCAGTTATAGTATTTACACAAAGTTCTCTCAACTCTCCGTCCGAGACAGCAACAGGCAGGGAGCCTCAAGGTCCTTACAGCCACCTGGCGACTCCCTTTGTTCCTTCTTAATATAGCCATGGGAAATAATGAACAAACATGCTTCATACACCACAATCCCTCCTTTTTCTTTTAGTAGTTATTTTGTTCATTAATTCCTGGTATGCCTGTCTGCTGAGCGTTAGAGATTCAGCATCCTCACTCGTGGTTATGGGTTCGTATTTGGCACTGATATGCATCAAATGTGCTGTCTCCAAACGGTTTTTTACAATCGCGATTACTCGATTAAGAATACATGGTCCAAAAGTTAGACTCAATATTAGTAACAACAAAGGTCCCGCTATTGTTGACAGTAAAGTTGTAAGCCAGGGTGAATAATTAAACCAATATTCGTACCAATTCTGCTTAGCCTCATTTTCTTTCTTTCTTTCTTTCTTTCTTCTAATCTTTCTCTGAGCTTCCTCATTGTATCCCTCACTACTCCAGTGTGGTCTGCATATACACAGCATTCTTCTTTCAAGGCGGCACACAATCCACCATGTTGTAAAAACATCAGATCTAATCCTCTACGATTTTGCAAAACAACTTCTGATAGTGACCGTACCGATTTTTCCAGGGCAGTAATTGACTGTTCACCCCGGTGCCTCCCAAAATTATTAACGTTGCCAATGTTATAGCCGTGATTGGTTCTCTTCTTGTTAAGTGGTTCTCTGCTACTATGTGCTGTGTATATACATACTCTTCAGAATGGTATAGAAGGTATAGAATTCTTGGTACAATTATTACCTGTATACAGAAATCTTGGGATACATTAAAGAGTTCAAGTGATAAACAAGGGGTAACACCTATCGATGAGCAGACCCATCTAGCATTGTTTGCAGGTATTAACCACCTTTCTCTACTTCCTGGTGTAACCTTCTCCGTAATACTGCATAGATGGGGCTTCTCACTAAGGATTGTACCTACACATCTTCCGTTCCCAGTTACTTCCGTCAATGTTATTCCTACATCTCTTCATGGAGGCCTTATATCAAGGCATAACCAACAAGGTTTAGGGATGTTGGGATTTGTTTGATTCAATAAGAAATAACTAGCTTCCATGATTTTCCACATGTTATTTTCAGTCACCCCTTCATTTTTTTCATATTTTTGGCCTACTGATTTGTTAATGACCTTTAGTAGCTTTGGGCTATTTGTAGTTTGTATTTCAGAGGCTTGTGTCAAAACATTTCCTGATAGTTCTTGGTGTGGACAGTTTGGCCCCACCTGTTGGGGGTTCTTAATTTCTTCTTTCCTTATATGCAGTATCCCCTCCCCATTTAATTAGGCTCCAAATAAAAGGTTTATGAGGATACGCAGACCCAGGAACAGTGCAAATACTTACACCTATTACTATGTATCGCAAAAAGTGGATAGGGCCCATCTTTGGGGTTTTTACCTGGTCACGCAGATCCCCACCGTTTCACTCTCTGCCTCGCTTGTCAGTTCGGTTGCGGCGAACTACAAGGTGCGGGTTCTTCTCGGCAGCAGTAGTGCTCTTCAGGGGAGTTTCTCGGTTAGCTGCGACCTCTTGCCTGTTACCAATCACACAAAGCCCCCCTCCTCCCCCTTTTTACGATATGTAGACAGTGACAGTATATACTTATCGAGTCCGTTTTAGAGTAAGCTTTAAGTCATCAGGGTTTGCGACTGCTTCCCATTCGCTTGTCTGGATTGGGATTAGTCCCTTCACACGACTGGCATGCGTCCACCCCTTCTCAGCCGTCCGGATAGCAGTCTCTGTAGTAAGTAAAACAACATAGGGGCCTTCCCACCGTGGTGTTAAAGATGTTTCTTTCCATGTCTTAATTAGAACCTTATCTCCAGGTTGTATTCTATGGATTGCTATATCTAACGGGGGACGCTGTGCCACCAACACTTTCACTTGTAATTCCCTCCGTCTATTCATAAGTTGTATTAAATAAGGTGTTAATTGTGTGTCCTGTATCTGGGGGTGATCAGCTGGTATCTCTAGATCATAAGGCATACCGTATAGCATTTCAAAAGGTGAGATTCCGACATCGACTCGAGGCTGTGTTCGAATATTCAATAGTGCAAGTGGTAAACATTTCACCCAGGAGGTTTTTGTCTCCATCATAAGCTTCGTTAGTTGCTTCTTAATTTCCCCATTCATTCGTTCTACCTTTCCAGAGCTCTGAGGGTGCCACGGTGTATGATATTCCCAACTCGTCCCCAAGGCCTTCATAGTTTCTTTGGACACTTTTGATATAAAGTGCGGGTCTCGGTCAGAATCAATTGTTTCTACAATCCCATACCTCAGGATAATGTTTTCTAATAGTATTTTTACCACAGCTTGGGCCGTTGCCCTCGTTGTCGGGAAAGCCTCGACAAAATGCGTGAGATGGTCTACAATTACTAATAAATATTTGTACCTTCCCACTTTTGGAAGTTCTGTGAAATCCAATTGAATTCTGGCAAAAGGTCGGTGTGCTAATTCCCGACCTCCTAATACTCTTTCCCTCATTTGTCGGGCATTCACTCTTTTACAGACAAGACATTCATGCACAATTCATTTTGCTACATTGTATATTCCAATACACATATATTTTGTAGCGAATTGGTCCACTAGTGCTTGAGCTCCCCAGTGGGTGTTCTCATGAAACCTCCGTAGCACTCGCAGAGCTGCAGACTTAGGAAGCATTTCCCGTCCATCGGGCAATATCCATTTACCCCCCATCTATTTCTTCTATGCCCATTTGAGCCATTTTATCCTTTTCTGGCTGCGTAAAACAGAGTAATGTATATATGGGTCCGTGTAAATAACGATGGCAATGTGACTTTTTCCCCTCCTCCTTTTCCCAGGACAAGCAACTACATTGTATAGCATCAAAGCCGAAATCCTTCCAACAGGCATCACATGGAAATTCCTTTAAGTTTTTGCCACAGTCTGGGCAATTTTCCCTCGCTCTTATAGTTCTCATACTCATTAATGCTGTTCTTTTCGCCTCCTGATCCGCCAGGTTATTACCCCTAACCTGAGGGGTAAGGCCCCTCTGATGTACTTTTATATGTACTACAGCAATGTCCTTAGGTTCTCTAATAGCTTGTAGGACCTGGGCAATTAATTCCTGATGTATTAAACCCTTTCCTTGTGAATTGATGAGCCCTCTTTCTTCCCATATTTTACCAAATGTATGTATTACCCCATAAGCATATTTTGAATCTGTATATATATTGTGCCACTTTTATTCTTTAACAATTTTAGGGCTCGCAAGATGGCATATAGTTCACAAGCTTGGGCCGACCAGCTAGGGCTCAGGGGTCCAGATTCTACTATCTCAAATGTTTTCCCATTTACCAGCGCATACCCTGATTTTCGTTTCCCTTCAACTATTCTTGAGGAACCATCTACATATATTTGTTCACCGACAGGTAATTCCACTTCTTCTAAATCAGGTCTTAATTTTGTTTGCTCTTCTATATTTCGGAAGCAATTATGACCTAAGGGCCCATCTGGTTCCCCATAAAGAAATTGAGCAGGGTTCTGTAGTGAGGTTGTTTCTAGTGTTAATTTTGGAGATGAGATTAATATTCCTTCATATTTCAATAAACTGGCATCAGTGATCCATTTTTCTGCCTTTTGTTGCAGTACTCCACGTATATTGTGTGGAGATATTACTTTGATTTCCCCTCTGAAAGTGATTTTTTGTGCTTCCTCTACCAGTAAGGCGGCAGCCACCACTACTTGCAAACAATTTGGCCACCCCCGGCTAACTGAGTCTAATAATTTAGACAAATAGGCCACAGGTTTTTTACTCCCTGCCCATTCTTGGGCCAGCACTCCGTATGCCGTGCCTTCCGCGCTGTTCACGAACAAACAAAAAAACAAAACAAACAAACAAACAAAAAAAGGCCTCCACAAATCTGGCAAACTTAACACTGGGGGGCGTGCTAGTTCTTTCTCCTTCTCATTCTCTCTCCTGACAAACACTTTCTGCGCTTCTCTTAATAACACGTCCAAACCCCGATACCCCGATCCTGCCAATCTTCTCTCTTCTCTAATTTCTTCTAATTTCTTTCTAATTTCTAATATCCAGCCAGGATTTTGCTACGAATGAGTTTTCAGCAGGGCCTCTCCCACAGGAGTCCCCGGATCCGCCCCTGAATATAGCTGCAGGCTTTTACGCAGCCTCTCTAGCCATTCCGTCGGGGTTTCATCCCTCTTTTTTTCTTTTTTTTTTCTCTCTTTTTTTTTTTTATTTGTTGTTGTTGTTGTTGTTCACTAAAGGCCTTATTGATGTTGTGACCTCTCGGGACTGATTCCCTAATTAATAATGGTTCATAAATCTTGCATATGACCACGGTGTATGGGGTCCTGATTATTTCAATTAGGTCTCTGCAGTGGCCACTTAACATCTGCAGCTGGACCTTGCTGATGCTGTTGATCCCAGATTCGCATTCCCGCTCTCCTAATCATTCCCCTCTCTTCCGAGGTAAATAAAATCCCCAATATAGATTGTATCTCCTCCCACGTGTACACATTGGGTCCTAGGAACTGATCCACTCGCTCTGCTACTCCAAGGGGGTCTTCCAATAAATTTCCCATCTCTTTCTTAAAATCACGGACATCCCCAGAATGTGGGGACCGCCACATACCCCATTTCGGGTTGCGGGCCTCCCATAGATATTTCTCTCAATGGATACAGCCCCCCCACGCTCTCAGGTTTCTGAGATTTCTGTCTCCGTTTTCTAATTCGACTCCTAGTTACCGGCCCTTGATCGACATCACTGTCCGACTCCCCTGAAGACTGTGGGTTCGAAGGCCCTGGGGGGGGCCGTGGGCAGGACATAGGGAGGTGGTGATACCGGGACCTCCAATTCCCGATTCTTTTTCTTACGTTTCTCCTCCCCTTTCTCCTCCCCTCCTTTTTCTTTTAACGAATACAAATTAACTCGATCCCCCCAGCCCAGCCAGAAACTCGCATATTCGCATATTCGCTTTCTTCTAAACAAAAAGGTTCTTTGGCATTCACATAAACATTTAAGGCTTGACACACCCCGTTGTCGGACGACCCATACAAGGGCCAATAGAGACTGTCGCCTTGAATTTGCTGATCTCCCCAAACTTCAATACAATAATGAATCATTTTTACTTTGTCCTTTCCCCGCCTAGAAGGGGAATCACTCCAATTCTTAATCATTAACCCCAGTGGACTATCCGGGGGTATAGGGGGCAACCTAACCCCGCCCATGGGACCAGAAGGCTTACTCTTCTTCTGTCCCATCTTCCGGAGCGCCTTCACACACACACGCAGCCGCTTCCCCTTTGGTCGTGGCCCAGTCCCTCGCGGGATGTGGGAACCGCACTACTGAGGGGTCCGCACTCACTTCGTCCGCAATTGGACGTCTCACACAGACGCACTCTGGGATCACCAACCCCAACCGAACGGAACACGAGCCTATATTTACCCACCCCATGGGTCTTCGTTCGGCCTTCGTGCACAAAGATTACCTAGGGGTTTGCCGGCTTTATTTGCTTGCTGCCCGAAATTTAGGGTTCGTCGGTAGAGGGCCCGAACGGGAATAGTCCCGGCGAAGGCCGCCGAAATCGGCGGGGCGCCCCCCTCGATAGGCTTCCCGATCGACGTACCTCTATCCGAGTCACGGCACCAAATTTGTTATAAATTACTCTTTTAGCCAGAAAGAATTAGTTTATTGAGTAAGCGATCAGCAAGCAAAACAGCGCTGGGCGGCCGGGGAGTCCGTGCTCCTCAAACGGCGCGCACCCCCCCCCCCTTCACAGTCCCCTTTTATCATCGGGTTCTTCCGGGGTTACGTAGCCCCCCTTCCTGGTACTGCGGCTGCGTCGACTGTTGCTAGGGGGTCGTCTCCGGTCCCTCTGGTGGTCGCACGGATGAAGGCCGTAGTCTTCCTCCGCTTGGTATGTGGTGTTTTCCCTCCTTAACCGGTCATGCTGTTTTGTCTTCAGATAGGACAGTGGGTTATCAATTTTGCAGTTATAGTATTTACACAAAGTTCTCTCAACTCTCCGTCCGAGACAGCAACAGGCAGGGAGCCTCAAGGTCCTTACAGCCACCTGGCGACTCCCTTTGTTCCTTCTTAATATAGCCATGGGAAATAATGAACAAACATGCTTCATACACCACACCGGGGAGCCCAGAACTGGACACAGTACTCCAGGTGAGGCCTGACCAGGGCAGAGTAAAGGGGGAGAATCACCTCCCTTGACGTGCTGGCCACACTCCTTTTAATGCACGCCAGGATCCCACTGGCCTTCTCGGCCACGAGGGCACACTGCTGGCTCATGGTCAACCTGTTGTCCACCAGGACCCCCAGGTCCTTCTCCTCAGAGCTCCTCTCCAGCAGGTCGTCCCCCAGCCTGTACTGATACATGCAGTTGTTCCTTCCCAGGTGCAGGACTCTACACTTGCTCTTATTAAACCTCATTTGGTTTCTTCCTGCCCAGCTCTCCAGCCTGTCCAGGTCTCACTGAATGGCAGCACAGCCTTCTGGCACGTTGGCCACTCCTCCCAGCTTTGTGTCATCGGCGTACTTGCTGAGGGTGGACACTATTCCCTCATCAAGGTCGGCGATGAAGATGTTGAACAAGACCGGACCCAGCACCTACCCCTGGGAAACACCGCTAACACCAGTGATGGGCCCTGGAACACCCAGAGCCCTGAGTTGGAGGACTGTCACTGGTAATGATGAACTCTCATTCAACTCCAAACTTGTGCGGGATCTGCTGCTCCAGCTGGATGCATATAAGTCTCTGGAGCCCAATGGGATTCATTGCAGGGTACTCAGAGAGCTGGCTGATGTCTTCACGAGACCTCTCTCAATTATTTTTAAACAGCTGTGGGAATCTGGAGAGGTCCCAGTCAACCAGAAGGTGGCAAATGTTGTCCCGATTTTCAAGGACAAGAAAGGACTTTATTTTTAGCGAGGACCTCGTGCGGATTGACTACAGCGAAGGCTCCTGGCAGGGAGGCGGACTGAGCCTCCCTGTGGGATAGTGTGGGATAGATGAGTGGACAGAAAGGCGGGTTGAGAACTGGCTGACTGGCCGAGCTCAGAGGTTGGTGATCAGTGGTGCAGAGTCCGGCTGGAGACCTGTGACTAGCGATGTTCCCCAGGGGTCGGTGCTGGGTTCGGTCTGTGAAGACCCTGGTAACTGCAGGCCTGTCAGTCTCACTTCAGTGCCTGGTAAAATTATGGAGAAGATTATTCTGAAAAACACTTGAAAGACAACACAGTCATCGGACACAGCCAACACAGGCTAACAAGGGAAAAGCCCCGTTTAACAAACTTAATTTCCTTTTATGACAAGGTCACCCATCTAGTTGACCAAGGGAAGCCAGTTGATGTGATCTTTTTGGATTTCAGCAAAGCTTTCGATACTGTTTCTCACAGTATCCTTCTGGACAAAATGTTCAGTTTACAGCTAGACAAATACATAAAAAGACGGGTTAACATTTGGCAGACGGGTTGGGCTCAAAGGCTTATAGTAAATGGGGTTACATCAGGCTGGCAGCCAGTCATTAATGGGATTCTGCAGGGCACCATTTTTTGGATGCAGGACTGTAAGGTGTGTAAAGTAAGTTTGTGGATAACACTAAACTGAGAGGAGCTGTGGACTCCCTCATGGGTGGAGAGGCCTTGCAGAGACATCTTGACAAGTTAGAGGGCTGGGCAATCACCAACAATATGAAGTTTAACAAGAGCAAGTGCTGGGATCTGCACCTGGGATGGAGCAATCCTGTATATATGTATAGACTGCGGGATGAGAGGCTGGAGAGCAGCTCCGCAGAAATGGATCTGGGGGTTCTGGTTAATGGCAAGTTGAGTATGAGTCACTGGTGTACCCTGGTAGCCAAAAGGGCCAACCATATCCTGGGGTGCATCCAGCACGACATTGCTAGCCAGCTGAGGGAAGTGATTGTCCTGCTCTACTCTGTGCTGGTGCAGCTTCACCTTGAGTACTGTGTGCAGTTCTGGGCACCACAGTATAAGAAAGACATGAAACTATTGGAGAGTGTCCAGAGGAGGGCTACGAAGATGGAGAAGGGCCTAAAGGGGAAGACGTATGAGGAGCGGCTTAAGTCACTTGGCCTGTTCAGCCTGGAAAAGAGGAGGCTGAGGGGAGACCTCATCGCAGTCTACAGCTTCCTCACGATGGGGAGAGGAGGGGCAGGCTCCAATCTATTCTCTTTAGTGACCAGTGATAGGAGCCGTGGGAATGGTGTCAAGCTGCGACAGGGGAGGTTCAGTGGAGGTTCTTCCTGATGTCCAGCCTGAAGAGGGTTGTCACGTACTGGAACAGGCTCCCCAGGGAACTGGTCATGGCAGTAAGCCTGCTGGAGTTCAAGAAGCGTTTGGAGAATGCTTTCAGACATATGGTCCAAATTTTTGGGTAGACCTGTGTGGATCCGGGAGTTGTTCCTTATCGGTCACTTCCAACTTGGGATATTCTATGATTCTAATATACCTAGCAGAATTCCCCAGTTACAGCTACACCTCGTGTGAAGAATTATCTCCTTTTTGTTGTTGATTTCATTTGATGATGGCCTAGTTTTTTACTGTAAGAAGCACCTCACAAACATTAATCTTATCTATACCACTCAGGATTTTATAGCTATAACAGAGGCCTTCTGCCTCGCTAGTTATTCTCATTTTCAGACTGAAAAGTACTAGTTTCTGTTAGGAATGAGTAAGCAGACTATCCTAGCATATCTTTGAACATCCTTATCACTGGCTCTTTTTCAGTTCTGAAATTCTGGGGACAAAGGTGGACTCATTATTCAAAGTGTGTGCAGGCTGGTTTTATACATTGGCCTAATTATGTCTTTTGGTTTTGCTTCCTAGTACTTTCCTAATTTCCTTTTTTTTTTTTTTCATTTCTACTGCTGATTCAGTGGCAATGTCAGAGCAATATCTATTATAACCTCAAGATTAATTCCAGAGTAATAATGGGGAGTCCATCCTTTGGTAATCGGTACTGATAGTTTTTAGGTAAATATATGTCCTGGTTCCAGTTAGGACAGAGTTAAGTAGCTCATAGTAGCTGGTAGGGTGCTATGTTTTGGATTAGGATGAGAAGAGCGCTGATAACATGCTGATGTTTTAATTGTTGCAGAGCAGTGTTTACACCAGGCCAAGGACTTTTCGGCTTCTTGCTCTGTCCTGCCAGCGAGCAGGCTGGGGGTGCAGCAGGAGCTGGGAGGGGACAGACCCAGGACAGCTGACCCAAACTGGCCAAAGGGGTATTCCATACCATCTGACGTCATGCTAAACAATATATAGGGGTGGCTGGCCGGGGTGGGGGGGCCGGCTGCTCGGGAATAGGCTGGGCATCGGTCAGCGGGTGGTGAGCAATTGCATTGTGCATCACTTGTTTTCTTACACATTATTATTGTTAATACTATTACCATTATCACTATTATTATTATTATTGTTATTATTATTTTCCTGTCTTAATAAACTGTCTTTATCTCAACTCACAGGCTTCACTTTCCCGTTTCTCTCCCCCATCCCAGAGAGGGAGGGGGGAGGGTGAGCGAACGGCTGTGTGGTGTTTAGCTGCCAGCCGGGTTAAACCACAACAATATATTATATAAATATAAATAAATCTGGGGATGTCCTTATCCTGTCCCATGTCTGGGGATGTTGCGGGAAAGGAATTCACAGGTGGCTTTGCGCTGTTTCACATGTCCCTGAATTAGAGATAATGAGGAAATAAGCAGTAGAAACAAAAACTTGAGCAAGGTTGAGATAAATAACTTGGCTACAGTGTTAAAGATGAGCTTTGGGCAGTGGCCAATTGCTGGCTGGCTTGAGGCGCATGTCTGAGGGTCTCTAACCAATTGTATGACAGATTCGGGAGCGTGGTCACGGGGACCCCGTGGCTACGGGGAAGGTATATGTAGTGGTGAAAAAGGGCAATAAAGGTCTCCTGTTCAAGAGCCATCAGGAGTCCGTGTCTTTCATCCCTTCAAATGGTGACCCCAACGTGATTCGCGGAGGAACAGCGCTGCAAGGAGCATCTGAAGGGAACCCAGCCGAACGAGTCAAGCTCACAGCCAGACTGCAGCTTCAACCCCGGGACATCACCTGGAAGGCAGGCGAGTGGCTGGGCATTAATCATGGGAGCTAACCTCTCTGCAGAAGAAGAGGCCATAGTAAAACTATTAATGCAACTACTAATAAAAAGGGGAGTAAAATATGATCCGTATAAGATAAAACTACTGTTGAAATTTTTGCAAAAGAATGGGGCCCCGTCGAAGGTTTCGGCGGTGTTTGATTTAAAAACTTGGGAAAATGCTGGGACAACTATATGGGACGCTGCCTCGCAGGGAGATACAACAGCTGCTGAGGTGATGACGACCTGGTGCTTAGCAACTGAGACACTGAGATCATGGCAAGCGGAAAAAAGGGTACAGACAGCGGCCGCACAGGCTACGCAGGCGGGTGAAATAAAAAGCGGTGACTGCGTACCGCCAGAGAAAGCAAACCTGATAGACTTGGGAATAGAGGCAGAGACAATATCCCAACCCATGGTGGCCACTCTGCGCTCGATGCCATTGCGGCCATCAGCGCCGCCAGCGCCGCCGCCCGCCCCGCTGTCAGCTCCGGGCACCCGCCCGCCCGCCCCGCCGCCGGCTGCTGCGTTTCTCAGGTTTGAGCACCGCCCGCAAGCATCGGGCGCTGCCATGTTCCGCCTGCTGCTGCGCCCGGGCCCGCCGCTCCGCGGGCCCCCGCTCGCCGCCGCCCGCCGCCTCCGCTGCTGTGCCCTCGCCATCCCCCCCACCCCCCACCCCCGGGCCGGCCTCCACTCAGCCCGCCGGCCCCTCTGCTGGCGCTGCGGGCCGCCGCCGGCAGCTCGGCCAAGGATGTGGGTGGATCCCCTGAAAAGGCAGCCACAGATCTCAGCAGTGAAAACAAGAAACTCAATAAATCCCAGCAGCTGAAAAAAGTTTTCAAAGAATGTGGTGCTGTAGGGGTTTCATTCCATGTTGGAATTTCATTAGTATCTCTAGGAATCTTCTACCTGGCTGTGTCAAGTGGTGTGGATATGACTGCAGTTCTCTTCAAACTTGGTTTCAGTCAATCATCGCTGCCATCTAAAAGGGCTGCTGGTACAGGCACATTTGTGTTGGCATATGCTAGTCACAAATTGTTCGCTCCACTACGAATCAGCATTACTATAGTTTCTGTGCCATTGTCCGATACTGCTGGAAGATTGGTTTCTTTAAACCTCCTACCTATTGTAAGGAATAGTCCAGCAATTCGTGCCACTAAGGGGTGTGAAGGGTTAACATTGAGGCCTGGGTTTGGGCGAGAAGAGAACAAAGGGATTTCTTCAGAGAAAAACTGCTGACTTTGCACGGACGTGCAGTAACTTCTGACAGCCGGCCAAGAGACCACTAGATAAGGAGGAAGAATATGAGCCTCCCTGTCCGAGCGGCCCCCGAGAAACTAACAGAGACTGATAAGCAGGCGCACCTGGGAGGACTTCGGATTCGGGAAACCAATTATAATAACCCTGCCTCTTCTAGAAGCAGTAATGAATATGTATTAGCCTAGGAGCATAAAAACCGGCCGCCTTACGTAACAGCTGTGCGTCCTGGTGGAGCAGAGACTCCCGGCGCACCCAGCGCTGTTTGCTTGCCTCTATCCGTTTAATAAATTGTAAACTTTGATTGTAATCCTATTTGGGACCCAGTCATTTATAACAATTGGGGGCTCGTCCGGGATGGTCTTGGTTCCTGAATTCTGACTTGATCTAGGAGGGGCGCCCCCACCATTTGGTGGCTCCTGTTCGAGTCAGGTCGGGGCTAATGCCATCTTGAACCTGAATAAGGGCAAGCAAAGATTTAGATTTTTTTATGAGCTCCCTTTGCCGGCTGCAGCACTATATTTTGCCCGTAATTCTGCGCGCGAAGATCCGAACGAAGACGACGGAGTCGTAAGTATTTAAGGCGTATACCGTTCGGTTGGGTGGGTTTCGGTTGCCTGTGTGTGTGAGAGTGTGACTGAGACGGAACGTAGTTCCGAAGCGATTGTGGAGGTCTTCTAACCGCGGTTCCAATCTCCCGCGAGGGACTTGGCCGGTGAAGGACCGAAGCGATTCCTATAGGATTCGTGGGCGGGTGATAGGTCCTAAACCCCCTGCAAGACACTCTCACTAAGGCAACCAAGGGCTGTAGGAATTGCCACAGTAAAATTCCTAGATGGGTCAGACAAAATTGAAGACCCGGGACCAGAGAAAAGGGAGCAAATTACCAGACATACCACCAGAAAGTCCATTAGGGATAATGATTAGAAATTGGAACGATAGGGGCCCCAGAAAAGGGAAAAGGTAAATTAAAAATGGTTCAGTATTGTATGACAGAATGGCCAAAGGAGCCTTTAAGACCACATGTCTTTTGGCCCGTTTTCGGATCCTTTGAAGACTGGGTTTGCCAGGCCTTAAATATACATGTTAATTCAAAGGAACCTTTTAGCCAGGAGGAAAGTGATTATGCAGGATTGTGGATCAGGATCTCACATCCTTTTCCAGCCTCAATATTTACACTAAAAGCAGACGAGAAGTTTGACGAAGAAGAGAACAAAAAAATAAAAAATTAAAAAAAAAAAAGAGGAAAAAGAAAAAGATGATGAATGGGAGTCATTGGATAACCTACCACCTCTATATCCTAACAATCCACCCCCGGTGGTGCATCTTGTAATCCTGTTTTGTTCTTAAATGTTTTGACTGTGTCAAGGAGGAAGGTGGGAGCATTATCTAAGTAACAGTTTAAAAGTTTGGGTATATTCGCGGTGGTGTTCGGTCGGTTTCCCAAGTATCGGGGGAGAGGGGCTGACTGATTATCAAAGTGGTAGAACGGAGAGTCACTTCTTTGGTGGTTCGGGCCTGAGCCCTGGGAATTTGGTAAGAAGGGGGAGAGCGAATTTATTTAGGCCTCAATACCTTTTAAACCCCCATCTTGACGGATACACAGGAGTGATTCCTTGTTTTGTGTAGGCTTACTAACAAAGTGCATGAGAAAAATTAGCATTTGGCTTGAAATTCGGTCTTATTGAAATGTAAATTTTGTGGAAAAGGTGTTATTGTTTGTCTAGAAGACCGAAGGCTGAGTGCTTCAGGTGTTTTTCCGAAGTCCTGCGGATTTATGATTGGAATGGGGCTCATTAATAATCTGAAATAGTAAAGTTTGTATGTGGAAAGAAGAGTTTAATCCCAGAGAATTGGGACATTTGGGAAGAAGATTAGGGAAAGATAGTAAAAACCTGCAATAAAAAGGTTTGCGTGGAAATTGAAACAAGGGACAGTAACTAATATAAATAAATAAAAGGGAATGGGAAATCAAGGAAAAGGGGAAAATCCAAAAAAAAAAGACGTCCTAAAAAAAAAAAAAGCCTCCTTGGGTGCATATTGGCACATTGGAAGGATATTGTTAGAAACGGGGGCACAGAAAGCAAGAGGACTTCCACTAAGTATTGCAATCAATGGTGGCCACTATATAAACTAAATGGCCACTTTATGGATCAATCGACTATAACAGTGTCTTGCAATTAATGTTGTTTTTGAGGAGAGAAGGAAAATAGGATGAAATGTTGTATAGTGATATGTTGTTTCAGCATGTTGGAGGGAAAAGGTTTGGAATTAAGTTGGCCCCTGACTGAGCCTTTGGTGTTGGCATTAGAAAAGTACGGGCTGGAGAAAGATAAAGGAAGTGTTAAAAGGGTTGTTGAAGGTGTTAAAGGCTGTGTGGCATGTAGTATTTAACAGAGCTGTTTGAAGTTGAATGAGCAGGGAAAGAGGATGTAGGAATGTTAATAGTTCCGTCTCAACCCGAGGCTGAGATCTCAAAATCACGGTGTGAGCCCTCTGGGGCAGGGGGACCGTGATGGGTCCGAGAGAGTTGTCGTGGAAACAGAAAAGCAGCTAACTCTTAAAACAACCTGAGTTCCTGTGTGAGCTCAGATTGCCAACGGGACCGCTCAGGGAACTTTCAACGATTGCATTCCCCTGACCGACCCCCTCACTGAGACCCTAATCACCCCGGAAATTATGTAAATACTAAAATCTGGTTCAATTGGCTATTGGGAATTGAGAATCTGTTCCAACAAGGTCCAAAAGAAACCCCTATGGAATTTATGGAATTTTTGAATTTCTGGACCAACTTTGAAATGCAATGAAAAAAAAAAAAATGGACCTGGCTTAAAAAAAAAAAAAAAAAAAAGAGAGAGAGGCAACTGGCTAGCCTCTTTCCAGGGCAATCAGCCCCTGATATCAGAAAGAAATTGTCTTAGGCTGCAGGACAAACTTACAACAGTCAGGAATGACAGGGACCTGGGGCATCTACCCTAGCAGGTCCACTAGTTGAAATAAAGCTAGGAAACGAAGACAGAGGCTTGAATTTTTTGTTGGTTATGGGAGCTTCTTTCTCTGTGTTAGTTAGGCTGTAAATGTAATAGGAGCAACATATTCAGTGTTAAATAGTTTAAAAGGACGATTAGGAACTAAGACAACTACAATAATTGGAGCCACAGGGAAAGAGGAGGAATGGTCATTCTTACAACCCCTTGATTTGCGTTTTGGGGGTAAGGAACTAACCCATGAATTTTAGTATGTACCAGAATGCCCGATGCCACTCTTGGGACGGGATCTATTAGCCAAATTAGATGCAACAATAACCTTTGAGGATGGAGAATTAATAATGAAGGTACCTGAGTCCAAAGTAGGCCAAATCCTAATGATCAAAGATAAACCCTTTGTTAATATTCCAAGAGAAGTAGAAAATGCAGTTATAGCAACAGTACGGGAAACAGACGTACCAGGGAAGTCGAAACTGGCACAACTGGTAAAGGTGGAATTAAAGGAAGGAGCCAAATCTGTTTGAATCAAACAATATCCACTTAAGATAGAAGCTAGGCACGGGAATGGTGAAAATTATTGACAAATTTCTCAAATATCAGATTCTGGAAGAATGTAAATCGGAATACAATACTCCAATTTTTCCAGTAAAGAAGCCGAATGGCGAGTATAGATTTGTACAAGATCTTAGAGCAATAAATGAAATAACAAAGGATATTCACCCGGTAGTAGCTAATCCTTACACATTGTTAACATCTGTGAAAGGGAAATATAAACGGTTTACCGTGATAGATTTAAAGGATGCCTTCTTTTGCATACCTCTTGATAAAGATAGTAGAAAATTATTTGCCTTCAAATGGGAAAACGTATTGAAGTTTTTGGACCACATATGGTAACAACCGTTTTGGAACAAAGGGGGGGGGGGGGCACTGGTTATCACCCAGCTGGATGGTGAAATATCAGGCAATCCTAACTGAACAAGATGACATAACCTTGAAAACGACTAACCTGTTATATCCAGCAGTATTTCTAGGAACTGTTCCAGAAGAAGGACCGTTGGAACACAGTTGTGTGCAAATAATCGAACATACGCCAGCCATAAAGATTTGAAGGATGTACCCCTTGAAAGGTATTCAGTGGGAATACCACACTCCGTGGCACCCACAAAGCTCAGGGAAAGTAGAAAGGATGAATCAAACAATAAAACAACAATTGGCTAAGTTAATGATCGAGACACAGCTGCCCTGGACGAAATGCTTACCATTGGCACTTTTAAACATAAGAACTAAACCACACAGTGAGACTGGATTATCATCATATGAAATGTTATATGGTATGCCTTATTCTCAAGGGATGCCCCTAGGGAACAATGTAGTTGAGGATCATAGTATCCAGAAATACATAATTACCATTGGAAGGAGATTACAGGAGATAAGAGAAATTGGGATGATGACTCAGACACCACCTTTAGGATTTGCTATTCATAAAATACAACCAGGAGACAAGGTCTTAATAAAAACCTGGAGAGAAGAATCACTGAACCCCCGATGGGAGGGACTGTACCTTGTTTTACTTACTACTGAAACAGCTGTGAGAACAGCAGAAAGGGGTTGGACCCACGCATCCAGGATAAAAGGACCAATAACTACCGAAGCCTGGAGGGTTGAGTCCACTCCTGGGGAACTGAAACCGAGACTAAAGAGGAACTGATATCCCAGCAATGAGGTTCTGCATGAATTAAGGGCACTGGATAAAGAGGACAAGGCTGAAGGGAGGAAAGGGAGAAGGCAAGACCGGGGTAGGACCCTCCACTGCGGCGTGTATGGTCTACCGAGGGAGGCAACCCCTATGGGTATTGACCGCCGAGTGAGAGTGCCTCGACCGGACTTCTCCCACACCAAGATCAGTTTGTCCTGAGAAAAATAACATGAGAACCTTTTAAACCCATAATAAAATTGTGATTAGTTTTTCCAGGAGCTGGATCACCCTGAAGGGCTGAATGGTAACACAAGCTCTGAAAGCGGGCCCAACCCCATGATTGAAGGCGCTTCCCACACTCTCAAGATTGGACGGCGAAAAAGGCTTATAATATGACAGGTCGCCAAAGAGAACTGAATTGTGACTGTAAGTGGAAACCCAACGTGGGAGCTTGGAAGCGTGCATATACGAGTACAAACGGGGCAGACATTGTAACAGGACCACTCGGTAACAAGGACACTCTGTATTATCACGCCCCAAAGGGTAAAGATGGATGGGATGGTCATTTTCCAAACGGGACGTGGGCCCTAAAGGGACATTATTGGGTGTGTGGCAAACATGCTTACAAGAGGCTACCCGGAAACTGGTCGGGAATATGCTATGTGGGGTACATAAGACCCTTGTTCTTTTTATTGTCACAAACACAAGGAAATCATTTAGGAATAAGATTATATGATGACCTGAACAGAGTAAAACGATCTTCCTTATCCGGGGATAGTGCCCAAAAATGGGGAAAGGATGAATGGCCTCCTGAAAGAATCATACAGCATTATGGGCCAGCTACCTGGAACCCGAATGAGTTGGTATCAGGAGCCCGAGAACCTATTTATAATTTGAACCGAACAATTAGGTCGCAAGCTATCCTCGAAGTTGTGACCAATCAAACAGCGACGACCTTGGATCTTCTGGCTGATCAATCCGCTCAGATGAGGAATGCTATCTTTCAACGTAGAATGGTCTTAGACTATTTACTAGCAGAAGAAGGGGGAGTGTGTGGAAAACTGAACGATTCTAATTGTTGTTTACAAATTGATGATAATGGAAAAGTGGTTAAGCAGATAACAAAAGAAATTAAAAAGCTAGCCCACGTCCCAGTACAAACTTGGAAGGGTATGGATTGGGATTTCTTTTCATGGTTGCCCGGTGGACCATGGGTTAAAAGAATGCTATTTTTATTTTTATGTGGTGTAATGACATTATTGTTTATACCTTGTATGATACCTTGCTTTACGTTGTTGATACGGCGGATAATAAATAGCACCCAATTTGTGATGACTTTGGGAGAGAAAAGGTGATGTGTCGATAATGATGCTTAAGAAATGGACACCCCGAGAACTGACTGATGAAATCCAACTGCTACTAACAAAAGTTGAAGAAGAGACACGAATTGATGATATTAAAAAAAAAGAAAGGGAGGAATTGTAAGGAATAGTCCAGCAATTCGTGCCACTAAGGGGTGTGAAGGGTTAACATTGAGGCCTGGGTTTGGGCGAGAAGAGAACAAAGGGATTTCTTCAGAGAAAAACTGCTGACTTTGCACGGACGTGCAGTAACTTCTGACAGCCGGCCAAGAGACCACTAGATAAGGAGGAAGAATATGAGCCTCCCTGTCCGAGCGGCCCCCGAGAAACTAACAGAGACTGATAAGCAGGCGCACCTGGGAGGACTTCGGATTCGGGAAACCAATTATAATAACCCTGCCTCTTCTAGAAGCAGTAATGAATATGTATTAGCCTAGGAGCATAAAAACCGGCCGCCTTACGTAACAGCTGTGCGTCCTGGTGGAGCAGAGACTCCCGGCGCACCCAGCGCTGTTTGCTTGCCTCTATCCGTTTAATAAATTGTAAACTTTGATTGTAATCCTATTTGGGACCCAGTCATTTATAACACTATTGTGGTTTAACCCGGCCGGCAGCTAAACACCACACAGCCCTTCGCTCACCCTCCCCCCTCCCTCATTCCCGGTTAGACTCACTTCAGCCTCCAATACAGTTAACTGCTGGGATCCCCCTGTCACGCCATAAATACAGATGGGCTCTGGCCTGATCCCATATTCCATTCCTTTTGACACTGATCTTTAACCTCAGTTTGCCTTACTGTGATAAGGAGCTTGCCAAGAGAAGTTGTGGATGCTCTGTCCCTGGAGGTGTTCAAGACCAGGTTGGATGAGGCCCCGGGCAACATGCTTTAATAGCTGGCACCCCCACCCAAGGCAGGAGAGTATGAACTAGATGATCTTTGAGGTTACTTCCAACCCAAGCCATTCAATAATCCTCCCATTTTGAAAAAGGGTAGAAAGGAGGACCTGGGGAACTACAGACCGATGAGCTTCACCTCTGTGCCTGGCAAGATCATGGAACAGATTCTCCTGGAAGCAATGTGAAGGCACATGCAAGACAAGGAGGTGATCCGAGACAGCCAGCATGGCTTCACCAAGGGTAAATCGTGCCTGACCAATCTGGTGGCTTTCTACAATGGAGAGACTGCATCAGTTGACAAAGGGAAGACCGACTGATGTCATCTACCTGGACTTCTGTAAGGCCTTTGACACGGTCCCTTATGACATCCTGATCTCTAAATTGGAGAGAAATGCATTTGATGGGTGGTCCATTCAGTGGATAAAGAATTGGCTTGAAGGCTGCACCCAGAGAGTGGTGGTCAATGGCTCTATGTCCAGGTGGAGGCCGGTGATGAGTGTTGTCCCTCAGGGGTCTGTCCTGGGACCGGTACTGTTTAATACCTTCATCAGTGACATAGACGGTGGGATCGAGTGCACCCTCAGCCAGTTTGCAGATGACCCCAAGCTGAGTGGTGCGGTTGATAAAACAGAAGGAAGGGATGTCATCCAAAGGGACCTGGACAAGCTTGAGAATTGGGCCCACGTGAACCTAATGAGGTTCAACACATCCAAGTGCAAGGTGCTGCACCTGGGTTGGAGCAATCCCAGGCACGAGTACAGACTGGGAGAAGAACTCATTGAGCGCAGCCCTGCAGAGAAGGACTTGGGGGTTCTGGTGGATGAAAAGCTTGACACGAGCCAGCAGTGTGTGCTTGCAGCCCAGAAGGCCAACTGCATCTTGGGCTGCATCAACAGAGGAGTGGCCAGAAGGTCAAGAGAGGTGATTGTTCCACTCTACTCTGCCCTTGCGAGGCCCCACTTGGAGTACTGCGTCCAGGCCTGGAGCCCCCAGCACAAGAAGGATGTGGACCTGTTAGAACGGGTCCAGAGGAGGGCCACAAAGTTGATCAGAGGGCTGGAGCACCTCTCCTATGAAGAAAGGCTGAGAGAGCTGGAGCTCTTCAGCCTACAGGATTGAAGGCTCTGGGGTGATCTCATTGTGGCTTTTCAGTACTTACAGGGGACTTATAAAAAAGATGGAGAGCAACTCTTTGCTCAGTCAGATAATGACAGGATGAGGGGGAATGGTTTTAAACTAAAAGAGGGGAGATTTTGATTAGATGTTAGAAGGAAATTCTTCACTCAGAGGGTGGTGAAGGAGGCACTGGAACAGGTTGCCCAGAGAGGTTGTGGATGTCCCATCCCTGGAGGTGCTCAAGACCAGGTTAGATGAGGCCCTGAGCAACCTGATCTAGTGGGTGGCGTCCCTGCCTATTGCAGGGAGGTTGGAACGAGATGATCTTTGAGGTTCCTTCCAACCTGTGCCATTCTATGATCCTATGTTAATACAGTACCTGGGTGCTGAATCTGTGAACATCAGAGGCACTGACTAGATCAATGGAAGACATGGAAGAAGAGCGATTGAAGTGCTACCAAAGACAAAAAAACAAAACAAAACAAAACAAAAAACTACAACAGGTAATCTAAACAAAGATGCAACAGATCATTCAAGACCAACTTGCAAGCACGAGATATTGAAGAAAATGAAAACAAAAGCACCATAAGCAGCAAGGACAGCAGTGAATACTGATTTCACGCAACTATTATGTATTATAGTCCCAGCATAGCCCTCTGAGGAGCATAGTGTTTCCAGTAACAGTAAAAAAAGTCAACTGATCATGATGCAAGAGACTGGATTTTATTGTATTTTATTCAATTCAATGAATTTTGGTGAAGGAATCTTAAAAACCACTGAGAGGTTAGCAAGCTTTTTTTTTCGCTTTAATATCTGACAATCTTGATATAAGTCGAGAGTATTGTAAATAGGTGCTCAGATAAGTATTTTTTGAGCCAAGACAGAAGAGTCCTTCTCCAATTCTAGCTACTTCAATCGAAAATGAGTAAACCATTAAAAGTTACTAGAAACAACTACAGAAAATCAGTCTCAGCTACCCACACAAATTATATAGAAATATGTCATCCCATTAGTCTGAGGTGACCATGGGAAATATGTTACCTTTTGAACAAATCGATGAGCCTCCACAGCAGAATATGCATCTCCAGAAGGTAAGGATATTGGCCAGTGTAATCTGACCTTTTCACTTTGAGACTGCAACAAAATAGGTTTAATTACTGGTAGTCAGATATTACTGGGTAGACTATTAAGCAGTGAGTCATCCTCAATCTATATAGTGGCTACCACATTAAAACAAGAACTAACGCTGTCCCTGACAGGCATTAAGTTGGCATCCTGCTGGACTTCTCAGTTAAGTGAATGGGCCTGGAGACCGAATTACCCATTCATCTGTACTTCAAGGTATGTTTCTGGGTTAAGGAAAATTGATCAACAGCATTAAGGATGTTGCATTAATGTAGTAGTAACAATCACTCAAAACTTTTACTCCCCATTAAGAGACCCCACCATAGGTAAATTCTGTTGCATACTGTATGTCTACTGGTAAGTCTTATAATTCTTAACCAAGTCACTGTATTCACAAGCCTAAATGCTTAAGACAAAGGATGTACCACTTTGTTATTCTCTCATTTTATACACTACTATATGTTCTCATATACTATATATTTCATCCTATGCATCTTATCTCTTTTTGATCCTTGCCACAGAAGTATATTCAAGAAATGAGTTAGAGAAGTAGCTAGAGCCTACACAATTTTTTTAAATAAAAAAGAAACATCAGTAGAACTATATCTTTCCTATTTCACATACTGCTATCACCAAAAGAAACTTCAGGGCAGTAATTAGGATTTGAAAAAGAGCTGCAGTGTTTGATATTCTTATTTGCACAGGTCATTAGTTACGTATGTGATAATTAAATTTTCTCATAAATACAAAGATAAGTTTTATATAGGACTCTAATATACTTATTTAAGAATTAGAAACCAGAGATATGCCATTAGGTTAACACTTATACTGCCCTTTTCTATGTAAACTGTGAAGTCACATTCTCAAAATTAGTGTTAAGCAACAGTATTCAACCGTACAAAAATTAAGAACTAAATTCCACTTATAAGTGTCAGTATAAAATATCTAGAGTTTCAGGAGATGCACCCCAGGACTGAGTTTAAGTCACAAAAGTCTTCTATGAAGTGCCCGTCATTAACATTTTTCAAGCATCGATACCCGTTCTTCCATTTTATCCTGTCTATCGAGAGCAGCTTCAACAGCATCAAAGAATTCTTCTTCATTAATCAGACTATTAGGACCCTCCTAGAGCATAAGAAACAAAACTAGTTTAAATTTTTGGAGACAAGAGCTCCAGTTAAGTTTAATATTGGAAATATATATGTATATATTATACATATAACTGATAGAAGGAAATTCCTCCGCAGACCTCAAATATTTTCACCAATATTCTTAGATTACAATTCAACTGAAAACCCTACTTGTTAAAGGAAGTTATTTCCTCTAACTACAGTTTAGTGGTAGTTATATAAACAAGTAAAAACAAACAAACAGGAAACTGAGGACTGAGGAAGTGGCAATACACTTTGACATCAGATTTAAGCTTTTATTAACATAGCTCCTCTTAAAAGTGTTTGCAGTGTGTCAGAAAAGTAAGCATATTATCATAATTGTGCAGTTAGACTTCTTCTGAGTAGTCATTCCAGTGTCTTAGTGTAAATTTCAGATATGTACTCAAAACATAACAATACAAGATAAAATCCTGGGGATTTTATCTTTTATCCTGGGGATATCTTGTAATCTCTTGAGATTTCTTGGAAAGAACAGTTTAGCACTAAACAGCAGGTAGAGTTGAGTCAACTATTAAAAACTTAAGTCTAAATACACAAAATGGTAATTTAAGAAGATTAGGTTAGCTGCTTTTATTGTATTGTAAAACAAACCAGTCTAGCAAATTTCATAAAACTACAACAGAGATATCTGGGAGAAGCAGCTGGGTTCATAATCAGGTAGACAAAGTCCAACTTCCTATCCATCTTCTTCTTTTACATTGCATGCCTATGTCATAGCAGAGAACCTAAGCACAACTATCTTTTAAATATCTCAACGCATTACTACTATTTCTCAGGCTATGATTTGTAAACAGAAACAAGTGCTTGATTAACCTACATGAGAGGGTCAAGTTCTTGCAAATTACAGAAACTGCAATATAGATGCATTAGCTTAAACTACCTTCTGAAGAAGAATATACCTTAGAATTTTACTAAATACCTGAGGAGGAAGCTGCTGAAATATGCAATTTGACAGCTGAAGCAGGACTTAAAATGATTGAATTTATGAACACATTTAAAGTGGCAGTGACAAGTTAAAAATCAATTTAAGTTAAACTTCAGATTCTAGGACTACCTCTGTAGTCAGGGTTTTCATATTTGCATTACATACTATACAGCTAACCCATTAAAAAGCAAACATACAAAACTATTGCATATGGGTAGAGCAACTGTACAAACAAAAAAAATCACAAGTAATCAGAAATATCTGTAAGAAAAATGCTCTAGACAAAAGCAGAACAAGAAAATCTGGGGTAAAGACTGACTTCTATTCTCAAGAAGTTAAGGACTGAGATTCTTCAACCAGTTTCTGTTTCCAAGGTAGAAAAATAATAGTGGTATGAACACCTAACACCTTGATTTACAAACACACAACCAAAAACACACACACACCCACTTTTGAGAAACAAACCAATCTTTAAACGCCTTAGCATTTTTTTAATTATCCAAGCAGAATTTCTACCTCGTGGTCTGGCCCTCCAAAGTGGGACTTTTTCTTCAGTTCTGTCAAAGCATTTTTGTATGCTTCTTCTATTCTTCTCCTCTTCTCCATGTCCTGCAAAATTACACGATCATTTAATGCAGCAAGAATGAACTGGCTGATAATAGTAAATATGCCAGCCAATAAATGGAATAACCAGTATAGGTTTTTTTTCTAAGCAAAGATTACAAAGCTGCAGATTTTATTTGCATGAATGCATGATGCGTGCCCATATAAATGCATATATAATACAAAGCTTGGAAAGCTAGTTGTCTTGAGGATAGCTTTTTTAAGGTCATGTGGAAGAAACCAGATCAGCAAGCAAAAACTGGCATCTAGTTTAAACATAGCTATTCATGGTTTGTTGAGGGTCAGACTTGGTACCTGACTGACAGTTTATATAAATCTCCTTGACTGTTGTGGTTTAACAGGGCTGGCAGCAAAGCACCACTCAGACATTTGCCCACCCTCCCCCCCCACAGTGGGATGGGGGAGAGAATCGAAAAAAAGTGAAACCTTGTGGGTTGAGATAAAGACAGTTTATTAGGACAGAAACAAAAATAAAATAATAATAATGATAATAGTGCTACTACTAATAATGTGTACAAAACAAGTGATGCACAATGCAGTTGCTCACCACCCGCTGACCAATGTCCAGCCTATCCCCGAGCAGCCAGTCCCCCACACCCCAGCCAGCCCCCCCATATTAATTGTTCAGCATGATATCATATGGTATGGAATACCCCTTTGGCCAGTTTGAGTCAGCTGTCCTGGGTCTGTCCCCTCCCAGCTCCTGCTGCATGCCCAGCCTGCTCGCTGGCAGGACAGTGTGAGAAGCTGAGAAGTCCTTGGCTTAGTGTAAGCACTGCTCTACAACAATTAAAACATCAGCATGGTATCAACATTATTCTCATCCTAAATCCCAATCACAGCACCCTACCGGCAACTAGGAGGAAAATTAACTCTATCCTAGCCAAAACCAGGACATTGACACAGATGCTTGGGCAGTGATAACAAACGGTGAATAGTAAGACTGGTAAAAAGCTAACTTGTTGAATGTCCTTGAGATACTAATGAGCCACAGCATGTACGCTTGTATCTATAATTAGCTGGCATAGCATCTACATGAATCATTTCATTAACTCCAATGCAGAGGAATTAACAGCTCAACATCATTCTCCCATAAAAGCTCTGTGACTATACTAGAGCCACGAATAATGTCTATGTCACTGTATATTTTGTATAAAGCAGTATTGCAGCATTGAAATTAAGCCTAGTGTTTCCTCTACAAATTCTATGTATGGCCAGATATTGCCAGTGAAAAAGTTATAATCACTTCTGAAATTCTTGTAGAATTCAGCTTTAGTACATGTACTGGGTCTGGCTGGGATGGAGTTAACTTTCCTGGCAGCAGCCCATATAGTGTTGTGCTCAGCACTTCTAGCTAGAACAGCCCTGATATCACACCAATGTTTTGTCTATTGCTGAGCTGTGCTGGCACAGCATCAAGGCTCTCTCCAAGCCCCCCCAAAGTCAGTAGGCTGGGGCTGGGCAAGACGCAGGGAGGGGACATCACCAGGGCAGCTGACCTAAACCAACCAAAGGGATATTCCATACGATATGATGTCACACTCAGCAATAAGATTTGGAAAAGGGGAAGGAGAAGGGGGAAGTATGAAGACGTCTGTCCTCCCAAACAACTGCTACGCGTATTGAGGCCCTGCATCCCAGGAAATGGCCGAACATCGCTCAGTGATGGGAAGTAGAGAATATTTTTTCTGCCTTCTGTGCTTCCACGTGACCTTTTGCTTGTTTATTTTTTTTCCCCTCTTTCTTTTCCCTTGTCCTAGTTTCAGCTATGATAGAGTTAATTTTCCTCCTAGTTGCCGGTAGGGTGCTGTGTTTGGGATTTAGGATGAGAATAATGTTGATACCATGTTGATGTTTTAATTGTTGCAGAGCAGTGCTTACACTAAGCCAAGGACTTCTCAGCTTCTCACACTGTCCTGCCAGCGAGCAGGCTGGGCATGCAGCAGGAGCTGGGAGGGGACAGACCCAGGACAGCTGACCCAAACTGGCCAAAGGGGTATTCCATACCATATGATATCATGCTGAACAATTAATATGGGGGGGCTGGCTGGGGTGTGGGGGACTGGCTGCTCGGGGATAGGCTGGACATCGGTCAGCGGGTGGTGAGCAACTGCATTGTGCATCACTTGTTTTGTACACATTATTATTATTAGTACTATTATTATTATTATTATTGTTGTTATTATTATTTTCCTGTCTTAATAAACTGTCTTTATCTCAACCCACAGGCTTCATTTTCCTCTTTCTCTCCCCCATCCCAGAGAGGGAGGGGAGAGGGTGAGCGAACGGCTGTGTGGTGTTTAGCTATCAGCCAGGTTAAACCACAACATCCCTTTAATTAAATTATCCTTATTTCACACCGTGAGCTTTTTTTTTTTCTTTATAGCATACTTTCTTCTCCCCCTCTCTTATTTTGAGGAGGGGGAGTGAGAGAGTGGTTGTGTTGGAGTTTAGCTGTCTAGCAGGGTAAAACCACCACAGCGCATCTTTCTCAGTCCCCTTTCAGAATGCCTTTTAGGACGAAGAACGTGTTAAGTCTTACAGACGACAACTAGACATAACACACTACTTGCTGATGAGTACAATTACCACCAGGCGGGGGGGTGGCAATGTACGTGCAGGAAGGGCTGGACTGTGTGGAACTTGAAGTTGGCGATGGCAAAGTTGAGAGCCTCTGGGTAAGGATTAAGGGACGAACAAATAAAGGGGATGTCACTGTGGGAGTCTATTACAGACCACCTGGCCAGGATGACGACGCCGATAAATTAGTCTTTGAGGAACTAAGAGATGCCGCGAGATCAACTCCCCTTGTCCTTATGGGGGATTTCAACTTGCCAGACGTCAACTGGGATCACCACACGGCTGACATGAGCAAGTCCAGGAGGTCCCTAAAGCACCTAGATGATAACTTCTTGGTGCGGGTGCTAAGGGAGCCAACTAGGAAAGGTGCCCTCCTAGATCTGTTGCTGGAGAACAGAGAGGGTCTTGTGGGGGACATGGCAATTGGCGGCCGTCTTGGTCATGGTGACCATGTTGAGTTTAAAAGTTTTGGTGACAGCAGGAAAACTGCCACCAAAACTTCAGCCCTGGATATGAGGAAAGCAGACTTCAGGCTGCTCGGGGAACTAGTCAGCAAGGTCCCCTTGGAAACTGCTTTTGAAGGCATTGGCGTCCATCAGTGCTGGTCAGTCTTTAAGCACTGCCTCCTAAAAACACAGGATCAGGCAATTCCAAAATATTGGAAGTCAAGCAGGCGGGGCAGAAGGCCGGCCTGGCTGACCAGGGATCTTCTTCTGGAGCTTAGGCGAAAAAAGAAAGTGTATGGCTGCTGGAAGCAGGGTCAGGCAACATGGAAGGAATACAGGGACGCTGTTCGCTTTTGTAGGGAGAAAATTTGTGCGGCCAAAGCCCAACTAGAGTTGAAGCTGGCCAGGTCTGTGGGAGACAATAAAAACGTTTTTTTAAAATATGTGAACAGAAAAAGGAGGACCAGAGAAAACATAGGTCTGCTACTTGAAGGGGAAGGTCATCTTACAGACAATGACAGCGGCAAAGCAGAAACGTTTAATACCTTCTTCGCCTCTGTCTTCAATGCTGATGATGGGCTTCAGGACCCTTGGTGCCCTGAGCTGGAGGACCATGATGGTGGGAATGACAAACTCCCAACCGACCCTGAACGTGTGCGGGATTTGCTGCTCCACCTAGATCCATACAAGTCCATGGGTCCGGATGGGATTCATCCCAGGGTGCTTAAAGAGCTGGCTGACGTCATTGCGGGACCTCTCTCAATTATTTTTCAATGATCTTGGGAATCTGGAGAGGTCCCAGTTGACTGGAAGCTGGCAAATGATGTGCCAGTTTTCAAGAAGGGCAAGAAAGAAGACCCTGGTAACTACAGGCCTGTCAGTCTCATGTCAGTGCCTGGTAAAATTATGGAGAAGATTATACTGGGAGTTATTGAAGCGCACCTGGGGGACAATGCAGTCATTGGTCCCAGCCAACATGGGTTCACGAGGGGTAGGTCCTGTTTGACTAACTTGATTTCCATTTATGATAAGATCACCCATCTAGTCGATCAAGGGAAACCAGCTGATGTGATCTTTTTGGATTTCAGTAAAGCTTTTGACACAGTTTCCCATAGGATCCTACTGGACAAAATGTCCAGCATACAGCTAAACAAAAACATCATCCGATGGGTGAGCAATTGGCTGACGGACAGGGCTCAAAGGGTTGTGGTAAATGGGGCTGCATCAGGCTGGCGGACGGCCACTCAATCAAGCCTCAAGGCTCCATTTTAGGGCCAGTCCTCTTCAATGTTTTTATAAACGATTTGGATGTAGGACTAGAAGGTGTTTGAGCAAATTTGCTGATGACACCAAGCTTGGAGGAGTTGTAGACTCGGATGAGGGTGGAAAGGCCTTGCAGAGAGATCTGGACAGATTGCAGAGCTGGGCAATCACCAGCCACATGAAGTTTAACAAGAGCAAGTTCCGGGTCCTGCACCTGGGACGGGGCAACCCTGGCTATACGTACAGACTGGGCGACGAGACGCTCGAGATCAGCCCCGCAGAGAAGGATCTGGGGGTTGTGGTTGACAGCAAGCTGAATATGAGCCAGCAGTGTGCCCTGGCAGCCAGGAGGGCCAACCGTATCCTGGGATGCATCAAGCACGGCATTGCTAGTCAGTCGAGGGAAGTGATTGTCCCGCTCTACTCTGCACTGGTGCGGCCTCACCTCGAGTACTGTGTGCAGTTCTGGGCACCACAGTAGAAAAAAGATGTGAAACTGTTGGAGAGTGTCCAGAGGAGGGCTACAAAGAAGGTGAAGGGCCTAGGGAGGAAGACGTACGAGGAGCGGCTGAGGTCACTTGGCCTGTTCAGCCTGGAGAAGAGGAGGCTGAGGGGAGGCCTCATCATGGTCTACAGCTTCCTCGCGAGGGGGAGTGGAGGGGCAGTCTCCGACCTGTTCTCCTTAATCACCAGTGATAGGACCCGCGGGAACGGTGTCAAGCTGAGGCAGGGGAAGTTTAGGCTAGACATCAGGAAGAGGTTCTTCACCGAGAGGGTGGTCGCACACTGGAACAGGCTCCCCAGGGAAGTAGTCACTGCACCAAGCCTGTCTGAATTTAAGAAGCGTTTGGACTGTGCACTTAGTCACATGGTCTAAACTTTTGGGTAGACCTGTGTGGTGCCAGGAGTTGGACTCGATGATCCTTATGGGTCCCTCCCAACTCGGGATATTCTATGATTCTATGACTATTTAGCAACCTAACTTGAACTTTAAACATTCAGTGGAAAACTGTCAAACAAGACTGAAAGGCTGAGTTTACCAACTGGGAATTTTGTGGTAGCATTCACTCTGAAACATTTATTTTTCAGTTTGTTGTGGTTTAACCCGGCTGGCAGCTAAACACCACACAGCCGTTCGCTCACCCTCCCTCCTCCCTCTCTGGGATGGGGGAGAGAAACGGGAAAGTGAAGCCGGTGAGTTGAGATAAAGACAGTTTATTAAGACAGGAATATAATAATAACAATAATAATAATAATAGTGATAATGATAATAGTATTAATAATAATAATGTGTAAGAAAACAAGTGATGCACAATGCAATTGCTCACCACCCGCTGACCGATGCCCAGCCTATCCCCGAGCAGCCGGCCCCCACCCCGGCCAGCCACCCCTATATATTGTTTAGCATGATGTCAGATGGTATGGAATACCCCTTTGGCCAGTTTGGGTCAGCTGTCCTGGGTCTGTCCCCTCCCAGCTCCTGCTGCACCCCCAGCCTGCTCGCTGGCAGGACAGAGCGAGAAGCTGAAAAGTCCTTGGCCTGGTGTAAACACTGCTCTGCAACAATTAAAACATCAGCATGTTATCAGCGCTCTTCTCATCCTAATCCAAAACATAGCACCCTACCAGCTACTATGAGGGAAAATTAACTCTGTCCTAACTGGAACCAGGACAGATATCCACCCCTTATTCCATACCATTTATGTCATGCTCAGGTTACACTCTTTCCAATACATTCTAATTAATCATTATTTTCATCTATGATATATAGCAATCATGGTAGTGATGACATACAGTATTATATAATAATTAACATACTACAATTCAACTCATGGGCTATTCTCACCCAGTATCAAATCCCCTTGAGGTACACACCGGACCTCCCCATTCTTTTGCATTACCCACCAAGTGCATCCAGGTCCCTGAGCAAAAGCAATTCCACGAATGGGTTTGCCTTTTCCTGAGGCAGGAGTAGCCCAGACTGTTTTACCTAGCATGTTTCTTACGTGCACTACAGGAACTTTATCCCCTTCTACAGTGCGTAACAGGTTTGATTGGGCAGGTCCAGCTCGGTTGGCAGATCCCCTGGTATTGACTAACCAGGTGGCCTTTGCCAAATGTGTATCCCAATTTTTGAATGTCCCAGCACCCATTGCTTTCAGTGTAGTCTTCAACAGTCCATTGTATCGTTCAACTTTTCCAGAGGCTGGTGCATGATAGGGGATGTGATACACCCACTCAATACCATGTTCTTTGGCCCAAGTGTCTATAAGGTTGTTTCGGAAATGAGTCCCGTTGTCTGACTCAATTCTCTCTGGGGTGCCATGTCGCCATAGGACTTGCTTTTCAAGGCCCAGGATAGTGTTCCGGGCGGTGGCATGGGGCACAGGATATGTTTCCAGCCATCCGGTGGTTGCTTCCACCATTGTAAGTACGTGGCGCTTGCCGTTGCGGGTTTGAGGGAGTGTGATGTAATCAATCTGCCAGGCCTCTCCATATTTATATTTCAGCCATCGTCCTCCATACCAAAGAGGTTTTGACCGTTTGGCTTGCTTGATTGCAGCACATGTTTCACAATCATGAATAACCTGTGCTATAGTGTCCATGGTCAGGTCCACCCCTCGATCACGAGCCCATCTGTATGTTGCATCTCTACCTTGATGGCCTGAGGTGTCATGGGCCCATCGGGCTATAAATAATTCACCTTTATGTTGCCAGTCCAGGTCTACCTGAGCCACTTCAATCTTAGCAGCCTGATCCACCTGCTGGTTGTTTTGATGTTCTTCAGTAGCCCGATTCTTGGGCACATGAGCATCTACATGGCGTACCTTTACAACCAGGTTCTCTACCCGGGCAGCAATATCTTGCCACAATGCTGCAGCCCAGATGGGCTTGCCCCTGCGCTGCCAGTTGTTCTGCTTCCATTGCTGTAACCACCCCCACAGGGCATTTGCTACCATCCATGAATCAGTATAGAGATAGAGAACTGGCCCCTTTTCTCGTTCAGCAATATCTAAAGCCAGCTGAATGGCTTTCACTTCTGCAAACTGACTCGATTCACCTTCTCCCTCAGCAGCTTCTGCAACTCGTCGTGTAGGACTCCATACAGCAGCTTTCCATCTCCGATGCTTTCCCACAATACGACAGGACCCGTCAGTGAACAAGGCATATTTCTTCTCATTTTCCGGTAGCTTGTTGTACAGTGGGGCTTCTTCAGCACGAACCACCTCCTCCTCTGATGATATCCCAAAGTATTTGCCTTCTGGCCAGTCCATAATCACCTCCAAGATTCCTGGGCGACTGGGGTTTCCTATTCGAGCCCGCTGAGTAATCAGTGCAACCCACTTGCTCCATGTAGCATCAGTTGCATGATGTGTAGAGGGGACCCTTCCTTTGAACATCCAGCCTAGTGCCGGCAGTCGGGGTGCCAGGAGGAGCTGCGCAGTACCGACCACTTCCGAAGCAGATCGAACTCCTTCATATGCTGCCAATATCTCCTTTTCAGTTGGAGTATAGCAGGCCTCAGATCCTCTGTATCCCCGACTCCAAAACCCCAGGGGTCGACCTCGAGTTTCCCCAGGTTCTTTCTGCCAGAGGCTCCAGGTGGGACCATTCTCCCCGGCTGCGGTGTAGAGCACATTCTTTACATCTGGTCCTGTTCGGACTGGCCCGAGGGCTACTGCATGAACTATTTCCTGCTTAATTTGTTCAAAGGCTTGTCGTTGCTCAGGGCCCCATTCAAAAGCATTCTTCTTACGGGTTACTTGGTAGAGCGGGTTTACAATCAGACTGTAATTTGGAATATGCATTCTCCAAAACCCCACGACACCTAGGAAAGTTTGTGTTTCTTTTTTGCTAGTTGGTGGAGACATAGCTGTTATTTTGTTGATCACATCCATTGGGATTTGACGACGTCCATCTTGCCATTTTATTCCTAAAAACTGGATCTCTCGTGCAGGTCCTTTAACTTTATTCTGTTTTATGGCAAAACCGGCCTTCAGAAGGATTTGGACTATTTTCTTCCCTTTCTCGAAAACTTCTTCTGCAGTGTCACCCCACACAATGATGTCATCGATGTACTGCAGGTGTTCAGGAGCTTCCCCCTGCTCCAGCGCAGACTGGATCAGTCCATGGCAAATGGTAGGGCTGTGTTTCCACCCCTGGGGCAGCCGATTCCAAGTATATTGGACTCCCCTCCAAGTGAAAGCAAACTGTGGCCTGCACTGTGCTGCTAGAGGGATGGAGAAAAATGCATTAGCGATATCAATTGTGGCATACCACTTGGCTGCCTTTGATTCCAGTTCATACTGGAGTTCTAGCATGTCCGGCACTGCAGCACTCAGTGGTGGCGTGACTTCGTTCAGGCCACGATAGTCCACTGTTAGTCTCCACTCACCATTAGACTTTCGCACTGGCCATATGGGACTATTAAAAGGTGAATGAGTCTTGCTGATCACTCCTTGGCTCTCCAGTTGACGAACCAACTCATGGATGGGACTCAGGGAGTCTCGGTTGGTGCGATATTGCCGCCGGTGCACAGTTGTGGTAGCGATCGGCACTTGCTGTTCTTCAACCCTCAGCAACCCCACAACAGAAGGGTCCTCTGAGAGACCAGGCAAGGTAGACAACTGTTTAATGTCCTCTGTCTCCAAAGCAGCTATGCCAAAAGCCCAGCGGAACCCTTTTGGGTCCTTGAAATATCCTCTTCTAAGATAGTCTATGCCAAGGATGCACGGAGCATCTGGGCCAGTCACAATACAGTGCTTTTGCCACTCATTACCGGTTAGACTCACTTCAGCCTCCAATACAGTTAACTGCTGGGATCCCCCCGTCACCCCATAAATACAGATGGGTTCTGGCCCTTTATAGCTTGATGGCATTAGAGTACATTGTGCACTGGTGTCTACCAAAGCCTTATACTTCTGTGCGTCTGACGTGCCAGGCCATCGAATCCACACAGTCCAATAAACTCGATTGTCCCTTTCCTCCCCCTGGCTGGAGCCAGGGCCCCTCTAGTCCTGGTCAGAATCTTCGTTTCTGTGTTTAAAGGACTGCCTGCTGGAAGTTGGAGCAGCAAACTTTTCAGAGAACTCCTTTTTCCCAATTGTTTTCCTTTGCAATTCACGTACCTGTGCCTCTAGGGTCGCAGTAGATTTTCCATCCCATTTTCTCATGTCCTCTCCATGGTCACGTAGGTAAAACCACAGGGTGGCGCGGTGTGTGTGCCCACCATATTGTCTTCCTTGCATAGATGAACGTTTACCCCTAATAGCTGAGACACTGGTTTGTACAGGTGGGGAGGAAAATAATCTCTCTTCAAGTTGGTGGATCTTTTCAGAAAGTTTCTCCAAAGTATTCTCTTTTAGCTGGTGGACACTGGTTCGTTCAGGTGGAGGGGAAGATAATCTTTCTTCAAGTTGGTGGATCTTTTCAGAAAGTTTCTCCAAAGCATTCTCTTTTAGCTGGTGGACACTGGTTCGTTCAGGTGGAGGGGAAGATAAATTCTCTTTAAGTTGGTGGACCTCTTCAGAGAGTTTCTCCACAGCCGAGACACAGGCCTGTAGGGAAGAGGAGAGATTTCCTTCGTACTGCCGGAGTAATTTAGCCACTTCATTCACTGGGGGATTCTCCTCCGCTTTCCAGGTTAGTATTGCCAATGAGCTGGCATATGATGATGGTGCACTCAGTACAAACTTCCGCCACATGGGTGGTGTACACCGGACTGCATCTGGATCTGCGGATGTTTGTGTGTCGTCTAGGTCCTTATAAATTACTTCCCGTATGGCTAATTCCCTCAGGTACTGAATTCCCTTCTCCGTGGTGGTCCACTTGCCTGGTAGACATACAAGTTCTTCCTTGAAGGGATACCTTTCCTTCACAGCTGACAGGAGACGCCTCCAGAGGCTGCGAGATCGTGCTCCATCTCCAATTGCTTTGTCAATGCATGCGTCCCTAGCAAGGGATCCCAGCCGCCTGGCTTCCTTGCCCTCTAATTCCACACGATTGGCTCCGGTGTCCCAGCACCGGAGCATCCAGGTGACAAGCTGCTCACCTATGCAGCGACCAAAATCTTTTCGCACATCTCGTAGCTCACGCTGGTATAGGGTTCGGGTAATTACTGTTGATTTTTCGACATCCCCATCCTCATCTTCAGTCTCCTGCACCTTTGATGGCCCAGCCTCGTCTTCTCTATACCCAGACCTAGCAGAAGACTGTCTGTGTTCTAAACGACCTGAGCCTCTATACCATTTTTTCACCTTGTCTACAGGGGCAACTTGCACTGCTACAGCTCGTTTCTCTAACCCAGACACAGGGTCTGCCACAGGGGTTGGAATACCGTCTGCGGGGTCAACTTGCACTGCTACAGCTCATTTCTCTGACCCAGACACAGGAGTGGGAGCAGCTGCAGGAGCTGGAGCTGCTGCAGGGGCTGGAGTGGCTGCGGGAGCTAGAGCTGGAGCGGCTGCAGGAGCTGGAGCGGCTGCAGGAGCTGGAGCTGGAGCAGCTGCAGGGGCTGGAGCGGCTGCAGGAGCTGGAGCGGCTGCAGGAGCTGGAGCTGGAGCGGCTGCAGGAGCTGGAGCAGCTGCAGGGGCTGGAGCGGCTGCAGGAGCTGGAGCTGGAGCTGCAGCTGGAGCGGCTGCAGGAGCTGGAGCTGGAGCGGCTGCAGGAGCTGGAGCTGGAACAGCTGCAGGAGCGGGAGCTAGGTTGCTAGTAGCATCAATTGCAGCTCGATAGGCACAAGCCAGACCCCAGCACGCTACAGTGATTTGTGTCACTTTGGAACTGCCAGAGTCATGACACCTTTTTTTTCTAGCATTCTGCCAGCTTTTTAGGATTTTGCAGTTGTTCAGGGGTGAATGTCCAAAACACTGGAGGTGACCACTGCTCTAGAAACCTGCCCATATCCTCCCACACTCCCTGCCACTCGCAACTATCCCGCCTCAAGACAGATCTCCGGATGAGATTCCTAAGTAGTTGTTTAACCCTCAACAAAACCTGAAGCGCATTCAGGAGACATAACAACAAGAGCAGGCTGGTCTGAGTATCCCAAGGATATTCAACATCTCGGAGAACCACCGTAACTAGCTCGGGGGATAAGAGGGTGGTGGTGAAGGAGAAAGGGAGAGTGAACAGGTAGGGAAACATGTCTTCCCCTGTCCCCTTCACAGATTGGCTCCCTAACGAAAAAAGGCAATAGGTGTAATTGCTAATAGTTTCCGAGATATGGTTTCCAAAGTATAGAGTCGACGTCAGTGCTGAGTACAAATACCAGGTTAGAGTCATGACCAGATATTTCATCATTTCATAAGCCATTGTTACACCGCACAGTACCATAACAATCTTAAACCAGGGCCCGGAAAGGATAAACAGTGCAACAGGGAGCACATACAGAAAGTAACGCACCATAAAACTCAATTTGGAATACAGGTACAGCAGACTGGAGATTAAGGCAATCAACATCGTGACTAGCAACTATTAAGCAGGTCCAATACTTATACCAATTTTAGTTTAACACACTCTGGTCAAATTTGTCGATATCTCAACCCTTCGAGCCCCACGTTGGGCGCCAAAAGGGCTGTTGTGGTTTAACCCGGCTTGCAGCTAAACACCACACAGCCATTCGCTCACCCTCCCCCCTCCCTCTCTGGGATGGGGGAGAGAAACGGGAAAGTGAAGCCGGTGAGTTGAGATAAAGACAGTTTATTAAGACAGGAATATAATAATAACAATAATAATAATAATAGTGATAATGATAATAGTATTAATAATAATAATGTGTAAGAGAACAAGTGATGCACAATGCAATTGCTCACCACCCGCTGACCGATGCCCAGCCTATCCCCGAGCAGCCGGCCCCCCACCCCGGCCAGCCACCCCTATATATTGTTTAGCATGATGTCAGATGGTATGGAATAGCCCTTTGGCCAGTTTGGGTCAGCTGTCCTGGGTCTGTCCCCTCCCAGCTCCTGCTGCACCCCCAGCCTGCTCGCTGGCAGGACAGAGCGAGAAGCTGAAAAGTCCTTGGCCTGGTGTAAACACTGCTCTGCAACAATTAAAACATCAGCATGTTATCAGCGCTCTTCTCATCCTAATCCAAAACATAGCACCCTACCAGCTACTATGAGGGAAAATTAACTCTGTCCTAACTGGAACCAGGACAAGTTTCTAAAGTAAAGTTTGAAAAGAAAAGCAACAATTTTGATGTGTTGAAAAAATAAGGTAGCATCGTTTTCCAAAGGAAAATTCTTAGAAAAAAGCAACATTTACATGAAAACAGCCTTTATCTGTGAATGTAGTTTTTTCCCTTCCTGAAACTATCAAAAACTGGCGATAATCAATAAAAATGTTTCATGAAATTTTGCAAGTTTACCTATTTTGAAAGTTACTGGAGAGCCCTGAAAATACAGAAAGCATGATTTGTTTATAAGTCATTGAGAGAAAGCATAGAAGTTTCACCAGAACGAAAAAACAAAATCCACAAAAATGCCAAAAAAATCCACCCCCTAAAAAAAACTCCACTCTTTCTTTACTTTGATCTGCAAATTAGTGATAATTCAGATGTGTCAAAAAAGACCACTCTTCATTCCAAATCTGCCAGCTTCTCTTGTAAACAACATTTATTAATGCAGAAATTGTGAAATTGCTTGATTGCAGAGCAGAAAAGTTACTGGCATTATTAAAATTATGGAAAATTTAATGAGACATTTAATTTACAGTCGTCGTAGGTGAACAAAATAAAATACCTAACAAACACATTAGTCTTAAAGTAAATGTTTAGAAAATAAGTTTGCACATTAATTTCAATTAATAAGACCAATGGAAACCAGAACAGAAAAATATTGCTGTAGTCAAGACAACAAGAAAAGCAGCATCACAAGGATTTTGTTGCAAATAATGGACTAAATACTAGAAATTAAACATGTTCCCTGTTTATCCACTGAATTTATTTAAGAAAAGTCTATTTTAAACTGCATTTAAGAGGCTCATACTGAAAAATATAATGCACTAGAAAACTGAAAAAGCAAGCTCAAGATCAGATTCATTCCTACTTAACAGCTAAGAACAAAAGGTTGAAAGCAAACCTGTAACTACAATTACCTTTAGATAACATTATGTGTTTTTGTATTAATTTTATTCTGGCCATCTGACTGTTTTGGTAACAAAGAAAACTAAATATATAATTCTAAAACTGCAATCGCTAAGTGCACTATTTTAGCAGTCTCCTTCAAAATTAAAAGATGCTTTGATAATGATTTCTTGTTTTCAAAGGTTTAGAAATGAAGCTTCCAACCTTTAGAATGTAATTTAAAAACCTTTCATTTATTTAAAATATGTTTTATAGAGAAAGGCACACTTCATTATAACACTATTTTCAAACTCTAGTCACCTCTGGATTTAACAAATTCTGCTGAACTTTAACATTCAGAATATTTTAGGACAGTTATAATTTTCAAATAGATTTGCTTGAAGTTCAGCAGACAAATCTATCCATGCATCTTTAGTCCCTTCTATGCCTACATCTATTTATCAGATGACAGAACCATGTTTTTTGCTCAGGCCCTACTTACAGAAGAGACTTTTACAAAGCCATGTTTAGCTACTAGAGAAACAAGGTGAAAAGCCAAAAGAAGCCCCACAACTAAAGTGGAAGAAATAATGTTACTAGAGGTCTAAATACCTGCTGTCTTTAAGTTCTTTTGCAGGGTGTACATAGGTGGCAAGGTGTTGGTAGTGGGGTGGTTGCAGGAGGGCCTCCATGGGAGGAGGTCAGGGGCTGCCCCACATCAGACACAATGAATGCCTGTGTGGTGCTTAGCTGTCTACCAGGTTAAACCACAACACAAGTTAAAGACATTTTTTCAACACAAGTAAAAGGAAAATGATCTTACCTTATCTAGCCTTTTTTGACAGCTTTCTTCACGCTTTACCGTGAGTTCAATACAATGAGAGAGTGTAGCAAGGATTCCAGCAGTAGTTGCCTTGAAAGTTAGAGCTTCTCCTTTAAAGTCTATGCCATTAATTACTTCGGGTGTCACATGGGGAAACACTAAAAAAACACAATTCATTCACTGATAGCTGCCTTTAACTCAAACAAGCATTTTACACATGCTTTATATTACAACTGTTTGAAGAAAATATACTGGATAGAAAGTAAATTTAAAAATAAAATTCAAAAGCGCTAATAGTTTTCAGCTATCCACAGAATAAGGAAAGAGATTCAAAAGGAGGAATACATTCCTTCAGCTTCAGCTTCCTATACTGTATTTCAAGTCTGCTGTAATGCTGTATAAGTATGCAAAACACGTGAGTGGAGGGAGTGGTAATACTTCATAACAATAGCAGTTTGACAGCTTGAAGTGGGGGCCTAATTAAGACAGAGCAACTTTAAAACATATCTAATGCAGTACTAAAAAAAGAACAATTTCAAAATGCAACTAAACCCAAAATTCAAGGCTGTTTAAGCATGTAATTTTAAGACCTCAAAGTAAAAAGGTATAATATTTATCAAAGTATCAAATGTGTTGAATTATCCAAGTACTGTGGGTTTTGCAGTTCAAATAACTACTTCATGCAGTCAACCAAGCCATGTGTTGCTAAGGCTATTTTAAAAAGTCACTTAAAATGCGTGACAAAAAAGTACCTATTATATGTCAAACTTGTATATATGATTACAGAATATCAAATCAAACAGTACATATTAATGTCATAAAATATTAGAAAGCAGAAGTAACACCCATGTTGAAGCTGACTGAGCCCAGCATGTTAAAGTAACTCCTGCTATGCCATGGAGCAAGCAAATGACTTATCACCCAGGGTTTTTGTTTGTTTGTTTGTTTTTGTTTTTGTTTTTAATAGAGTCTGTCAGTTTGTCAATCTGCCACTTATGGTTTAAGAAGTCCAAATAAATATTTGTGTAAGTTTATCCAATATCTGTCTGCAAAGCTGAAATAGAGCTTTCAAGCAGCTCAGTTCTTATAGGGGAGAGAAATGCAATTGCTGTTCTCTAATGACACAGTATCTACACCTAGGGAACAGAAAGCAAGAGTCCCATGGTCTTAAGGCATGGTTTAAGTCTTCAGAGGTTTTATATGCCCTCCTTTCACAAGCAATCAAACTATTTTTCAAGCAAATGATTACTGACCACATACTCCTTCAAATACCTCAACAAACATATATGCTATGGTAGAATACAACTTATTTTTTGTTTCATGTTAGTCAAAAATATTCCTTAAAAGTTAGAGGTAGTGGGGTTGGAGCAAAAAGTAAAGTAAGAGAAAGAAAAATATGTTTCAGAAACAATAATGAGCAGAAGAGCTCTTCCTCCCCCTAATAGCTGCAGAGAGAACACAGAAGAGACTGAAACTGAAAGTAGTACAAGCTGATAAAGCGGTGATGCAGTGGATTCACTGAGAATAATAAAAATTAGACAAAAGCTTTACCCATAACACACTTTACTACTAAAAAAAATGAAGTTTATACCAGTAATTTCTCCTAGTGGTGTAGACCATGTTCATGTGCAGGCTTACCAGCACAGCTATGCTGCTTATAGATGTGTTTTATTTATTTATTTTCCTTAAGCACACAACATGATAGACAGGCTGAAGAAACTACCACTGGCTGCAACAGTTTAAAATCATTTCAGAAATCTCTATAGTAGATCGTAAGGGGGATTCAGCAACAGACTAATTTCCTGAAACAGTCAGTTTGGTCTGCCATACAGTTTTGGTCATCATACATTCTTTCTTCAATGTTTATTCTCAAAGTAGCAGTGATATGTACACAGCTTGCAGTTTTGAAGCCTGTGTCTATTGTTCCTTTCAGCCATTATAATCCTGGACAAAAATGAACTTGTTGCAAAAAGGTGCAAAGCCTATTTATTTGAAAAAAAGGACCACTCAAGAGATTCCTTACTGTGGATGGGAGTACTTTGATTCACTCCTAATCACAGGAGACATTCGTCTTCCCAGAACATGTCAGAAAGCTACCTCAAGCCCTGTCTCAGCAACAGTTGAACTTCAGCACATAAGAAGTATTTTTAAGAAGATTTTCTATTTAAAGAACCCAAACATCTTTCCTATTGCTTTATTTACATGTTTTTTTTTTTAATGTAAACTATAAGATTGAGTATTTCAAACTGAAACGTTGCATCAGGAGATCTACAGGTTCAAGTTAAAGTCTAAATGGAAAAGTGTTCTTATTGTAACTGTTCTAGCTTGGTGATCAAGCTGCATGTAGCCAACTGAAAAAATGGAGCAGTTTGATTTTTTTCCTACTTTAACTTCAATTTCAGCATCTTGAATCAAACGGCTCCTTTTTAATTATCCTGACTTTTAAGTATTTTGCTTTATTTCTAAATTTTCTCTTTCCTTTCACAGTAATGGATTTTTCATACCACATTTTAGCCTTCAATAGCTCTTCAGCCTTTCTCTCCTACACCTCTAGTCTGTTAGATCAGTTTTTCCTTCTTGTTCCTAAGCTGCTGTTTGTAACACTTCCCTAGATGTCCCAAACATCATGTTTGATCAAATTTGTTTTCCAATTAAATGGAAGATTATTTTCAAAAGTAGAAAACTGAAGTTCCTTTATCTTTTCCATTTAATGCCACTTTTGAAGTAAGAAATGGATGCTAAAGGGATTTCTATAGGTACTGTAAACTAATCAGGACTGAGGCAGGAGGGCTCTGGAAGATAAGGGATTTCTATAGGTATTGTGAACTAATCAGGAGAGGACTGAGACAATGGAAATGATTTCCCGGAACTCATTGTAATAAAGATCACCCTTTCAGGGAGAGGTTATGAATATGCATATGCGATCCCTTACCTGTGTAACCCCTTCTGTATAAATACAAGATGAACTACTGTGGTGGGTGCGCACGATTGTGGTGGGACTACCCCCCCGTGCTGCCCAGCGCTGAATAAGCATACCTACTTTGCAACTTTACAGGTTGTGGAGTCTGTTTTCCTCAAGTCAATTTGGCAAGCCAGGCAGGAGGCACTCTGCTCGGCTGCGGGATCGACTGTGGAGCAGATGCCCCTAGGCGCGCCCCCGGTATTTTCCTCAGAGGAGCCTCCACTCCGAGCCACTCACCACGGAAGCAGACAATGACCTCCTGAAGCTGCAGACAAACGGTATGTTTAACAAACGGGGCCAGTAAGTCATAGGGGACACCTGCGCTTGGCTGGGGCCACAGGTAAACCGCGCAGAGACGTCTGGCGTATGGCATAGTCCCTGTAAGGGAGGAGGGTACCCTACAGGCTGACCGATAGAGCGTTCAGGGGGATTTGCTGACCGATAGAGCAGCCACTAGTGATCCTGGGAGTAGATTGAGCAAAACCGAGGTTACCACTGCATCCCAGTATTGGGAGCCAGGACGGACCTGCTAATGACTGTATAAGAAGCAGGAGAATGGTAAGTGGGCCTCTCACAGTTGTAACAAGGTTACCTGGGTAATATTTGCAGCTGCTGGAGGGATATTAATTGGAGTGTTAATAATTGTATGTCTTATTTGTGAATATCTGGGTATCTCGTGTTGAAAACATTTGTGTAAGCATATGTGTTTGAGACAAAGTATTGTTGTGAAGTGAGTGACTCCTCGAGGAACTCAGCCAGAGACAATACAAACAAGTTTGGTTATTGTTCTACATGATATATCCTTGTAGTATGAATCAGAAGTGTAAGGGGCCTCTTTGCGTGACTGCATGATTGTGCTGTGTGAGTGAGACGCAGCATCGCTGTGAAGCGAGTGCGGAGTTCCGATCCGCGGTTCCGTATTCTCCATGAGGGGAATGGCCAGAGACGAACGAAGCGCATGACAGATTGAAAAGGAAGTGCTGTTTTATCCAGGTGTTGACTGGTGGTGCCCAATATATGGGCCCGGTGGTGTATCTTGTAATCCTATTTTATTCTTAAACATTTTGAGCATGACAAAGAGGAAGGCAGGAGCATTATCTAAGTAACAGTTTAGAAGTTTTGGTATATTGGTGTATATTGGTGTATATTGGTGTTTGGTCATCAGAGGGGGGACCTGACTGATCATCAAATTGGTAGAATGGAGAGAGTCACTTCTTTGGTGGTTTGGGCTTGAGTCCTGGGAATTTGGTAGAAAGGGGGGAGTGCTGGGTAATGCTCAGAACAAAGGCGTTTTAAAGAAAAGCCCTATTGGGTGCATATTGGCACACTGGAAGGATATTGTCGGAAACTGTGTGCACAGAAAGTAAGAGAACTCTCATTAAGTATGGCAGTCAATGGAAGCTACTATATAAGCTTGAGAATGGAGCTAAATGGCCACTCTATGGATCAATCGACTATAACACTATAACACTATCCTGCAATTAATGTTGTTTTTGAGGAGAGAAGGAAAATGGGATGAAGTGTCGTACGCAGATATGTTTTTCACCCTCTGAAATCATCCGGAGTGGCAAAGGGACTGTGGAATGGTGCCACCACAGGACCCTATGGTACTCGCCCTTGAGCAAGAAAATAATAAAGAACTTAAAATTAATTTGAAGTGGTGCTGCTTGGCATGTAGCATTGGACAAAGATGTACTAAAATAAATAAAGCCCACCAGGCATCAGAACAAGATCTAACTGATCTAACTGAACAAGATCTAACTGAGGCTTAAGCCTCCCTCTCTATCACAGGAACAGGATGCGGACTCGGATGGAACCTCCACTCCCCCGGACAGCCCTGTATCCTCCCATACCAGGAAAAAGTCGGCTCTAACAGTCTTACAAGCACCTCTCCGGGAGGCGGTAGGGTCAGATGGTGGGACGATGTTAATTAAGGTACCATTTTCCACCACTAATTTAGAAGCATGGAGAAGGTTTGCTAAGGATTACAGAAATGATCCGGTAAGTGTAGCCAAACATTTTCAGTTTATTATAAAACAGCATAATCCTGATTGGAGTGCTGTGCAGTTATTATTAGACTACATGACTGAGATGGAGAAGCAACTAATTTTAAAAACTGCAGGAGATTTGGCTGAGAATCATTATGCAACTACTGGAGGGGATTTTAAGGAATATTTTCCCCTTCAGGATCCAAAACGGAATGCAAATAGATCCGCAGATATGGAGATATTACAGGCATTATCGGAGTGAATTTCAAAAGGAATGGAGAGAGCCATTCCCAAAACCATAAACTGGTCAGCACTATACGCAATCAAACAAGGTCCCTCCGAGTCACCATCTGAATTCTTAGATCAACTAAGGGATGTGATGCACCGTAACACACCACTGGATCCTGGGTCAGAGGTAGGAATACAACAGTTAGTCTCTTTGTTTTTGGGACAGTCTACAAGTGATATTAGGCGCAAGCTTCAGAGGCTGCATCCCACAGAAAGCAGAAACCTGGAAGTATTGCTAGATGAGGCATGGAGAGTGTTCAGTAATAGAGAAGAGGATTATAGACAAGGACAATGAAGGGTGGTGGCGGTTGTTAGAGAGGATGAAGAGAGGAAACCTAGACAAGGACTGTTTTGATTCGGCAGGGACCAGTGTGCGATATGCAAAAGATATGGCCACTGGAAAAATGAATGCCCAGAAAAATGGAAAGGCAAGGAGAAGGGACGAAACAACCAGAAAGGAAGAACAGTGGCTCATGTGAAGGAAGACTGATGGGGACCTGGGGAATCCACCCTAGCAGATCCACTGGTTATAATGAAGCTAGGGAAGAAGCAAGAGGAGGTAGAATTTTTGGTTGACACAGGGGCAACGTATTCAGTCTTAAACCAAGCCTTGATGCCCCTGGGAAATGATTATATCATGGTAAAAGGGGCAACTGGCCAAAGTGAGAAGGTGTATTTTTGTGAACCTTTGAGATATAAATTGGGAAAACAATGGGGCATCCACAGATTTCTGTACATGCCCAACTCCCCGAAAGCACTATTGGGGAGAGATTTATTGGAACAATTGGGTGCAATAATTAAATTTGAAAAAGGAGAGATTACTCTGGAGGTAAATGATCACCAGTATATCCAAATAATGAATTTGTCCTTAGCAAGTGTTCCTACGGAAAGAAGAATCAGCGAAGAAATTACGAACCAGGTATATCCTGGGGTATGGGCCACCGATGTACCAGGGAAAGCAAAAAATGCTCCACCTGTCGAGGTCAAACTTAAGGAAGGACAACAGCCAATAAGAATCAAACAGTATCCCCTGAGGAAGGAAGATAGGGAAGGAATTTGACCGTTAATAGAAAAATTTTTAAACTGGGGTTACTAAAGGAATGTGAGTCCAATTTTAACACTCCCATATTACCTGTCCGTAAACCTGATGGGTCATACCGGGTGGTCCAGGACCTCCGGGCTATAAATAAAATAACCGAAGACATTTACCCGGTAGTGGCAAAGCCATACACCTTGCTGACTGTATTGACACCTGATCTAACCTGGTTTACTGTTTTAGACCTGAAGGATGTCTTCTTTTGCCTCCCTCTCCATAAAGCCAGCCAGAAAATATTTGCATTTGAATGGGAAAATCCTAAAAGTGGGTGTAAAACGCAGCTCACTTGGACGGTATTACCACAGGGGTTCAAAAACAGCCCTACCATATTTGGTAATCAACTTGCAAAGGATCTTGAATCCTGGGAAGCCCCGCCTGGGGAAAGGAAGCTGTTACAATATGTGGACGGTATCCTGATTGCCACCAAGACAAAGGACGCTTGTATGACTTGGACGGTGAGTCTGTTGAATTTTTTGGGGTTCCAGGGATACTGGGTATCCAAAAAGAAGGCTCAAGTGATGCAGCGTGAAGTGATTTATCTGGGCTATGAAATCAGTGCAGGACAAAGGACTTTAGGACAGGCCCGGAAAGAAGCAATATGCCAAACTCCGAGACTGCAAACAGTAAAGGAGTTACGAACATTCCTGGGAATGACTGGGTGGTGCCGACTATGGATCTATAACTATGGGTTGCTTGTTAAATCTCTATATGCACTAACAAACACCAAACAGAAACACCTCAAAGGAACACCGAGATGCTAAAAAATGCCTTGATGTCGGCCCCAGCCCTAGAACTCCCAGATGTGAGTAAGCCGTTTTTCCTTTTTTTCCCATGAGAAGAAGGGGATTGCCCTAGGAATACTGGCACAATATCTCGGCCCATATCGACAAGCAGTTGCCTACTTTTCCAAGCAGCTGGATGCAACTGCAAAAGGTTGGCCTGGATGTTTGCGAGCGGTTGCGGCTGTAGTGCTAAACATCCAGGAAGCTCGAAAATTCACCCTGGGCCAGAAAATGACTGTGTTGATGTCCGGTACAGTATCTGAAGAATTGGAAGCAAAAGGTGGACACTGGCTTTTCCCACAAAGGTTCTTGAGATATCAGGTTATAATGGTAGAACAGGATGATGTGGAGATAGTAGTCACTAACATTGTCAATCCAGCCTCTTTCCTCAGCAGAAACCTAGGAGAACCAGTGCATCATGACCGTCTGGAAACCACTGAGGCAACATATTTGAGTCATTTGGACCTGAGAGACAGCCCTATGGAGAATACGGAAAACTGGTTCACTGATGGAAGCAGCTATGTCCTAAGCGGTAAAAGGCATGCTGGATATGCCATCACCACCAGTTGGGAAGTGATAGAGTCGGGACCTTTGCCCATAAACACCTCGGCACAGAAGGCAGAAATAATTGCACTGACCCACACCTTGGAATTGGCCCGAGGCAAAGTTGTGAATATCTATATCGATTCGAGATATGCTTTTGGGGTCATACATGCACATGGAGCAATCTGGAAAGAGAGAGGATTATTGAACTCACAAGGAAAAATATCAAGCATGCAGAGGAGATCTTGAAACTATTGGAGGCAGTCCAGCTCCCTGAGAAAGTGACGATTGTGCACATTAAGGCACACCAGAAAGTGAACTCAGAGTTGGAAAGAGGAAATGAGCTGGCAGAGAGGCAAAACAGGTAGCCAAGGTAAAGGTAAGAACAGAAGGGGCTTTGGTCTCTGATGGGCAAATCTCTCTAGAAGATAAGCCAGAATACACTAAGGAAGATCAAAAGCTTATCGCAGATTTGGAAGGATCATATAATAAAGAAGGGTGGGCTCACACCCCACAAGGGAAACTAATTATTCCCTCCTATTTAACATGGCCCCTGATAAGGGAAGAACATAGGAAGAGGCATGGGGGGCAGAGTCCCTATATAAACACCTGACTAGAGACATTGTAGCTAGAAATTTATACACCACTGTGAGACAAGTGACTCGGCAGTGTGATCTTTGTCTCCAGACCAATCCCAAGAGCACCCCCAAACCGGAAATGGGCCAAATTGGGAAGGGCAGTGGGCCTGGGCAACAATGGCAGATTGATTTTACAGAACTTCCAAGAAAAGGGGGGTATCAATATTTATTAGTATTAACTGATACCTTTTCAGGTTGGCCAGAGGCATTCCCCACCAGGACAGCCAAGGCTCGGGAGGTAGTTAGGATATTATTACAAGAGATAATACTGCATTTTGGGGTTCCAGCAACCATGTCTTCTGATAGAGGACCACACTTTATCTCAAAAATGGTACAGGAAATCAACTGCCATTTGGGCATAGACTGGCAACTTCATACTCCATATCGCCCTCAATCGAGTGGCCAAGTAAAAAAAAATGAACCACTTAATTAAACAGCAGATTGTGAGGTTGGGGCAAGAAACTAGCTTGACCTGGCCTCAGTCCCTTCCCTTGGCTCTCTTGCGCATACGAACTAAGCCAAGAGCAAAGGAAGGACTAAGCCCTTTTGAGATCTTGTATGGGCGACCTTATGGAATACAGAAAGGAATGTCCACACAGGTTGGGGATGAAATCATGACCTCTTATATGGTGGCATTAGGCAAACAACTCAGTAAAACTGAGAAACACGTGGCTGGGACTCGAAGTAGGGGGTTTGGATAGTCCAGTGCATGATATACAACCTGGGGATTATGTGTATGTAAAGTCTCTTGCAGAAAAGACCCTAGAGCCACGATGGGAAGGACCATTCCAGGTACTCCTGACAACTTTTACTGCAATCAAAATTAAAGAGCAACCCGCCTGGATTCATCATGCTCGAGTTAAGAAAGCTCTCACGTCAGGATGGATGTCAAAACCAGCTGGGGGATTGCGGCTACAATTGTGACGCTCATAGGACTGCAAGATGCCACACAGGACTATGAAAAATGGAAAAAACACAGGTTGAGGCAGAAAGTAGAGAATGGAGAGTATTTCTTTCAGGGACCAGGGGATAAAAATTAAGTTAGTAGAGATGGAGGAAAAGAATTTCCTAAAGTAGACAGAAAAGGGGGGATTGAAGTAAGAACTGGATGCTAAAGGGATTTCTATAGGTACTGTAAACTAATCAGGACTGAGGCAGGAGGGCTCTGGAAGATAAGGGATTTCTATAGGTATTGTGAACTAATCAGGAGAGGACTGAGACAATGGAAATGATTTCCCGGAACTCATTGTAATAAAGATCACCCTTTCAGGGAGAGGTTATGAATATGCATATGCGATCCCTTACCTGTGTAACCCCTTCTGTATAAACACAAGATGAACTACTGTGGTGGGTGCACACGATTGTGGTGGGACTACCCCCCGTGCTGCCCAGCGCTGAATAAGCATACCTGCTTTGCAACTTTACAGGTTGTGGAGTCTGTTTTCCGCAAGTCACTTTTACATCTTATGGCAGTATGCTAATTATAAATGAAAAAGAATGGGGTGGGTGCATGACCATTTATTGATGCCTACTGTTATTAATCTTCTGTGGATAGCAGTAGCATCAATATGACTAGTTTCTCTCTAACAACAACCTCCTTATTCCAGCAATATGTTGGTGAATATTCCAAATATTCAAATATCCTTCCATTCAAAGCACAAAAATCCACCACAAATCCCACTGTGTTTTATATCAGTTTTCTCTCCTCCAGGTGCTGGATCTTTTCCATCTTTACAGTTCCAGTACAGAAATACCTTCCATCTTCAAAGAGGTTTGTTAAGTAAGTTTCATCCATTCATCTTACTCTTACATCATTTAAGCCCAAATCCACTCATTTTCCTGAGAAGACGAATCTGATCACTTCCTGATCAAGATTCTACATTCTTAGAATATAAGATCCCAATAGGTAAATATGCATTAGCCCGTGCCTCCTTTGGTGCTTTATACAAATACTCATTGCCTCAGTTATCAGATTTTCTAATTGGAAAGCAAGCAGTAAATTTAAATGCCTTCATAGTACTCTGACTCTTCACTCGAAAATCCTAGGAAGCACAGAAAATAAAAAAACTCCTGATTCAAAACATCATCTTCAGTGCAGTACACAAATCTCTACAGTCATGCTAACTTTCTCCTCCTACCCAAGGAAGATGCAGAATGGACATTTTAAAAGACAATATGAAAATGGTCCCCTTAAAAAAATATCTTAAATCTAGTGGTTTGAGCACTAGAAGTTTGAACAGTAGGCTTGAAGTAAGAAATAGATGCTAAAGGATTAACTGTAGAACTATAGCAGATCTAGAGAAGTCACCCAATGCTGATTTTGCAAGTTTTAGCTAACACAGATATATATTGTAAATCAACCACAAGGACAGGACTGAGGTAGGGAATATCAACGCAAAGACCCTAAAAGATAAGTGAAGAAAAGACTTCATACCAGCAAGATAAGGGAAGAAAAGACTCCATACACACAGATAATAGAACCAGCAAGAACTGGCTTGGCCTGCTGAAGTCTGTAAATGAGAGGAAGGGTCAAAAGTTTAACAGCAAGGAAGACTTCTGGCCTTCATCAAAAGACCACCAGAGTACGCTGGATGACCACCCGGAGAACTCTAGTGTGCATGCGAATAGTGGGTGGGAACCTATGTTAATGATTCTTCGGATACCTAATGAATATGCAAGAGACCGGGGGGGGGGGGGGAGGAAGTGAAATGAATATGTGTATATCCCATCAATATAAGCACCCTGGCAGTAACCCTTGCTGGGCAAGTTAGGAGGAGTGATCCCCCTTGCACCCAGCGCTGCAATAAACATACCTGCTTTATAACTCTCCTCGAGTTGTAAAGTTTGTTTCCATGCGTCAGGCTCAACACTCCTTATCACAGTAGGCTAAAGAAGGGACCCTGAAACCTGATAAATCAATGTTTCTGCATTGGCATGGGCATGAGTGTCTCAACCATGAGATACCTACTTCTCTGCATGACTTAAGACATATGATTCCACTTTAGGACATAGAGTCTAGTTTTATTTATTTATTCTAGTCAAGCTTTTCAGCAATCACCTACTAAGGGCATTTAGACAGAAAGTAGTTCTACAAAAAGCAAAGGGTTACAGAAATTGTGTACTGACCTTGACCTACAATGAGTTTATGTACAGGTACCCGTAATATATAGCAATCTCTTAGCAGAGAAGTTCCTAAAGACTTGATACAGAACTTTTTACAAGAGGAATATGGAAAGAATGCCATCCAGGGGGACTGTGACAGGCTTGAGAGGTGAGCCAATGCAAACCTCATGAGGTTCAACAAGACCAAGTGCAAGGTTCTGCACCTGGGCTGGGGGAATCCCAAACCTGAATACAAGCTGGACAATGAGCAGATCAAGAACAGCCATAAAGAGAAGGATATGGGGGTATTAGTGGATGAAAAACTGAATATAAGCTGGCAGTGTGCACTTGTAGCCCAGAAAGCCAGTTGTAACCTGGACTGCATCAAAAGAAGTATAGCTATCAGGTCTAGGGAGGTGATTCTCCCCTTTTTACTCCAATCTCATGAGACCCCACCTGGAGTACTGCATCCAGCTCTGGGGCCCCCAACACAAAAAGGACATGGACCTGTTAGAGCAGGTCCAAAGGAGGGTCGCGAGGATGCTCAGAGGTCTGGAACACCTCTCCTATGAAGACACACTAAGAGAGTTGAGGTTGTTCAGCCTGGAAAAGAGAAGACTCCGGGGAGACCTTATTGCAACCTTTCAGTACCTAAAGGGGGCTTATAAGGAAGATGAAGAATGAGGAATGAGGAGGAATGAGGAATGAAGAAAATGAAGGAAGTCACTTTTTATTTAAGTGTTTTAAGATGACCAGGTGTACGAAAAATACAAACTTCCCTAATGACATTTCACATATTGAATGTGTATATATAGCAGATACACCAGAAGAATGTAGATACAAAGAAATGTCCTAAAGGTAAATTAAGCTGAAACTCCTACCTCATCCTCCAAGAACTGTTTGGCAGACTGCTTTTTCAAACTGAATCATTCAGTGAAATTAAATACTCAACTTTTTTTTTTTTAAAAAGCTTTTTCATTTTTTTGAAATTTGTTCTAATGACTTAACAGTCTTCAAAAATGTAGATTTTTATATAAAAAATGGGATTAGTGGAACTGTTAAACTTGCTTATAAGGGAATGTTGCAAGCTTGCTTATCTTTGCTGACAAGATGCACAAAAGATTTATTTAAAACTTCAGTTTAGAATCATAGAATCATAGAACCATTTAGGCTGGAAAAGACCTCTAAGATCATCTGGTCCAACCTTTAACCTAGCATTGCCAAGTCCACCACTAAACAATGTCACTAAGCACTACATCTACAAATTTTTTTGAAGACCTCCAGGGATGGTGACTCAACCACTTCCCTGGGCAGCGTATTCCAATGCCGCATAACCCTTTCAGTGAATAAATTTTTCCTAATATCCAACCTAAACCTCCCCTAGTGCAACTTGAGGCCATTCCCTCTAGTCTTAGCACTTGGTGCTTGGGAGAAGAGACCAATCCCCACCTCGCTACAGCCTCCTTTAAAGTAATTGTTAGAGTACGATAAGGTCTCCCCGAGCTCCCTCAGCCGCTCCTCATAAGACTTGTTCTCTAGACCCTTCACCAGCTTCGTTGTCCTTCTTTGGACATGGTCCAGCACCTTGATATCCTTCTTGTAGTGAGGGGCCCAAAACTGAACACAGTATTCAAGCTGCGGTCCAACACACTGCTGGCTCATTTTCAGCCAGCTATTGACCAATACCCCCAGGTCCCTTTCCAGCCACTCTTCCCCCAGAGTGTAGCATTGCATGGGGTTGTTGTGCCCTAAGTACAGGACCCAGCACTTAGCCTTGTTCAGCCTCATACAGTTGGCTTCGGCCCATCGGTCCAGCCTATCTAGATCCCTCTGCAGAGCCTTCCTATGCTCAAGCAGATCAACACTTGTGCCTAACTTGGTGTCGCCTGCAAACTTACTGAGGGTGCACTTGATCTCATTGTCTAGATCACTGAAAAAGATATTGAAGAGAACTGGCCCCAGTACTGAGCCCTGGGGACACCACTAGTGACCGGCCTCCAACTGGATTTAACTCCATTCACCACGACTCTTTGGGCCCAGCCATCCAGCCAGCTTTTAACCTAATGAAGTGTACACCAATCCAAGCCATGAGCAGCCAGTTTCTCCAGGAGAATGCTGTAGGAAATAGTGTCAAAAGCCTTACTGAAGTCAAGGTAGAACACATCCACAGCTTTTCCCTCATTCACTGAAAGTCACTTTGTCATAGAAGGAGATCAGGTTCGTCAAGCAGGACCTGCCTTTCATAAACCCATGCTGACTGGGCCTGATCACCTGGTTGCCCTGTAAGTGCTGTATGATGGCGCTCAAGATAATCTGCTCCATGAGCTTCCCCAGCACCAAAGTCAGACTGACAGACCTGTAGATCCCTGGATCCTCCTTCCAGCCCTTCTTGTAGATGGGCATCACATTTGCTAGTTGCCAGTTGACTGGGACTTCCCCTGATAGCCAGGACTGCTGATAAATGATGGAAAGTGGCTTGGCAAGCACTTCTGCCAACTCCCTCAGTACCCTCGTCTGGATCCCATCTGGCCCCATAGACTTGCATACATCTAAGCGGTTTAGCAGGTTGAGCAGGTTGCTAACCATTTCCTTGTGGATTATGATGGCTTCATTCTGCTCCCTGTCCCTATCTACCAGCTCAGGTGCCTGGATACCTGGAGAATAACTGGTCTTGCTACTAAAGACTGAGACAAAGAAGGCATTAAGTACCTCAGCCTTTTCCTCATTTCTTGTCACTATGTTTCCCCCAACATCCAATAAAGGAGGGAGATTCTCCTTAGTCCTCCTTTTGTTGCTAATGTATTTATAAAAACATCTTTTATTGTCTTTAAAAGCAGTAGATGCTGTTAAACTACTTAATCTCTGACATCAGCACTACAATTAATCCTTAGCAGAGCAAGCACTTTATATCATTGAAATATCTACTCCTATGATTAATTCTGGAAGCATGCTGAAAGCTCCTTCCCATTCCCTTTCCTCTTCCTTCCTCGTAACAGTTTTGGCAATACTCTAGAAAGAGCACTTAAATACAGCAAGGAAAGATGCCAGATATGGGGACTAGAGGCCGTTATAAGAAAATGGGAGACACAGAAAAGGATTATTTTTCCCATATATTTTCTGGTCCTTGATTGAAGTATTTACATTTAATAAAACACTTTTTGTAAGTACTTCTTTTTGAGATTCCATCAGATTTGAAACTGGAAGCTAGTACAACTTCAAAGTTTTGTGAACCAGTATAACAAATGCCTGAATTGTCAACATCTAGAGAATGTAAACATTGAAATCATTTTAGTCAGGAAACAAGTGAAAGTCTACAAAGAATGCAAATAGATTTTAAATGCATATACAACTTCTGGCAGGCCAGAAAAGCATCAAGATTTCTCAAATAGCAGGACTTGCACCAGTTCTTTATATTTACTGCATGGATGCAGCAAGTACAATGACAATAACCAGATCATTTAAGGTAAGAATAAAAATCATCGTACCATTGAAAAAAATGTTTTTTTAAAAAAGTGCTAAAATTATGATGAGTGAGAATCAGCAACATAATGTTGACTTAACCATTAAATAGCCATAGAACTTGGAAAAAACAATACTGGGGCACACCTAACTGGAAAAGCATTGTGCTCCACCATACTCCTAAAGCAGATAACATGTGCAAGAAAAAAATACAATTACCTATGACAAATTTCAGTTCGCAATATGATACAGCTGTTTCAACAGAAGTTTGTAGTGGAAATAGCTTTGGACACAGAATAGGAAATTCCATCTTGACAAGTTTGCATTAAATATTTGTGTGAATTAAATTAAGTACAACTCAGAGAATCATGAAAAGCAACTAACGTATGATAATCTGAGTATGAATGAGAGCTTCCTGTCACACATTTAAATAACTATTCTTGTAGTTTTCTGCTTAGAAAAGAGCATAAATATCAGTCTTATATCAGACGAATTTTATATCACACATGAATTTTCAGTGAAGAAGTTTAGACACACCTACATTTTTCCTTACTGCTGTTACTGTTACGTAAAAAATCCCCATCAGAGCGCATCGTAAGGAAATCATCTTCATTATCTTCCACCACTAAATTTGAGAGAGAGAGAGATTATGTTATGGGAGTGAGATTTTTTTTCCAATTCTTTATTAAGCAAGAAAGATTTAAGGTCATCTTCATGGCTGTGGTGACTTTACTCAGCTGGGCAGCTGAGCTCCACCACAACCACTCTCTCACTCCCCCTCATCAAAGGGAAAGGGGGAGACAATATGATGAAAAGGGTCCAAGGGTTGAGATAAGGACAGAGAGATCACTCAACAATTATCGTCACGGGCAAAACAGACTCGGCATAGGGAGATTAATGTAATTTGTTAACTATTACTAACAAGCTAGAGCAGTGAGAAACTAAAAAACAAAAACAAAACAAAACAAAACAAACAAACAACAACAAAAAACTAAAACCATGTTCCACCCATCCACCCTCCTCCACCTCCTCCCCCCGAGTGGCGCAGGGGAACAAGGAATGGGGGTTGCAGTCAGTCCATAATGCTTCATCTCCTCTGCTCCTTCACAGTCATTCACTGCCCCTGCTCCAACATGGGGTCCCTCCCATGGGATGCAGTTCTTCCCGAACTGATCCTGCGTGGGCTTCCCACAGGCAGCAGCTCTTCAAGAACTACTCCAACATGGGTCTGTACCATGGGTGTCCATCCGTCAGGAACACACTATTCCAACATGGGTCCCGCACGGGCAGCAGTTCCTGCCAGGTCACCTGCTCCTGCATGGTCTCCTCTCCACGGGCTACAGGTCTGGCCTGGAGCCTGCTCTGGCAGGGGCTCTCCATAGGCTGCAGCCTCCTTCAGGTCAGATCCACCTGCTCCACTGTGGTCTCCTCCACAAGCTGCAGCATGGAAATCTGCTCCACCTTGGTACACCATGGGCTGCAGGGGAACAACCTGCTTCACCATGGTCCTCTCCAGAGGCCACAGGGGAACTTCAGCTCCAGAGCCTGAAGCACCTCCTTCCCCTCCTTCTTCACTGACCTTGGTGTCTGCAAGGCTGTTTCTCACTCCTCTCTCTCCCAGCTGCTGTTGTGCAGCAGCTTTTTCCCTGTCTTAAATCTGCTCTCACAGAGGTGCAAACAACATCACTTATTGGCTCAGTTCTGGGCAGCAGTGGGTCCCTTTGGAGTCGGCTGAAACTGGTCCTTATCTAACATGAGGCAGCTTCTGGACTCCTCACAGAGGCCACCCCCTGCAGGTCCCCCCCCCCCCCCCCAAATCCTTGCCACATAAACCCAATACACTGGCTTAGCAACTTTTAAGTTTTTTCTATAATAAATCGTCATTAAACTTTTGTTTGTTTGTTTGTTTGTTTTCCAGCAGTAAACTAATTTGACTTCATCTTATGGGAGTAAACAATTACTGTTCTATAACATCAAGTGCTTAAAAGACCATTTATTCTAGTAAGGTTGGCACCTGTAGCTGCCAAAGTTAAGCAGATTTTTATGGGAATCCAGCTTCCGAAGTGAAAATAGTTAACACTGTTTATGCAGAAATATCTGTGATTAATCACTATACTATGTTTAAGATACATATTTCCTTAATATGGCATCTAATGCTACAGTAACTATTTCAAGGGTGATTGCTTACTGTGTAAAAATTTAGATTCTATCAAGTTAGGAGTTTTCAATTACAGTTTTACCTTTATCTCTCTGGAGTTCATCTTTAGAAACTGCATCTGCACAGGCATCAAAGTATTTCTGCAAAGTATCGACTTGTCTACACAAGATGTCTCTAAAGGTTTCCATTTCAGCAAGCTTCTCACGTAAGCTATGGCCCTTCTGAAAATGCAAGAGAAAAAAGCCTCAAATGCTTTTACATACTCAACAACAGTTCAATGCCTAAATAAAAAAATAAATGATTTCTGCAGGTATGAAGAAGAAATTCTTCAGGCACACTAAGGACATTTCAGATATCAGTAGCTATGAAATAATGTTAATATTAGAAGAACATGGTTATAGGAAACCATATATAAGTATTTCTTACTCATTTTGTCCACTGGTCTCAGTTTTTCTTCTTGACTGTATGTGCTACTTTGGAGCATTCAACAAAAGCTTATTAAAAATGCAGTCTTGCATACTACCAGGTTTGTGCCTATTTGCCTGAAAATAGTCAGTGCTAGTTTAAGATCTTGGTTCTAATCTTTACTCCCCTTTCTTGTGTTGGTCCTTTTGTGCTCTCCCAGAAGTACAACCCACCCAAGTTCAAATGTTAAAGATTTATATGCATGAAACAAGGAAAGCCATAATTTGTCAATCAGTATTAATCAAATTTGTTAAGTCACAGGCTCAGCATTCCTTTTCATTTAGAAGCCCTGATATTCTCAGGAGTACACTAAGAAAGGTTAGTAAATCCTCTCACAAGTCTGATTTTCTCGTCATTAGAAGATGACACTGTAGTCTGAAAGGGATAAGTGCACAGAGGCACGTGAAACCTTCCTATATGATCTATTCATCATCACATGCTGAATTATTGCTTATAGTAAACCAAAGATTTGGTATTTTTTCCTTTAATTGTGTGAATGAGTCTTCACATAGCTTATCTTCTTTCCAGTTGCATAAGTGTCTTATTTTCACACCAATGCTAAGAAAATGTTATTTACTAACCTTGAACGAAGAAGTGGATGTTGCAGAGTATCCACTTGCTCCAGAAACAAGAGACACCACGGAGCCATGATGTCGTAAACTTGACTCTGATCCATAGCCAGATTCAGTCTAAAACAAACAAACAAAAACATCAACAACAAACACCAAAAAACAAACTAGAATGGTAGGGATTTGCATAATGCATGGTTTCGCTGTTTGTGTTAAGCTGCTTGCATGTGCCTGCTGTGAGCTGGATGACTTGTCTCTGCATCAGTTTTAAAGCAACATTTATTTTTCATTTCTTCTGATAAGTATTGATCTAATTTTATTTCTTCCCTTTATCTTTTAAAACATAACTGTGCGAGTAAAGCACAGACTCATGGGAAAGCTCCCCCCACTTAAAAAATATCAAATAAAGCAAATTATTCTTCCACATCTCCAAGAATTATTTTGATTATGTCTTGATTTAGTGCCTGTCAAGCACTTCAAAGGATGTTTGCCTACCAAGGAAGGTATTTTCACTTAGCATTATAAATTATTTATTATTTTGCATAACACAAGCAGCAGGCAGCCCCTCTCTAAGACGTACAGCTCATCCTAGGAGGTGATGAAACAGACATTATGATACTATTGACTTGCGGAAAACGGACTCCACAATCAGTAAGACTGTAAAGTAGGTATGTTTATTCAGCGCTGGGCAGCACGGGGGGTAGTCCCACCAAAGTTGTGTATACCCGATGCAGCAACTTGCCATGGTTATATGCAGTAAAGAGTTACATATGCATGAAGTTTCACAATGCACCTATACATATGCATGACCTGTCCCCACTTCGTACTAAAATTAGTTCAAGAAGTCATTTCCATAAGCTCCTCCCATCTGCGCTTATGCAGTGTCTTCTGGTAGTGGTCGTCAGGGGTTGTGGGGATGAAGGTTGGTGACCCTTCCTCGTCACCGCTAGTTGACCTCTTGTCTTTGCGCAGACTCAGTTGCTCCTTGACTCTTGTCCATCCGCAGGACCAGCTTCTGCCAGTTTCTTAAGATAGGCTCACACTCTTATTAGGAGACTGACCTTGGTAAGGGGCCCAAGGCTTCTTGCTTTAGCTAATTTGCACAATGCACCATAGTTAGCAAAGACACTAAGTAGCATCCACTAGTTTAATCCTGTCAGCGCTCTCTCTCTACCTGATAAGATTCTCCTAACTCCCTCTCTCACTATAACTCTAATCACATTCTCTGCAGTATTTATGAAAAAAAAATCCTACTAAAACATTTAAGAGATCGCAACACAGTATCTTATAAAAACAAGAGTGTAATAGAAAACAAGTAAATAAAAACAAAAACACAGCAAAAGAGCTGGAAGGTACCGGAAAAGCTGGACTTTGTGGAGACTAAGCAGAAGAGGTCTGTTGAACACCCATGTTCCAAGGGTGATTTTTAGACTCACTGCAAACATTTCAACATGTACTTGAAGAAAGAGTGAAAGCAGAGTGACCACAAAATGGTAGAGTTCTCTATTCTTGGCGAAGTCAGGAAGGGGACCAGTAAAACCGTCTTGGACTTCCAGAGGGCAGACTTTGAGCTGTTCAGGACATTGGTTGGCAGAGTCCCTGGGGAGGTGGTTCTGAAGGGCAGAGGAGTCCAGGAAGGCTGGGCACTCTTCAAGAAGGAAATCTTAATGGCTCAAGAGTGGTCTGTCCCCACGTGCCCAAAGACGAGCCGGCGCGGAAGAAGACCGGCCTGGCTGAACAGAGAGTTGTGGCTCGAGCTTAGGAGAAAAAAGAGGGTTTATAATCTTTGGAGAAGAGGGTGGGCCACTCAGGAGGACTATAAGGATGTTGCAAGGCTGTGCAGGGACAAAATTAGAAAGGCCAAAGCTCATCTGGAGCTCAATCTGGCTGCTGCCGTTAAAGATAACAAAAAATGTTTTTACAAATACATCAACACCAAAAGGAGGACTAAGGAGAATCTCCATCCTTTACTGGATGCGGGGGAAACTTAGTGACGAGAGATGAGGAAAAGGCTGAGGTGCTTCATGCCTTCTTTGCCTCAGTCTTTAGCAGCAAGACCAGTTGTTCTCTGGATACCTGGTACCCTGAGCTGGTGGAAGGGGATGGGGAGCAGGATGTGGCCCTCACTATCCACGAGGAAATGGCTGGTGACCTGCTACAGCACTTGGATGTACGCAAGTCGATGGGGCCGGATGGGATCCACCCGAGGGTACTGAGAGAACTGGTGAAGGAGCTGGCCAAGACGCTTTCCATCATTTATTGGCAGTCCTGGCTATCAGGGGAGGTCCCAGTCGACTGGCGGCTAGCAAATGTGACGCCCATCTACAAGAAGGGCCTGAGGGTAGACCCAGGGAACTATAGGCCTGTTAGTTTGACGTCAGTGCCAGGGAAGCTCATGGAACAGATTATCTTGAGTGTCATCATACAGCACTTACAGGGCAACCAGGCGATCAGGCCCAGTCAGCATGGGTTTATGAAAGGCAGGTCCTGCTTGTCGAACCTGATTGTTGTGGTTTAACCTGGCCAGCAGCTAAACACCACGCAGCCGTTCGCTCACCCTCCCCCCTCCCTCTCTGGGATGGGGGAGAGAAACGGGAAAGTGAAGCCGGTGAGTTGAGATAAAGACAGTTTATTAAGACAGGAATATAATAATAATAATAATAATAATAGTGATAATGATAATAGTATTAATAATAATAATGTGTAAGAAAACAAGTGATGCACAATGCAATTGCTCACCACCCGCTGACCGATGCCCAGCCTATCCCCGAGCAGCCCGGCCCCCCACCCCGGCCAGCCACCCCTATATATTGTTTAGCATGACGTCAGATGGTATGGAATACCCCTTTGGCCAGTTTGGGTCAGCTGTCCTGGGTCTGTCCCCTCCCAGCTCCTGCTGCACCCCTAGCCTGCTTGCTGGCAGGACAGAGCGAGAAGCGGAAAAGTCCTTGGCCTGGTGTAAACACTGCTCTGCAACAATTAAAACATCAGCATGTTATCAGCGCTCTTCTCATCCTAATCCAAAACATAGCACCCTACCAGCTACTAGGAGGAAAATTAACTCTGTCCTAACTGGAACCAGGACACTGATCTCCTTCTATGACGAAGTGACACACTTAGTGGATGAGGGAAAGGCTGTGGATGTGGTCTACCTTGACTTCAGTAAGGCTTTTGATACCGTTTTCCACAACATTCTCCTCGAGAAACTGGCTGCCTGTGGCTTGGACTGGTGTACGCTTCGTTGGGTTAAAAACTGGTTGGATAGCCGGGCTCAAAGAGTTGTGGTGAATGGAGTCAAATCCAGTTGGAGGCCGGTCACTAGTGGAGTCCCCCAGGGCTCAGTACTGGGGCCAGTCCTCTTTAATATCTTTATCGATGATCTGGATGAGGGGATTGAGTAAGTAAGACTTCAGTAAGTTTGCAGACAACACCAAGTTAGGTGCGTGTGTCCATCTGCTCGAGGGCAGGAAGGCTCTGCAGGAGGATCTGGATGGGCTGGACCGATGGGCTGAGGTCAACTGTATGAAGTCCAACAAGGCCAAGTGCCAGGTCCTGCACAACAACCCCAAGCAGAGCTACAGGCTGGGAGATAAATGGCTGGAAAGCTGCCTGGCAGAGAAGGACCTGGGAGTATTGGTTGATAGCCGGCTGAATATGAGCCAGCAGTGTGCTCAGGTGGCCAAGAAGGCCAACAGCATCCTGCCTTGTATAAGAAGCAGCGTGGCCAGCAGGTCTAGGGAAGTGATTGTGCCCCTGTACTCGGCTCTGGTGAGGCTGCACCTCGAGTACTGTGTTCCGTTTTGGGCCCCTTGCTACAAGAAGGACATGGAGGTGCTCGAGAGAGTCCAGAGAAGGGCAACGGAGCTGGTGAGGGGTCTGGAGAACAAGTCTGACGAGGAGCGGCTGAGGGAGCTGGGATTGTTCAGCCTGGAGAAGAGGAGGCTCAGGGGCGACCTTATCGCTCTCTATAGGTACCTTAAAGATGGCTGTAGCGAGGTGGGGGTTGGTCTATTCTCCCACGTGCCTGGTGACAGGACGAGGGGGAATGGGCTAAAGTTGTGCCAGGGGAGGTTTAGGCTGGATGTTAGAAAGAACTTCTTTACCGAAAGGGTTGTTAGGCATTGGAATGGGCTGCCCAGGGAAGTGGTTGAGTCACCATCCCTGGAGGTCTTTAAAAGACGTTTAGATGTAGAGCTTAGTGATATGCTTTAGTGGAGGACTTGTTAGTGTTAGGTCAGAGGTTGGACTAGGTGGTCTTGGAGGTCTCCTCCAACCTAGATGATTCTGTGATTCTATGATTCTGTGAAAGAAAGGGTACTGCTAATGCGAGCCAAGGATGAACTACCTAGGGATGGCTGCAGATAGTAAGAAGAACGCAGCCACAACAAATAGGGTACTTCAGGATGCATTTCTGTAGATTGAAGTTAAAAATACAGTTAACATGTGTCTGCAGGTCTGCTTTATCAACTGTTCTACAGGCTCTAACAATGGAAATTTAAGGTTTCAAAAGCGAGGTGGTTAGTCAGCAGGAAAGCAGAGACAGGGTTTTCCCAGTCCAGGTCACAGCAGATGGATAATGATTGCCCTGTCTACGGCCTTCCCAAGCTCAGTGCAGGAGGCTATTTAGAGAGCAAAAAAGCTAAAAATGGTTCTAACATGACCTTTCTTTGCAACTGCAAAAGCAGGTAAAGAAATTTAGATATATTTCTCCCCCTACAGTGATAAATGTTGCAACTCCGCAGTAAATAAGCATACTGCAGGCACATGTAGAAAAAGCAGGAATTCTAAATTGAAAAATAAGCATAATAAGACAACTGATAAAAATAGAGACTATAGCAATACAGCACTAAGATTATCATAATTGCTATACTCACTTGTCCAATCTAAGTAACAACATCTTTTGGGTCTTTACTTCTCAAACTCTACATACTTTTGGTAAGTCAACATGTGCTGCCTGCAGACAATGGGCATCTTTAATAGCTGCATGAGCTGGAGTAGTATATGTATTAATATGCCCTGGAACAACATACTGCTTTCTAAACAAAGGGAATGGGCCAAGAAGCAGTACTAAGATACAAAATATTGCAGAGGGAGGAGAACACAGCTTGACCAAGAGGCAACCAAAGGCAAATGACTGGCCTTTGATAATCTTTATCCATGTAGTTTACACCTGTGTTTATATAGTATACATGGATGCATGCTATTTTTTCATGAGTTCTCTAAATGGTTAAAGTGCACAGGAAGACTATTCATCAGATATTATTTAGCAGCTTTAAATGCTGAGATTCCAGACCAGCTGAACAGGGAGGAGCAGGCAATCCAAAGAGAACAGCCAGGTTGCTGAAGGGGACAACACGCAGGAGTCTAAAGAAAACATTAACAACAGAATGCCTTTAATGTCCTGCTTCTGAGACTTGGGTACCACTGCAGAAAAGCATGATTTACAGAGTAAAACTCCTTCCTGATCAAAGGTGCCAAAGACCAAGCTGACAATAACTGCTTCCCTTTGTATACTGACATAGTAATAAAATGTAAAGCAGTTTGTACTGCTGGGACACCAGGCTATAGCAAAAAAGGGAGAGGATTATATTTGTCCCTCCTGCAAATCTGGGCTGTCAGGAGAGAGACAAGTAAGATTTGTAGAGTTAAACAAGTGTCTTGGTTTCAGTTAGGACAGAGTTAATTTTCCTCCTAGTAGCTGGTAGGGCGCTATGTTTTGGATTAGGATGAGAAGAGCGCTGATAACATGCTGATGTTTTAATTGTTGCAGAGCAGTGCTGACACCAAGCCAAGGACTTTTCAGCTTCTCGCTTTGTCCTGCCAGCGGGCAGGCTAGGGGTGCAGCAGGAGCTGGGAGGGGACAGACCCAGGACAGCTGACCCAAACTGGCCAAAGGGGTATTCCATACCATATGACATTATGCTAAACAATATATAGGGGTGGGGGGGCCGGCTGCTCGGGGATAGGCTGGGCATCGGTCAGCGGGTGGTGAGCAATTGCATTGTGCATCACTTGTTTCGTACACGTTATTATTAGTAATACTATTATCATTATCACTATTATTATTATTGTTATTATTATTTTCCTGTCTTAATAAACTGTCTTTATTTCAAGTCACAGGCTTCACTTTCCCGTTTCTCTCCCCCATCCCAGAGAGGGAGGGGGGAGGGTGAGCGAACGGCTGTGTGGTGTTTAGCTGCCAGCCGGGTTAAACCACAACAGTCCTTTTTGGCGCCCAACGTGGGGCTCGAAGGGTTGAGATATCGACAGATTTGACCAGAGTGTGTTAAACTAAAATTGGTATAAGTATTGGACCTGCTTAATAGTTGCTAGTCATGATGTTGATTGCCTTAATCTCCAGTCTGCTGTGCCTGTTTCCCAAATTGAGTTTTATAGCACGTTACTTTCTGTATGTGCTCCCTGTTGCACTGTTTATCCTTTCCGGGCCCTGGTTTAACATCGTTATGGTACTGTGCGGTGTAACAATGGCTTATGAAATGATGAGATTTCTGGTCATGACTCTAACCTGGTATTTGTACTCAGCACTGTCGTCGACTCTATACTTTGGAAACCATATCTCGGAAACTATTAGCAATTACACCTATTGCCTTTTTTCGTCAGGGAGCCAATCTGTGAAGGGGACAGGGGAAGATTTTTTTTCCTACTTGTTCACTCTCCCTTTCTCCTTCACCACCCTCTTATCCCCCGAGCTAGTTACGATAGTTGTCCAAGATTTTGAATATCCTTGGGATAGTCAGACCAGCATGTTCTTGTTGTTATGTCTCCTGAATGCGCTTCAGGTTTTGTTGAGGGTTAAACAACTACTTAGGAATCTCATCCGGAGATCTGTCTTGAGGCGGGATAGTTGCGAGTGGCAGGGAGTGTGGGAGGATATGGGCAGGTTTCTAGAGCAGTGGGCACCTCCAGTGTTTTGGACATTCACCCCTGAACAACTGCAAAATCCTAAAAAACTGGCAGAATGCTTGAAAAAAAGGTGTCATGACTCTGGCAGTTCCAAAGTGACACAAATCACTGTAGCGTGCTGGGGTCTGGCTTGTGACTCTCGAGCTGCAATTGATGCTACTATCAACCTAGTGACAGTCCCTGCAGCTGCTCCAGCTCCTGCAGCCGCTCCATCTCCTGGAGACGCTCCAGTTCCAGCTCCTGCAGCCATTCCAGTTCCAGCTCCCGCAGCCTCTCCAGCTCCTGCAGCCGCTCCAGCTCCTGCAGCCACTCCAGCTCCAGGTCCTGGAGCCGCTCCAGCCCCTGCATCCGCTCCAGCTCCAGCTCCTGCAGCCCCTCCAGCTCGTGCAGACGTTCCAGTTCCAGCTCCTGCAGCCGCTCCAGCTCCTGCAGCTCCTGTGGCTGGGTCAGAGAAACGAGCTGTAGCAGTGCAAGTTGCCCCTGTAGACAAGGTGAAAAAATGGTATAGAGAGTCAGGTCGTTTGGAACGCAGACAGTCTTCTGCTAGGTCTAGGTATAGAGAAGACAAGGCTGGGCCATCAGAGGTGCAGGAGGATGAAGATGAAGATGAGGATGTCAAAAAATCAACAGTAACTACCCGAACCCTATACCAGCGTGAGCTACGAGATGTGCGAAAAGATTTTGGTCGCTGCATAGGTGAGCAGCTTGTCACCTGGATGCTCCGGTGCTGGGACACCGGAGCCAATCGTGTGGAATTAGAGGGCAGGGAAGCCAGGCGGCTGGGATCCCTTGCTAGGGACGCATGTATTGACAAAGCAATTGGAGATGGAGCACGATCTCACAGCCTCTGGAGGTGTCTCCTGTGAGCTGTGAAGGAAAGGTATCCCTTCAAGGAAGAACTTGTATGTCTACCAGGCAAGTGGACCACCATGGAGAAGGGAATTCAGTACCTGAGGGAATTAGCCATACGGGAGGTGATTTATAAGGACCTAGATGACGCACAAATATCCACAGATCCAGATGAAGTCCAGTGTACATGAACCATGTGGTGGAAGTTTGTATGGAGCGCACCATCATCATATGCCAGCTCATTGACAATAATGGCCTGGAAAGAGGATGAGGAACCCACAGTGGATGAAGTGGCTAAACAACTCCGGCAGTACAAAGAAAGTCTCTCCACTTCCCTACAGGCCTGTGTCTCAGCTGTGGAGAAACTTTCTGAAGAGGTCCACCAACTTAAAGAGAGATCATTTTCCTCCCCACCTGTACAAACCAGTGTCTCAGCTATCAGCGGTAAGCGTTCATCCGTGCAAGGAAGACGATATGGTGGGTACACACCCCGTGCCACCCTGTGGTTTTACCTACGTGACCATGGAGAGGACATGAGAAAATGGGATGGAAAATCTACTGCGACCCTAGAGGCACGGGTACGTGAGTTGCAAAAGAAAACAATTGGGAAAAAGGGGTTCTCTGAAAAGTTTGCTGCTCCAACTTCCAGCAGGCAGTCCTTCAGACACAGAAACGAAGATTCTGACCAGGACTAGAGGGGCCCTGCCTCCAGCCAGGGGGAGGAAAGGGACAATCGAGTTTATTGGACTGTGTGGATTCGATGGCCTGGCACGTCAGATGCACAGAAGTATAAGGCTTTAGTAGACACCGGTGCACAATGTACTCTAATGCCATCAAGCTATAAACTGTCTTTATCTCAATCAATAAGCAGATAAACTGTCAAAGCAAATGCTTCTGGAAAAAAAAAAAACACACACAAATTATTAAATCTGTCATTTATCTACTTCAGTTAACAGTTACCTTGTCATTGCCACACACAGGAACAGATTTTTTTCCTTTACTCACTCCTCAGACATTTACCTAGCCATCAGAATAGAAATCCCCATTAATTGCTTGACATGCCCCGGAGTATGCAGTAGGTAGCAAGCACTGGAAGATGAAGAAAGTTGGAACTGTCAAAGGTGGGGAAGTCCATATTATGTTTGGCAGAGAATTTAAGAAAAATTGACCCTACACTTAAAGGAAAACTATGAGAACATATTATTCAGTTTAAATTGCCATTTTACAACAGTAATTTAAAAAAAAATGTTTGTGTGTGTGGGGGAAGTGAGTTTTATTTCAAACACAGTGCTTATTTTATATATTAAACCCCATATATCTTTTATATCTTAAAATCTAACACATTTTACTTGGCTTTCAAATCCTATTCCATATTCTTCCCATTTCCTTTTTGTTATAGCCCTTGTTTTTATCAATCTTAACACCCATATAAGGAATGGTCCAGCAATTCGTGCCACTAAGGGGTTTGAAGGGTTAACATTGAGGCCTGGGTTTAGGTGAGAAGAGAGCAAAGGGATTTCTTCAGAGAAAAACTGCTGACTCTGCACGGACGTGCAGTAACTTCTGACATCCGGCCAAAAGACCACTAGATAAGGAGGAAGAATATGAGCCTCCCCGTCCGAGCGGCCCCCGAGAGACTAACAGAGACTGATAAGCAGGTGCACCTGGGAGGACTTCGGATTCGGGAAACCAATTATAATAACCCTGCCTCTTCTAGAAGTAGTAATGAATATGTATTAGCCTAGGAGCATAAAAACCAGCCGCCTTACGTAACAGGTGTGCGTCCTGGTGGAGCAGAGACTCCCGGCGCACCCAGCGCTGTTTGCTTGCCTCTATTCGTTTAATAAATTGTAAACTTTGGTTGTAATCCTATTTGGGACTCAGTCATTTATAACACCCACTTCCCTCAAAACTCCCCAAATACCAAGAAAGGCTCACTGCACCCATTAGAATTGAACAAAAATGGATATATGAAATTATGGACTACTTAGGACATGCATCTTTTTGTCATGTTCTTGACATAACTTCAGATTACTGAAGTTGGCCAGGGTAGAAGTTTCATAAAAATAGTCCTTCTGTTTATGTCAAAATTTGTTTAGAAATGAAGCCTGGTCTGGTTTAAAAGCTCTTTATGCACAGAGAATCCTGCCATCAGGCAGGATGGCCTTACACCCATTTCCAATCATACATCAATTTGGCAGAAAGTGAAGATTAAGCACAAACTAACTAAGCAGTAGTTCTGTCAGATGGCTATTTCTTATTTTTTTCCAAAATATTAACATACTAGCAAGTATCAATGAAAGTTCTGAAAGAATAACTATACAAGCAAACTATATATAGGTTCTGCATAACAAGGAGAAAAAAGTTCATACATTAGGAAACATTTTTAAGATCTTCAGTCAAATACCCAATATACCCAATACACAACAGATGCACTAACATTTTTAAAAAGTTAAAGGAAAACAAGAATTGATTCACAAAGACTAGAATCATAGAATTATAGAATCATAGAATCATAGAATCATAGAATCATAGAATCATAGAATATCCCGAGTTGGAAGGGACCCATAAGGATCATCGAGTCCAACTCCTGGCACCTCACAGGTCTACCCAAAAGTTTAGACCATGTGACTAAGTGCACAGTCCAAACGCTTCTTAACTTCAGACAGGCTTGGTGCAGTGACTACTTCCCTGGGGAGCCTGTTCCAGTGTGCGACCACCCTTTCGGTGAAGAACCTCTTCCTGATGTCTAGCCTAAACTTCCCCTGCCTCAGCTTAACACCGTTCCTGCTGGTCCTATCACTGGTGATTACGGAGAATAGGTCAGTGCCTGCCTCTCCACTCCCCCTCTCGAGGAAGCTGTAGACTGCGACGAGGTCCCCCCTCAGCCTCCTCTTTTCCAGGCTGAAGAGGCCAAGTGACCTCAGCCGCTCCTCATATGTCTTCCCCTCTAGGCCCTTCACCATCTTCGTCGCCCTCCTCTGGACACTCTCCAACAGTTTCACATCCTTTTTGTACTGTGGTGCCCAGAACTGCACAACGAACTCAAGGTGAGGCCACACCAGCGCAGAGTAGAGCGGGACAATCACGTCCCTCGACCAACTAGCAATGCCGTGCTTGATGCATCCCAGGATACGGTTGGCCCTCCCGGCTGCCAGGGCACGCTGCTGGCTCATATTCACCTTACTGTCAACCACAACCCCCAGATCCCTCTCTGCAGGGCTGCTCTCCACCATCTTGTCGCCCAGTCTGTATGTATACCCAGGGTTGCCCCGTCCCAGATGCAGGACCCAGAACTTGCTCTTGTTAAACTTCATGTGGTTGGTGATCGCCCAGCTCTCCAATCTGTCCAGATCTCTCTACAAGGCCTTTCCACCCCAAAAGAGTCAACAACTCCTCCAAGTTTGGTGTCGTCGGCAAATTTACTCAAAACACCTTCTAGTCCTACATCCAAATCATTTATAAAAACATTGAAGAGGACTGGCCCTAAAATGGAGCCTTGAGGGACCCCACTAGTGACCATCTGCCAGCCAGATGTGGCCCCATTTACCGCAACCCTTTGAGCCCTGCTCATCAGCCAATTGCTCACCCATCGGATGATGCTTTTGTTTAGCTGTATGCTGGACATTTTGTCCAGTAGGATCCTATGGGAAACTGTGTCAAAAGCTTTACTGAAATCCAAAAAGATCACATCAGCTGGTTTCCCTTGATCGACTAGATGGGTGATCTTATCATAAAAAGAAATCAAATTTGTTAGGCAGGACCTACCCCTCGTGAACCCATGTTGGCTGGGACCAATGACTGCATTGTCCCCCAGGTGCGCTTCAATAGCTTCAAGGGTCATACTCTCCATAATTTTACCAGGCACTGACGTGAGACTGACAGGCCTGTAATTGCTAGGGTCTTCTTTCTTGCCCTTCTTGAAAGTTGGCACATTTGCCAGCTTCCAGTCAACTGGGACCTCTCCAGATTCCCAAGACCGTTGAAAAATAATTGAGAGAGGTCCCGCGATGATGTCAGCCAGCTCTTTAAGCACCCTGGGATGAATCCCATCCGGACCCATGGACTTGTACGGATCCAGGTGGAGCAGCAAATCCCACACACGTTCAGGGTCGGTTGGGAGTTTGTCATTCCCACCATCATGGTCCTCCAGCTCAGGGCACCAAGGGTCCTGAAGCCCATCATCAGCGTTGAAGACAGAAGCGAAGAAGGCGTTAAACGTCTCTGCTTTGCCTATGTCATTGTCTGTGAGGAGACCTTCCCCATCTAGTAGCAGACCTGTGTTTTCTCTGGTTCTCCTTTTTCTGTTCACATATCTAAAAAAAACTTTTTTATTGTCTCCCACAGACCTGGCCAGCTTCAACTCTAGCTGGGCTTTGGCCGCACAAATTTTCTCCCTACAAAAACGAACAGTGTCCCTGTATTCCTTCCACGTTGCCTGACCCTCCTTCCAGCAGCCTTACACTTTCTTTTTTCGCCTAAGCTCCAGTAGAAGATCCCTGGTCAGCCAGGCCGGCCTTCTGTCCCGCTTGCCTGACTTCCGATATTTTGGAATTGCCTGATCCTGTGCTTTTAGGAGGCAGTGCTTGAAGACTGACCAGCACTGATGGACGCCAATGCCTTCAAAAGCAGTTTCCAAGGGGACCTTGCTGACTACTTCCCTGAGCAGCCTGAAGTCTGCTCTCCCCATATCCAGGGCTGAAGTTTTGGTGGCAGTTTTCCTTCTGTCACCATAAATTCTAAACTCAACCACTTCATGGTCACTATGACCGAGACGGCCGCCAATTGACATGTCCCCCACAAGACCCTCTCTGTTCTCCAGCAACAGATCTAGGAGGGCACCTTTCCTAGTTGGCTCCCTTAGCACCCGCACCAAGAAGTTATCATCTAGGTGCTTTAGGGACCTCCTGGACTTGCTCATGTCAGCCGTGTGGTGATCCTAGTTGACGTCTGGCAAGTTGAAATCCCCCATAAGGACAAGGGGAGTTGATCTCGCGGCATCTCTTAGTTCCTCAAAGACTAATTTATCGGCGTCGTCATCCTGGCCAGGTGGTCTGTAATAGACTCCCACAGTGACATCCCCTTTATTTGTTCGTCCCTTAATCCTTACCCAGAGGCTCTCAACTTTGCCATCGCCAACTTCAAGTTCCACACAGTCCAGCCCATGCTTCACATACATTGCCACCCCGCCACCTTGCGTACCCTGCCTGTACCTCTTGAAGAGCCTGTAACCATCTATTGCAACACACCAGCCACAGGACTCATCCCACCAGGTTTCGCTTATGCCGATGATGTCGTAGCTGTGGGACTGGGCCAAGACTTCTAGCTCATCCATTTTATTCCTCATACTGCGTGCGTTTGTGTAGAAGCACTTCAAATGCGCCTCCCTACACGCAGCACCTTGTGGAGCCGTCCGAAGGGCCTCACTAGCACACAGTCCCTCTGATTCTAGCACACCATCCCTTAGCTCATCACCGGCATGCCTGGTTTTATCCCTTTCCCCCTTCAACTCTAGTTTAAAGCCCTATCTATCAGCCCTGCCAACTCCTGAGCAAAAATCCTCACCCCTCTCTGAGAGAGGCACATCCCATCTGGTGCCAGCAGGCCCGGTATCGCATAGACCTTCCCGTGATCGAAAAACCCGAAATTCTGCCTGTTGCACCAGTCCCGAAGCCACGTGTTAATGTGATGAGTCTGCTTGTCAGCATCGATTCCCCCCCTATCGGAAGGACAGAGGCAAACACAACCTGTGCCCCTGATCCTTTAAGTAGTCGCCCCAAAGCCCTAAAGTCCCTTTTGATTGCTCTCGGACTTCTCGTTGCTACCTCATCATTACCAGCCTGAAAGACCAGTAGCGGGTAGTAGTAGGTGAGCCGTACCACGCGCATGACTTTCTTAGCAAAGTCTCTCACCCGAGCCCCAGGGAGGCAACAGACTTCCCTGTGGGTTGGGTCCGGTCGGCATATTGGGCCCTCTGTCCCTTTCAAAAGGGAGTCCCCCATGACAATAACCCTTTTTTCTTTTTTGACAGCTGATGTAGCAATGCGGGGGGTAGGTTGCCTTGCCTTAGGCACCCTCTCCAACTGGGACGGGCTTTCGTCTACTTCGTTGTTCTAGCACTACTCAATTCTATAATTTTCCTATTAGCCTGTGGACCAAGAATGAGTTTAACAAAAACAGAATGCTAAAGTGATGAATTAACTTAACACTTCAAATGTTTAGATATAACACCTAGTCTCAGATACAGAAAGGCAAAAATGTTCACATAGTACATCTCTTACCTCAGAAAGATCAAAGAACTTCAGAAACAAATTTAGAGTATGCTAATAGCTCTGTACGACTGAGTTTCAAGGAGAGATCACATTTGGGTATGCAAAAGGATAAAAATTCAGATAATCTCTAAAAGCTAGTTGAACCACTAACCTGCAGTATGAGAGTATGATATTCCATCACAAAATATCACAATACACCACATTCTAACAAGTCGGGCTGGATGAATTCAGTTTCTGTGAATCCCATATTGCTTCTGGATTATTTTATTTACATGCAAGCATTTGAAAAGACACAAGCTAACGTAATTAACGTCTCCAAATCGATATCCTATGTGACCAGTAGAGAGAAATAGCGAAAAGAAACAGACACATCAAAAGGTTACTATTGGTCAAAGCCCAACAGTAACCCTTATCCTGTTTCTTCTTCAATCCTTGTGCGTATAAACCTCCTTGCAAAAGCAAACTGTGGCCTGCACGCTGCTGCCAAAGGGATGGAGAAAAATGCATTAGAGATATCAGTTGTGGCATGCCACGTGGCTGCCTTTGACTCCATCTCGTATTGAAGTTCTAGCATGTCAGGCACAGCAGAACTCTGTGGTAGCTTTACTTCATTGAGACCATGATAGTCCACTGTTAGCCTCAGTTCTCCATTAGACTCCGTTAGACTCACTTCAGCCTCCAATACAGTTAACTGCTGGGATCCCCCCATCACCCCATAAATACAGATGGGTTCTGTGCCTTTATAGCTTGATGGCATTACAGTACACCGGTATCTACTAAAACCTTATACTTTTGTGCGTCTGATGTGCCAGGCCACCGAATCCACACAGTAAAATAAAAACAATTGTCCCTTTCCTCCCCCTGGCTGGAGGCGGGGCCCTTCTAGTCCTGGTCATAATATTCATTACTGTGTCTGGAGGACTGCCCGCTGGAAATTGGAGCAGCAAGCTTCTCAGAGAACCCCCCTTTTGCGATGGTTTTTCCTTGCAACTCACGTACCCGTGCCTCTAGGGTCGAGGTAAATTTTCCATCCCATTTCCTCATGTCCTCTCCATAATCATAACTGTTAAACAACAGGGTGGCATGTGATGTGTACCCAGTATATCTTCTTTCTTGAACAGCGGGATGCTTACTCTTGATAGCTGAGACACTAGTTCATACAGGTGGGGAGGAAGATAAATTCTTTTTAAGTTGTTTGACCTCTTGGGAATGTTTCACCAAAGAATTAACTTTGAGTTGGTAGACCTCTTGAGAAAACTCCTCTTCAGCCAAGACGCAGGCCTGTAGGGAAGAGGAGAGACTTTCTTCGTACTGCCGGAGTTGTTTAGTCAATTCATCCACCGTGGGTTCCTCATGGTCTTTCCAGGTCATTACTGCCAATGAGCTGGCATATGATGATGGTGCACTATAAAAGTCTGCCACATGTCGTGTACACTTGACTTCATCTGGATCTTTGGTTAGCTGTTCATTGTCTAGGTCCTCATAAATCACCTCCAGCACGGCTAATTCCCTCAGGTACTGGATACCCCTCTCCATGGTGGTTCACTTGCCTGGTAGACATACAAGATCTTCCATGAAGGGATACCTTTCCTTCACACCTGACAGGAGACGCCTCCAGAGGGTAAAGATTTGTGCATCTTTTCCATCTTCTTTGTCAGTGCCCCCTTCCCTAGCGAAGGATCCCAGCTGCCTGGCTTCCCTGCCCACTAATTCCAGGCTATTGGCCCTGCTATCCCAGCACCGGAGCAGTCAGGTGACAAGGTGCTCACCTGGATGACAACTGAAATCTTTTTGCAAAAAATCTTGTAGCTCACACTAGGATAGGCCTCGGGTAGTTATTGATGCTTTTATGATATCTTCTTCTTCGTATTCCTGTTCCTCTAATGGCCCAGCCACTTCGGAGTAGCCTGCCTCGTCTTCTTCTTCCCAGTCTGAGTAGGAGTTCCTCTGCTTTCTAAGTGACCTGACCTTCTAGTCCACTGTTTCATCTTGGTTACAGGTGCAAGTGACATTGGTACAGTCTGTTTCCCTGGCCCAGCCTTGGGGCCTGTCACAGGGGTTGGAATGGATGCAGCGTCCAGCACAGGGGTTAGAGTGGCATTGATTGTGGCTCAGTAAGCATAGGCCAAGTTCCAGCACGTTGCAGTGATTTGTGTATCTCTGGAATTGCTAGGGTGATGACACCCCTTTTGCAAGCATTCTAACAGTTTTTTAGGATTTTGCAGTTGTTCAGGGGTGAATTTCCAAAACACTGGAGGTACCCACTGCTCTAGATGCCTGCCCATATCCTCCCACACTCCCTGCCACTCATAACTATCCTGCCTCAGGACAGATCTCTGGATGGCATTCCTAAGTAGTTTAACCTTAAACAAAACTTGAAGTGCATTCTGGAGACATAACAGTAAGAACATGCTGGTTTGAACATCCCAAGGATATTCAAAGTTTTGAAAAGCTATCGTAACTAGCCTGGAGGGGAAAGGGGAGGGGAAGGAGAAAGGAAGAGTGAACAAGGGGGAAAAAAACATCTCCCCCTGTCCCCTCCATAGATCAGCTCCCTGTAGAAAAAGGGTAAAAGGTGTAATTGTTAAAAGTTTCTGAGATATAGTTTCCAAAGTATGGAGTTGACGGCAATGCTGAGTATAAATACCAGATTAGTCTCATGACCAGTAATTTTACCCTATCATAAGCCAGTGTTACACAATACAGCAAAATAATAACCTTAAACCAGCCCCCAGAAAGGATAAACAGTACGACAGTGAGCACATAGAGTAAGTAATGTGCTATATAACTCAACTTGAAAAACAGGCACAGCAGACCTGAGATCAAAAAAAAAAAATAAAAAAAAAAATCAACATTGTGATTAGCAACTATTAAACTGATCTAATGCTTCTAACAATTTTGTTTTAAAAGAGCTGCCCAGACCCTCAGTTCCAGGGAACTCCAGTCTCTGGAAGTCCCCCTAGGTCCTGAAGGCAGAGGTGGGTGTCATGGGTGCAAGTGTGCCCAGCTGGCTGAGCTTTTCAAACAGGTGGCTCTGTTGCAAGAGGAGCTCAGAAGACAACAAAGCATTCAGGAATCTGAGCGGGAAATTGACAAATGGTATTATATGTTGTCACAGTCCAAGCAACAGCCCTGTCTCAAGTCCAGGCAAGGGGTGGGTAAACAAGCTTGCAGCCCTGAATGAGCACATTTGAAAGACTCACAGGACAAGGGAGAGTGGACCCTTTTCTCTGATCAGAGCTGGAGGAGGAGTCTCCCCCTTGCCCCTGAAGTGCTCCTGTGCAACAGATATGATGTTCTAGGGCAGGAGAGAGGAGACTTTGGGAGAACTAGTAAAGATCTCAGAAAGGCCAGCCACACAAAGTTGGCTCAGTCAACCACCTGCATCAAAACCAGTGCCACAAAGAAGGCACAAAGGGTGTTAGTCATTGGAGACTCCTCTCTGAGAGGCACTGAGGCTCCCATTTGCCATCTGGACAATCTCTCCAGAGAGGTTTGCTGCCTGCCTGGGGCCCATATTCATGATATTACTAAGAGGCTACCAAGTCTGGTGGGTCCCAAAGACTACCACCCCTTCCTACTTTTTCAAGTAGGATCAAATGATGCTGCAACAAGGAGACTCCGAAATATCAAAAAAAGGACTCTATGGCCCTTGAAAAGTTGTTGAAGGGATTGGGAGTGCAAGTAGTGTTCTCCTCTGTCCTCCCAGTTGGTGACTGGGACCCAGGAAGAAGGAGGCGAACGGACCAAGTGAATGATTGGCTGAGAGGCTGGTGCCATGCTAAAGGTTTTGGGTTCTATGACCTTGGACATGCTTTTGAGGGACCAGGCATGCTGATGCCGGATGGGACGCAGCTGTCCAGGTGGGGCAAGAGTGTTCTGGGCAGTAAATTGTCTGGGATTATGAGGAGGGCTTTAAACTAGATGTGGTGGGGGAAGGGGATGCACCTCTGAGTGAAGAAAGCATACCTGAGAACACATTCACTCTAAGTAACAGCAGGGAAATACTTGTGAACTGTCCCAGTGCAGTCAGGAAGGGTTCTGGAAATATATGACCGATAGCCCAGCTGAAGTGCCTCTACAGCAATGCATGCAGCATGGGAAACAAGCAGGAAGAGTTGGAAACCATGGTGCAACTAGACAAATATGACCTGATTGCTATCACAGAAATATGGTGGGACGGATCACATAACTGCAACACTGGAATAAAGGGCTATAAGCTCTTCAGAAGAGATAGGAAGGGAAGGGGGGGGGGGGGGGGGGGGATGTTGCTCTCTGTGTTAGGGAAGGGATTAATTGTGAAGAGATGCCTTTGAGAAACAGCCATGGACAGATGGTTGGACAGGCTGAGAGCTTCTGGGTGAAAGTTAAGGACCACACCAATAAAGGACAGCTTGTGGTTGGGGTCTACTACAGGCGACCCGATCAAGGGGAGCCTCTGGATAAGGCCTTCTTGCTTCAACTATAAAAACTATCGTGCTCACAGGCTCTCATCACCCTGGGGAATTTCAACCACACAGATGTTTGCTAGGAAAGCCACGTGGCAGGCAGTAAACAATCCAGTAGACTCCTGGAGTCCATTGAGGAAAACTGCCTGGTCCAGCTATTGGACAAACCAAACAGAGGAGAAGTGTTACTGCACCTGGTGCTCACCAATGCGGAAGAGCTCATTAAACAGGTCAAGACTGGAGGTAGTCTGGACTTCAGTGACTACGCCCTGGTTCAGTTTGTGATATTGCAAAATATGGGCCTGGCAAAGAGCAAAGTCAGGACCCTGAACTTCCAAAGAGCAAACTTCCAGCTATTTAAAGACCTAGTAGATGAGATCCCCTGGAACACTGTCCTTAGGGACAAAGGAGCTGAACAGAGCTGGCAACTCTTTAAGGATGTTTTCCTTAGAGCACAAGAACTCTCCATCCCACTGTGTAAGAAAGTGAACAGGGATGACTGTGCAAGGACCTGCTGGTCAAACTGAGGTGCAAGAAGGAAATGAACAGGCAGTGGAAGCAGGGACATGTGGCCTGGGAAGAGTACAGGGATGGGATCAGGAAAGCCAAGGCACAGATGGAACTGAGATTGGCAAGGGACGCAGAGAATAACAGGAACGGATTCTATAGGTACATTGCTCAGAAAAGAAAGGCCAAGGAGAGTGTACTCCCTCTGATGGATGAGAATGGTGAACTGGTAACGACAGACACAGAGAAGGCTGAGGTACTCAACAACTTCTTTGGCTCAGTCTTCACTGCCAGTCAGTCTTCCCAAGTCTTTCGTTTCCCTCAACCTGTAGATGGAGGCTGGGGGAGCAAAGTCCCCCCCAGTGTAAGTGAAGAGCAGGTTCGAGACCACCTGATGAAACTAAACAAGCACAAGTCTATGGGGCCTGATGACATGCATCCCAGGGTCCTGAAGGAATTGGCTGATGTAGTTGCCAAGACACTCTCCATCATATTTGAAAAGTCCCGGCAGTCAGGCAAAGTCCCTGGTGACTGGAAAAAGGAAAACACCACTCCCATTTTGAAAAAGGGTAGAAAGGAGGACCTGGGGAACTACAGACCGATGAGCTTCACCTCTGTGCCTGGCAAGATCATGGAACAGATCCTCCTGGAAGCAATGTGAAGGCACATGCAAGACAAGGAGGTGATCCAAGACAGCCAGCACAGCTTCACCAAGGGCAAATCATGCCTGACCAATCTGTCGGCCTTCCATGATGGAGTGACTGCATCAGTTGATAAAGGAAGACCGACCAATGTCATCTACCTGTACTTCTGCAAGGCCTTTGACACGGTCCCTTATGACATCCTGATCTCCAAATTGGAGAGAGATGGATTTGATGGGTGGACCATTCAATGGATAAGGAGTTGGCTTGAAGGTTGCACCCAGAGAGTGGTGGTCAATGGCTCTATGTCCAAGTGGAAGCTGGTGACGGGTGGTGTCCCTCAGGGGTCTGTCCTGGAACCGGTACTGTTTAATACCTTCATCAGTGACATAGACGGTGGGATCGAGTGCACCCTCAGCAAGTTTGCAGATGATCCCAAGCTGAGTGGTGCGGTTGATACAACAGAAGGAAGGGATGCCATCCAAAGGGACCTGGACAAGCTTGAGAATTGGGCCCACGTGAACCTAATGAGGTTCAACACATCCAAGTGCAAGGTTGGAGCACCTGGGTTGGAGCAATCCCAGGCACGAGTGCAGACTGGGAGAATAAGAGCAGTCCTCTTGAGACCAGCCCTGCAGAGAAGGACTTGGGGGTTCTGGTGGACGAAAAGCTTGACACGAGCCAGCAGTGCGTGCTTGCAGCCCAGAAGGCCAACTGCATCCTGGGCTGCATCAACAGAGGCATAGCCAGAAGGTCAAGGGAGGTGATTGTCCCCCTCTACTCTGCCCTTGTAAGGCCCCACTTGGAGTACTGCATTGAGGTCTGGGGCCCACAGCACAAGAAAGATGTGGACCTGTTAGAACGGGTCCAGAGAGGGCCACAAAGATGATCAAGGGGCTGGAGCACCTCTCCTATGAAGAAAGGCTGAGAGAGCTGGGGCTGTTCAGCCTACAGAAGAGTAGGCTCCGGAGTGACCTAGGGAACCCTACCAGTGACAGGTTGCCAGCCTGATGTAACCCCATTTACAAGAACTCCCAACCCACCAGCCAATTGTTCACCCATCTTATCATGCTTTTATCTAACTGCATTCTGGTCATTTTGTCCAGAAGGATACTGTGAGAGACAGTATCAAAAGCTTTACTGAAATCCAGAAAGATTACATCGACTAGCTTTCTTTGGTCAACTAGCTGGGTGATCTTGTCATAGAAGGAAATAAAGTTTGTTAAACATGACCTTTGCCTTGTGAACCCATGTTGTCTCTGACCAATGACTGTGTTGTCCTTCAGGTGTTTTTCAATAACTCCCAGAATAATCTTCTTCATAATTTTACCAGGCACTGAAATGAGACTGACAGTCCTGTAATTGCCAGGATCTTCTTTCTTGCCCTTCTTGAAAATTGGTACATTTGCCAGCTTATAGTCAACTGGGACCTCTCCAGATTCACAAGACCATTGAAAAATAATTGAGAGAGTTCCTGCGATGACATCAGCCAGCTCTCTGAGTACTCTGGGATGAATCCCATCAGAATTTATATGCATCCAGGTGGAGCAGCAAATCCTGCACAAGTTTGGGTTTAACTATGAGTTTATCATTCCCTCAGTCATGGTCATCCAATTCAGGGCAGCTGGGGTCCCAGAGCCCATCACTAGTGTTGAAGACAGGCGAAAAATGCAGTAAACATCTCTGCTTTGTCTATGTCCCTGTTTATTAGGTGACCATCCTCATCAAGTATCGGACCAATGTTTGCTCTGGTCCTCCTTTTCCCGTTAACATATTTTAAAAAGCCTTTTTTCTCGTCCCCCACACTGCTGGCCAGCTTCAAATCTAACTGAGCTTAAAAACTGACCAGCACTGATGGACCCCAATGTCTTTAAAAGCAGTTTCCCAAGGGACCTCACTAACTAGTACCCTGAGCAGTCTGAAGTCTGTTCTCCCCCAGTCTAGGGTTGAAGTTTTGGTGGCAGTTTTCCTTCTTTCACCAAAGATTTTAAACTCGACTACTTCATGGTCGCTATGGCCAAGGCAGCCACCTATCGCCACTTCACCCACCAGACCCTCCCTGTTTACAAGCAACAGGTCTAGGAGAGCACCTTTCCTAATTGGCGCTCTTAGGGCTCCGTTTTAGGATCAGTCCTCTTCAATGTTTTCATAAATTATTTGGATGAAGGACTTGAAGGTTTTTTGAGCAAGTTCGCAGATGATACCAAATTGGGTGGATCTGTTGACTCCATCGAGGGTGGTGAGGCCTTGCAGAGAGATCAGGAAAAACTAGAGAGCTGGGCAAGCACCAACAGTATGAAGTTTAACAAGAGGAAGTGCCAGATTCTGCACCTGGGAAGGGGCAACCCTGGTTATATCTACAGACGGGGGGATGAGATGCCGGAGAGCAGCCCCACAGAAAGGGATCTGGGGGTTTTGATTGACAACAAGCTGAACATGTGTGGTGGTTTTATTCAGCTGGGCAGCTAAGCTCCACCTTAGCCGCTCAGAAACTCTCACTCCCCCTCCTCAAAGGAAAAGGGGGAGAAAATATGATGAAAAGGGCTCAAGGGTTGAAATAAGGACAGGGAGGTAATTCAACAATTATCATCACGGGCAAAACAGACTCAGCGTTGGGAGATTAGTGTGACTTCGTTCAGGCCACGATAGTCCACTGTTAGTCTCCACTCACCATTAGACTTTCGCACTGGCCATATGGGACTATTAAAAGGTGAATGAGTCTTGCTGATCGCTCCTTGGTTCTCCAGTTGACAAATTAGCTTATGGATGGGAATCAGGGAGTCTCGGTTGGTGCGATATTGCCGCCGGTGCACAGTTGTGGTAGCGACTGACACCTGCTGTTCTTCGACCCTGTTGTGGTTTAACCCGGCTGGCAGCTAAACACCACACAGCCGTTCGCTCACCCTCCCCCCTCCCTCTCTGGGATGGGGGAGAGAAACGGGAAAGTGAAGCCGGTGAGTTGAGATAAAGACAGTTTATTAAGACAGGAATATAATAATAATAATAATAATAATAATAATAGTGATAATGATAATAGTATTAATAATAATAACGTGTAAGAAACAAGTGATGCACAATGCAATTGCTCACCACCCGCTGACCGATGCCCAGCCTATCCCCAAGCAGCCGGCCCCCCACCCCGGCCAGCCACCCCTATATATTGTTTAGCATGACGTCAGATGGTATGGAATACCCCTTTGGCCAGTTTGGGTCAGCTGTCCTGGGTCTGTCCCCTCCCAGCTCCTGCTGCACCCCTACCCTGCTTGCTGGCAGGACAGAGCGAGAAGCGGAAAAGTCCTTGGCCTGGTGTAAACACTGCTCTGCAACAATTAAAACATCAGCATGTTATCAGCGCTCTTCTCATCCTAATCCAAAACATAGCACCCTACCAGCTACTATGAGGGAAAATTAACTCTGTCCTAACTGGAACCAGGACAGTTATCCACCCCTTATTCCATACCATTTATGTCATGCTCAGGTTACACTCTTTCCAATACCTTGTAATTAATCACCATTTTCATCTATGATATATAGCAATCATGGTAGTGATGACATACAGTATTATATAATAATTAACATACTACAATTCAACTCATGGGCTATTCTCACCCAGTATCAAATCCCCTTGAGGTACACACCGGACCTCCCCATTCTTTTGCATTACCCACCAAGTGCATCCAGGTCCCTGAGCAAAAGCAATTCCACGAATGGGTTTGCCTTTTCCTGAGGCAGGAGTAGCCCAGACTGTTTTACCCAGCATGTTTCTTACGTGCACTACAGGAACTTTATCCCCTTCTACAGTGCGTAACAGGTTTGATTGGGCAGGTCCAGCTCGGTTGGCAGAACCCCTAGTGTTGACTAACCAGGTGGCCTTTGCCAAATGTGTATCCCAATTTTTGAATGTCCCAGCACCCATTGCTTTCAGTGTAGTCTTCAACAGTCCATTGTATCGTTCAACTTTTCCAGAGGCTGGTGCATGATAGGGGATGTGATACACCCACTCAATACCATGTTCTTTGGCCCAAGTGTCTATAAGGTTGTTTCAGAAATGAGTCCCGTTGTCTGACTCAGTTCTCTCTGGGGTGCCATGTCGCCATAGGACTTGCTTTTCAAGGCCCAGGATAGTGTTCCGGGCGGTGGCATGGGGCACAGGATATGTTTCCAGCCATCCGGTGGTTGCTTCCACCATTGTAAGTACGTGGCGCTTGCCGTTGCGGGTTTGAGGGAGTGTGATGTAATCAATCTGCCAGGCCTCTCCATATTTATATTTCAGCCATCGTCCTCCATACCAAAGAGGTTTTGACCGTTTGGCTTGCTTGATTGCAGCACATGTTTCACAATCATGAATAACCTGTGCTATAGTGTCCATGGTCAAGGCTACCCCTCGATCACAAGCCCATCTGTATGTTGCATCTCTACCTTGATGGCCTGAGGTGTCATGGGCCCATCGGGCTATAAATAATTCACCTTTATGTTGCCAGTCCAGGTCCACCTGAGCCACTTCAATCTTAGCAGCCTGATCCACCTGCTGGTTGTTTTGATGTTCTTCAGTAGCCCGATTCCTGGGCACATGAGCATCTACATGGCGTACCTTTACAACCAGGTTCTCTACCCGGGCAGCAATATCTTGCCACAATGCCGCAGCCCAGATGGGTTTGCCCCTGCGCTGCCAGTTGTTCTGCTTCCATTGCTGTAACCAACCCCACAGGGCATTTGCTACCATCCATGAATCAGTATAGAGATAGAGAACTGGCCACTTTTCTCGTTCAGCAATATCTAAAGCCAGCTGAATGGCTTTCACCTCTGCAAACTGACTCGATTCACCTTCTCCCTCAGCAGCTTCTGCAACTCGTTGTGTAGGACTCCATACAGCAGCTTTCCATCTCCGATGCTTTCCCACAATACGACAGGACCCATCAGTGAACAAGGCATATTTCTTCTCATTTTCCGGTAGCTTGTTGTACAGTGGGGCTTCTTCAGCACGGACCACCTCCTCCTCTGATGATATCCCAAAGTATTTGCCTTCTGGCCAGTCCATAATCACCTCCAAGATTAATTAAAATTAAAATTAAAACAATTATCATCACGGGCAAAACAGACTCGGCGTTGGGAGATTAGTAAAATTTATTGCCTATTACTGTGAGAAGCTAAGTAAAGTATCAAGGCTTAAACTAACTAATGAAACCCTAAATGTGATGGATGTAGAAGGGACTGGGATAACGGTGCTATTTTTTGGGGATACCAGGCTGAAACTAGGGATAGAATGATCACTGGACAATTATTGTATGTACCCGAGGCAGGGACTAACTCCTTGGGAAAGGATTTGATTATGAAATTGGGCATTTGAATAGTAAATTGTTAGACTGGAATAATGGTGATATTAATGGGGTGCTCTCGGACCCTGGGAGCAAAGATATATTTGCCTTTGAGTGGAAAGACCCTGAAATGGGGTAGAAGCAGCAATACAGATGGACAGTTTTACCTCAGGGGTTTACAGGGCCACCAATTTATTTGGGCAAGTTCTAGAACAAATATTGGAGCAATTCCAACCTGCATAAGAGGTGTTACTGTTACAATATGTGGATGAGCTTTTATTGTCAGGACAGGAGAAAACAGCTGTGAAGGAAGCCACTAACAAGCTATTCAACTTTCTGGGAAAACAGGGCTTAAAAGTATTGGAAAATAAATTACAATACGTAGAAAGAGAAGTTGAATATTTAGGGCATCTAGTGTATGAGGGAAAATGAAGAATAAATCCAGAGAGGATTCAGGGAATTGCTGAGCTACCCCTACCCAAAACTAAAAAGAACTAAAAAGTTTTAAGAGAAAGAGGTTTTTAAGGAATTAGGAGCCACAAAGTCCGAAGGAAAACAGATACTCCCTGAGGGGAGAGAAATGCTGAATAAAGTGCTAATGAGGCAAATACTAACTGGTTTACATCAAGAGGGTCACTGGGAAATTCAAGCAATGTGTGACACTGTGCTATGGAAATATGTATGTGTAGGAATATATATACTTTGGCTGAACAAGTATGCAGGAGTTGTGTAGTATGTCAGAAGGTAAATAGGAAAATTATCTGCAGTCAGGCCAAGGGGAGCGAGAACCAGGAATTCAACGCTTCCAAAATGTACAGGTAGATTTTACAGAACTCCCTAGAGTAGGTAGATTTAAATACTTATTAGTCTTGGTCGATCATTTGTCAGGATGGATGGAAGCTTTCCCTTCAGTATCTGCTACTGCGAACATAGTAACCAAAGTAATTCTAGAACAAATAACTCCCAGGTATGGAATTGTTGAAAATATTGACTCTGATCAAGGAAATGACTTTATGTCAGAAATATTGCAAGGGCTATGTGGACTCTAGGAATTAAGTGGAAACTTCACGCTCCTTGGCATCCTTCCTCTTCTGGAAGGGTGGAGCAGATCAGACAGCAAGGAAGCAATTGACTAAGTTCTGGAAACTCGGCTTCCCCAGATGAAGTGCTTACCTTTGGCACTTGTCCGAATTCAAACTGCACCAAGAAAAGATGTGGGAGTTTCACCATATGAAATATTATTTGGATTGCTGTACCTGGACAAAGGGAATGAATTACCTCAAATTGAGACAAAAGATGCTTTTCTTAAGAACTATATACTCGAGCTGTCGTCCTCTTTGTCATCTCTCAGGACCTGTGGATCGTTAGCACAAACCCCACCCTTGGAAGTCCTGATCCATCCATTCCGAGAAGGAGAGAATCGAAGCTGCAACCTGAGTGGGACGGACTGTTCCAAGTGCTCCTGACTACTGAGACAACAGTAAGAACAGCTGAGAAAGGGTGGACTCATACCTGGGTAAAAGCATCGGTTAACCCTGAAACCTGAGAGACTGCATTAACAAAGACTTTTAAAGTTAAAACTGTTAAAACTATCTATTGTAAACCTTTAACTTCTCCTTAGAAGAATTCTTAATGAATTAATGAGTAAAAGGGATTGAATTACACAGAACTGGAGTGTTTCCAGGGAACGCTTCCTGGAAGTGGGAGAACGGGGGGGGGGGGGGGGGGATTTAATCCCCACCAGAAGAATCCTTATTAGTTTGTGATTTTTATTGTTTTTCTTTATTATTATTCCTTAATTATTGTAGGGATATATATATAGAAATGATGTATTTTAAGTTTATCTTAGTAATACCTATTCTCAATGGATTAGTGATAGGATAGAGGGAAAAATCAGCATTTCCAATTAATCCAGAACATCTCTCGAGTTCTGTCTCGAAATAATTGTTGGCTTTGCACCCAAATGCCTAGAAAGACTGAAAAGACTTTGTCCCTGATTGCTATTTCCAGCAGCAACTGTGTCTGGATTCTCTAGATTTCTCAAAATGACAGATGGTACTCAGTCCCGGGAAGGAATAGATTTTGACGTTGAGCTCCCTACACGTAATCCTGGCTACAATATACTGTGTTATCAAAGGTGCCATTTAAACAACATTGATAGAAACTCAGGGGGCAATAGTACTGACCCTGGGTGTGGAAATATTATCCATGAAGTGGGGAATAATCCATACTGTACCGAATATGGTAGCTACAGGAATGCTAATATACATAATGCACACCAGATACAACATGAGAATCCTGTAACCGGATTGCCTGTCCCAGATGGCAAGGGGTGGTACTGGCTATGTGGCCATAAAGCCAGGAAGGTGTTGCCCCTAGGATGGAAGGGAGCTTGCACCCTGGGGGCAATAATTCCAAATGTAACTATTATGGAAGACCCACAGAGCCAAAGCCCCCTTGAAACCACATGCAGAATTAAGCGGACTCCAGATAATCCTCTAGTAAAAAGAAACAGGGCATTTCACTGTTTTGCAAAGTGGTTTCTACCTTGGTTAGGGGTGAGTGAATTAGAAAAAGCTATTGTAAATATGCCAGCTATAACTGAAGAACTATAAAATAACACTCTGGATGCAAGAAAAAGGAGATAAGTTTGAAAAAATAGTACTCTAGAACTGAATGGTATTAGATTTATAAATAACCTCATAAGGAGAAGCGTGCACTGTAATTAATGCTAGTTGCTGTATATATATAGATCAAATAGTACGAATTTGACTGACCTCAAAAATATTTTGGGGGAAAAAAAACAACAACAAGATCCTACATAGAGTGGCTCAAGATGGCACTTCGTGGGGATTTAGAAACATTTGGGAGAAACTAACTTCGTGGTTACCTCAATGGAATTGGCTCAAACAACTATTTGTTGGTATTATAATAATGATGGCATTATATATCTGTCATGCCCTGTGACATCCAAAGAAAAATATTGCACCTTAATGTTGGAAAAACTCAAGAGTGGGGGATGTGAAGAGGTGCAAAAACAATAATAGGAGTAAGAAAATAAGAGGGGGGAATTGTGAAAATGTTTTTGCAGTCTAATGTTTTTGAAGTAGAGTGTGTTTTTGCAGTAGAAAACTAACCTGTATTCAAAGTTAATTGTGTAGTCACAACAAAGAGAAATGCTAAGTAGATAAGTGGACGGTAGAAGGCCTCACTGTTCCAAAATAAGGTAGAAGACTGAGAAAAACAGGATGAGCAGTGTGAGAACAGTAAAAAACAAAGATCACAAGTTCTCTAAACATAAGTAAGGAGAAAAAAAAAAGGGAAAAAGGAGAAATTAAAGGGTTGATCAAAAAAATTGTACATATATGGTATAGAGGAGCATCGAGTAGCTTGTAAACCTGTAGTACTCAGCCAATGAGGAAACAGGGGAGGTGATCAGGTGTCGGGTAGTAGGGAATAAAAGGTTATGATATGTTTACTATAATGTGCTCCTAATTGGCAGGATGCCTGCCATTGCAATCGCGAATAAAATAGCTTCACAGAAGATCCTGTCTGAAGAAAATTATTGAGATTTTTCTCACTAACAAGGTAGACAAGTGAGAAACAAAGGAAAGAAACCAAAAACACCTTCCCCCCATCTACCCTCTTCCACCTCCTCCCCCTGAGCAGCGCAGGGGAACCGGGAATGGGGTTGCGCTCATTGTATAGCACTTCATCTCCACCGCTCCTTTTCAATCACTCTCTTCCAGTGTTCCAACGTGGGGTCCCTCCCACGGGATGCAGTCCTTCACGAACTGATCCTGTGTGGACTTCCCACAGGCAGCAGCTCTTCAAGAACTGCTCCAAATATGGGTCCGTACCACAGGGTCCATCCATCAGGAGCACACTGCTCCAACTGGGGTCCCCCATGGGCAGCAGCTCCTGCCAGGTCACCTGCTCCTGTGGGGTCCCCTCTCAATGGTCTACAGGTCCAGCCCGGAATCTGCTCCGGCAGGGGTCCTCCACAGGCTGCAGTCTCCTTCAGTGCAGGTCCACCTGCCCCACTGTTGCCTTCTCCATGGGCTGAAGCATGGAAATCTGCTCCGCCGTGTTACACCATGGGCTGCGGGAGGACAACCTGCTCCACCATGTGTGCTGGGTTTGGCTGGGATGGAGTTAACTTTCCCTGCAGAAGCCCATACAGTGCTGTGCTCTGCACTTGTAGCTGGAACAGCATTGGTATCACACCAGTGTTTTGTCTATTGCTGTGCAATACTGGCACTGCATCAGGACTCCCTCCAAACCCCCCAAGAGCCAGCAGGCTGGATGTGGGCAAGAGTCGGTGAGGGGTCATCACCAGGGAAGTTGACCTAAACCAACCAATGATGTCACACTCAGCAATAAAAGGTGGGAAAGGGGAAGGAAGGGGGTGCTCTCGGTGTGGAAACATCTGTCCAAACAACCGCTACGCGTATTGAGGCCCTGCTTCCCAGGACGTGGCCGAACATCACTGTTTGATGGGAAGTAGAGAGTAACTGCTTTTCTCTCTCTGTGCTTCCACGAGGCCTTCAAAAAGGCAAACTTTTTATTTTTTTCTCCCCTTCCTTTTCCCTTTAATTAAATCATCCTTATCTCAAACCTTGAGCCCTTTGTGTCGTATTTTCTCCCCCTTCCCCTTTGAGGAGTGGGAGTGAGAGAGCGGCTGTGGTGGAGCTTGGCTGCCCACCCAAGTAAGACCACCACACCATGGTCTTCTCCACAGGCCGCAGGGGAACTTCAGTTCCAGTGCCTGGAGCACCTCCTCCCCCTCCTTCTTCACTGACCTTGGTGTCTGGAAGGCTATTTCTCACTCATCGCTCTCCCAGCTGCTGTTGTGCAGCAATTTTTTCCCTTTCTTAAATCTGCTCTCACAGAGGCACAAACAACATCGCTTATTGGCTCAGCTCTGGGGAGCAGCAGGCCCCTTATCTAACATGGGGCAGCTTCTGGATTATTCTCACAGAAGCCACCCCTGTGGTCTGCCCCGCTACCAAAACCTTGCCATGTAAACCCACTACAACATGATCCAGCAGTGTGCCGTGGTGGCCAGGAGGGCCAACTGTGTCCTGGGGTTCATTAAGAACGGCATTGCTAGTCAGTCAACTGAACTGATTATCCCGCTCTACTCTGCGCTGGTGCAGCCTCACCTTGAGTACTGTGTGCAGTTTTGGGTGTCAAGAAAGGTATAAAACTGTTAGAGAGTGTCCAATGGAGAGCAACAAAGATGGTAAAGGGTCTAGAGGGGAAGACATATGAGAAGTGGCTGAAGTCACTTGGTCTGTTCAGCCTGAAGACTGAGGGGAGACCTCATTGCAATCTACAGCTTCCTCACGAGGGGGAGCAGAGAGGCAGGCACTAATCTCTTCTCTCTGGTTACCAGCAATAGGACGTGAGGGAACGGCTTGAAACTGCGACAGGGGAGGTTCAGACTGGATATCAGGAAAAGGTTCTTCACTGAGAGGGTGGTCATGCACTGGAATAGGCTCCCCAGGGAAGTGGTCACTGCACCGAGCCTGCATTTCAAGAAGCATTTGCACAATGCTCTCAGACACGTGATCTGATTTTATTTTCTTCTTCTTTTTTTTTTTTTTGGGGGGGGGGGGGCGGGTAGACCTGTGTGGTGCCAGGAGTTGGACTCGATGATCCTTGTGGGTCCCTTCCAACTTGGATATTCTATGATTCTGTAACCTTCTTGCAGATTTTCAGCACTTAAAGGGGGCTTATAAAAAAAGATGGAGAGCAACTTTTTTCTCAGTTAGACAATGACAGGAGAAGGGGGAACGGTTTTAAACTAAAAGAGGGGAGATGTTAGATTAGATGTTAGGAAGAAATTCTTCACTCGGAGGGTGGCGAGGAACTGGAACAGGTTGTCCAGAGAAGTAGTGGATGCCTCATCCCTGGAGGTGTTAAAGATCAGGTTAGATGAGGCCCTGGGCAACCTGAGCTAGTGGGTGCTGTCCCTGCCTATGGCAGCGGGGCTTGGAACTAGATGATCTTTAAGGTCCCTTCTAACCCAAGCTGTTCTATGATTCTATGATTCACCTTATCATCACAAATGCTCTAGCAGCAAGCATCTGTTACAAAGACTGGAAGCTACAAGTAACTGAGGGGAAGGAATTCACAAGTAGCCTTGCGCTGTTTCACACATCCATGAACTAGAGATAATGAGAAAGTAAGCGGTAGAAACAAAAACTTGAGCAAGGTCGAGATAAATAACTTGGCTGCAGTGTTAAAGATGAGCTTTGCGCAGTGGCCAATTGCTGGCTGGCTTGAGGCATGTGTCTGAAGGTCTCTAACCAATTGTATGACCGATTCGGGTACGTGGACAGCGTATGGGGCTACGGGGAAAGTATATGTAGTGGAGAAAAAACTGCAATAAACGTCTCCTGTTCACGAGCCATCGGGAGTCCGTGTCTTTCATCCCTTCAAATGGTGACCCCGACGTGATCGGGAAGAGAGCAACGCTGAGAGAAGCATCCGGAGGGACCGCAGTCGAACGACTCAAGCTGGCGGCGGGACCGCGGCTTTAATCCCGGGACATCACCTCAAGAAGCAGGTGAGCGGCTGGGGCATTAACTATGGGAGCTAATCTATCAGCCAAGGAGAAGGTGATAGTTAAGTTATTGACTCAACTCCTGGTAAAAAGAGGAGTGAAAAATGACCCGTATAAAGTGAAACTATTGCTAAAGTTCTTACAAAAGCATGGGGCCCCAGCAACAGCTTCAGTGGCATTTGATGTAAAAACTTGGGAAAACGCGGGGACAACTATATGGGACGCTGCCTCGCAGGGAGATACAACAGCTGCTGAGGTGATGACAACCTGCCCCTTAGTAACTGAGACATTGAGATCATGGCAAGTGGAAAAAAGGGCACAGACAGCAGCCGCTCAGGCTACGCAGGTGGGTGAAATAAAAAGCGGTGACCGCGTACCACCAGAGAAAGTAAACCTTATAGACTTGGGAACAGAGGCGGACACAATATCTCAGCGGCTGTCCGCGCCGCTGCCACCGCCCACAGGGCCAGAGGCGCCACCCGACGTGGGTCCCTTTGACCCCCGAGATCGTTGGAAACAACTTCAGAGAGAAGCAATAAAGGAGGGGGGGGGGGGGGGGGGGGCACAGGGCTCGTTTTTCCAGTCCAAGTTCGGGATCATGGGCAAAATGACTGGCACCCCTTCCAGTGGGACCTTATTAAAGAACTGCGTAAGACAGTGACCAATTATGGGTTATCAGTCCCCTGACACAGTGCCTGCTGGAGAATATCATGACAGGACAGCTTTTAGTCCCCTTTGACATGCGACAAATGGCAGCAATGATATTAACTCTGACACAAAAATTATTATGGGAACAGAAATGGAGAGATTTCTATGAACATGCAGCGCTCCAAAATTTAGAAAGGCAGCCGGGGGATCCGCTTTTCGGAGCCGGTATACCTCAACTGATGGGTACAGACCTGATGGTGGATCCACGCCTTCAGGCGTGTCTAGATCCAGGCATCCTCCATCTGACTGCGACCCTAGCCCTCCAGGCAATGTTAAGAATTCCAGAGACCGGAAAGCCTGCGCAGCCCTTTACAAAGGTCCAGCAAGGGGTGTCTGAACCATACATGCAGTTTATAGATCGGCTTCGCGGTGCACTAGATAAGCAGATTGACAATCGGGAAGCAAGAGACGCCTTGCTACAAAGGCTAGCGGTGGAAAACGCAAATACCGATTGTAAAAAGGTGTTACAGGCTCTGCCCATGAATGCAACAATAGTGCAGATGATAGAGGCGTGTAACCGAGTGGGTTCTATCGAACATCATACCAAATCGCTGGCGTCCGCTTTTGCAACAGCACTAACCTTCAGTCAGGACCCACAGGGTAAGAAAAAATGCTATCGGTGTGGAGACCCGAGCCACCTAGTCTTCGCATGCCCCCAGCGTGGGCAAGGGGGCAACTCGCCGGCAGTTCCGCCCACTTTATGTCCCAGATGTGGGAAAGGACGCCACGGGGCGAGCCAATGCCGCTCTAAATACAACGCGGAAGGGCAGCCTTTGCCGCCGCGGCAGGGAAACAGGAAGAGGAGCGCGGGGCGGGGCCGCGCGACGACATAAGCACCCCCGCATCCCGGTCAAAGGAGGAACCTCCCACAAGGGAGGGCAACAAATGCAATGCTGACGCATGGTCCAGCGCCACCTGCAGCCCCGCTGCCACGGTTACCACCGTGGACACCCTCTCAGCCAGAACCAGAGGGAGTGCCGGAGTGGATGCCTCCACAGTAACAGACGCCACCTTGTGGGGTACTCACGTTCATAAAATTCCATTGAACGTCAAAGGACCAATTGGGAGTGACTGTAGTGCATTGCTGCTAGGACGATCAAGTACAACTTTGACCGAATTGTTTGTTTTGCCGGGGATAATAGATGCCGACTATAATGGACAAATCCAAGCTATGGCTTGGACACCGTCTCCACCATTGTCAATACCAAAGGGAACTAGAATTGCTCAATTGATTCTTTTCCAAGCAGTAGTACCAAAGGCTGTGGACGCTATCAGGGGAGCGGCAGGATTCGTGTCAACCGGGTTCCCCGAGGCGTTTTGGGCCGCCGACATAGCCCAGCATCAGCCAACGCTTACTGTTACCCTTTGGAATAACTCTGAGCACCCACCCTCCAGTCAATGCAAGATGCTGGTGGACTCTGGAGCGGATGTTACCGTCATTGCCATTAAAGACTGGACCTCTGCTTGGCCCATGACAACTCCCTCAGGCGGATTGGTTGGAGTGGGAGGAATGCCAAACACCTTTCAGAGTGCCACGATGCTTACTATAAAAACCCAAGAAGGTACTATGTGCACAGTACGCCCTTACATTGCTAACATCCCCATCAGCCTGATGGGGCGAGATGTCATGGGACAATATAAATTCACCATCTCCTCCCCTGAAAATTTTCAGTAGCGGCCATTGATGAGCAACCGACACTCCGTCTCACATGGAAAAGGGAATCACCGGTATGGGTGGATCAATGGCCGCTCACAAGAGATAAGGTCGCAGCGCTGCAGGAGTTGGTTCAAGAACAACTCCAACAAGGATATATTGTTCTGACAACCAGCCCATGGAATTCGCCAGTGTTTGTCATCAAGAAGAAGAGCGGGAAATGGAGATTACTGCATGATTTGCGACGAATCGACGCAGTGATCGAGGACATGGGCTCCTTGCAGCCAGGATTACCCTCACCTACAATGATACCCCGTAATTGGGACATCGTTGTTATGGACTTGAAAGACTGTTTTTTCACAATTCCTTTGCATCCTGACGACGCTCCTTGTTTTTGCCTTCTCGGTACCAAAGATCAATAGGAAGGAGCCTATGGACCGATATCATTGGACCGTACTACCACAAGGCATGAAAAACTCCCCAACCATGTGCCAAACCTATGTTGCGAAAGCTATCCAACCAGTACGCCAATGCTTCCCGGAGATATACATATACCACTACATGGACGATATCCTACTAGCTGGACCATCTGGTCATAAGGTCCAAGAGGCACTGCCTGCCTTAAAACAAGCGTTACAGACAGCAGGACTCCAAATTGCACCTGAAAAGGTGCAGACCCAAGCACCTTGGAAGTATCTGGGGTGGAAGATTTTACAGCAAACCATTCAACCACAGCAGATATCCATTAATGCAGATGTTAAAACACTGAACAATGTACAGAAATTACTAGGCAATATAAACTGGATTAGACTACAATATGGGATAGACAATTCGATATTGGCACCTCTCTTTGAGTTGTTAAAGGGAGACACTGATATTAATGCCCCAAGGCGATGGACTGAGGAGGCTCATAAAGCATTGCAAATGGTTAACGAAAGAAAGAATCTCGTTGGCACAGCAATGCCATCACCGTAGTGAGAACCTCCCCCTTCAATTATATATTTGTAATCAAGGACAACAACCAGTGGCTATTATTGGGCAGTGGGACCCCTCCCTTAAGGACCCCTTAATGGTCCTGGAATGGGTCTTTTTACCCCATCAACCCTCAAAAACTATTGCAACGCAAGTGGAAATGTTTGCTGTCCTAATAAAGAAAGGACGTGAGAGAATAGGTGAATTAGCGGGAGAAGAGCCCAATCTGATTATAATTCCTGTAGTAAAAGACTATTTCACCTGGTGCTTGCAGAATAGTTTAGAGCTCCAAATAGCATTGACGAGATTCGATGGACAGGTTGATACCCACCATCCACCTCATAAAATGTTCTCCTTTTATAACAATATAAAAATTGAAGAGTGGCCGTTGTGCCAACGGCAACCAGTGAATGGGCGGACGGTCTTTACAGATGGGTCCGGAAAAACAGGCAAAGCTGTAGTAACTTGGGAAGAAGGTGGAAAGTGGCAACACCAGATTGAGCGGATCCAAGGTTCCCCACAGATAGTTGAATTACATGCTATTATAATGGCTTTTAAGCGCTGGCCAACAGTACCTTTGAATATTGTATCAGACTCACAATATGCTGTAGGTGTCGCTCAGCGCATTGAGAGGGCACATTTGAGACATATCCCAAAGGAAAACTTGTTTCTAAAATGTAAGGAGCTGTTATTTTTGGTGGAGCAGCGAGCGCACCCATATTGTATTATTCACATGCGGAGCCACGCCATGTTACCTGGTATTTTTGCGGAGGGTAACGCATGTGCTGACCAGCTAACTAATATGACCCTGACTGTCCCGGTGCCTAAGGTGCTGGAGCAAGCACGGTTATCCCGTGCTTTTTTCCATCAATCCGCCAAAGTCTTGGCGAAACAATTCGCTATATCGATCACTGACGCCAAATTGATTGTCCAAACATGTCCTGACTGTCGACAACATGTTTCGACCCCGTCTTTAATGGTAAACCATAGAGGTCTATGGTCCTTACAGTTATGGCAGACCGACGTAACGCATATTCCAGAATTTGGTCGCTTGAAATATGTTCACGTATCGGTAGATACTTCTCTCATGCCATTTGGGCGACAGCCGTGGCAGATGAAACTAGCCACCATGTCCAGGCTCACTTCCGTGTCGCTTTCGCAGCGCTAGGCATCCCAAAAGAAATAAAACACGACAGTGGCCCTGCCTATGGTAGTCACTCCCTTCAAACCTTTTTTCAAACTTGGGGTATCCGACACATCACAGGCATTCCTCATTCCCCCACGGGTCAAGCCATTGTTGAGCGCACACATCGCACCTTGAAAACACTGCCAAATAAACAAAAAGGGGGAGACACCCAGGAAACACCACAGAACAGGTTGGGAAAGGCACTTTACGTAATGAATCACCTATCATTACCCTTTCCTCACGAAGACGTACTGCCCATAGTAAAACATTACAAAAATATGAATTTCGCGCTGTCACGGGTGCCACAGTCAGAGCAGGCCTTAGTAACGGTAAAAAAATTAAATACAGGTCTTTGGGAGGGACCCCATCCTCTAATAACTTGGGGTCGAAGGTATGCTTGTGTCTCCACAGGTCACGGACCAAGATGGGTACCAGTAAGGTGAATAAGGCCATAGTTGGCCTCCTCCTCACAATCGCCGCTGTCATCAGTTATTGCCAGCCCTGGGTCTCCATCCAAGCACGCCGCAATATCTGGGTCACCCTTGCCAACATGACAGGACAAGAAGCGATGTGCCTGCCCCTGGCTAGTGCTAGCGACCTGTTCGCGACATGTTTGGTGGGGATCCTGGCAGATAACAAAGATTGGACTGAAATAAGCAGCCAGACAGGCCGCGGACAACAATTGGCAATAAAGAATGGGAGCGCCACGGTAGACAACTGGGATGGGTGGACTGTCTACTTACCACAAGCGCCCCTAGAGCCACAGGAATTAGATATCCTGGGAAGTGTAACAGCAGCAGCATGTGTAAGGTTCAATTACATGGGCAAAAACCAAACGATGAAACAAATCGTCAGCGCCACACTTGCTCCTTATCGCAATGCATCTCTTTGGTGTAATTATACAAAACTATAATAGCATCATTCCTTGCGCCAGGAGTCGCTCTGCTCGGCTGTGGGATCGACTGTGGAGCGGACGCCTCTAGGTGCACCCCGAGTATTTTCCTCTTAGGAGCCTCCACTCTCAGCCGCTCACCGCGGGAGCAGACAAAGACCTCCTGAAGCTGCGGACAAACGGCATGTTTTACAGTACAAGGAGGGCCTGTAAGTCATACGCGTGGCCGGGGCAGCTGGTAAATCAAGCAGAGATGTCTGGCGTGCAGCACAGTCCCTGTAAGGGAGGAGGGTACCCTACAGGCTGACCGATAGAGTGGTCAAGGGGATTTTCTGGCCAATAGAGCAGCCGCTAGCGATCCTGGGAGTAGATTGAGCAAATCCGAGGTTACCGCTGCATCCCAGTTTTAGGAGCCAGGACAGACCTGCTAATGACTGTATAAGAAGCAGGAGAAGGGTAAGCGGGCCTCTCACAGTTGTGACAAGGTTACCTGGGTAATATTTGCAGCTGCTGGAGGGATATTAATTGGAGTGTTAATAATTGTATGTCTTTTTTGTGGATGTCTGGGTATCTCATGTTGAAAGCATTTGTGTAAGCATATGTGTTTGAGACAAAGTATTGTTGTGAAGTGAGTTACACCACAAGGAACACGGCTAGAGATGATACAAACAAGTTTGGTTATTGTTTTAAGTGATATATTCTTGTGGTATGAATGAGAAGTGCAAGGGGTCTCTTTGCGTGGTTGCGTGATTGTGCTGGGCAAGTGAGACGCAGCATCACTGCGAAGCAACATCCGTAACTCTTAGTGGCTTGTTGACTGATGTAGATTCTATCAGGCATGCTACTTTACAAAATCGAGTCGCTATCGATTTTTTGCTTTTAGCACAAGGGCATGGTTGTGAAGAATTTGAAGGTATGTGATGCATAAATCTTTCTGATAATCCTCAGACGGTTTACCGACAAATTAAGCAACTCAAGGAACTAACGGGGAAGTTAAAAACAAGCTCATTAGGACTCGATACGTGGCTAAGCGACCTAGGTATCGCGGGTTGGTTAAGGGAATTAGTCAAGATGGCAATCGTAATTCTGCTTGTGATTTTCACTTTGTTGCTTATTGTACCTTGCTTATTGCAATGTCTGTGGCGCTTGATAGAAAAATCTATAAAAAACGTTTGTTTGGTTGAAAATAAAAAAGGGGGAATTGAGGGGAAGGAATTCACAAGTAGCCTTGCGCTGTTTCACACATCCATGAACTAGAGATAATGAGAAAGTAAGCGGTAGAAACAAAAACTTGAGCATGGTCAAGATAAATAACTTGGCTGCAGTGTTAAAGATGAGCTTTGCGCAGTGGCCAATTGCTGGCTGGCTTGAGACACGTGTCTGAGGGTCTCTAACCAATTGTATGACCGATTCGGGTACGTGGACAGCGTATGGGGCTATGGGGAAAGTATATGTAGTGGAGAAAAAACTGCAATAAACGTCTCCTGTTCACGAGCCATCGGGAGTCCGTGTCTTTCATCCCTTCAAGTAACCACAAGAATTAGTCTGTAAACCCTGAATATTTTAACAATTCAAAGCAAACAAACTGAAGTCTAGTAGCACTGAAAAGACACTACAATCTACATAATTTAGCTGGCTATTCCTTCTATACCAAAATTTACCTTCTTTCACAAGGTCTTTCACAATTACAGTTACTTTAAAGCTTCTTAAAACAAACATCCTTTTGTATTTGTATGCAATATCCATTTCACTCCAGTATCTTGCATACTGTATGAATATGAGCTATATTAGAGCTACTTGTTAAAATCATTACAGAAACTAATAGGGCATCCTATACAATCCAAATTGTCAGCATCAAAAAGAAAAATTTGGACTCTGTTGATGTGCTGCAGAGCATCACGCAACAGAACATGGCAACACAGATCAATTTAATAGGAAATGGTAGCTGACACCAGAAGTATTCAAGAAGAAAATTTGTTCTAACATTTAGGCCACCAATATCAGAGAAAAAGGGGTCTCATCACCACTTTCCTCACAATCGTCACACAGAGGAAGTGGTGATAGGATGAAATGCTAAAAAATGAACAGATTAGGGAGCCACATTCTTTTCTCCTCTTCAGACCTCAGCAACCATTGCTGAGGAAGTACATCATTTAAAAATCACACATTACTGAAACACCTAAACTCCAGTAGAATAAGTGGATGGAGAAATGGCAATGGACACTATTTCTGTCCTTCCCCACTGTATGATGCATCTGAAACTACCCTATTATAAAGTTTATTTTAAAAGCAATCAGCAAGATGGTATTTATAACTAGCATTCACTGATCAACATTAGAAGAGATGCTGTTTGCAAGAAATGACTTGACAGTGCCTAGTTGTCAGCAATGTAGTAAACTGTTACCAAAAATTATATCTTTATAAAGGTCATAACATCAATACATACTTCTAAAGACCATCTGCACAATGTTTTGGCATACGCATAAATATAGCCTACTGTTGTGGTTTAACCCGGCTGGCAGCTAAACACCACACAGCCGTTCGCTCACCCTCCCCCCCTCCCTCTCTGGGATGGGGGAGAGAAAAGGGAAAGTGAAGCCTGTGAGTTGAGATAAAGACAGTTTATTAAGACAGGAATATAATAATAACAATAATAATAATAATAATGATAATGATAATAGTATTAATAATAATAATGTGTAAGAAAACAAGTGATGCACAATGCAATTGCTCACCACCCGCTGACCGATGCCCAGCCTATCCGCGAGCAGCCGGCCCCCCCACCCTGGCCAGCCACCCCTATATATTGTTTAGCATGATGTCAGATGGTATGGAATACCCCTTTGGCCAGTTTGGGTCAGCTGTCCTGGGTCTGTCCCCTCCCAGCTCCTGCTGCACCCCTAGCCTGCTTTCTGGCAGGACAGAGCGAGAAGCCGAAAAGTCCTTGGCCTGGTGTAAACACTGCTCTGCAACAATTAAAACATCAGCATGTTATCAGCGCTCTTCTCATCCTAATCCAAAACATAGCACCCTACCAGCTACTATGAGGAAAAATTAACTCTGTCCTAACTGGAACCAGGACACCTACATAAACACCCAAACTACTTATTTCAGTGGCTCCAAAAAGACCTGCCAGAGGATAGCAAAATGAAAATTAATGTGTAAAACTATTTACTGATGGCAGAAATCTATACTTCTTGTTTAACTACTATTTAAAAAAAGAATTTGTTACATCAGCATGTTGAACCAGAATGTTTCTATAGCATTCCTACTCTGCATGTATATTCCTACCCGTTCTGAATTACCTTACTAATATTACTTTCACTCCAGACATGTAACAGATTTGGAGTGATTTATTTGTATGTCTTTATTGGCATAATCAGTAAATTAGTTCAATCTTGGGGCTGGACTAGTGAGATGTAAAAAAGGAGAAAAAGACCATCTTAGCAGAATTTCATAGCTCTCCTCACAATTGCTGAAAACCTGTGAACAAGTTAAATGCATAGCACCCTTCTATACTCTTCATTTCCTGTTGATAAGCTGAGCTTTATTTTTCACAAAATTAAAACTCCATGATGTAAGTTTCTGACCAGATTAACTGGTCAGAAAACTTTAGCTGTGGCAGCAATCCCAACCAAAAAAAAAAAAAGTAGTATGACAACATGGGTTGCCCATGGGCGGCAGCTCCTGCCAGATAACCTGCTCCTGCGTGAGCTCCTCTCCACGGGCCACAGGTCTGGCCTGGAGTATGCTCCATCAGGAGATCGTCACAGGCCGCAGCCTCCTTCAGGGCAGATTCACATGCTCCTCCTCCAATATGGGCTCCTCCATGGGCTGCAGCGTGGAAACCTGCTCTGCTCTGGTACACCATGGGCTGCAGGGGGCCAACCTGCTTCACCATGGTCCTCTCCACAGGCTGCAGGGGAACTTCTGCTCCGGCGCCTGGAGCACCTCCTCCCCCTCCTTCTTTACTGACCTTGTTGTCTGCTGGGCTGTTTCTCAGTCCTCACTCTCCCAGCTGCTGATGTGCAGCAATTTTTTTCCCCTTTCTTAGATCTGCTCTCACAGAGGTGCAAACAACATTGCTTATTGTCTCAGCTCTGGCCAGCAGCAAGGCCCTTATCTAACATGGGGCAGCTTCTGGATTCTTCTCACAGAGACCACCCCTGCAGCCCCCCACTACCAAAACCTTACCACATAAACCCAATACAACTAACTATTCACATTAAGTTGATTGGTGACATATTCAAAGGCATAGTCAGGATGTTTCCCTTAAGAATGTCAACGTAATGATCTTCCTGGTTAGCAGTATCTCAGTTAATCATCCTTTAGATATCTCCAAGGCCTGGATCATCTTGCCCTTTCCTCAAAGTACATATTTTATCTCTTTTACACATAACAGAGTTAACTATCTACTGGTATCAACTGGAAGAGATAAAGCATAGATCAAGAAAACTGAGCCAAAATACTAATCAAGAGTAGGGTCTTAGAAGACAAGGAGACAAGAACCAGTAATCAGATGCAGTAAAAGCAGCCAAATAATGGAACAGATGAGCCTAAAAACAGAACAATAACCTAGGAGAATGGAATCAAAGACTAACAAGTTTAATATCAACAGTCAGTGAGAAAGGATGGACAAAGCCATTACAAAGCCACCAATGCAAGCCTTTTCTTTTTCACGCTAGAGAGCTCAAGAAAGGTTTACAGTTTTTAGCTCCTAGTTCTCTAAAATTTTAGCAATGAAGGATAAGCAAATTAATTCATTTAAAACATATTTATCACACTGCTTCAATTTCACAGCTTTTATCTGTCATATATACTTTCAGTATTTAATGACTGTACAGTGAAGCTTACGACTCTCTACAGCCACCACCAAATCTAATGAGTGAGAAAGGAAATCAGAAAAAAAACCCATACCTTGTGTTGTTCTATTGCATCTACCCACTGCTGTCTGTGGCCTGGGTACTGAGCTCGGAGGTACCAAACACTATCATTTACGCTGATATCAAATCTGCATTCATCAAAGTCATGTGGCTGTGAAAGAAAAGAGTGAAAGAAGATCTAGAATTAGTAAAATGATCAACATTTTTTTTCAGAATATTTTGATGCTCTAAAATACTGTCATTAGAAAAAACTGTTCTATATTGCCTTGAATTCAACCTAGATTGTAAATTTCATGTTCTGTAGCGATCTCAAATAATGAAGTAACATACAGTTTCATAATGAAAAATGCCAGACTTTTGAAATACAAAACCAAACTGTTTAATACATTCTTATTAAACAAAATTATCATGGAAAAGTTCCACACAAACACTGACAAAACCTTCACACTTCCAAGTTAATCCTTTAGCAACTAGTGCACACAGCTAGGAAAGCACACCAATACAATAACAATAATATTTTTTTTTTTAATTTCAAAGCAAGAAAGTGATTAAGGTTAACTGCTATTAGCATTGATTTTAGATGGAAGGAATGCATACATCATAGCAAAAAGTACCAAGATAGAACCATAAAATCAAACCATAGCAAAGTGACAAGGAAGACACGGAACTAAAGGAAGCTATGGCACCCTCTGCCTCCAATTACTTTTACCATCTACAAGAATGTCAGATAATTGGGAGGTACATTCAATCCTTCCCCATATCACCACTTGAATGCATCTAACTTTCAGTTCACATACTTCAGATATAATACTAAAAACCTTTTACTGGCATTATGATGAAGATGGTAAGGAAAGTATAAGGGAAAAACAAAACAAAACAAAAAATCTAATCTCCTCTGTGCCCTCTGTGCCATGACACTGCCAGTTCAAAGTTAGTCCCTTAGAAACATCCAACACAAAGCACAACTATTTACCTTTGTATTGAAAACAATTCTTAAAGAAGCATAACAAAAGTATACCTGAATATATTTTTTAATTTTCTGCTACACACAATAAATACTAAATGTACAAGTTACTGCAGGACGTTAACAAGCTTTAAGGTTAAGAAAAATTATGCAGTCTGAAGGGCCACAAAAACTAATTCCTGATGCCAAAGACAGGACTAAACAAGTTAATAATATCCTTGGAAACATAAGAACTGGTATGTGTACTGGGTCTGGCTGGGATGTAGTTAACTTTCCCTGCAGCAGCCCATACAGTGCTGTGCTCTGCACTTGTAGCTGGAACAGCATTGGTAATACACCCATGTTTGGTTTATTGCTGAGAAATAGATAAAATACAATAGACTGGCACAGCAACAGGACTCCCTCCAAACTGTGCCCCCAAGAGCCAGCAGGCTGGGGGTGGGCAAGAGGTGGGGAGGGGACATCACCAGAGCAGCTGACCTAAACGAACCAAAGGGATATTCCGTACCATATGACATCACACTCAGCAATAGAAGGTGGGTGTCCTGGTTTCAGCTAGGATAAAGTTAATTTTCCTCCTAGTAGCTGGTATGGTGCTGTGTTTGGGATTTAGGATAAGAAATATGTTGATAACACACTGATGTTTTAATTGTTGCAGAGCAGTGTTTACACCAGCCCAAGGACTTTTCGGCTTCTCGCTCTGTCCTGCAAGAGGGCAAGGTGGGGGTGCAGCAGGAGCTGGGAGGGGACAGACCCATGACAGCTGACCCAAAATGGCCAAAGGGGTATTCCATACCGTCTGACGTCATGCTAAACAATATATAGGGGTGGCTAGCCAGGGTGGGGGGGCCGGCTGCTCGGGGATAGGCTGGGCATCGGTCAGCGGGTGGTGAGCAATTGCATTGTGCATCACTTGTTTTGTACACATCATTATTAGTAGTACTATTATAATTATTTAAATTATTTTCCTTTCTTTTCTGTCCTAATAAACTGTCTTTATCTCAACCCACAAGCTTTCATTTTATTTTATTTTTTTTCAATTCTCTCATCGATCCCACGGGGGGGTGGGAGTGTAGTGTTTACGTGGCAAGGCTTTGGTAGCAGGGGACTGCAGGGGTGGCTTCTGTGAAAAGAATCCAGAAGCTACCCCATGTTAGGTAAGGGGCCAGCCACTGGCAAGAGCCGAACAAATAAGTGATGTTGTTTGCGCCTCTGTGAGAGCAGATTTAAGGGAAAAAAATTAAAAAGAAAGCAGCAAAACAGCAGCTGGGAGGGTGAGGACTGAGAAACAGCCCAGCAGACACCAAGGTCAGTAAAGAAGGAAGGGGAGGAGGTGCTCCAGGCGCTGAAGCAGAAGTTCCCCTGCAGCCTGTGGAGAGGACCATGGTGAAGCAGGTTGGCCCCCTGCAGCCCATGGTGTACCAGAGCGGAGCACTTTCCACGCTGCAGCCCGTGGGGGAGGCCACGGTGGAGCATGTGAATCTGCCCTGAAAGAGGCTGCGGCTTGTGAAGAACCCCCAAAGGAACAGATTCCGGGCTGGACCTGTAACCCATGGAAAGGGGACCATGCAGCAGGAGCAGGTGATCTGGCAGGAGCTGCTGCCAGTGAGGGACCCCAGTTGGAGCAGCTTGCTCCTTATGGATGGACCCTGTGGTATGGACCCATATCTGGAGCAGTTCTTGAAGAGCTACTGCCTCTGGCAAGCCCACGCAGGATCAGTTCGCAGGATCAGTTCGTGAAGGACTGCATCCTGTGATAAATTAGCGGGTGTTTGTTCATTGTCTTTAAAAGGAATTCAGAGAATCTGCTGAGAAGATAAGGTTTTGCAATTTACGACCTTGTTAAGGGGGAAGACTAAGCAAGTAGATAGTGGGGAGGGGGCGTTGGATAAATGTCCTTGGTAAAACAAAGACTCTGTGAAATACTGTTTGCTGCTTTACTACCCTTGAACACGAGCACAAGGCATGATCATTGAAAGAAACACAACGAACTGCGCAGCTTCAGAAGATTCAACAAGTCCTGACAAGCTGAAACTTGGATGCTATAAAACGGCGACACTGAAAAGGGAAAGTTGCGTGCTGTGATGGAGCGGAGACTCCCCAGCCGCCCAGCGCTGTTTTGCTTGTACCTGCTTACTTAATTAATAAATTATCTTCGATAGACCAGAAAATTGCGTGGTCTCGCTTATAACAAATTTGGTGCCGTGACTCGGATGAAGGCAAATTGACTGAAGACCCTTTCGTGGGAGGCGCCCCGCCGATTTCGGCGGCCCCTGGAACGGAAAGCCTCACTCGAGCCCTTCACCGACGAACCCTAAAATTAGGCACAAGCAAACAAAACCGGTAACCCCAAGCAATCTTTGTGCACAAAGACCGAATGAAGACTCAGGATTGAGTAAGTATAGGCCGGTGATCCATTCGGTTGGGGTTGGGAATCCTGGAACACGACATACGAGACATCCAATTGCGGACGAAGCGAGTGTGGACCCCTTGGTAGTGCGGTTCCCACATCCCGCGAGGGACTGGGCCACGAAAAGGGGGAAGCATTGTGTGTGAGTGTGTGAAGGTGTTCCGGAAGATGGGGCAGAAGAAAAGTAAGCCTTCTGGCCCCATGGGAAGGGAATCCAGTGGTATAGGGATACCCTCCATTCCCTCTGATAGCCCGTTAGGGTTAATGATTAAACATTGGAATGATTCCCCTTCTAGGCGGGGAAAGAGCAAAGTTAAAATGATTTATTATAGTATTGAAGTGTGGGGCAATAAGCCCATAAAAGGGGACAGTGTTTTCTGGCCCCCGTTTGGTTCTTTTGAGGATTGGGTATGTCAAGCCTTAAATATTTATGTAAACTCCAAAGAGCCCTCTAACTTGGAGGAAAGCGAGTATGCGCACCTCTGGATAAATTCAGATTTGAGGACGCATTTATACCCTCTAAAAGAAAAAGGAGGGCGGAATAAGAAGAATAATAAGAAGAGAGACTTAGAAATCCCAACACCGCCCCCACCCTATGTACCACCGCCTGCACCAACGGCCCCTGTCCCTAACGGACTTTGCGAGCCAATAATATCAGACGAATCAGAGGAATCAGAGTCAGATCATGAGATACAAGGGCCAATAACTAGAAGTAGGGCAAGAAATCAAAAGACTGATCTAGGAGGAGGATTGTATCCGTTGCGAGAAATAGCAATGGGAGGACCCCAGCCGGGGATGGGACATGTAGCAGTCCCCCTTAACTCAGGGGATGTTAGAGATTTTAAAAAAGAAATGGGAAGCCTGTTGGAGGACCCACTGGGGGTAGCAGAACGAGTAGATCAATTCCTGGGTCCCAATATATATACCTGGGAGGAATTACAGTCCGTCCTGGGAATCCTCTTTACATTAGAGGAAAGAGGAATGATTAGGCATGCTGGTATGCGAATTTGGGACCAGCAGCACCAGCAGGGGCCGGCTGCAGATGTAAAGTGGCCAATGCAGCAGCCCAATTGGAACAACCAAGACCCTATACACCGAGGGCATATGCAAGACTTAAGAACAATCATAATTCAGGGAATACGAGAATCTGTCCCCAGGGGACAGAACATAAATAAAGCCTTCAATGAACAACAAAAAAAGGATGAAGCCCCGACAGAATGGTTAGAAAGACTGCGAAAGAACTTGCAGTTATATAGTGGTCTGGATCCTGGAACCCCGGTCGGGGAGGCATTACTCAAAGCTCAGTTTGTAGCAAAATCATGGATAGATATTAGAAAAAAATTAGAGAAGATAGAAGATTGGCAGGACAGAGGGTTAGATGAACTCCTGAGGGAAGCACAGAAGGTGTATGTTCGTAGAGAAGATGAAAAGGAACGGAAGCAAGTGCGTATGATGGTGGCAGCGGTACGGGAGGGACAGAGAGGAGTTGGGTTGAATCGGAGGTTTGGCCTCACGCATGGGAAATTCAGAAAGGAGAAAAAGAGTGGCCAGGGACAAAGAAATGTGACCTGTTTCTATTGCAACAAAAAGGGTCACATGAAAAGAGAGTGCAGACAGAAGAAGGAAGATGAGAAGATGTTCAAAACTGAATAGGGGTGTCAGGGGCTCTATCTGCTGGGGATCCGAAATAAAAATGAGCCCTTGATAAAACTAAAAGTGGGTCCCCAGCGCGAGGAGGTGGAATTCCTCGTAGATACAGGGGCTGAAAGATCAACAGTTCAAACCTTACCCACTGGATGTAGGGCCTCTACAGAAAAAGTGCAGGTGATCGGAGCAAAGGGGGAGCCCTTTGGGGTCCCTGTTATAAAGGAAGTAACCATTGAATCTGATTCTAAAGAGGGTAAGGGATCTTTGCTCCTAGTACCGGAGGCCGAATATAATCTGTTAGGTAGGGATTTAATAATAGACTTAGGAATAGGGTTAGAAGTGATAGGTAAAAGGTTAGAAATTAAGTTGTGCCCGCTTCGAGTAGAAGACGAAGCGAATATTGATCCTGAAGTCTGGTATACCTCAAAAAGCGTAGGGAAATTGAATATAAGACCTTTCAAAGTAACTGTAAAAAAACCAGAAATACCGATTAGGATAAAACAATACCCTCTTTCAGAAGAATGAAGGAGAGGGCTGAAACCCGAGATCCAAAGATTATTGCAGCAAGGGCTGTTGGAGCCTTGTATGTCTCCTTTTAACACTCCTATCTTACCAGTAAAAAAGAAAGATGGTAAATACAGACTAGTACATGATTTAAGGGAAATTAATAAAAGAACTGTTGCCAGGTTCCCTGTGGTGGCAAACCCACACACCCTGTTGAGCCAACTACATCCGGACGATCCGATGGTATAGTGTGATCGATCTGAAAGATGCATTTTGGGCATGCCCTCTGGACGAGAAATCTAGGGACTATTTTGCTTTCGAATGGGAGGACCCAGACACACATAGAAAACAACAGCTGAGGTGGACAGTTTTGCCTCAGGGTTTTACAGAATCCCCAAACTTGTTCGGGCAAGCCTTAGAGCAAATTTTACAAGAACATAATAGGATACCGGGTACAACAATGATTCAATATGTGGATGATCTGCTAATAGCAGGGAAAGATGAGGATGCCCTAAGGCAAGCTAGCATTAGCCTGCTGAATTTTTTGGGGTCACGGGGATTAAAAGTGTCTAAGTCAAAATTGCAGTTTGTAGAAGAGAAAGTGAAATATTTGGGTCATTTGTTAAATAAAGGGACAAAAGGATTGGATCCTGAAAGGGTTAAAGGAATTCTAGGGATAAAAGCCCCAGCTACTAAAAGGCTGGTACGGCAATTGTTAGGGTTGACCGGATACTGTAGACAATGGATAGAAGATTACAGTCGAAAGGTTAAATTTTTATATAACAAGCTGAATAAGGATGGATTACTCAAATGGACAAAAGAAGATGAGGAGCAATTAGAAAAATTAAAGGAAGAGCTTGTGCATCCACCAGTTTTAAGCTTCCCAGAGCTAAAGAAACCATTCTTCTTGTTCGTAAATAGTACAGAGGGAACTGCTTACGGCGTGCTTGCCCAAGAGTGGGCAGGCAGTAAAAAACCTGTGGCCTATTTATCTAAATTATTGGACCCCGTTAGTAGGGGTTGGCCCAGCTGCTTGCAGGTAGTGGTGGCAGCTGCCCTATTAGTGGAGGAAGCTCAAAAGATTACATTCGGGGGAGAAATCAGAGTTATATCCCCCCACAATATATGTGGGGTGTTGCAACAGAAAGCTGAAAAATGGATTACAGATGCAAGGCTGCTAAAATATGAGGGAATTTTAATATCTTCACCCAGATTAACATTAGAAACAACCTCAGTACAGAACCCCGCCCAATTCCTTTATGGTGAACCGAGCGAGCAGCCTGAACATAATTGCCTTAGAAATATAGAAGAGCAGGTAAAATTGAGACCTGATTTGGAAGATGTGGAGTTACCCTTAGGGGAACAGATATATGTAGACGGATCCTTGAGGGTAGTTGAAGGGAAAAGAAAATCGGGATATGCATTGGTTAATGGAAAAACATTCGAGGTAATAGAATCAGGCCCTTTGAGCCCGAGCTGGTCAGCACAGGCCTGCGAGCTATATGCAATGCTAAGAGCCCTGAAATTGCTGAAAGATAAAAGTGGAACAATATACACGGATTCTAAATATGCATATGGAATAATCCATACCTTTGGAAAAATATGGGAAGAAAAGGGACTAATTAATTCTCAAGGGAAAGGGCTGGTTCACGAGGAGTTAATTACCCAAGTGCTACAAGCTGTAAGGGAACCAAAAAACATCGCTGTGGTACATGTCAAGGGACATCAGAAGGGAACAAGCCCTCAAATTAGGGGAAACAATTTGGCAGACCAGGAGGCCAAACGGGCAGCACTCATGTGTGTATATGAGGTGACAAAAAGGGCTGATTGCCCGAGCTGTGGAAAGGGGGAGGATTTGAAGAAATTTCCATGCTATGATTGCTGGAGTGAATGGGGAGTTGATGGGATTGAATGCAATTGTTCTGAGGAAGAGAGCCCGCCTTATAAAAACTGCTACAAGTGCGGGCCGGCTAACTCCCTGTGGTCAAATGAACCCATTCCCCTCCCCCTGCTCTGTTTCACTACCACAGAAAAGGACAAGATGACTCAGATGGGGATTCGAGAAAACAATAAAGGGAAATGGGTGCTGCCTGATGGACGGGAAGTGTTACCAAAATCAGTAGCTATGAGGGTGCTACGGAGATTTCATGAACAGACGCACTGGGGTACTCAGTGGGATCAATTTGCCACATATTATATGTGTATAGGGATTTATAATATAGCAAAGAGGATCATAAATGATTGCATAACTTGTCGGAGGGTAAATGCTCAACACATGAGAAAAAGGGTCCCGGGAGGAGGATGAGAATTGGCACATCGGCCTTTTGCAAAGATTCAATTGGACTTTACTGAACTTCCAAAAACGGGGCGATATAGATACTTATTAGTTATTGTAGACCACCTCACAAACTTTGTTGAAGCATTCCCTACGGCAAGGGCCACAGCTCAAACCGTGGTAAAGATATTATTAGAAAACATCATACCTAGATACGGGGTAATAGAAACAATTGACTCTGATCGGGGACCACACTTTGTGTCAAAGGTATCCCGAGACACGATGAAGGCTCTGGGAATTAAATGGGAATATCACACTCCCTGGCATCCTCAGAGTTCAGGAAAGGTAGAACGAATGAATGGAGAAATTAAAAAACAACTTACTAAGCTCATGTTAGAAAAAAAAGACTTCTTGGATAAAATGCTTGCCGTTAGTCTTGTTAAACATACGTACTAAACCCAGGGCTGACCTGGGAATCTCACCCTTTGAAATGCTATATGGCATGCCTTATGATTTAGAGGTACCTCTTGATCACCCTCGTTTACAAGATGATAAAATCAGGCCCTATCTAATACAGCTAATGAACCGGAGAAGGGAATTACAGAGGAAGGGTTTAATCGCACAGCGCCCCCCGTTGGACATGGCAGTACATAACATACAGCCAGGTGATAAAGTTTTGGTCAAAACATGGAAGGAAGTTTCACTGACACCACAATGGGAAGGTCCCTATGTTGTTTTGCTCACTACAGAAACTGCCGTTCGAACTGCGGAAAAGGGATGGACACACGCCAGTTGTATTAAAGGACCGATCCATGACGAAAAGTGGGAGATTGCTCCAGGAACTGAGGATCTGAAGCTCACCCTGCGACGGACCCGATAAGTATCGTGGGTTAAGGCAAAGGCCCTCCCCTGAAGAACACTACTGCTGCCGAGAAGAACTAAAACCTCGTAGTTAGTCGCAACCCAACTGACGAGCAAGGCAGAGGAGTGAATTAGTGGGGAAAGATGGGTCTCGGTCATTCCTATTGGTATTTGGGGGTCCTCGCAGTAATCACCTCCTGCATAGCGACTCAACACCACCCACACCAGCCTTTCCAGTGGAGTCTGATAAGAGGGGAAGACACCACTATGGTACAACAAATCATTATGGCTGGTGCCCCCAGTTTTAAGACAGACCTTTGCAAAATAACAACTGTAAAACCGTGCAATAATCGATCAGATTTCTATCTTTGTCCAGCCTCCCATCCAGGAAAAGGTTACTGTAATGTCCCAGCTCAGTATTTTTGCGCTTCCTGGGGATGTGAGACTATTGCCTCAGCATGGAATTCAGGTGGGGGGAAAGACAAATATTCAGCTGTCCAATTTGGACCTAAGGGCTGTGTAAACCGCAGAGTAACAAGGTGGATACGTGGGGATCCCCTCGTTGGGGGAAACTGCACGTTTTTATGGATAAATGTAACTAACCCTACGGATCAGGGATGGATTTTTGGAAAAACTTGAGGAATACGATATTATGAGCATGGAGGCGACAGAGGAGGATTTATTCTAATTAAGAAAAATAGGCCAACAGAGGCACCGCGACCCGTGGGGTCCAACCGAAGTTTGGGACCACTTTATACGGTGCCCCGCTTCACACAGTCTAGCAAAAGCATGAGTACGACCGAAACAGCACCCCCTTTGGCCCAATTCCCCAGTGTTACCGAGGGAGATATGGTTGCCCCTATAAACGGTATGTGGAAAGTCATAAATGCTAGCTTCCAAGTGCTCAGTCAAACCAACCCGGATATAACAAGAGGGTGTTGGCTGTGTGTTGGTATTAGGCCTCCGTACTACGAAGCAGTAGGGGATATGGGGACCCCTGAATACTCGAACGAAACTAGTCCCTACAAATGTAGCTGGGGACAGGAGATTGGGATAACACTAACTCAGGTCACGGGAAAAGGTAGATGTGTGGGGACAGTCCCAAATGGGAAGAGGGATTTATGTGATATTACTGAAAATGGGCATCAGTCACATAATTGGTTAATTCCTGCAAAGAACACTAGATGGGTATGTTCGTCTTTGGGGGTAACACCATGTCTATCTTTAAAATTGTTCAACTCGTCTCATGATTTTTGTGTACAGGTAGTAATTATACCTAGGGTTCTTTACCATTCTGAGGAATATATGTACATTCAACATGCTATGGCAAAAAACCGCTTAAGGAAGAGAGAGCCTATTACGGCTGTTACTTTAGCCACTCTGATGATTCTGGGGGCTGCAGGAGCCGGAACTGGAATTACCTCTCTGGTAAAACAAAGCCAAGAATTTACCTCTCTACGCAGTGCTGTAGATGAGGATTTGGCCCGTATCGAGCAATCTATATCAGCTTTAGAGAAATCTGTGCGATCCTTATCTGAAGTAGTACTACAAAATCGTAGGGGATTAGATCTGATTTTTCTACAACAAGGAGGATTGTGTGCAGCCCTACGAGAGGAGTGTTGTGTATATGCTGATCATACTGGAGTGGTAAGGGACACAATGACTAAATTGAGAGAAGGGCTAGAAAAACGAAAAAGGGAAAATGAAGCCCACCAGAATTGGTATGAATCCTGGTTTAATTACTCACCTTGGCTCACTACACTGCTGTCAGCTATAGCAGGACCTTTGTTGCTGCTCATATTAACACTAACTTTTGGACCATGTATATTCAATCGAGTAATCGCGATTGTAAAAAACCGATTAGAGGCAGCTCACCTTATGCTTGTGCGTGCGAAATATGAATCTCTTGAACAGGAGGAGGATGACGCAGAAACTTTAATATTGAGCAAACAAGTGTTTCAAAAATTCATCAATGAACAAAATATGTTAGAAAAAGAAAAAGGAGGGATTGTGATAAATTAGCGGGTGTTTGTTCATTGTCTTTAAAAGGAATTCAGAGAATCTGCTGAGAAGGTTTTGCAATTTACGACCTTGTTAAGGGGGAAGACTAAGCAAGTAGATAGTGGGGAGGGGGTGTTGGATAAACGTCCTTGGTAAAACAAAGACTCTGTGAAATACTGTTTGCTGCTTTACTACCCTTGAACACGAGCACAAGGCATGATCATTGAAAGAAACACAACGAACTGCGCAGCTTCAGAAGATTCAACAAGTCCTGACAAGCTGAAACTTGGATGCTATAAAACGGCGACACTGAAAAGGGAAAGTTGCGTGCTGTGATGGAGCGGAGACTCCCCAGCCGCCCAGCGCTGTTTTGCTTGTACCTGCTTACTTAATTAATAAATTATCTTCGATAGACCAGAAAATTGCGTGGTCTCGCTTATAACACATCCCATGGGAGGGACCCCACGTTGGAGTAGGGGAAGAGAGTGACCGTGAAGGAGTGGCGGAGACAAAGTTTTATGGACTGACCACAGCCCCCATTCCCCATTCCCCTACGCTGCTCAGGGGGAGGATGTAGAGGATGGGTGGATGGGAAGGAAGATGTTTTTAGTTTGATTTTAGTTCCTCACTGTTCTAGTCTGCCAGTTATCTTCTCTGCCAGTTATCTATCTCTGTTATCTGCCAGGATCTTTCCTCTGTTTCTCACTTCTCTAGCTTGTTAGTAATAGGCAATAAATCTTACTGTCTCCCTACTCTGAGTCTGTTCTGCCCGTGACGATAATTGCTGAGCGATCTCCCTGTCCTTATCTCAACCCTTGAACCCTTTTCATCGTATTTTTCTCCCCCTTTTACTTTGAGGGGGGGAGGGAGACAGCAGTTGTGGTGGAGCTCAGCTGCCCTCCTGAGTAAAACCACCACAGGGAGAGGGTGAGTGAACGGTTGAGTGGTGCTTAGCTGCCGCCCGGGTTAAACCACTACAGTGGGAAACTGGGAAACGGGATGGAGAAGGGGGGACTCTCGTTATGAAGATGTCTGTCCTCCCAAACAACTACTATGCGTATTGAGGCCCTGCTTCAGGGATGTGGCTGAACATCACTCATTGATGGGAAGTAGAGAATAATAGTTTTTCTCTTTCTGTGCTTCCGCGTGGTTTTTGCTTATTGTTTTTCTTTTCCCCCTTTCTTTTCCCTTTAATTAAATTATCCTTATCTCAACCCATAAGCCTTTTTTCTTTTTTTTTTTTTTTTTCCTTTCAGGCATACTTTCCTCTCCCCCCTCTTCTGAGGAGGAGAGGAAGTGAGAGAGTGGTCGTGGTGGAGTTCAGCTGCCCAGCGAGGTAAAACCACCAGAGTATGTGATATATTCATCCTGCAGACAACTAAAGCACTGTGAATCACACATTCGACACTCCGCAAAAGAAAACCTAAAAACAAGTCTAATCCTTTGGGTCAGGCAAGATTCCACAACGTCGAGTGAGAATTATCTTCAAAGGATTTCCACAAAGAAGATGGAGCCAGGCTCTTCTCAGTGGTGCCCAGAGCCAGGACAAGAGTCAATGGGCACAACCCAGAACACAAGAGGTTCCATCTGAACATCAGAAAGCACTTCTTTACTGTGCGGTTGACTGAGCACTGGCACAAGTGTCCCAGAGACGTTGTGGAGAAGCATGCCACAGCAGGCACACCTTGCAGTGGTCATGGATAAGGCCTTGTGGGAATACCTCAAAGCACTCATAGCTGTGTCCATGACACAGCAGGTGTCAGAAGGGACCTCTTGAAGGGACTGGGGCTGATGGAAAAGGCCATGCCAGAGCAGGTACACCCTGAAGTGGCTGTGGATATGTCCACAACACAGAAGGTAGAATGTGGTTCATGAATAAGGCCAGGCCAGAACTAGTACACCTCTAAGGGACTGTGGCCAATGGACAAGCCCAGGCTGGAGCAGGGGTGAGGTGAGGAGTTCACTGCAATGTTAAGTCCCAAGCGGACCAAAGGGATATTCCATACCATATGACATCATGCTCGTCAATAAAAGATGGGGGGAAAGAAGAAGGAAGGAGGGATGTTTGGAGTAATGACTTTGTCTTCTCAAGAAACATTACGTGTGATGGAGTCCTGCTTTCCTGGAAATGGCTGAACATCTGCCTGCTGATAGGACGTAGTGAATGAATTCCTTCTTTTACTTTGCTTGCGCACATAGTTTTTTTTGCTTCACTCAAGCTATCTCAACCCATTTCTATCTTTTGCACTTAAAGTTCTCTTCCATCCTGCTGGTGTGTGTGTGTGTGTGTGGGGCAGCTATGTGGTGCTTAGCTGTTTACTGGGGTTAAACCACAACAACGTTTCTTCCAGAAACCTCACAAAAAGACATACACAGAAATTAGCTATCAGTTTTTCATGCCGTGAAAGTATTCTTCATCTCTCTCTCTCTCTCTCTCTCTCTCTCTCTCTCTCTGTCTCTGAAGCCCTTTGGGAGGAGTTAAAAGCAATTACATGGTCAATCCAGTTAGAAAGCCTTGCCAAAACTGATCCTAAAAGACTGAGGTATTCCTGATTCCACACTTAGAATCATGGAATCATAGAATGGTTTGTGTTGGAAGAGACCTTAAAGATCATCTAGTTCCAACCCCCCTGCCATGGGTAGGGATACCTCCCACTAGACCAAGTTGCTCAAAGCCCCATCAAACCTGGCCTTGAACGCTGCCAGGGATGGGGCATTAACAGCTTCTCTGGACAACCTGTTCCAGTGCCTCACCACCCTCATAGTAAAGAATTTTTTCCTTATATCTAATCTAAATCTACGCTCTTGAAGTTGAAAACCATTACTCCTCATCCTATCACTACACTCCCTGATAAAGAGTCCCTCTCTTGCTTTCTTGTACACCCCCTTTAGGTACTGGAAGACTGCTATAAGGTCTCCCCAAAACTTTCTCTTCTCTAGACTGAACAACCCCAACTCCTTCAGCCTGTCTTCATAGGAGAGGTGTTCCAGCCTCGTGGCCCTCATCTGGACTCACTCTAATAGAATAGACAGCTTCATAGAATCATTAAGGTTGGAAAAGACCTCCAAGATCATCTGGTCCAACCATCACCCTACTACCAATGTCACCCACTAAACCATGTCCCTAAGCATCACGTCCAACCTCTCCTTGAACACCCTCAGGGACAGTGACACTACCACTTCCCTGGGCAACCCCTTCCAATGCCTGACTACTCTTTCTGAGCAGAGATATCTCCTAATTTCCAACCTAAATCTCCCCTGGCACAACTTGAGGCCATTCCCTCTAGTCCTATCAGTGGTTATCTGCGAGAAGACGCCGACCCCCAGCTCCCCATAGCTTCCTTTCAGGTAGTAGTAGAGAGCACTAAGGTCTCCCCTGAGCCTCCTCCAGACTAAACAACCCTGTTTCCCTCAGCCGCTCCTCATAAGACTTGTGTTCCAGGCCCTTCACCAGCTTCGTAGCCCTTCTCTGGACACGCTCCAAGGCCTCGATGTCCTTTTGTAGTGAGGGACCCAAAAATGAACACAGTACTCAAGGTGCGGCCTCACCACAGCAGAGTACAGGGGGACGATCACCTCCCTGGTCCTGCTGGCTACACTATTCCTGATACAAGCCAGGATGCCATTGGCCTTCTTGGCCACCTGGGCACACTGCTGGCTCATGTTCAGGTGAGTATCAATCAGCACCCCCAGATCCTTTTACTCCGCACAGCTTTCGAGCCACTCTCCCCCAAGCCTGTAGTGCTGCATGGGGTTGTTGTGACCAAAGTGCAGGACCTGGCACTTAGCCATGTTGAACCTCATCCCATTGGCCTCTGCCCATCGATCCAACCTGTCCAGGTCCCTCTCTCTGCAGGGCCTTGCTACCCTCCAGCAGATTGACATTTCCCCCCAACTTGGTATCATCTGCAAACTTACATGAGGTTGCACTCAATCCCCTCATTCAAATCATCAATAAAGATGTTAAAGAGGATAGGCCCCAACATCGACCCCTGGGGAACACTACTCGTGACCGGTCGCCAGCTGGATTTCACTCCATTCACCACTACTGTCTTGGCCCGGCCGTCCAGCCAGTTTTTAACACAGCAAAGAGTGTACCTGTCCAAGCCATGGGCTGCCAGCTTATTCAGGAGAATACTGTGGGAGACCGCGTCAAAGGCCTTGCTGAAGTCTAGGTAGACTACGTCAACAGCCTTTCCCTCATCCACCAGGCGGGTCACCCGGTCATAGAAGGAGATGTGGTTGGTCAGGCAGGACTTGCCTTTCATGAGCCCATGCTGACTGGGCCTGATCCCCCAGTTGTCCCGCATATGCTGTGTGATTGCATTCAAGATGACCTGTTCCATCACCTTTCCTGGCACCGAGGTCAGGCTGACAGGCCTGTAGTTCCCCGGGTCCTCCTTATGACCCTTCTTATAGATGGGCATCACATTAGCAAGCTTCCAGTCATCCGGGACCTCTCCAGATGACCATGATCGCTGATAGATGATGGAAAGTGGCCCAGCAATCACATCCGCCAGCTCCCTCAGCACCAGGGGTGGATCCCCTCTGGCCCCAAGGACTTGTGACAGTCCAGGTGGAGCAGCAGGTCTCTAACTGCTTCCACCTGAACTGTGTGGGGGGGTTTCTTCTGCTTTTCCTTATCCTCAGTAGTCATGTTCCCCCCTGCGTCCAGTAAAGGATGGAGATTCTCCTTGGCCCTCCTCTTGCCGTTAATATATTTATAAAAACATTTTTTGTTATCCTTAACCATAGTGGCCAGGTTGAGCTCGTACTGGGCTTTAGCCTTCCTGATTTTTTTCTCTGCATATGCTGGCAACTTCCTTGTACTCTCCCCGGGTTGCCTGTCCCTTCTTCCACCGGACACTCTCTTTTTCTCCCAGACACTCAGCAAAAGTTCCTTGTTCAGTCACGTGGGTCTTCTTCCCTGCCGGCTCATCTTACGGTACATGGGGACGGCCTGCTCCTGTGCCTTTAAAATTTCCTTCTTGAGGAGCATCCAGCCTGCCTGGACCCTGCTGCCCATCAGCCCTGACTCCCAAGGGACCCTCCCTACCAGTGTCCTGAACAATTAAGAGGTCCATGACCTTCTTGTGTTGGGGACCCCAGAGCTGGATACGGTACTCCAGGTAGGGTTTCACGAGAGCAGAGGGGGAAAATCACCTCCCTCGACCTGCTGGTCATGCTTCTTTTGATGCAGCCGATATGGTTGGCTTTCTGGGCTGCAAGCACACATTGCTGGCTCATGTTGAGCTTCTCATCAACCAACATCCCCAAGTCCTTCTCCTCAGAGCTGGTCTCAATCCATTCTCCACCCAGCTTCTATTTGTGCTTGGGATTGTCCTGGCCCAGGTGCAGGACCTTGCACTTGGCCTTGCTGCATGGGCCCTCCAGGGCTTTGCCCCATGGGACTCTACCAAGCTGTTGTGTTTTAACCCGGCCAGCAGCTAAGCACCACACAGCCGCTGGCTCACCCTCCCCCCTCCCTCTCTGAGATGGGGGAGAGAATCAGAAAGAAATGAAAGACTGTGGGTTGAGATAAAGACAGTTTAGTAGGACAGAAAAGAAAGGAAAATAATAATAATAATGATGACAATAGTACTACTACTAATAATGTGTAAGAAACAAGTGATGCACGATGCAATTGCTCACCACCCGCTGACCGATGCCCAGCCTATCCCCGAGCAGCCGGCCCCCCCCCCCCCGGCCAGCCCCCCCATATTAATTGTTCAGCATGACATGAGATGGTATGGAATACCCCTTTGGCCCGTTTGGGTCAGCTGTCCTGGGTCTGTCCCCTCCCAGCTCCTGCTGCACCCCTAGCCTGCCTGCTGGCAGGACAGAGCGAGAAGCCTAAAAGTCCTTGGCTTGGTGTAAGCACTGCTCTGCAACAATTAAAACATCAGCATGGTATCAACATTATTCTCATCCTAAATCCCAGACACAGCACCCTACCAGTTACTAGGAGGAAAATTAACTCTATCCTAGCCGAAACTGGGACGCAAGCAGATCCCTGAGGAGGCCAAAGTCTGCTCTCCTGAAGTCCAGGGTAGTGAGCTTGCTCTTCTCCCTCCTCGGTGCTCTCAGGATCGTAAACTGCACCATTTCATGGTTACTGCAGCCAGCACTGCCCTTGAGCTTCACGTTCCCCACCAGCCCCTATTTGTTGGTGAGAATGAGGCCCAGCACAGGACCTCTCCTCGTTGGCTCCTCTATCACTTGGAGAAAGAAGTCATCATTAGTGCATTCCAGGATTGCCTGTGCCCTCGTGTGCTGTCCCTCCAACAGATATTGTTGCCTGTAAAAAGTTCAGATTCGTTACCCGTTGTGCAATACACGAATTTGCACACTAGGTTGGGATATTGGTTATTTCAGAATTGCACAAGTCTGGGTAGCATGTGGTTTCCCGGTAAGATGGCACACCTAAAGATTTTCTGCACCACACTTTATGCAATTTCTTATCACTACATTTACATGTTAGTACAATCCTCTAACTTCTAATTGGTTACATAGTTAGCATACTGCTGACATGACAGAATCATTCTGTGCATCCTCAGAGGAGCAGGGTCTCTCAGCCTAGGGACGTGATTTTTGCTATTATAATGAGGATAGTTCACAGATAGCTCACATTAGAATACTCTTATCTTTGTTTTCCAGCCAATTATTCTTAACAAGTTGATTAGTAGCACACTCAAGGGCATATGTGTCAGATGTTTCCCTACTTTTTAAACATTTATTTATTTATTTATTTATTTATTTTTAAAGACAGAACTCTCTAGGACCTGGTTTAGAATTCACTGAATGTGAAAGTCAAGTTCTCTAATATGCATTTTACCAAGAGCAAATAAAAGGAGAACTTAGGCTGCTTCCCTCCCCGCTTCCAAGCCCCAGCAGCCTGAAGCAGCATGCATACATGATTTGAAGGCACCATGGAACAAAACCCTTCAGGAATCCCAGGTTCGAGAGACCAGGCTGAATGGCTAGAGCAAGGAAGACGTGCCTTTGGTGGAAGAGGACCAGGTCACAGAATATTTAATCAAACTGGACATTTGCAAGTCCATGGGCCCTGATGGGATGTACCCACAAGTGCTGAGGGAGCTGGCAAATGTGATTGCAAGGAAACTTTCTATAATTTTTGCTTGATCATGGAAACTGGGAGAAGTGCTCAAAGACTGGAGGAAAGCAAATGTCCCTCCTAGGGCAAGAAGGAAGACTCAGGGACCTACAGGCCCATCAGACTCACCTTGATCCCTAGGAAGGTGATGGAACAGCTAATCCTGGTGTGGAATAATTGCTGGAGGTGACTCATTGAGACTAAAGGTATGTCAACATCTTAAGAGAAGGTTCAGCGTTGAGGAAACTTCCAGGTTGAGTTGCGGCAGATATGCAAGGAATCTGTTCCATGATAGTTCCCTCGGCAACACAACCTGCAACCTTAGATTTTGGCAACACCAGGGAAGCTTGGTGTGCTGACTCTGAGAGAAATAGCACGGAGGGTGGAGCGGAGTGAAGACACCGTGGCCAGGCTCTGTGATATCGCCGCAGGGATGGAGAACTTGATGGTACTGTGGAACTCACAGATCGCATGGCCAGCCCTGAGCAGAACTGATAACAAAATCACGTCCTCTGGGTGAACTTTGCTCATTATAACCTCATTATAAAGCCAAAATATACCTTCATCCCAAATTCTACCCGCCTCCAAGGTGCAACCACCCCTCACTGAGCATGCACTCTGAATTTCTCTGAGCCTATACCTTTAAAGCAAAAGCCAGAAAATTTTATACCAATCATAATGAAGATACGTATGGCTAGGGTCACTCAAGCTCCACCTAAAAGTTAGAAAATAGTATAAAAATGGATCAAGAGAGGAAAAAGTTTAAGGAAGATACCATTGCAGACAAGTTGGGAGGACATCGCTGACCTTGGGGAATGAAGGCTGAACCTCGGTACGGACTGAACCTCTCTCCCCCCCCCCCCCCCCCCCCCCCAGGGACGCCTGTTCGGTGAGATTCAAACCCTCGATTATACTGAGTGCTTCCCCGGGAAACCTAACATTCTCTATAGAGTTGTTTCATAAGTTAACTTTTTTGTAGTTGGTTGTGTTAGTCCTATTCTTGGTATTTGCACGTGCTTTGCAGACTGTATTTATCACCGGCAGTCCAAAAGAACCTGTACTCCTGTTGCTTCAATAAACTACACCAGTCATTAATCTAGTGATTAGTCATTAATCAACTGAAGGTGTATTGCGCTATTTGTGCATCTCTGATCATGGCAATTCAATAAATTGAATGCGACCGGACTTTAGTGCTGAATTGGGCATCACTCAGAACCTAAGCCCAGCCTCCCCCAGCCCCTCTGATATCTGAAGACAAGCTGGAACGCAAGGGGGTTTAGGTCCTGCCAAACTTCCTTACCCTTTAACAGAACACCTCGTGACCATTTCCAGGCACATGAAGGACAAGAAAATCACCAGGAGCAGTCAGCATGGATTCACTGAGGGAAAATCATGCCTGACCAACCCGATAAGCTTCTACAATGAAATCACCAGCCTGTTGGATGAGGGGGGAGCAGTGGGTATTGTCTTGCTGGACTTCAGGAAGGCCTTTGACACTGTCCCCCATAAGATCCGCATTCAGAAGCTGTTGACGTATGGGCTCGATGAGATAATAGTGAGGTGGATCAAAAACTGTCTCAAGGGACCGACACAGAGGGTAGTGATCAGTGGTGCAAAGTCTAGTTGAATACCAGGAACTAGGAGAGTACCCTAGGGGTCAATACTGGGTCCAGTCTTGTTTAACATCTTCATTAACTATCTGGATGATGGGGCAAAGTGCACCCTAAATAAAACCACGGATGACGTGAAACTGGGGGGAGCGGCTGACTCACCAGAGGGCCGCGCAGCCATCCAGAGGGACCCTGACAGGCTGGAAAGGTAAGCTGACAAAAATCTTAGCAGTTCAACAAGGACAAGTGTAGAGTTCTGCACCTGGGGAGGAACAAACCCAGGCCCTGGTGTGGTGGCTTTACCGTGCTAGGCAGCTGAACACCACAACCGCTATCTCACTCCCCCTCCTTAGAAGAGGAGGGGAAGAAGTAAAGGAAAGAACAACTCACGGGTTGAGATAAGGATAATTTAATTAAAGGGAAAAAATAATTATTAAGGAAAGATTATTATTAATTAAACAATTTAACTAAAGGGAAAAAAGGGAAAGGGGAAAAGGGAGGGGGAAAGGGAAAAAAAAACAAAGCAAAACTAGTAAAGGCTATGTGGAAGTGCAGAGGAAAGAAATTACTCTCTTCTTCCCACAAATGAGCGATACTTGACCACGTCCTTGAAGCAGAGCCTCAACGCACATAGCCGGTGTTGGGAGGACAGAAGTTTTCACAACGAGAGCCCACCCCTCCCCTCTTCTTCCTTTTTCCACCTTTTATCGCTGAGTGTGACATCATATGGTATGGAATATCCCTTTGGTTGGTTTAGGTCAGCTGCCCTGGTGATGTTCCTTCCTCACTTTTTTGCCCACCCCCTAGGAGGGTTAGAGAGAGTCCTGATGCTGTGCCAGCACTGCTCAGCAGCAGACACAACACTGGTGTGGTACCAGGGCTGTTCTAGCTACAAGTGCAGAGCACAGCACTGTCTGGGCTGCTTCAGGGAAAATTAACATCCCAGCCAGACCCAGTAGAGCTGGTACATGCTGGGTCCAGCCAGCTGAAAAGCAGCTCTGCGGAAGAGGACCTGGGGGTCCTGGTGGGCACCAAGTTGAACATGAGTCAGCAATGTGCCCTTTCTGCTAAGAAGGCTAAGAGTATTCTTGGCTGCATTAGGCAAAGTATTGCCAGCAGGTCGAGGGAGGTGATCCTTCCCCTCTACTCAGAATTGGTGAGGCTGCACCTGGAGTGCTGTGTCCAGTTCTGGGGCCCCCAGTACAAGAGGGACATGGACATACTAGAAAGAGTCCAACAAAAGCCCACCAGGATTAACAAGGGACTGGAGCACCTCTCCTATGAGAGAGTTGAGACTGTTCAGCCCAGAGGAGAGTAGGCTCAGGGAGGATCTTAATAAATGTCTACAAAAACTTGAGGGGAAGGTGCAATGAAGACAGAGCCAGGCTTTTTTCACTGGTGCCCAGTGCCAGGGCAAGAAGCAATGGGCACAAACTGGAACACAGGAAGTTCTGTCTAAACATCAGGAAGCACTTCTTTACCGTGTGGGTGGCAGAGCACTGGAATAGGTTGCCCAGAGAGGTTGTGGAGTCTCCCTCCTTGGAGATCTTCAAAAGCCACCTGGACATGGTCCTGGGCAACCTGCTCTAGGTGCCCCTGCTTGAGCAGGGGGGTTTTACCAAATGACCTCCAGAGGTCCCTTCCACCCTAAACCATTCTGTGATTCTATGATTAGACAACCAATACAGGCCTATGGAAAATGAGAATCACCATTCTTTAGTTCTCTCTCAGACAGGAACGTTGCTACCATAAATGTGACATAAGTGTGAGGCTATCTATCTAAGCATCACTGATTCACAGTTATTAACAAAACAATGCTATGTACTGCTATGAAGATAATTGCAGCTTGCAATACAGCAGTTATACACTATAGTATATACAAACCTAGTGAAGACAAACATTGTGTTCACTTAATTCAGCAGTACAAAACTAGCCCTGAAGCCCTGACATATTTTTTATTGTTTTTGAGATGCCAATATTTTTTTCCATAGAAGAAATAAAAAATTAGCATAGCTGCACATTGATTTTGCCCAAGGCAAAACCTGTTTAGCTGCTGAATATAATTATTGATATTTAACTGTATTCTTGAATTTCTAATTTCCAGTCATATTTAGAAAATCTATACTTCTTTAATTCCAGAAAACTTCATAATGCCAATTTTCACATTCATCCTGCTAGAACAACGCATTACTTTTCTGTGGATTGAGTAAATACAGCCATTTAGATGAACCGTACAACATTCTCTTAAGGGAGAAAGCTTTAATGATCCAAATGGCTCTGATGATCAGTTAGCTTTTAATCATCAGCAAAGACTTTAGCGGTAGTTTTAAACTGAAACATGAAACCTACACTACCACCACCCCCGCCACTTAGTATAGCTCAAAGCAAGTTAACAGAACTTCTCGTTGTTTTTCCATGTAGGCTTGAGGAAGGTGTCAGTCAAAAATTTTTAAAGGTACTTAATTGAAAATTAAGAAAATTAACTAAATTTTTCACAATCAAAGCTTTTTTATTTAAAAATGGCCTATATTTATGTGCCTTAAACTGGAATATCTGAAGCTTTAAAAAATGCTAATTCTCAGCTTTCAAAAACACATAAAATGCCTTATATAAGTAAAATTCACTTTAAAGTCTTCTGCCTGTATACATAGAATTTGAAGTGTTTTGCATATATTCCATAAATTCAAACGCTCTCACCCATGCCTACAGCATTTTTTGTTTGTTTTTGTTTGCTTGTTTTTGGCAAGTATGATTTGTATAGGGACAAGCCACCCCAAGCCACTTTTCCTCTACTCAGGATATGAGTAGAGTTGGTGCATTTCGTCTTTTGCTTCCTCTGATGAGAACGTACCTAAATACTACTTTGCAACTCCAATGCTGTACCTGCAAGCATCTTCATATTCACAAGCCTGAAAAATCTTTTAAAGATAGTAGTCTTGACCAATTGCAACTTAAATACTTCTAATAGAAGTGGACATGAAAAGTTATACCCTGGAAAACAAGATGCAGGCCAGGCTATCATAAATGATGTTTGACAGTTCAGTAAGGCTGAATACATGATCTTTTCACGTGTGATTAATGTCATTTTCCCACAATGCAAGGTACAATTTGTCCACTGGTTTGTTGATTGTTTTTTCTACCATCCCCATGTGTCCTGGTTCCAGTTAGGACAGAGTTAATTTTTCCTCATAGTAGCTGGTAGGGTGCTATGTTTTGGATTAGGATGAGAAGAGCGCTGATAACATGCTCATGTTTTAATTGTTGCAGAGCAGTGTTTACACCAGGCCAAGGACTTTTCGGCTTCTCGCTCTGTCCTGCCAGCAGGCAGGCTGGGGGTGCAGCAGGAGCTGGGAGGGGACAGACCCAGGACAGCTGACCCAAACTGGCCAAAGGGGTATTCCATACCATCTGACGTCATGCTAAACAATATATAGGGGTGGCTGGCCGGGGTGGGGGGCCGGCTGCTCGGGGATAGGCTGGGCATCGGTCAGCGGGTGGTGAGCAATTGCATTGTGCATCACTTGTTTCTTACACATTATTATTATTAATACTATTATCATTATCACTATTATTATTATTATTGTTATTATTATATTCCTGTCTTAATAAACTGTCTTTATCTCAACTCACCGGCTTCACTTTCCCGTTTCTCTCCCCCATCCCAGAGAGGGAGGGGGGAGGGTGAGCGAACGGCTGTGTGGTGTTTAGCTGCCAGCCGGGTTAAACCACAACACCATGTAATTCCGGAAAAAGTGTTCTCTGCATCATTCTGCAACTTCCTGAAATCCTCCAGTTCCACAGTAACCTGAGCAAGCTACCACTTCATCCAGAGAAAAGAAGGTCAGAGCAGGTACCACATAACAAAATCTACATATCTGCCTATATGTTCTCATAGGTCATCCAATTGGTTCTGGACCTGAATATATTCACTCAAATGCCAGAACCCCCTCCATCCTCTCTAGTTTCCAACAGGGTATCCAGAGATCATCCCAGGAGAGTATGTATATGACAAGAAAGGATGGAGGGGCACAAGCAATATCAGTACAATAAACTGCATCTATAACCCGACGTTATTTTTGAAACAGACAGCAGTTCAAAAGGAGAACTGTGTTCACACATAAGCAAGGGAAGCTCCTCATAACAGGAGGTGGCAAAATGGACAAAGGGAGAGGAAGTGGTGGACAAAAACACTATTGCATGTTAAACAATGAAGTCCTAACATCTTACATGATGAGCTGTAGAAATACAACACTGAGAACCTTAAAAGGTAGCTGATCTGATACAACAGAAAAAGGGGAAGCCGGTGAACGCAAAGTAACAGGTAACAAGATTAAAAAAAAATATATATCTTTACTCCACCATTTCCAGTGGCTGCAAGCACAACAGTAAGCAGCACATAACAAAATCAGAAAAACAGCGCGGTTCTTGAGAAATGAAGCTAAAACCAAGATGAGTATTTTGACTGACAGTTTAATAGGTGTACTGGGTCTGGCTGGGATGGAGCTAACTTTCTTGGCAGCAGCCCATACAGTGCTGTGCTCTGCATTGTAGCTGGAACAGCATTGGTATCACACCGATGTTTTCTCTGTTGCTGAGCAATGCTGCCACAGCATCAAGACTCTTCAGCCCCCCTCAAGAGCCAGCAGGCTGGGGGTGGGCAAGACTAGGGGAGGGGACATCACCAGGGCAACTGACCTAAACCGACCAAAGGGATATTCCATACCATATGATATCGCACTCAGCAATAAAAGGTGGGAAAAGGGGAAGGAGGGGGGAGGCTTTCATTACGAAGATGTCTGTCCTCCCAGACAGCCACTATGCGTATTGAGGCCCTGCTTCCCAGGATGTGGCCGAACATCACTCATCAATGGGAAGTAGAGTAACTGCTTTTTTCCATCTGTGCTTCTGCATGGCCTTTGCTTGTATTTTCTCTCTTCTTTTTCCCTTTAATTATCCTTAAATCAACCCGTGAGACTTTTTTTTTCTTTTCTTTCCAACATGCTTTCTTCTCCCCCTCTTCTTCTGAGAAGGGGGAGTGAGAGAGCGCTTATGGCAGGGTTCAGCTGCCCAGCAAGGTAAAACCACCACAGTAGGACAGAAAAGGAAGGGATAATAATAGTATATAAGGCAAGTGATGCGCAGTGCAATTGCTCACCAGCCGCTGACTGATGCACAGACAGTCCCCAAGCAGCAGCAGCCCTGTCGAACCAGCCCCAGCCAACTTCCCACAGTTTTATTGTGTAGCATGATATCACGTGTGGTGGTTTTACTCTGCTGAGCAGCTGAACTCCACCACAACCAGTCTCTCAGTCCCTCTCCTCAAAGAAAAAAGGGGAGAAAATATGATGGGAAGGGTTCAAGGATTGAGATAAGGGCAGGGAGATCACAATTACCGTCACGGGCAAAAAAAATTCAGCATAGGGAGATTAATGTAATTTATTGACTGTAACTGGCAGACTAGAACAGTGAGGAACTAAAATCAAACTAAAAACATCTTCCCCCCCATCCACCTATCCTCTACATCCTCCCCCTGAGCAGCGTAGGGGAATGGGGAATGGGGGCAGTCCATAACATTTCATCTCCGCCACTCCTTCACGGTCACTCTCTTCCCCTACTCCAACGTGGGGTCCCTCCCATGGGATGTAGTCCTTCCCAAACTGATCCTGCATGGACTTGCCAGAGGCAGCAGCTCTTCAAGAACTGCTCCAAATATGGGTCTGTACCATGGAGTCCATCCATTAGTAGCAAACTGCTCCAACATGGGTTGCCCGTGGGCGGCAGCGCCTGCCAGGTCACCTGCTCCTACGCGGGCTCCTCTCCACAGGCTACAGGTCCAGCCTGGAGCCTGCTCCTGTGGGGGCTCTCCATGGGCCTCAGCCTCCTTCGGGTCAGATCCACCTGCTCCACCGTGGGCTCCTCCATGGGCTGCAGAATGGAAATCTACTCCACCGTGGTACACCATGGGCTACAGGGGGACAACCTGCTTCACCATGGTCCTCTCCACAGGCCACAGGGGAACTTCAGCTCTGGCGCCTGGAGCACCTCCTCCCCCTCCTCCTGCACTGACCTTGGTGTCTGCAGGGCTGTTTCTCACTCCTCTCTCTCCCAGCTGCTGTTGCGCAGCAGTTTTTTTCCCTTTCTTAAATCTGCTCTGACGGAGGCGCAACCAACGTTGCTTATTGGCTCAGCTCTTGCCAGCGACAGGTTCCTTTTGGAGCCGGCTGAAACTGGCCCTTATCTAACATGGGGCAGCTTCTGGATTCTTCTCACAGAGGCCACCCCTGCAGCCCCCCTGCTACCAAGCCCATGCCACACAAAACCATTACAACGGTATGGAAGTTGGCCTTTGGCCAGTTTGGGTCAGCTGTTGTGGCTGTGCCCCTCCCACCCTCCTGTGCACCCCCAGCCTCTTTGCTGGCAGGGCAGCATGAGAAGCAGAAAAGTCCTTGGCTTAGTGTAAGCACTGCTCTGCAACAACTAAAACATCAGTGTGTTATCAGCATTATTCTCACCCTAAATCCAAAACACAGCACCATACCAGTTACTAGTAAGAAAATTAACTCTATCCCAGCCGAAACTAGGGCGATATTTTATTTTTAAAAGTACTGAAAACCCAGGAGGTGTAGCAAGTTCTAGTTCATTTTGTTGTGAAACTTATTTTTTTCCTGAAACAAAATCCAAGTATATCCACAAACCTGGGGAATTGGGGACAGCCAAAATTCACAATACAAAACAAAATTCTGGTTTCACTTTCTGAATTCCAAAATCCAGGCAAAACTTAACAGAAAAATTTGCCTAGGATGTCTTGCCTTTACTTGCTGTTATTCTTAAGAAATAAGAACCCAATTTTAATTATATTAGTTGTATTTTTAAAAAAACATAGGAAAACATTACTGCAAACAAGCACATAAACAAGACAGTTTATTCATGTAGCAATGAACAAACCATTAGCTGTCCCATGTTTTGCAACCTAAAAGAATCATCGCTGTTTTGGTAGACAAACCTTTCTCATAATGGTACATTTACACATGTAGAAAAATCTTACAAGGAAATAGTCTTAGGTCAGGACATTTGCCTTTAAAAAATGTAACAAACACTGCTTTTTCTTTTAAATAAAAATTGTTGTTTTGTCTTTCCAAACAACAGCTAAAGTAGAGGCCTGCTGCACCCATGAAAGTAGAAGCATACTAAGTAGAATTTAATATTAGTTTGCGTTGTGGGCATGCTGTTGTGGTTTAATCCAGCAGGCAGCTAAGCACCACACAGACATTCGCTTACTCCCCAACCCAGTGGGATGGGGGAGAGAACTGGGGAAAAAAAAAGGTTAAAATTGTGGGTTGAGATAAGGACACTTATTTAGGAAAGAAAGAGAGCTAAAAAGAAAAAAGAAAAGAATAAACAAATCAAGTGATGCACAACAAAATTGCTCACCACCAGCTGACTGATGCCCAGGCAGTCCACGACCAACGGTAGCCCCCACCACCCCAACCAACCCCAGTTTTATGTTTGAGCATGACATCATATGGTATAGAATAGCCCTTGGGTCAGTTTGGGTCAGCTGTCCTGGTTCCTTCCCCTCCCAGCTTCTTATATGCCCCCAGCCTATTTGCTGACAGGGCAGCATGAGGAGCAGAAAAGTCCTTGATTTAATATAAGCAATGCTCAACAACAACTAAAATATCAGAGTATTATTGCTGCTATTTTCATCCAAAACACAGCACCATACCAGTTACTATGGAGAAAACTAACTCTATCCCAGATGAAACCAGGACACATGCTATGCAAATGTTAACATTAGCTTGGTCAGAGCAGCCGGCCCCCCACCCCAGCTAGCCACCCCTATATATTGTTTAGCATGACGTCGGATGGTATGGAATACCCCTTTGGCCAGTTTGGGTCAGCTGTCCTGGGTCTGTCCCCTCCCAGCTCCTGCTGCACCCCCAGCCTGCCCGCTGGCAGGACAGAGCGAGAAGCTGAAAAGTCCTTGGCTTAGTGTCAGCACTGCTCTGCAACAATTAAAACATCAGCATGTTATCAGCGCTCTTCTCATCCTAATCCAAAACATAGCACCCTACCAGCTACTATGAGGAAAATTAACTCTGTCCTAACTGGAACCAGGACACCATGCCAAACTAATAAAGCTAGGGAGGTCATAAAGGCTTTACTGAAAGAAGTAATCCCACGTTTTGGAATACCAGAGGGACTCTCCTCAGACAATGGACCCTCATTTTATATATAGCAGTTCAAGAAATATTGAGAGCGTTACAGATTAGGTGGGATTTACATACTGCTTGGAGACCACAATTGAGTGGACAAGTAGAAAGAATGAATCAAACACTGAAAAAGCAGTTAACTAAAATTTGCCAGGAAGCTCAACTAAAGTGGCTGGAAGCCTTACCAATAGCTTTGCTGAGAATCAGGATAGCCCCCAGACCCAGCGAAAAGTTATCACAGTATCACAGTATCACACAGTATCACAGATTTCTAGGTTGGAAGAGACCTCAAGATCATCGAGTCCAACCTCCGACCTAACACTAAGTACTCCACTAAACCATATCGCTAAGCTCTACATCTAAACGTCTTTTAAAGACCTCCAGGGATGGTGACTCCACCACCTCCCTGGGCAGCCCGTTCCAATGCTTAATAACCCTTTCGGTAAAGAAGTTCTTCCTAACATCCAACCTAAAACTCCCCTGTCGCAACTTTAGCCCATTCCCCCTCGTCCTGTCACCAGGCACGTGGGAGAACAGACCAACCCCCACCTCTTTACAGCCTCCTTTAAGGTAACTGTAGAGAGCGATAAGGTCGCCCCTGAGCCTCCTCTTCTCCAGGCTGAACAATCCCAGCTCCCTCAGCCGCTCCTCGTAAGACTTGTACTCCAGACCCCTCACCAGCTTGGTCGCCCTTCTCTGGACTCGCTTGAGCACGTCCATGTCCTTCCTGTAGCGAGGGGCCCAAAACTGAACACAGTACTCGAGGTGCGGCCTCACCAGAGCCGAGTACAGGGGCACAATCACTTCCCTAGACCTGCTGGCCACACTGCTTCTTATGCAGGCCAGGATGCTGTTGGCCTTCTTGGCCACCTGGGCACACTGCTGGCTCATATTCAGCCGACTATCAACCAATACTCCCAGGTCCCTCTCGGCCAGGCAGCTTTCCAGCCACTCATCTCCCAGCCTGTAGCTCTGCTTGGGGTTGTTGCGCCCCAGGTGCAGGACCCGGCACTTGGCCTTGTTGAACTTCATACAGTTGACCTCAGCCCATCGCTCCAGCCTATCCAGATCCTCCTGCAGAGCCTTCCTGCCCTCGAGCAGATCGACACACGCACTTAGCTTGGTGTCATCTGCAAACTTACTGAGGGAGCACTGGACGCCCTCATCCAGATCATCGATAAAGATATTAAAGAGGACCGGCCCCAGTACCGAGCCCTGGGGGACACCACTAGTGACCGGCCTCCAACCAGATTTGACTCCATTCACCACAACTCTCTGGGCCCGGCTATCCAGCCAGTTTCTAACCCAGCGAAGCGTACGCCAGTCCAAGCCCCGAGCAGCCAGTTTCTTGAGGAGAATGTTGTGGGGAACTGTGTCAAAAGCCTTACTGAGGTCAAGGTAAACCACATCCACAGCCTTTCCCTCATCCACCAAGCGCGCCACTTGGTCATAGAAGGAGATCAGGTTCGTCAAGCAGGACCTGCCTTTCATAAACCCATGCTGACTGGGCCTGATCGCCTGCTTGCCCTGCAAGCGCCGCGTGATGACCCTCAAGATAATCTGCTCCATGAGCTTTCCTGGCACTGAGGTCAAACTGACAGGCCTATAGTTCCCCGGGTCTGCCCTGCGGCCCTTCTTATAGATGGGCGTCACATTGGCTAGCCGCCAGTCAACTGGGACCTCCCCCGATAGCCAGGACTGCCGATAAATGATGGTAAGCGGCTCGGCCAGCTCCTCCGCCAGTTCTTTCAGTACCCTCGGGTGCATCCCATCCGGCCCCATCGACTTGCGCACATCCAAGCTCCGTAGCAGGTCGCCAACCATTTCCTCATGGATAGCGAAGGCCACATCCTGCTCCCCATCCCCTTCCACCAGCTCAAGGCACTGGGTATCCAGAGAACAACCGGTATTGCCGCTAAAGACTGAGGCAAAGGCGGCATTAAGCACCTCAGCCTTTTCCTCATCCTTAGTAGCTAGGTTTCCCCTCGCATCCAGTAAAGGATGGAGATTCTCCTTAGTCCTCCGTTTCACGTTGATATATTTGTAAAAGGATTTTTTGTTGTCTTTAACGGCAGTAAAAGTTAGCCCATTTGAATTGCTATATGGCAAATGGAACCCTCTTTCCATTATTAGTGGAATTAGTGGAATTAGTGACAGACGGGAGTCAAAGACATGTAAGAGGGGAAGGCTGGGTCAGGCAATATTTGCTGCCTTTGTCTGCCGTGTTGTCCTCTCTCCATAGATATATAAGGCAGTGACTACCAATTCCATTGGATGTTGCGGTACACCCATTCCGACCTGGACATCAGGTGCTCATCCAAACGTGGAAAGATGAGCCTCCAAAGGAAAAGTGGAAAGGACCCTATACCGTCTTGCTCCACAGCTACACTGCAGTCAAAGTGGAAGGGATCAAACTGTGGATTCATTACACCCGCATAAAAGCAGCAGCACCAGAAGAGGAGAAGCGAGATATAACATCAGAAGGAGGAGCACAGAAATCTTCATGGCAAGTTGAACCAACTGAGGACTTGAAACTGCTGTTTAAAAGAACAAAATGAGGTGGGACACTGCATTGGGTTTACGTGGCAAGGTTTTAGTATCAGGGGGCCTGCAAGGGTTGCCTCTGTGAGAAGAATCCAGGAGCTGCCCCATGTTAGATAAGGGCCAGTTTCAACCGGCTCCAAAGGGACCCACCGCTGCCCAGAGCCAAGCCAATAAATGATGTTCTTTGCGCCTCTGTGAGAGCAGATTTAAGAAGGGGGGTGGGGGGGAAGTGCAGCACAAAAGCAGCTGGGAGAGTGAGGAGTGAGAAACAGCCCAGCAGACACCAAGGTCAGTGCAAGAGGAGGGGGAGGAGGTGCTCCAGGTGCCGGAGCTGAAGATCCCCTTTGGCGTGTGGAGAGGACCACGGTGAAGCAGGTTGTCCCCCTGCAGCCCATGGTGTACCACGGTGGATTAGACTTCCATGCTGCAGCCCATGGAGGAGCCCACGGTGGAGCAGGTGAATCTGCCCTGAAGGTGAGACAGGGAACGAGATAAAGGATGTTGATGTGCTGGGTCTGGCTGGGATGTTAACTTTCCCTGAAGCAGCCCAGACAGTGCTGTGCTCTGCACTTGTAGCTAGAACAGCACTGGTATCACACCAGTGTTGTGTCTACTGCTGAGCAGTGCTGGCACAGCATCAGGACTCTCTCTAACCCTCCTAGGGGGTGGGCAAAAAATGAGAAAGGAACATCACCAGGGCAGCTGACCTAAACCAACCAAAGGGATATTCCATACCATATGATGTCACACTCAGCAATAAAAGGCGGAAAAAGGAAGAAGAGGGGAGGGGTGGGCTCTCGTTGTGAAAACGTCTGTCCTCCTCTCGAACACCGGCTACGTGCGTTGAGGCCCTGCTTCAAGGACGTGGTCAAGCATCGCTCATTTGCAGGAAGTAGAGAGTAATTTCTTTCCTCTGCACTTCCACACAGCGTTTGCTTGTTTTGTTTTGTTTTTTTCCCTTCCCCCCCCCTTTTCCCCTTTCCCTTTTTTCCCTTTAGTTAAATTATTTAATTAATAATATTTTTTCCTTAATAATTATTTTTCCTTTAATTAATTATCCTTATCTCAATCCATGAGTTGTTTCTTTCCTTTTCTTCTTCCCCTCCTCTTCTGAGGAGGGGGAGTGAGAGAGTGGTTGTGGTGGAGTTCAGCTGCCTAGCAAGGTAAAACCACCACAGTCCTTTTTGGCGCCGAACGTGGGGCTCGAAGGGTTGAGACAACAATAGAATTGATTAAAACTCTTACAACTAACACACTTCCTTGCTAGTCACCATGTTCAGTGTCCTGTTAATATTTTCCTGTTAGATCATGTCTCATGTAATCCGTGTCATGTTCTCCTTTCTCCTCCATATGCGATCCGAGAGTGTGCTACAATCTGTGTTCGTTTTTTTTAATTTGCTGTGCTGTCAAGCACTGGCCTTGAGTTTAATCTGGCATTCAGGCTCTGCACTGTTATCATTTGGGTCTCATGGAAACGATCTTTTAGAAACTATTCAGAATTACACTGCCTTCCTTTCCTCATCTGGAAGTCAGTTTATGAATAATATCAGGAATGGTACCTCCTCCTTCTTTCACAGTGGGCTAATTACAACAGTTTCTGAGTTCTTTGAATATCCATGTATAACCCATATATTGCTATTTCTAATTCTGAATAACGGGTTTCCTCTTCTCTCTAAGGTTAATCGATTGTTTAGAAAGCTTACCCGGGAATTTGTCCCGAAACAGTCTGGTGGCAAGTGGCAAGGTGTGTGGGAGGATATAGGCAGGTACCCGTCACAGGTGTCTCCTCCAATAGTTTTGAACTTCACCCCTGAACAAGTGAAAAATCCTAAAAACCTGATAGAATGTTTGAGAGTCGTATGCCCTGACCCTGACAATGCCGGAGAATGACAGCTTGCAGCATTGTGCTGGGTCCTGGCTTACGCCTATCAAACACTATTTAATGCCATCCAGCACCCTGAAGGGAGGGAGGAGGTCTCTGAATCTGATGACCAGATAACACATGCTGTGGCTGACCCAGAGGACCAACCGTATCCTGGGGTGCATAAAGCATGGCACTGATATTCGGTCAAGGGAAGTGATTGTCCCGCTCTACTCTGTGGTGGTGCGGCCTCACCTCGAGTACTGTGTGCAGTTCTGGGCAGCACAGTACAAAAAGGATGTGAAACTCTTGGAAAGTGTCCAGAGGAGGGCTACGAAGACAGTGAAGGGCCTAGAGAGGAAGACGTATGAGGAGCGGCTGAGGTCCCTTGGCCTGTTCAGCCTGGAAAAGAGAAGGCTGAGGGGAGACCTCATCGCAGTCTACAGCTTCCTCGCGAGGGGGAGTGGAGAGGCAGGCGCTGACCTATTCTCCGTAATCACCAGTGATAGGACCCGCGGGAATGGTGTCAAGCTGAGGCAGGGGAAGTTCAGGCTAGACATCAGGAAGAGGTTCTTCACTGAGAGGGTTGTCGCGCACTGGAACCGGCTCCCCAGGGACATAGTCACGGCACCAAGCCTGTCGGAGTTTAAGAAGCATTTGGACTGTGCACTTAGTCACATGGTCTGAATTTTTGGGTAGACCTGTGTGGAGCCAGGAGTTGGACTTGATGATCCTTACGGGTCCCTTCCAACTCGGGATATTCTGTGATTCTAAGCCTGAAAACGAGCCTTCTCAAGGGAAGGCATGGGGGGGGGGGGGGATTTTAGTCTTGAGCTGAAGAAAACAAGGAGACCAGTAGCCTTGAGCTAACAAAAACTAAGGAGATAAGGCATGAAAACAAGAAGTGAGGGAAGTGGCTGAAGGAAAATTCCAGACTGACCCACAGTAATCTTTTGCTCATTAAGGGTGTTGTGGTTTTACTCAGGCGGGCAGCTGAGCTCCACCTCAGCCACTCTCTCACTCCCCCTCCTCAAAGGGAAAGGGGGAGAAAATATGATGCAAAGGGTTCAAGTGTTGAGATAAGGACAGGGAGAACGCTCAGCAATTATCATGATAGGCAAAACAGACTCAGCGTAGGGACATAATAAAATTTATTGCCTATTACTAGCAGGCTAGAGAAGTGAGAAACAAAGGAAAGAAACCAAAAACACCTTCCCCCCATCCACCCTCTTCTACCTCTTCCCCCGGAGCAGCGCAAGGGAATGGGGGCTGCAGTCAGTCTACAGTAATTCTCTTCCGCTGCTCCTTCTCAGTCACTCTCTTCCCCTGCTCCAAAGTGGGGTCCCTCCCACGGGATGCAGTCCTTCCTAAATTGATCCTGCGTGGGCTTCCCACAGGGAGCAGCTCTTCAAGGACTGCTCCAATATGGGTCTGTACCATGGGATCCATCCATCAGGAGCACACTGCTCCAACCAGGGTCGGTTGTTCCATGTGGGAACAAAAATGTTGTTTTTGCACCAGAACTGGTAACATAAGCACAGGAAGTACCAGGCACGCTGTTTCTTGGGAATGCTCAGTACGGTGGGGGGGGACGGGGATGGGACACAAGTACTAAATTGATATTCAACAGAAAAGCATTTACTGGGTGTATGTGACCATGTAAGAAAGTGTTTGTTTATTTGTTTTTTTTTTGTAGAGATGTTACATTGTTTAGAGTTACATTGTTTAGAGGGAAGGATTGTGGCATTGAGATGCTTGCAGTGACAAGAAAGCTTACCAGATGTTGTGGTTTAACCCGGCTGGCAGCTAAACACCACACAGCCGTTCGCTCACCCTCCCCCCTCCCTCTCTGGGATGGGGGAGAGAAACGGGAAAGTGAAGCCGGTGAGTTGAGATAAAGACAGTTTATTAAGACAGGAATATAATAATAACAATAATAATAATAATAATAGTGATAATGATAATAGTATTAATAATAATAATGTGTAAGAAACAAGTGATGCACAATGCAATTGCTCACCACCTGCTGACCGATGCCCAGCCTATCCCCGAGCAGCCGGCCCCCCCACCCCGGCCAGCCACCCCTATATATTGTTTAGCATGATGTCAGATGGTATGGAATACCCCTTTGGCCAGTTTGGGTCAGCTGTCCTGGGTCTGTCCCCTCCCAGCTCCTGCTGCACCCCTAGCCTGCTCGCTGGCAGGACAGAGCGAGAAGCCGAAAAGTCCTTGGCCTGGTGTAAACACTGCTCTGCAACAATTAAAACATCAGCATGTTATCAGCGCTCTTCTCATCCTAATCCGAAACATAGCGCCCTACCAGCTACTAGGAGGAAAATTAACTCTGTCCTAACTGGAACCAGGACACCAGACAACCTTGTAAAATGCAGATAACAATCAGACTCTTTAGTGCAATTAAGCAAAAATCACGGGGTGTCAAACCAAGTCAGATAAGGGAAGAAACATTATCACTGAGTAAACAGAGTAAAAAGTCGCTATAAACTTGAAAGATAACAGGCTGGCAACTGAAAGCCATGTATTATCTGTAAAGCGTTGGATAGGTTGTGAACCTGGACTACCCAGTCAATGGGGAAACAGGGGAGGGTCCTGGTCCTTGAGGAAAAAAAGTATATAAACTGTGCTATGTAACTAGTAGGTGTGAAAGTGAGATGAGAGAATCTTAGTAGATGGGATGCTGATTAAGGAAAGGGAGTTAAGGGATTTTTAGTAAATGGGATGCTGATTAATGAATACCTTGATTGCTGTATTGAACTAGCAGGTGTTGCTGCTAACTGTTGTACAAATTAATTGGAGCAAGAAGTTTTGGGGCCCCTCACAAAGGGTAACTCCTAATGAAGATAGAGAACCTGTCTCAAGAACCAGCTGAAACCGCTCCTGTGGTTCGGACAAGAGCCAAAGACCCAAAGCGCAAGCGCCAGAAGAAAAGGTAAAAAGTTCAGATACGAGGAAGAGGAAGGAAAAGCCTTACTTCATCTCAGGAGACCACCTGAGACGACCACCAGAGAGCAGCACGCAGGCGCGGATCGGAGGACCACATGTAGATTAGTTCTTGGAACTAATTATAATATGAGACAGGCATAGGTTATGTGTAACTATAAGCGCATTACAAAATTCATGCATATGTAAACTTACACTGTGTATAGCTAGGGCACACATTATTAAGTTTGAGCGTAACTTTGAGGAATTATCCCTTACGCTCCCGGCGCCGAAATAAAGGCATACCCACTTTATAACTTACTTCATTGTGAGTTGTGGACTGTTTCTGCGAGTCAGTTTTGGCGAGCCATCCAGGAGACTTCTCTGCCTACTGTCTGACCTTCTGAGTTTTAGGACTTCCTTGCACGCACCAGGGTAATTCCCTAGGATGAACTCCACTATTCAGAGGTATGGCAGGGGCGGACGAGAACTGACTGGGACGCTGGAAGTGGTATGCTCTGAAAGGCTGAAAGGAAATAGGAGCTCCGTAAAAGGTTGCTGGTAAATCGCGCAGAGACGTCTGGCGTGCAGCGTATAAACCTGAGTGGAGAAGGGTAGGAAAAGGCTGAAGGAAAGGTTGAAGGGCTGTCCGGCTGATCGGTGGGGCAATCAGAGGTTCGGAATTGAACCTAGGCTGCTGCTGCATCCCGGGATCCAGGAAGGACCTGCTAATGACTGTATAAGAAGCAGGAGAAGGGTAAGCGCACCCCTGATAGCATTGATATCTGCTCTGTAGTCTGTGTTTTATGGTGTGACAGCATTGATATCTTTTGTGGTGTGACAGTGTTAGTGTTGGGGGGAATCGAATGGATGTTCCATTAATGTTTCTCAGGTGATGGATCATACGGTATAATTAAATATTATTAAATGTACTTACATTATCAAGTAATCTATGTATACTGGAAACTTAGGGAGTACATTGAACAATCAAAAGAATCGTTGGAGGGGAACCCCGGGAGGGAATAGGTACAACCTGACCTTGGATAAGGGCCTGGAAATGATGAAGTGAGTTGAAGCAGAACCGAGGAGCGGAGAGAGCATGCGTCGAATAGAAAGGTGAAAAGTTTAGCGAAGAGGAAGACTCCTTACTTCATCTGGACGACCACCTGGACGACCACCAGAGTGCGCCACGCATGTGCAAAGGGGAGGGGAGCTAATTAGAATGAAAAGCGAGGCTGATGTTGCAACCTGTAATGAATATGTATACCTGACGCAATGTTGTATGTATAAATAACGGCTGGGAAGTAACGGGACTTGAAGCCAGATTTGGGCACCTGCCCCGGCTTCCAGCGCTGAATAAAGCACCTTCATATAATCACTTGGTGGTTATGTGGTTGCTACGCTAACATTTTGGCGACCCAGATGGGACTGCGTGGGCACTGCTGAGGCGGATCGTGTCTCGGTTTCGCTCCAGCCGGCACCGAGGGATTCTCGGGGAGCAGTCGACCACGACCGACCTCCGCTGCTCACGACGTACCACTGGAGCGGTAAGCAAAGGTGCTTTCAACTTTGGGTATTCGGTACCGATTTGGTTGGGAAAGCCTGCCGGTCAGACGCGGCGAAAGCCACGCTCGGTTGGGCAGGGAGCTCCCGGGGTAAGCCTAGGCGCCGTCCGTTAGACAGAGCGAAAGCTCTGCAGGTTCGGCATTGGTGGTTTGGTATTGGTAATTGTATTGGTTTGTGCTGAAGGGTCAGCACCTGGTATTATTGGTATGTAGTAAGCACGCTGCTGCTCCGGCAGCTTCTGGGAAAGCGTGCTGCTGCTCCAGCAGCTTCTGGGAGAGCACCCTGCTGCTCCGGCAGCTTCTGGGTGAGCGTGCTGCTGCTCCGGCAGCTTTGGGAGAGCACGCTGCTGCTCCGGCAGCTTTTGGGAAAGCATGCTGGTGCTCCGGCAGCTTCTGGGAGAGCACGCTGCTGCTCCGGCAGCTTCTGGGTGAGCGTGCTGCTGCTCCGGCAGCTTTGGGAGAGCACGCTGCTGCTCCGGCAGCTTTTGGGAAAGCGTGCTGCTGCTCCGGCAGCTTCTGGGAGAGCACGCTGCTGCTCCGGCAGCTTTTGGGAGAGTGTGCTGCTGCTCCGGCAGCTTCTGGGAAAGTGTGCTGCTGCTCTGGCAGCTTTTGGGTTTGTATCATAAGCTCAAAATGAAAAAGATCAAAGGAATTCTGGGAAAAGATGTACCTATCCCGCGGACATCCCCGCTGGGGTGTTTGCTAGCACACTGGAAAGAGGGAGGTTTTGGTCAAGAAATGCGGAAAGGAAAGCTGATTGATTATTGTAATATTTGGTGGCCACAGTATAAACTAGAGGACCAAGAAACTTGGCCTGAGAATGGAACATTGCAATATAATACAATTTTACAATTGATGCTATTCTGTAAGCGGGAAGGAAAATATGATGAACTGCCGTATGTGGAATTATTCTTTTATTTGCGCCGAAAGCCTGAATGGCAGCATGCTTGTGGAATAATGGTGCTTGAGGTTTCAACTGAGGAACGTTGTTGTGCATGTACTAAGGAGGGACGCTGTATACAGCATCAGGCAATAGAGAATAATAAGTATTATGGGAAATGAATAATGGAAATATTGATTTGGAAGTTGCGCCGTCGGCTCCGCCGGAAGAGCCAGGACAGGGAGGGAAAAGAGAAAAGGAAGATAGCAGTAGTGATGGAGAATCCCCGACTTTAGCCTCCCCTGTGTCACATAGGACCCGGCAACAGCGAAGGGCAGGAGAAACTATAAATGAAGAGGGAGGGAAAATAATCGCTCCCCTCAGGCAAGGAGTGGGGACAGAAGGACCGGTATATGTTAAGGTGCCTTTTTCAGCTGGGGATTTAATGATATGGAAACAAGCAGCCGGCACCTACAGGGAAAACCCAGATAAAGTAGCTAGGGTAATGAAAATGATAATTAAAACCCAAAATCCCGATTGGGATGATCTCCAGGTGATCCTGGATACTTTGATGGACTCGACAGAAAAAGACATGGTATTGCGGGCAGCCAGAGAGAGAGCCCGAGAAGATATACGAAATGGATTAGTGCTTGGAAATCTAGATCAAAACTTCCCCACCGAGGATCCCCAATGGGATTATAACACAGGGGATGGAATAAGGAGGCTGAAGAGATATCAAGATTGGGTACAAGTCGGGGTACAGAATGCCATGCCCCGGACCATAAATTGGTCAAAATTGTATAATGTCAGGCAAGAAAAAGCGGAATCACCTTCCACCTTTTTAGAGAGATTGAAAGAAACTGCTAAGAAATATACAGATTTAGACATAGAGACTGAGCAAGCTAAAGCTCAATTAGCACTCATTTTCCTGGGACAAGCCCAAGAGGATATTAGGAAGAAATTGCAAAAGTTGGAAGGTGCAGATTTGAGAAATTTGGATAGGCTGTTGGAAATAGCCTGGAAAGTGTATAATAACAGAGAAAAAGAAACGACAAAAAGGCAACAACAGAACTTATTAGCAGTAATTCTAGGGAGAGAACATGCAGGATTAAGGGGCAGGGGAAGAGGAAATATTAACGGTCGGGGTAGAGGAACAAGGAGAGGCTACCCGAGCTCAGGGGGAAACCGGCTGGGTCTTAACCAATGTGCCCATTGTAAGGAGGAGGGTTATTGGAAAAACGAGTGCCCTCTCCGTGGACAGCTGATCGTTGGTGGGGGAAATCCGTTCCGAAACCAAGAAGCAGCTAGGGCGATGGTTCTGGGGGAGTACAGTAGCTGACTAGGAGATCCGGTAGCAGAAACTAAAGAGCCCTTGGTAAAAATTCAAATAGGAAATAAGGAAGTAAAATTTTTAATTGATACAGGGGCCACATATTCAGTGCTTAATAGATTAAGTGGTAAAATAGGGGAAAGGAAAACTACTATTGTAGGTGCCACCGGGAAGGAGGAAATACGGCCGTTCTTACAACCCCTTGATTTACGGTTTGGAGGTAAAGAAATTACGCATGAATTTTTATATGTACCAGAATGCCCTATTCCTCTTTTGGGATGGGATTTGCTAACTAAACTAAACGCTACCATAATGTTTGAAGATGGAGAATTGATTATGAGAATCCCGGAATCAAAAGTGGGACAAATATTAATGATTAAAGAGAAGGCTGTTCCTCATATCCCAAAAGAGGTAGAAAATGCAGTAATGCCTGCAATTTGGGAAACGGATGTGCCTGGAAAATCAAAAGTAGCCCAGCCAGTAAAAATTGAACTTAAGGAAGGGGCACGACCGGTACGGATTAAACAGTACCCATTGAAGCTAGAAGCTAGGCTAGGAATAGTAAAGATTATAGATAAATTTCTTAGCTACCACATTCTGGAGGAATGCAAATCTGAATATAATACCCCAATTTTCCCAGTAAAGAAACCTAATGGGGAATACAGGCTAGTGCAGGACCTTAGGGCAATAAACGAAATAACAAAAGATATTCACCCAGTGGTGGCTAATCCTTATACATTGTTAACATCTGTAAAAGAGAAATATAAGTGGTTTACGGTAATTGATTTAAAAGATGCCTTCTTCTGCATACCCATTGACAAGGATAGTAGAAAACTCTTTGCTTTTGAATGGGAAAGTCCACGGAACGGACGAAAGATGCAACTGACCTGGACAAGATTGCCTCAAGGATTCAAGAATAGCCCGACCCTCTTCGGCAGTCAACTAGCTAAAGAAATAGAAGATTGGATTAACCAAGGACAAATTCAGGTACCAAAGGATCGATACCTGCTGTTACAATATGTGGACGATATATTAATAGCTACCGAAGGAGAGTCAGAATGTATTCAGGTAACTATTGATATTTTGAATCAATTGGGACTAAATGGGTACAAGGTTTCTAAACAAAAGGCACAAATCGCGTGCACAACAGTAATTTATTTGGGATGTGAAATTTCTCAAGGACAAAGAAAATTGGGAGTTAACCGAATACAAGCTATTTGTGAAATCCCCGAGCCGCGAAATTTGCATGAACTACGGGCTTTCCTAGGTATGGCCGGGTGGTGCAGACTGTGGGTAATGGACTATGGACTCATAGCAAAGCCCCTCTATGAAACCCAAAAGGCCTGTACATTTACCTGGGGAAAGCCACAACAAGAGGCCTTTAAGAAATTAAAAGAAGCCCTGATAAAGGCGCCTGCCTTGGGCTTGCCGGACTTATCAAAGGACTTCCAGCTGTTTGTGCATGAGAGACAACGATTGGCATTAGGAGTACTGACCCAGCGACTTGGCAGCTGGAAAAGACCTGTGGGGTATTTTTCTAAACAATTGGATGCGGTAAGCGCTGGATGGCCCTCGTGTTTAAGGGCCGTGGCAGCCACAGTCCTTTTAATACAGGAAGCCAGGAAGCTCACATTAGGGAAGCAAAGTGAGTGTTCGTGCCACATATGGTGACTACGGTATTGGAGCAAAAGGGGGGCCATTGGCTATCGCCCAGCCGAATGATGAAATATCAAGCTATACTAACTGAGCAAGATGATGTAATCTTAAGAACTACTAACCTATTGAACCCAGCAGTGTTTCTAGGAACAACTGCGGAGGAAGGAGACCTCAGTCATGATTGCGTGGAGATCATCGAACATACCTATGCCAGCAGAACAGACTTAAAAGATCAGCCTCTGGAGAGACCAGATTGGGAACTTTTCACGGATGGAAGCAGCTTTGTGGAAAATGGGACTCGTTTTGCAGGATACGCGGTAACAACATCAAAGGTAGTGATCGAGGCAAATTCCCTACCTCCGGGGACTTCAGCCCAACGAGCAGAAATAGTTGCCCTGACACGAGCCCTGGAACTAAGCGAGGGTAAGAACGTGAATATTTGGACAGATTCAAAATATGCATTCGGGGTAGTTCATGTACATGGGGCATTATGGAAAGAAAGGGGAATGCTATCCTCACAAGGGACTAATATAAAATATCAGGAAGAAATATTGAAATTAATAACAGCTGTACAGAAACCCCAACAGGTGGCCATAATGCATTGTAAAGCCCATCAAGGAGGGGCGTCAGAGATTGCAGAAGGTAACAGACTGGCAGATTTGACGGCCCGGAAGGTTGCGCGCGAAGTATGGAAAGTAATGGCTCTAATTCCATCGAAGGTAGGCCTCTCTTGTTTTAAATTACCTAAAGACCCAAAGTATTCAGCAGAAGACGAGAGACTTGCAAATTTGATGAAGGCCCAGAAGAATCCTGACGGATGGTATGTGACTGCGACAGGACAACTTATAGTGCCTCCTATAGTAATGCGAGAAATCTTACAAATAAAACATAATGAATGTCACTGGGGTGCAGAAGCAATGGTGACCTATTTGAAACGAGGTGTCATCTCGGTATAAATACCTATTGGTAGGGGTTGATACTTTTTCAGGATGGCCAGAGGCCCTTCCCTGTCGCACCAACCAAGCAAAGGAAACGGTAAAATGGTTACTACGGGAAATAATCCCTAGATTTGGTGTACCGTTGGGTATTTCTTCAGACAGGGGACCACATTTCATTGCCAATGTGGTTAAGGAGGTTAGTAGGTTAGTGGGAATTACCTGGAACTTACATACCCCATGGAGGCCTCAATCTAGTGGTCAGGTAGAGAGGATGAACCAAACTTTAAAAGGACAATTAAGCAAAATCTGTCAGGAAGCTAAAATACAGTGGCCACAGGCCTTACCAATAGCCTTGCTAAGAATTAGAATAAAGCCAAGAAGTGGGATGTCAGTAAGTCCCTATGAAATCATGTCTCCTGAACCGAACCCGAATATGCATGTTACCGGTAAACAGGATGTATATAATTATGTTTTAATAGTAATGAAAATACTTGCTCTTGGTATGAGTGAAGTATTTTCAAAGGGGGGAAATGTTAGTGTTGGGGAGAATCGAATGGATGTTCCATTAATGTTTCTCAGGTGATGGATCATACGGTATAATTAAATATTATTAAATGTACTTACATTATCAAGTAATCTATGTATACTGGAAACTTAGGGAGTACATTGAACAATCAAAAGAATCGTTGGAGGGGAACCCCGGGAGGGAATAGGTACAACCTGACCTTGGATAAGGGCCTGGAAATGATGAAGTGAGTTGAAGCAGAACCGAGGAGCGGAGAGAGCATGCGTCGAATAGAAAGGTGAAAAGTTTAGCGAAGAGGAAGACTCCTTACTTCATCTGGACGACCACCTGGACGACCACCAGAGTGCGCCACGCATGTGCAAAGGGGAGGGGAGCTAATTAGAATGAAAAGCGAGGCTGATGTTGCAACCTGTAATGAATATGTATACCTGACGCAATGTTGTATGTATAAATAACGGCTGGGAAGTAACGGGACTTGAAGCCAGATTTGGGCACCTGCCCCGGCTTCCAGCGCTGAATAAAGCACCTTCATATAATCACTTGGTGGTTATGTGGTTGCTACGCTAACAACAGTATTGATATCTGCTCTGTATTCTGTGTTTTTGTGGTGTGATTGAGAGGCCTCTGAGTAGCTGTGAGACTGTGCTGTGAGATTGTGTGGTCGTGTGACATTTGCAATAAGGGTGTGATCAAAGGGGTAATAAAATGGGAAATAATCAGGGCAATCTTTTGGGAAAGAGCCCCCTAGGCTGCGTGCTTGTTCATTGGAGAGATATTGTTGGGACTGGGGGCACTGAGAGCAAAAGTACTCTCATCAAGTACTGTAATCAATGGTGGCCCCTACATAAGCTAGAGGATGAAGCTAAGTGGCCTCTTAATGGGACACTGGATTATAATACTCTCCTACAATTAATGTTGTTTTTAAGGAGGGAAGGGAAATGGGATGAGGTGTCTTATGCAGACATGTTCTTCACCCTCCGAAACCATCTAGAGTGGCAGAAGGACTGTGGAATGGTCCCACCGCAAGACCCTATGGTACTTGTGCTTGAGCGCAAGAATAATAGGGAACACAAAGGTAGATTGAAACGGTGCTGCTCGTCGTGTAGCATCGGACAGAGATGCACTGGGGGGAAAAGGTACACCAACCCTCAGAAGAGGATTCTATTGATTTGTTCAACCCCCCCCCCCCCTCGACCCCAGAATGTAGACTCGGACCGGGTAATTACTCCTTCTGATAGTCCAGTAATCTCCCGTACCAGAAGGGAGACCACTTCTCCTCCTCCCCATCGACCTCAAGAACAGGGCGATGTGGATTCAGACAGAGTAACCACCCTTCCCGATAGCTTTGTGGGTTCAGACAAGGTAGCCACCCTTCCTGGTAGCCCTGTGTCCTCCCGCACCAGAAAGAAAGCCCCCTCTATGGTAATACAGGCTCCCTTTAGGGAAGCTGCGGGCCCGGAGGGAGAAACAGTGCTTATCAGGAGCCCCTTTACTACTACTGACCTAGGGGAGTGGAAGAGAGTAGTGAAAGATTATCGAAATGACCCGATGAGTGTTACGAAGCACTTTCAGTTTATCATAAAATAGCATAATCCCGATTGGAAAGATATCCATCTGCTCTTGGAATATATGACAGAGACAGAGAAACAGCTAGTCCTGAAAAACGCAGGAGAACTAGCGGAGGATCATTACAAAATTTCTGGAGGAGATGTTAAGGAGCATTTCCCCCTTCAAGACCCAAAATGGAACCCAAACAGGGCAGCAGAAATGGAAAGGTTGCAGGCATACCAGGAATGGATTTCAAAGGGGATGGAGAGAGCCATCCCCAAAACTATAAATTGGTCGGCATTATATGCCGTAAAACAAGGCCCTTCTGAATCTCCATCTGAATTCCTGGATAGGCTAAGAGATGTGATGCACCGGAACACCCCATTAGATCCAGGATCTGAAGTAGGAATAAAACAGTTAGTCTCTCTGTTCTTGGGGCAATCTACAGGGGACATCAGGCGTAAGCTCCAGAAACTGTGCCCTACAGGGAGCAGGAACTTGAAGCTATTATTAGATGAAGCTTGGAGAGTATTTAGCAATAGGGAGGAAGGGTATCAACAAGGACAAAAGAAATTGCTGGCTATAATTGCGGAAGGAAAGGGAGGGAGAACTCAGCAGGGATCTGGACCCCGTCTAGGCAAATATCAATGTGCTTTATGTAAGAAATTTGGACACTGGAAGAATGAATGCCCAGAGCAAAAGTGAAATGGGAAAAAGGATCAGAAGAGGGGTGGGATAGTTGCACATATTTTGAGAAACACTCCGTAGCCAATAACTTAGGCTCAGGCGAGGATCTCAGTGAAGTAGTAATTTATTTGCGATTGCAATGGCGGGCGTCCCACAAGCAGGAGCTCACCTACTGGTTCCAAAACACAGTTCATATACTTTTTGATGACAGGACCCTCCCCCGTTTCCCCACTGAGTGGGTAATCCAGGTTCACAATCTATCTGATGCTTCACAGACAATGCATGGCCTTCAGTTGCTGGCCTGTTAAATTTCAAATTTCTTTTGACTTTGTTACTGTTTGAAGTGGTAATGTTTCTTCACTTATCTGACTTGACTTAACACCGTGATTTTCACCTAATTGTTCTAAGGAGTCTGGTTGTCTGCATTTTACAAGGTCGCCTGCTAAGCTTTCTTATCACTGCAAGCATATCTCAATACCCCATTCCTTACCTTTAAACAATTTAACTCTGCAAAAACAACATTTTTATTCCCACAATTCCCCCCTTTTCTTTTTTTATAAATTGTTGATTTTTGCAAAACTTTTCTCTAAGGTGTAATTTGGTAGATATCTTCCTCTTCTTCACCTTATTTGCTTTCCATCTCCTCTAATATCATCACTTTATATGAGTAAGGTGGTGGCTTCGTGGTCATTTGTTTCAGTAGTGCAGTTTCAATTAACCACTGTACTAGTCTTCTTACACAGGGGATAATGCAACAACCAACGGCTGTCAAAACTCCTGCTACTATGATCAAGGATGTGAATATGCCTAATTTTTCTGCCAATTCACTGGCAAGGGTGGTAAACCCTTGCAATGCTCTAGTTACTATGCCATCCGGGGCAGTATTGTTGGGTATAAAAGTGCAACAATGGTTGCTCAGTATCACACACACACACCTCCTTTCTCCGCAAGCATCATATCTAATGCTATTCTGTTTTCCTAAGCCATTTTGCTGGTGGCATCTAGTTGTTCAGCGATTCCTCTTATCGCATCCCTTGCATAATTTATGAATCTCTGCTGATTATAATAGATATAATTAATCCAATCCACATTCTTATTGATTGTTACCCACCAGAACAGTGACTCAAACCCTGCAGCAATTTGATTCCTGGCTTCCTGTTCATCGGGAACTCCTCTAGGCACCCCAATAGAATCAATGTACGCTCTATCATCAAATGATACTCCTAAGCTTCTTTTTCTTCTTCTGGGTATTTGTGATGTTTCTCTTTCAAATGCCAGGGTGAAGGGTATAGCTAATTGAACAAGTGCACAAGTGCCTCCCCAGTTACATGGCAGGATGGACCATAAGATCTTCCCTCCACAGTACCACCAGAGATCTGCCCTGGGGATCTCAAGTCTTGAATATTTTCCCATCAAGTCCTTGGTAGCATTCAAGGTCCTCGTGCACAAGGCAAATTCTCCCAGATGCTGGGTAGCACTCACACCCTGCCGTGAGAGGCAAGCTGTATGGTTACCTATAGCTGTGGAGAATACAGGGGGAGCCCTGATATTGCTATCATGCAAGGAAGGGAACAGCAAAGAGAGAGATTTACAGGCCTCATTTCCCCAGGCAGTCTTTTCTTGGTACAATGCAATCATACATCGCATTCCCTGGGAATCCTCGGTCCACCCCAATGGGCAGGGCACTATCTGGGCAATCGGTCATCCCGAGGCACAAACATAGCAATTGCTATGGTTGAGACTCTGGACAGTAGATTTGACCCATTCTATCCAGGCATTCACATCCCCATACCCTGTTTCAATCTCAAATGTTTGAACTGCCGCATTTCAAAGAGGGCCTCCTGTTTTCTCTCCTGTTTTCTCCTTGAGTTTCTCCCTTTCTCTGATGGAAATAGAGGATCGTTTCCATACAGCTATTCTCAATCTGGCTGTTGGGTCTCTACCAGTTATTTGTTCTCTCTGCCTCCTGTTTTCTCTCCTGTTTTCTCCTTGAGTTTCTCCTTTTCTCTGATGGAAATAGAGGATCGTTTCCATACAGCTATTCTCAATCTGGCTGTTGGGTCTCTCCCAGTTATTTTTTCCCTCTGCTCAATTGTCGTTGGGCATTTAAATCTCCACAAGCTAACACCTCACAAGCATCAAACATGATAGATTGTGGTGCATAACCCTCTGTCACATTCACCCATATTTTTACGGGGTATCCCTTCTTACAATTATCTGGTCATGCCTTTTCCAAGTTGCCAATTGACCAAGGCTTTCTCTGAGGCCTACAATCACTAAAAGCAAAATTAATAATTGATTTTTCCCTGTCATTATTTTTAACCCTTAGGTTTCCAAATAATTATCAATACAAAGAATAAGATGTACACTACTACCATAACAAACCCCCCTTGGGAGCACTTCAATTCACTATAGGTCTGTCCTTTCTCTCAATCACAAGTCACACTCATTAGTTACCTGTGAAAATAAAAGGTTAGTTTACAATTGCAAGCTTTTATCCCACTCAGAGTCCACTATGAGATTTTTTTCTCTTCGATTTCAGCTTCCAACAAGTCTTCTGTAGGAACAGCTTCCCAGGTACTAGGTGTGAGAAACACTCTGTAGCCAATAACTTAGGCTCAGGCAAGGATCTCAGAGAAGTAGTAATTTATTCGCGATTGCAATGGCGGGCGTCCCACAAGTAGGACCGCACCTTCTAGTCACATAGTACAGGTTATATACTTTCTTTCTCGACGACCGGGACCCTCCCCTGTTTCCCCATTGACTGGGTAATCCAGGTTCACAACCTATCCGATACTTCACAGACAATACATGGCCTTCAGTTGCTGGCCTGTTAAATTTCAAATTTCTTTTGACTTTTTTACTGTTTGAAGTGGTAATGTATCCTCACTTACCTGATTTGACTTGACACCGTGATTTTCACCTAATTGCTCTAAGGAGCCCGGCTGTCTGCATTTTACAAGGTTTTCTGTTAAGCTTTCTTATCACTGTAAGCATATCTCAATACCACATTCCTTCCTTCTATACAATGTAACACTGCAAAAACAACATTTCCATTCCCACAATTCCCCCCTTTTCTCTTTTTATAATTTGTTGATTTTTGCAAAATTTTTCTCTAAGGTGTAATTTGGTAGATGTCTTCCTCTTCTTCACTTTCTTTGCTTTCCATTTCCTCTAATATCATCATCTTATCTGAGTAGGGTGGTGGATCCATGGTCATTTGTTTCGAAAGTGCAGTTTCAATTAACCGCTGGACAAGTCCCCTTACACAGGGGATAATGCAACAACCAATGGCTGTCAAAACTCCTGCTACTACAATCAAGGATGTAAATATGGACACTACCATTCCTTTCCATTTACCAAACCAAGATTCCAACCATCCTGTGATGGAAGTGTCTGTTCCTGAGTTTTCTGCCAATTCATTGGCAAGGGTGGTAAGCCCTAGCAATGCTCTAGTTACTGTGCCATCCGGGGCAGTATTGTTAGGGATAAAAGTACAACAACGATTGCCCAGCATCACGCACATACCACCTTTCTCCGCAAGAATCATATCTAATGCTATTCTGTTTTCCTAAGCCATTTTGCTGGTGGCATCTAGTTGTTCAGCGATTCCTCTTATCGCATCTCTTGTATAGTTTATGAATCTCTGCTGATTATAATAGATATAATTAATCCAATCCACATTCTTATTGATTGTTACCCACCAGAACAGTGACTCAAACCCTGCAGCAATTTGATTCCTGGCTTCCTGTTCATCGGGAACTCCTCTAGGCACCCCAATAGAATCAATGTACGCTCTATCATCAAATGATACTCCTAAGCTTCTTTTTCTTCTTCTGGGTATTTGTGATGTTTCTCTTTCAAATGCCAGGGTGAAGGGTATAGCTAATTGAACAAGTGCACAAGTGCCTCCCCAGTTACATGGCAGGATGGACCATAAGATCTTCCCTCCACAGTACCACCAGAGATCTGCCCTGGGGATCTCAAGTCTTGAATATTTTCCCATCAAGTCCTTGGTAGCATTCAAGGTCCTCGTGCACAAGGCAAATTCTCCCAGATGCTGGGTAGCACTCACACCCTGCCGTGAGAGGCAAGCTGTATGGTTACCTATAGCTGTGGAGAATACAGGGGGAGCCTTGATATTGCTATCATGCAAGGAAGGGAACAGCAAAGAGAGAGATTTACAGGCCTCATTTCCCCAGGCAGTCTTTTCTTGGTACAATGCAATCATACATCGCATTCCCTGGGAATCCTCGGTCCACCCCAATGGGCAGGGCACTATCTGGGCAATCGGTCATCCCGAGGCACAAACATAGCAATTGCTATGGTTGAGACTCTGGACAGTAGATTTGACCCATTCTATCCAGGCATTCACATCCCCATACCCTGTTTCAATCTCAAATGTTTGAACTGCCGCATTTCAAAGAGGGCCTCCTGTTTTCTCTCCTGTTTTCTCCTTGAGTTTCTCCCTTTCTCTGATGGAAATAGAGGATCGTTTCCATACAGCTATTCTCAATCTGGCTGTTGGGTCTCTACCAGTTATTTGTTCTCTCTGCCTCCTGTTTTCTCTCCTGTTTTCTCCTTGAGTTTCTCCTTTTCTCTGATGGAAATAGAGGATCGTTTCCATACAGCTATTCTCAATCTGGCTGTTGGGTCTCTCCCAGTTATTTTTTCCCTCTGCTCAATTGTCGTTGGGCATTTAAATCTCCACAAGCTAACACCTCACAAGCATCAAACATGATAGATTGTGGTGCATAACCCTCTGTCACATTCACCCATATTTTTACGGGGTATCCCTTCTTACAATTATCTGGTCATGCCTTTTCCAAGTTGCCAATTGACCAAGGCTTTCTCTGAGGCCTACAATCACTAAAAGCAAAATTAATAATTGATTTTTCCCTGTCATTATTTTTAACCCTTAGGTTTCCAAATAATTATCAATACAAAGAATAAGATGTACACTACTACCATAACAAACCCCCCTTGGGAGCACTTCAATTCACTATAGGTCTGTCCTTTCTCTCAATCACAAGTCACACTCATTAGTTACCTGTGAAAATAAAAGGTTAGTTTACAATTGCAAGCTTTTATCCCACTCAGAGTCCACTATGAGATTTTTTTCTCTTCGATTTCAGCTTCCAACAAGTCTTCTGTAGGAACAGCTTCCCAGGTACTAGGTGTGAGAAACACTCTGTAGCCAATAACTTAGGCTCAGGCAAGGATCTCAGAGAAGTAGTAATTTATTCGCGATTGCAATGGCGGGCGTCCCACAAGTAGGACCGCACCTTCTAGTCACATAGTACAGGTTATATACTTTCTTTCTCGACGACCGGGACCCTCCCCTGTTTCCCCATTGACTGGGTAATCCAGGTTCACAACCTATCCGATACTTCACAGACAATACATGGCCTTCAGTTGCTGGCCTGTTAAATTTCAAATTTCTTTTGACTTTTTTACTGTTTGAAGTGGTAATGTATCCTCACTTACCTGATTTGACTTGACACCGTGATTTTCACCTAATTGCTCTAAGGAGCCCGGCTGTCTGCATTTTACAAGGTTTTCTGTTAAGCTTTCTTATCACTGTAAGCATATCTCAATACCACATTCCTTCCTTCTATACAATGTAACACTGCAAAAACAACATTTCCATTCCCACAATTCCCCCCTTTTCTCTTTTTATAATTTGTTGATTTTTGCAAAATTTTTCTCTAAGGTGTAATTTGGTAGATGTCTTCCTCTTCTTCACTTTCTTTGCTTTCCATTTCCTCTAATATCATCATCTTATCTGAGTAGGGTGGTGGATCCATGGTCATTTGTTTCGAAAGTGCAGTTTCAATTAACCGCTGGACAAGTCCCCTTACACAGGGGATAATGCAACAACCAATGGCTGTCAAAACTCCTGCTACTACAATCAAGGATGTAAATATGGACACTACCATTCCTTTCCATTTACCAAACCAAGATTCCAACCATCCTGTGATGGAAGTGTCTGTTCCTGAGTTTTCTGCCAATTCATTGGCAAGGGTGGTAAGCCCTAGCAATGCTCTAGTTACTGTGCCATCCGGGGCAGTATTGTTAGGGATAAAAGTACAACAACGATTGCCCAGCATCACGCACATACCACCTTTCTCCGCAAGAATCATATCTAATGCTATTCTGTTTTCCTAAGCCATTTTGCTGGTGGCATCTAGTTGTTCAGCGATTCCTCTTATCGCATCTCTTGTATAGTTTATGAATCTCTGCTGATTATAATAGATATAATTAATCCAATCCACATTCTTATTGATTGTTACCCACCAGAACAGTGACTCAAACCCTGCAGCAATTTGATTCCTGGCTTCCTGTTCATCGGGAACTCCTCTAGGCACCCCAATAGAATCAATGTACGCTCTATCATCAAATGATACTCCTAAGCTTCTTTTTCTTCTTCTGGGTATTTGTGATGTTTCTCTTTCAAATGCCAGGGTGAAGGGTATAGCTAATTGAACAAGTGCACAAGTGCCTCCCCAGTTACATGGCAGGATGGACCATAAGATCTTCCCTCCACAGTACCACCAGAGATCTGCCCTGGGGATCTCAAGTCTTGAATATTTTCCCATCAAGTCCTTGGTAGCATTCAAGGTCCTCGTGCACAAGGCAAATTCTCCCAGATGCTGGGTAGCACTCACACCCTGCCGTGAGAGGCAAGCTGTATGGTTACCTATAGCTGTGGAGAATACAGGGGGAGCCTTGATATTGCTATCATGCAAGGAAGGGAACAGCAAAGAGAGAGATTTACAGGCCTCATTTCCCCAGGCAGTCTTTTCTTGGTACAATGCAATCATACATCGCATCCCCTGGGAATCCTCGGTCCACCCCAATGGGCAGGGCACTATCTGGGCAATCGGTCATCCCGAGGCACAAACATAGCAATTGCTATGGTTGAGACTCTGGACAGTAGATTTGACCCATTCTATCCAGGCATTCACATCCCCATACCCTGTTTCAATCTCAAATGTTTGAACTGCCGCATTTCAAAGAGGGCCTCCTGTTTTCTCTCCTGTTTTCTCCTTGAGTTTCTCCCTTTCTCTGATGGAAATAGAGGATCGTTTCCATACAGCTATTCTCAATCTGGCTGTTGGGTCTCTACCAGTTATTTGTTCTCTCTGCCTCCTGTTTTCTCTCCTGTTTTCTCCTTGAGTTTCTCCTTTTCTCTGATGGAAATAGAGGATCGTTTCCATACAGCTATTCTCAATCTGGCTGTTGGGTCTCTCCCAGTTATTTTTTCCCTCTGCTCAATTGTCGTTGGGCATTTAAATCTCCACAAGCTAACACCTCACAAGCATCAAACATGATAGATTGTGGTGCATAACCCTCTGTCACATTCACCCATATTTTTACGGGGTATCCCTTCTTACAATTATCTGGTCATGCCTTTTCCAAGTTGCCAATTGACCAAGGCTTTCTCTGAGGCCTACAATCACTAAAAGCAAAATTAATAATTGATTTTTCCCTGTCATTATTTTTAACCCTTAGGTTTCCAAATAATTATCAATACAAAGAATAAGATGTACACTACTACCATAACAAACCCCCCTTGGGAGCACTTCAATTCACTATAGGTCTGTCCTTTCTCTCAATCACAAGTCACACTCATTAGTTACCTGTGAAAATAAAAGGTTAGTTTACAATTGCAAGCTTTTATCCCACTCAGAGTCCACTATGAGATTTTTTTCTCTTCGATTTCAGCTTCCAACAAGTCTTCTGTAGGAACAGCTTCCCAGGTACTAGGTGTGAGAAACACTCTGTAGCCAATAACTTAGGCTCAGGCAAGGATCTCAGAGAAGTAGTAATTTATTCGCGATTGCAATGGCGGGCGTCCCACAAGTAGGACCGCACCTTCTAGTCACATAGTACAGGTTATATACTTTCTTTCTCGACGACCGGGACCCTCCCCTGTTTCCCCATTGACTGGGTAATCCAGGTTCACAACCTATCCGATACTTCACAGACAATACATGGCCTTCAGTTGCTGGCCTGTTAAATTTCAAATTTCTTTTGACTTTTTTACTGTTTGAAGTGGTAATGTATCCTCACTTACCTGATTTGACTTGACACCGTGATTTTCACCTAATTGCTCTAAGGAGCCCGGCTGTCTGCATTTTACAAGGTTTTCTGTTAAGCTTTCTTATCACTGTAAGCATATCTCAATACCACATTCCTTCCTTCTATACAATGTAACACTGCAAAAACAACATTTCCATTCCCACAATTCCCCCCTTTTCTCTTTTTATAATTTGTTGATTTTTGCAAAATTTTTCTCTAAGGTGTAATTTGGTAGATGTCTTCCTCTTCTTCACTTTCTTTGCTTTCCATTTCCTCTAATATCATCATCTTATCTGAGTAGGGTGGTGGATCCATGGTCATTTGTTTCGAAAGTGCAGTTTCAATTAACCGCTGGACAAGTCCCCTTACACAGGGGATAATGCAACAACCAATGGCTGTCAAAACTCCTGCTACTACAATCAAGGATGTAAATATGGACACTACCATTCCTTTCCATTTACCAAACCAAGATTCCAACCATCCTGTGATGGAAGTGTCTGTTCCTGAGTTTTCTGCCAATTCATTGGCAAGGGTGGTAAGCCCTAGCAATGCTCTAGTTACTGTGCCATCCGGGGCAGTATTGTTAGGGATAAAAGTACAACAACGATTGCCCAGCATCACGCACATACCACCTTTCTCCGCAAGAATCATATCTAATGCTATTCTGTTTTCCTAAGCCATTTTGCTGGTGGCATCTAGTTGTTCAGCGATTCCTCTTATCGCATCTCTTGTATAGTTTATGAATCTCTGCTGATTATAATAGATATAATTAATCCAATCCACATTCTTATTGATTGTTACCCACCAGAACAGTGACTCAAACCCTGCAGCAATTTGATTCCTGGCTTCCTGTTCATTGGGAACTCCTCTAGGCACCCCAATAGAATCAATGTACGCTCTATCATCAAATGATACTCCTAAGCTTCTTTTTCTTCTTCTGGGTATTTGTGATGTTTCTCTTTCAAATGCCAGGGTGAAGGGTATAGCTAATTGAACAAGTGCACAAGTGCCTCCCCAGTTACATGGCAGGATGGACCATAAGATCTTCCCTCCACAGTACCACCAGAGATCTGCCCTGGGGATCTCAAGTCTTGAATATTTTCCCATCAAGTCCTTGGTAGCATTCAAGGTCCTCGTGCACAAGGCAAATTCTCCCAGATGCCGGGTAGCACTCACACCCTGCCGTGAGAGGCAAGCTGTATGGTTACCTATAGCTGTGGAGAATACAGGGGGAGCCCTGATATTGCTATCATGCAAGGAAGGGAATAGCAAAGAGAGAGATTTACAGGCCTCATTTCCCCAGGCAGTCTTTTCTTGGTACAATGCAATCATACATCGCATCCCCTGGGAATCCTCGGTCCACCCCAATGGGCAGGGCACTATCTGGGCAATCGGTCATCCCGAGGCACAAACATAGCAATTGCTATGGTTGAGACTCTGGACAGTAGATTTGACCCATTCTATCCAGGCATTCACATCCCCATACCCTGTTTCAATCTCAAATGTTTGAACTGCCGCATTTCAAAGAGGGCCTCCTGTTTTCTCTCCTGTTTTCTCCTTGAGTTTCTCCCTTTCTCTGATGGAAATAGAGGATCGTTTCCATACAGCTATTCTCAATCTGGCTGTTGGGTCTCTACCAGTTATTTGTTCTCTCTGCCTCCTGTTTTCTCTCCTGTTTTCTCCTTGAGTTTCTCCTTTTCTCTGATGGAAATAGAGGATCGTTTCCATACAGCTATTCTCAATCTGGCTGTTGGGTCTCTCCCAGTTATTTTTTCCCTCTGCTCAATTGTCGTTGGGCATTTAAATCTCCACAAGCTAACACCTCACAAGCATCAAACATGATAGATTGTGGTGCATAACCCTCTGTCACATTCACCCATATTTTTACGGGGTATCCCTTCTTACAATTATCTGGTCATGCCTTTTCCAAGTTGCCAATTGACCAAGGCTTTCTCTGAGGCCTACAATCACTAAAAGCAAAATTAATAATTGATTTTTCCCTGTCATTATTTTTAACCCTTAGGTTTCCAAATAATTATCAATACAAAGAATAAGATGTACACTACTACCATAACAAACCCCCCTTGGGAGCACTTCAATTCACTATAGGTCTGTCCTTTCTCTCAATCACAAGTCACACTCATTAGTTACCTGTGAAAATAAAAGGTTAGTTTACAATTGCAAGCTTTTATCCCACTCAGAGTCCACTATGAGATTTTTTTCTCTTCGATTTCAGCTTCCAACAAGTCTTCTGTAGGAACAGCTTCCCAGGTACTAGGTGTGAGAAACACTCTGTAGCCAATAACTTAGGCTCAGGCAAGGATCTCAGAGAAGTAGTAATTTATTCGCGATTGCAATGGCGGGCGTCCCACAAGTAGGACCGCACCTTCTAGTCACATAGTACAGGTTATATACTTTCTTTCTCGACGACCGGTACCCTCCCCTGTTTCCCCATTGACTGGGTAATCCAGGTTCACAACCTATCCGATACTTCACAGACAATACATGGCCTTCAGTTGCTGGCCTGTTAAATTTCAAATTTCTTTTGACTTTTTTACTGTTTGAAGTGGTAATGTATCCTCACTTACCTGATTTGACTTGACACCGTGATTTTCACCTAATTGCTCTAAGGAGCCCGGCTGTCTGCATTTTACAAGGTTTTCTGTTAAGCTTTCTTATCACTGTAAGCATATCTCAATACCACATTCCTTCCTTCTATACAATGTAACACTGCAAAAACAACATTTCCATTCCCACAATTCCCCCCTTTTCTCTTTTTATAATTTGTTGATTTTTGCAAAATTTTTCTCTAAGGTGTAATTTGGTAGATGTCTTCCTCTTCTTCACTTTCTTTGCTTTCCATTTCCTCTAATATCATCATCTTATCTGAGTAGGGTGGTGGATCCATGGTCATTTGTTTCGAAAGTGCAGTTTCAATTAACCGCTGGACAAGTCCCCTTACACAGGGGATAATGCAACAACCAATGGCTGTCAAAACTCCTGCTACTACAATCAAGGATGTAAATATGGACACTACCATTCCTTTCCATTTACCAAACCAAGATTCCAACCATCCTGTGATGGAAGTGTCTGTTCCTGAGTTTTCTGCCAATTCATTGGCAAGGGTGGTAAGCCCTAGCAATGCTCTAGTTACTGTGCCATCTGGGGCAGTATTGTTAGGGATAAAAGTACAACAACGATTGCCCAGCATCACGCACACACCTCCTTTCTCCGCAAGAATCATATCTAATGCTATTCTGTTTTCCTAAGCCATTTTGCTGGTGGCATCTAGTTGTTCAGCGATTCCTCTTATCGCATCCCTTGCATAATTTATGAATCTCTGCTGATTATAATAAATATAGTTAATCCAATCCACATTCTTATTGATTGTTACCCACCAGAACAGTGACTCAAACCCTGCAGCAATTTGATTCCTGGCTTCCTGTTCATCGGGAACTCCTCTAGGCACCCCAATAGAATCAATGTACGCTCTATCATCAAATGATACTCCTAAGCTTCTTTTTCTTCTTCTGGGTATTTGTGATGTTTCTCTTTCAAATGCCAGGGTGAAGGGTATAGCTAATTGAACAAGTGCACAAGTGCCTCCCCAGTTACATGGCAGGATGGACCATAAGATCTTCCCTCCACAGTACCACCAGAGATCTGCCCTGGGGACCTCAAGTCTTGAATATTTTCCCATCAAGTCCTTGGTAGCATTCAAGGTCCTCGTGCACAAGGCAAATTCTCCCAGATGCTGGGTAGCACTCACACCCTGCCGTGAGAGGCAAGCTGTATGGTTACCTATAGCTGTGGAGAATACAGGGGGAGCCTTGATATTGCTATCATGCAAGGAAGGGAACAGCAAAGAGAGAGATTTACAGGCCTCATTTCCCCAGGCAGTCTTTTCTTGGTACAATGCAATCATACATCGCATCCCCTGGGAATCCTCGGTCCACCCCAATGGGCAGGGCACTATCTGGGCAATCGGTCATCCCGAGGCACAAGCATAGCAATTGCTATGGTTGAGACTCTGGACAGTAGATTTGACCCATTCTATCCAGGCATTCACATCCCCATACCCTGTTTCAATCTCAAATGTTTGAACTGCCGCATTTCAAAGAGGGCCTCCTGTTTTCTCTCCTGTTTTCTCCTTGAGTTTCTCCCTTTCTCTGATGGAAATAGAGGATCGTTTCCATACAGCTATTCTCAATCTGGCTGTTGGGTCTCTCCCAGTTATTTGTTCTCTCTGCTCAGCTGTCGTTGGGCATTTAAATCTCCACAAGCTAACACCTCACAAGAATCAAACATGACAGATTGTGGTACATAACCCTCTGTCACATTCACCCATATTTTTATGGGGTATCCCGTCTTACTATTATCTGGTCATGCCTTTTCCAAGTTGCCAATTGACCAAGGCTTTCTCTGAGGCCTACAATCACTAAAAACAAAATTAATAATTGATTTTTCCCTGTCATTATTTTTAAACCTTAGGTTTCCAAATAATTATCAATACAAAGAATAAGATATACACTACTACCATAACAAACCCCCCTTGGGAACACATCAGTTCACTATAGGCCAGTCCTTTCTCTCAATCACAAGTCACACTCATTAGTTACCTGTGAAAATAAAAGGTTAGTTTACAATTGCAAGCTCTTATCCCGCTCAGAGTCCACTATGAGATTTTTCTCTTCGATTTCAGCTTCCAACAAGTCTTCTGTAGGAACAGCTTCCCAGGTACTAGGGTCGACAGATGCCTTCACTCGAGTATAGTGAGTCCAACCTTTTTCCGCAGTTCCTATGGCTGTTTCAGTGGTTAGTAGTACTTGGAAGTGTCCTTCCCATTCGGGCCGGAGTTGATCCTTTCCAGGTCTGAATCAGGACCCAATTTCCCACGGGTCCTGAGAAATGACAAAGAAGAGGACAACCCCAGAATACAGTTCTTAAGAAAACTCTCTTGTTTCAAACTGTGGTATCTCATCCCTTCTGCCCAGACAGGGCAATCCGAACAGCATCTCATATGGTGAAATTCCTATATCATTTCTTGGTGCTGTTTGAACCTGAAGTTCACCTAAGAGGATACACAGTTAGTGTTAGTACTGTTAGTATCAGGGAAGGCGAAATTCTCAGTACCTCTTCTACCTTGTTCTAATTCTTGCCAGAGCCTAGAGTACGCTCTTCTCTAGGGACAGTGTTAATTGCAGTCCCTGTCTCCTTTCCTGGAGCGACTGCTGCTGCCACCGGTGCAATATTAGGATTATAGGGAGCATAACTTGGCTCCTCCTCCAAAAAAAAAGGAATCTTATTGTTTACACATAAATTTCAAGCCTGAATTTTCATCAGGCCCGTATTTTGGCCAAAATACTGCTGTTTCCTTAATTGGTTCTTTTGTCCAGACTAATACACAATATTTAAACTTTTTTTTTTTTTTTTTTTTTTTTTTACCATCTCCTCCAATTTTGAGATTATTTTTCCAATTTCTTATAATTCTTCAGGAAGAACTTTCGGTAGGCACTCCCCCAGGGATATCTCCCTGTCCCCTGGAACTCATATTTCCCATTTTTCCTATTCTGGAAAATGGGGGTGTACTGCCAAGCACTTCCCCGTGCAAGGGCTACCGCACACCTATGAGTTTACCAGATTCCCTGGTGTACTTCCGAGCACTACCCCGTGCAAGGATTACCGCACACCAAATTTCCCTGGTGTACTTCCGAGCACTACCCCGTGCAAGGATTACCGCACACCAAATTTCCCTGGTGTACTGCCAAGCACTTCCCTGTGCAAGGGCTTACCATACACCAAATTTCCCGAGACTCTTCCTTTCTCTCCCTTATCTCACGCTTCGTCCGTCTCCGGCCGCACCCCTCGCGGAGTTACGGAACCGCGGATCAGGACTCCACACTCGCTTCGTACAAAAGTACGTCTCAATCACACATCACACATCACACAGAGTCTCACCCGACCCCCAAGGCAATACTTAATATTTCTTACCTTGGTCTGTGCACAGAGTTACCGGATCAATTCTTAAAACCCGGAGTGCCTACCTTCTTCCTTTCCCCACTACTTCACGGATCCTGCCTCTTTAATCAGTCTCGGGCCCTCTGTCAGCTCTCCGCAGAGCCGCCACCGTCGATGCACAGGACCGCTGAAATCAGCGGGGCATGCCTTCCTGCTGCTGCGGCGGTGGGGCTCCGCAGTAGGTGACTGGATCCCGGATGAGCCCCCAAATTGTGAGAAACACTCTGTAGCCAATAACTTAGGCTCAGGCAAGGATCTCAGAGAAGTAGTAATTTATTCGCGATTGCAATGGCGGGCGTCCCACAAGTAGGACCGCACCTTCTAGTCACATAGTACAGGTTATATACTTTCTTTCTCGACGACCGGGACCCTCCCCTGTTTCCCCATTGACTGGGTAATCCAGGTTCACAACCTATCCGATACTTCACAGACAATATATGGCCTTCAGTTGCTGGCCTGTTAAATTTCAAATTTCTTTTGACTTTTTTACTGTTTGAAGTGGTAATGTTTCCTCACTTACCTGATTTGACTTGACACCGTGATTTTCACCTAATTGCTCTAAGGAGTCCGGCTGTCTGCATTTTACAAGGTTTTCTGTTAAGCTTTCTTATCACTGTAAGCATATCTCAATACCACATTCCTTCCTTCTATACAATGTAACACTGCAAAAACAACATTTCCATTCCCACATAGGGTCGATGGATGCCTTCACTCGAGTATAGTGAGTCCAACCTTTTTCCGCAGTTCCTATGGCTGTTTCAGTGGTTAGTAGTATTTGGAAGTGTCCTTCCCATTCAGGCCGGAGTTGATCCTTTCCAGGTCCGAATCAGGACCCAATTTCCCACGGGTCCTGAGAGATGACAAAGAAGAGGACAACCCCAGCATATAGTTCTTAAGAAAATTCTCTTGTTTCGAATTGTCGTATCTCATCCCTTCTGCCCAGATAGGGGAATCCGAACAGCATCTCATACGGTGAAATTCCTATATCATTTCTTGGTGCTGTTTGAACCTGCAGGAGTGCTAAAGGTAAGCATTTTACCCAAGGAAGTTGGGTTTCTAACACTAATTTAGTTAATTGCTTCTTTAATGTCTGGTTCATTCGCTTTGCCTTCCCAGAAGAGGAGGGGTGCCTGGGGGTGTAAAAATCCGACTCAGTCCCTAAGGCCTGCATTAGCCCTTGCAGTACTTGTGAAGTGAAATGACTTCCTTGATCTGAATCAATGTTTTCAGCTATCCCATATCTAGGGACTATTTGCTCCAGTGATACCTTAGCCACCGTGTTTGCAGTGGCAGATACAGAGGGGAAAGCTTACACCCATCCAGTCACGTGGTCAATTAGGACAAACAAGTACTTAAGTCTCCCTGCTTTAGGTAACTCAGTAAAGTCTACCTGTACACTTTGGAAAGGTCGAATCCCTGGCTCCAGTCCCTCTCTAGGCAAGTTACGGATGACCTTTTTATTTGCCTTTTGACATATGGTACATCCTCTGCATATTTGCTTCCCTAAAGTGTATATTCCTACACAGACATACTTTCTTAGCACAACATCACACATTGCTTGCATCTCCCAATGACTCTCTTGATGTAAAACGATTAATATTTGCCTCATTGGTGCTTTATTCAGCATTTCTCTCCCATCAGGGAGTATCCATTTTCCCTCAGACTTCGTGGCTCCTGATTCCTTAAAAAAATCTTTCTCTTAAAACTTTTTAGTTCTTTCTTAGTTTTCAACAATTCCCTGAATCCTCTCTGGATTTATTCTCCGTTTTTCCTCAGACATTAGATGCATTAAATACCTGACTTCTCTTTCTACATATTGTAATTTATTTTTCAATACTCCCAAGCCCTGCTTTCCCAGAAAGTTGAATAGCTTGTTAGTAGCTTCCTTCACAACTGTTTTCTCCTGTCCTGACAATAAACGATCATCCACATTTTGTAACAGTACTTCCTCCTTGGGAGGTTGGAATTGCTCCAAAATCTGTTCTAGAACTTTGCCCAAATAAATCAGTGGCCCTGTAAACCCCTGAGGTAAAACTGTCCATCTGTATTGTTGCTTCCGTCCCCACTTCAAAGTCTTTCCAGTCAGAGGTGAATATATCTTTGCTCTCAGGGCCTGAGAACACTCCATTAATAACACTCTGTTATTCCAGTCTACCAATTTACTATTTGAATGCCCAATTTCATCATCAAATCCCTTCCCAACAAGTTAGTCCCTGCCTTGGGTACATACAATAATTGCCCAGAGATCATTTTATCCCCTAGTCTCAGCTTGGTATCCCCCAAAGGTGGCACTGTTATCCCAGCCCCTTCTACCCCCATCACTTTTTAGGGTTTCATTAGTTAATTTAATCCCTGATACTTTACAGGCCAGTAATGACCTAGCTGCCCCAGTGTATTGGGTTTGATGGCAAGGTTCGGGGGGGGGGGTGGGGGGGTGGGGGTGGGGGGGCTGCAGTGGCAGCCCCCACAAGGAGAATCCAGAAACCACCCCGTGGCAGATAAGGGACAATTTCATCCGGCCCCAGAGCGGCCCACCGCTGCCCAGAGCCAAGCCATGAGCAACACAGTCCGTGCCTCTGTGAGAGCACATCCACGAAAACAAACAAACAAACAAAAAGTTGCTGCTCAACAGCAGCTGGGAGAGCGAGGAGTGAGAAACGATCCTCTATTTCCATCAGAGAAAGGGAGAAACTCAAGGAGAAAACAGGAGGCCCTCTTTGAAATGCGGCAGTTCAAACATTTGAGATTGAAACAGGGTATGGGGATGTGAATGCCTGGATAGAATGGGTCAAATATACTGTCCAGAGTCTCAACCATAGCGATTGCTATGCTTGTGCCTCGGGATGACCGATTGCCCAGATAGTGCCCTGCCCATTGGGGTGGACCAAGGATTCCCAGGGGATGCGATGTATGATTGCATTGTACCAAGAGAAGACTGCCTGGGGAAATGAGGCCTGTAAGTCTCTCTCTTTGCTGCTCCCTTCCTTGCGTGATAGCCATATCAGGGTTCGCCCTGCATTCTCTACAGCTATAGGTAACCATACAGCTTGCCTCTCACGGCAGGGTGTGAGTGCTACCCGGCATCTGGGAGAATTTGCCTTGTGAACGAGGACCTTGAATGCTACCAAGGACTTGATGGGAAACTGCTCAAGACTTGAGATCCCCAGGGCAGATCTCTGGTGGTACTGTGGAGGGAAGATGTTACGGTCCACCCTACCATCTAACTGGGGAGGCACTTGTGCACTTGTTCAGTTAGCTATACCCTTCACCCTGGCATTTGAAAGAGAAACATCACAAATACCCAGAAGAAGTAAAAGAAGCTTAGGAGTATCATTTGATGATAGAGCGTACATAGATTCTATTGGGGTGCCTAGAGGAGTTCCCGATGAACAGGAAGCCAGGAATCAAATTGCTGCAGGGTTTGAGTCACTGTTCTGGTGGGTAACAATCAATAAGAATGTGGATTGGATTAACTATATTTATTATAATCAGCAGAGATTCATAAAATATACAAGGGATGCGATAAGAGGAATCGCTGAACAACTAGATGCCACCAGCAAAATGGCTTAGGAAAACAGAATAGCATTAGATATGATGCTTGCGGAGAAAGGAGGTGTGTGTGTGTGTGATACTGAGCAACCATTGTTGCACTTTTATACCCAACAATACTGCCCCGGATGGCATAGTAACTAGAGCATTGCAAGGGTTTACCACCCTTGCCAGTGAATTGGCAGAAAAATTAGGCATATTCACATCCTTGATCATAGTAGCAGGAGTTTTGACAGCCGTTGGTTGTTGCATTATCCCCTGTGTAAGGGGACTTGTCCAGCGGTTAATTGAAACTGCACTACTGAAACAAATGACCATGGATCCACCACCCTACTCAGATAAGATGATGATATTAGAGGAGATGGAAAGCAAATAAGGTGAAGAAGAGGAAGATATCTACCAAATTACACCTTAGAGAAAAGTTTTGCAAAAATCAACAATTTATAAAAAAAGAAAAGGGGGGAATTGTGGGAATAAAAATGTTGTTTTTGCAGAGTTAAATTGTTTAAAGGTAAGGAATGGGGTATTGAGATATGCTTGCAGTGATAAGAAAACTTAGCAGGCGACCTTGTAAAATGCAGACAACCAGACTCCTTAGAACAATTAGGTGAAAATCACGGTGTTAAGTCAAGTCAGATAAGTGAAGAAACATTACCACTTCAAACAGTAACAAAGTCAAAAGAAATTTGAAATTTAACAGGCCAGCAACTGAAGGCCATGCATTGTCTGTGAAGCATCGGATAGATTGTGAACCTGGATTACCCACTCAGTGGGGAAACGGGGGAGGGTCCTGTCATCAAAAAGTATATGAACTGTGCTTTGGAACCAGTAGGTGCGCTCCTGCTTGTGGGACGCCCGCCATTGCAATCGCGAATAAATTACTACTTCACTGAGATCCTCGCCTGAGCCTAAGTTATTGGCTACGGAGTGTTTCTCACGTTGGTTACCAGGGAGAAGAGACTGGTACCTCCCTCTCAAATTTCCCTCCTCAGGATGCTGTAGAGAGCAATGAGGTCACTTCTTATCCTCTTTTTCTCCAAACTAGAATCATAGAATATCCCGAGTTGGAAGGGACCCATAAGGATCATTGAGTCCAACTCCTGGCACCACACAGATCTACTCAAAAATTCAGACCATGTGACTAAGTGCACAGTCCAAACGTTTCTTAAATTCAGACAGGCTTGGTGCAGTGACTACTTCCCTGGGGAGCCTGTTCCAGTGTGCGACCACCCTCTCGGTGAAGAACCTCTTCCTGATGTCCAGCCTAAACTTCCCCTGCCTCAGCTTAACACCGTTCCTGCTGGTCCTATCACTGGTGATTACGGAGAATAGGTCAGCGCCTGCCTCTCCACTCCCCTTCGTGAGGAAGCTGTAGACTGCGATGAGGTCCCCCCTCAGCCTCCTCTTTTCCAGGCTGAACAGGCCAAGGGACCTCAGCCGCTCCTCATATGTCTTCCCCTCTAGGCCCTTCACCATCTTCATCGCCCTCCTCTGGACACTCTCCAACAGTTTCACATCCTTTTTGTACTGGGGTGCCCAGAACTGCACCCAGTACTCAAGGTGAGGCCACACCAGCGCATGATCTGACGTCATGCTAAACAATTTATAGAGGTGGCTGGCCGGGGTGGGGGGGCCGGGATGCTCGGGGATAGGCTGGGCATCGGTCAGCGGGTGGTGAGCAATTGCATTGTGCATCACTTGTTTTCTTACACATTATTATTATTAATACTATTATCATTATCACTATTATTATTATTATTATTATTGTTATTATTATATTCCTGTCTTAATAAACTGTCTTTATCTCAACTCACCGGCTTCACTTTCCCGTTTCTCTCCCCCATCCCAGAGAGGGAGGGGGGAGGGTGAGTGAACGGCTGTGTGGTGTTTAGCTGCCAGCCGGGTTAAACCACAACACAGTTTCACATACTTTTTGTACTGTGCTGCCCAGAACTGCACACAGTACTCAAGGTGAGGCCACACCAGCGCAGAGTAGAGCGGGACAATCACTTCCCTCGACCAACTAGCAATGCCGTGCTTGATGCACCCCAGGATACGGTTGGCCCTCCCGGCTGCCAGGGCACACTGCTGGCCCATATTCAGCTTGCTATCAACCACAACCCCCAGATCCCTCTCTGCAGGGCTGCTCTCCACCATCTCGTCGCCCAGTCTGTACGTATACCCAGGGTTGCCCCGTCCCAGGTGCAGGACCCGGAACTTGCTCTTGTTAAGCTTCATGTGGTTGGTGATCGCCCAGCTCTCCAATCTGTCCAGATCTCTCTACAAGGCCTTTCCACCCCCAAAAGAGTCAACAACTCCTCTAAGTTCAGTGTCATCAGCAAATTTGCTCAAAACACCTTCTAGTCCTACATCCAAATTGTTTATAAAAACAGTGAAGAGGACTGGCCCTAAAATGGAGCCTTGGGGGACCCCACTAGTGACCATCCGCCAGCCAGATGTGGCCCCATTTACCACAACCCTTTGAGCCCCGTCTGTCAGCCAATTGCTCACCCATCGGATGATGTTTTTGTTTAGCTGTATGCTGGACATTCTGTCCAGTAGAATCCTATGGGAGACTGTGTCAAAAGCTTTGCTGAAGTCCAAACAGATCACATCAGCTGGTTTCCCTTAATTGATTAGATGGGTGATCTTATCATAAATGGAAATCGAGTTAGTCAAACAGGACCTACCCCTCGTGAACCCATGCTGGCTGGGACCAATGACTGCATTGTCCCCCAGGTGCGCTTCAATAACTCCCAGGATAATCTTCTCCATAATTTTACCAGGCACTGATGTGAGACTGACAGGCCTGTAGTTACCAGGGTCTTCTTTCTTGCCCTTCTTGAAAACTGGCACAACATTTGCCAGCTTCCAGTCAACTGGGACCTCTCCAGATTCCCAAGACCATTGGAAAATAATTGAGAGAGGTCCCGCGATGACATCAGCCAGCTCTCTAAGCACCCTGGGATGAATCCCATCCGGACCCATGGACTTGTATGGAACCAGGTAGATCAGCAAATCCCGCACACGTTCAGGGTCGGTTGGGAGTTTATCATTCCCACCGTCATGGTCCACTAGCTCAGGGCACCCGGGGTCCTGAAGCCCATCATCAGCATTGAAGACGGAGGCAAAGAAGGCATTAAACGTCTCCGCTTTGCCTATGTCCTTGTCTGTGAGATGACCTTCCCCATCAAGTAGTGGACCTATGTTTTCTCTGGTCCTCCTTTTTCTGTTCACATATTTAAAAAAACACTTTTCATTGTCTCCCACAGACCTGGCCAGCTTCAACTCTAGCTGGGCTTTGGCCGCACAAATTTTCTCCCTACAAACGCGAACAGTGTCCCTGTATTCCTTCCTCGTTGCCTGACCCTGCTTCCAGCAGCCATACATTTTCTTTTTCTGCGTAAGCTCCAGCAGAAGATCCCTGGTCAGCCAGGCTGGCCTTCTGCCCCACCTGCTTGACTTCCGATATTTTGGAATTGCCTGATTCTGTGCTTTTAGGAGGCAGTACTTAAAGACTGACCAGCACTGATGGACGCCAATGCCTTCAAAAGCAGTTTCCAAGGGGACCTTGCTGACTACTTCCCTGAGCAGCCTGAAGTCTGCTCTCCCCATATCCAGGGCTGAAGTTTTGGTGGCAGTTTTCCTCCTATCAACAAAAATTTAAACTCAGCTGCTTCATGGTCACTATGACCAAGACAGCTGCCAGTTGCCATGTCCCCCACAAAACCCTCTCTGTTCTCCAGCAACAGATCTAGGAGGGCACCTTTCCTAGTTGGCTCCCTTAGCACCTGCACCAAGAAGTCATCATCGAGGTGCTTTAGGAACCTCCTGGACCTGCTCGTGTCGGCCGTGTGGTGATCCCAGTTGACGTCTGGCAAGTTGAAGTCCCCCATAAGGACAAGGGCAGTTGATCTCGAGGCATCTCTTAGTTCCTCAAAGACTAATTTATCAGCGTCGTCATCCTGGCCGGGTGGTCTGTAATAGACTCCCACAGTGACATCCCCTTTATTTGTTCATCCCTTAATCCTTACCCAGAGGCTCTCAACTTTGCCATCGCCAACTTCAAGTTCCACACAGTCCAGCCCATGCTTCACATACATTGCCACCCTGCCACCTTGCGTACCCTGCCTGTACCTCTTGAAGAGCCTGTAACCATCTATTGCAACACACCAGCCACAGGACTCATCCCACGAGGTTTCGCTTATGCCGATGATGTCGTAGCTGTGGGACTGGGCCAAGACTTCTAGCTCATCCATTTTATTCCTCATACTGCGTGCGTTTGTGTAGAAGCACTTCAAATGCGCCTCCCTACACGCAGCACCTTGTGGAGCCGACCGAAGGACCTCACTTGCACACAATTCCTCTGAGTCTAGCGCACGATCCCTCAGCTTATCACCGTCAGGCCTGGTTTTATCCCTTTCCCCCTTCGACTCTAGTTTAAAGCCCTATCTATCAGCCCCGCTAACTCCTGGGCAAAAATCTTTTTTCCCCTCTGAGAGAGGTGCATCCCATCTGGGGCCAGCAGCCCCAGTGTCGCATAGACCTTCCCATGATCAACAAACCCGAAATTCTGCCGGTTGCACCAGTCCCGAAGCCACGTGTTAATAAGACGAGTCTGCTTGTCAACACTGATCCCTCCTATCGGAAAGACAGAGGCAAACACAACCTGTTCCCATGATCCTTTAACCAGTCGCCCCAAAGCCCTAAAGTCCCTTTTGATCGCTCCCGGGCTTCTCCTTGCTACTTCGTCATTACCAGCCTGAAAAAACAGTAGCGGGTAGTAGTCGGTGGGCCGTACCAGGCGCTTGACTTTCCTGGCAATGTCTCTTACCCGAGCCCCAGGGAGGCAACAGACTTCCCTGTGGGTTGGGTCCGGTCGGCATATTGGGCCCTCTGTCCCTTTCAGAAGGGAGTCCCCCATGAAAATAACCCTTCTTTGTTTCTTGACAGAAGATGTAGCGATGGGGTAGGTTGCCTTGCCTTAGTCACCCTCTCCAACCGGGATGGGCTTTCGTCTACATCGTTGTTTTGACTGTCATGTTCTAGAGCCTCATACCTGTTATATAAGGGTAGATGGGAAGGTGAGGTGGGCAGGGACAGGGCTCGCCTACCACCCCGAGCAGGAACCTGCTTCCATTCCCTCCCTTGGCCTAGGTCCCCTCCTACTGCCTGGCGGGATGGGGAAACTTTTGTCTTCTGTGTAGCAGGAGACACTTCTGTTGTGGTAGGCTCATGAGTCTGTCTCAGGGAGGGTAGAGTATGCTTCCACCAGTCAATTTCCCTCTCTGACTCCTTGATGCTCCTTAGCCTACTCACCTCCTCCCGAAGCTCTGCCACCAGGCTGAACAAATTCTTCAACCTGGGCACACCTCCCACAGGCATACCCACCGCTGCTGCTGTCGGACGCCAACAGAAGACTCGGGTACACCCTGCAGCAAGACCTGGACGGCCACGTGTTCCCCCGAACCTCTGTCTGGGTAGCTACATCGGTGACTGTGTCTGGAGAGGCCGCAAGAGATGCGGAGACCATGGTTTTCTGCCTCGTGGATACCATGGCCGGGCTCTTCACAAGCAGGTTACAAGCACCATTGGGAAAGACCGTTGGAGAAGAGTGGTGAGGGCGCCCTCCCTGCTTGCCCTGCCCACGCGCACTGCCACGCCACGCCCTGAGTGATGTGCCATGCCCTGTTTGCCCATCCTGGTCACTCACGCTCCCTAGGGGCTGCGTTTGTACAGCCAGGGAGGGGGCGCTGCTGGCTCCGCCCACGCCTCGTCAGCCTCCCTCACGAGGGCTGCCAGGCCCTGGTGGCTCCCTCGGCTGCCTCGATGCTGGAAAAAAAGCCCTGCCCACCTCGATCCCCCGCTTCACTGCAGAACGCGTCTGCCCTGGAGCCGATCACCTCGGCAAGTAGATAAGCCAAATGTCCTCAGCCTCTACTCATAGGACATGCCTTCCAGCCCTTTTATCAGCTTTGTTTCCCTCCTCTGGATGCATTCAAGAATCTTAATACCCTTTTTATATTGTGGAGATGAGAACTGTACACAGTATTCAAGGTAAGGCTGTACCAACACTAAATACAGAGGGAGAATCACCTCTCTTGACTGGCTGGCTAATCCCAAAACGCAGTTTGCCCTCTTGGCTGCCAGGGCACACTGCTGACTCATGTTGAGCCTACTGTTAACAAGCACCCCCCAGATCCCTTTCTGCCGAGCTGTTCTCTATCCACTCGTCTCCCAGTCTGTACCTGTGTCTAGCATTACTCCATCCCAGTTGCAGAACCCGGCATTCACCTTTTTTGATTGCTCAGTGCTGCAATATATCTAGATCCCCCTGCAAGGCCTCTCATCCCTCCAGAGAGTCAACAGCACCACCCAGTTTAGTATCATCAGGAAACCTGCAGTGGAAACCAAACACACATAGAAACATTAAGGTTGGAAAAGACCTCCAAGATCATCTGGTCCAACCATTACCCTACCACCAATATCGCTCACGAAACCATGTCCCTAAGCACCACGTCCAACCTCTCCTTGAACACCCCCAGGGACGGTGACGCCACCACCTCCCCGGGCAACCCGTTCCAATGCCTGACTACTCGTTCTGAGAAGAAATTTCTCCTGATTTCCAACCTAAATCTCCCCTGGCGCAACTTGAGGCCATTCCCTCTAGTCCTATCACTGGTTATCTGCGAGAAGAGGCAGACGCTCAGCTGTACTGGGTCTGGCTGGGATGGAGTTAACTTTCCTTGCAGCATCCCATACAGTGCTGTGCTCTGCACTTGTAGCTAGAACAGCACTGCTATCACACCAGTGTTGTGTCTACTGTTGAGCAGTGCTGGCACCGCATCAGGACTCCCTCTAACCCCCCCCCAGAGTCAGCAGGCTGGGGGTGGGCAAAAAAGTGAGGAAGGAACATCACCAGGGCAGCTGACCTAAACCAACCAAAGGGATATTCCGTACCATACGATGTCACACTCAGCAATAAAAGGTGGAAAATGGAGGAAGAGGGGAGGGGTGGGCTCTCGTTGCGAAAACATCTGTCCTCCCAAAGACCGGCTACGTGTGTTGAGGCCCTGCTTCAAGGACATGGTCAAGCATCGCTCATTTGTGGGAAGTAGAGTGCAATTTCTTTCCTCTGCAATTCCACACAGCCTTTGCTTGTTTGTTTTCTTTTTTCCCCTTTCCCTTTTTTCCCTTTAGTTAAATTATTCAGTTAATAATATTTTTTCCTTAACAATTATCTTTCCTTTAATTAATTATCCTTATCTCAATCCATGAGTTGTTTCTTTCCTTTTCTTCTTCCCCTCCTCTTCTGAGGAGGAGGAGTGAGAGAGTGGTTGTGGTGGAGTTCAACTACCTAAAAAGGTAAAACCACCACAGTCCTTTTTGGCGCCCAACGCGGGGCTCAAAGGGTTGAGATAACAATAGAATTGATTAAAACTCTTACAACTAACACACTTCCTTGCTAGTCACCATGTTCAGTGTCCTGTTAATATTTTCCTGTTAGATCATGTCTCATGTAATCAGTGTCATGTTCTCCTTTCTCCTCCATATGCGATCAGAGAATGCGTTAAAATTTGTGTTAGTTTCTTTTTATTTCGCTGTGCTGTCAAGCACTGGCCTTGAGTTTAATCTGGCATTCAGGCTCTGCACTGTTATCATTTGGGTCTCATGGAAACTGTCTTTTAGAGACTATTCAGAATTACACTGCCTTCCTTTCCTCATCTGGAAGTCAGTTTATGAATAATATCAGGAATGGTACCTCCTTCTTTCACAGTGGGCTAATTACAACAGTTTTTGAGTACTTTGAATATCCATGTGTAACCCATATACTTCTATTGCTAACTCTGAGTAATGGGTTTCCTCTTCTCTCTAAGGTTAATCGATTCTTTAGACAGCTTACCCAGGAATTTGCCTCGAGACAGTCGGGTGGCAAGGTGTGTGGGAGGATATAGGCAGGTACCCGTCACAGGTGTCTCCTCCAATAGTTTTGAACTTCACCCCTGAACAAGTGAAAAATCCTAAAAACCTGGTAGAATATCTGAGAGTCGTATGCCCTGACCCTGACAATGCTGGAGAATGACAGCTTGCAGCACTGTGCTGGGTCCTGGCTTACTCCTATCAAACACTATTTAACACCACCCAGCACCCTCAAGGGGGGGAGGAGGTCTCTGAATCTGATGACCAGATAACACACGCTGTGACCACCTCAGAGGACCAACTGACTATGTTATCAGTCGTCCCCATAGTCAAGTCAAAACAATGGAAATGGAAGTCAGCTCGTTTAGTAAGGGAAGAAGCCTCTCCTAAGAAAGAGGGAAAACGGGAAAAGGCAGGCACCTCTAAAGCAGAGCCATCACAAAAACAGCAGGAAGAAGAGATGGTAATCATAAAGGAATCAGAAACCACTCGATCCCTATCCCTGAGTGAGTTGCGAGAAATACGAAAGGATTATGGTCGACACCCAGGTGAACACATCCTCACCTGGCTGCTTTGATGCTGGGACACTGGGGCCAATAGCCAACAATTAGAAGGCAATGAAGCCAAACAGCTGGGATCCCTCTCTAGAGAAAGGGTCATTGACAAAGTAATTGGGAGAGGGACACAGGTTCTCAGCCTCTGGAGGCGACTCCTGGCAGCTGTGAAAGAAAGGTATCCCCATAAGGAAGATATTGTATATCAAGTAGGCAAGTGGGCCACCATGGATAAAGGTCTCCAGCATCTACGGGAATTAGCTGTGCTGGAGATGATTTATAGTGATTTGGACAATGCCCAGACACCTCAAGATCCCGATGAAGTCCAGTGCATAACATCCATGTGGCGTAAATTTGTGCGGAATGCACCATCATCACATGCCAGTACACTGGCAGGAATTCATTGGGATGAGGGGATGGGACCAACAGTGTATGCTGTATCCTGCCAGCTTCAAAAATATGAAGACAACCTCTCTGCTCTGCTACAGGCCTGTGTCTCAGCTGTGGAGAAACTGTCCGAAAGACTTGACCACCTCGTAGAACGAGCATATCCCTCCTCATCCAGATGGAGTGATATTTCAGCCACTAAGAATCAGTATTTTCCTGCTCGAGAGAGAGAGTATCCAAGACGCACACCACGTGGCACCTTGTGGTTTTATCTGCGTGACCACGGGGAAGATATAAGGAAATGGGATGGTGTACCTACTTCAACCCTAGCTGCTCGTGTACGTGAACTGAAAGGAAATACAGCAGCAAGAAGAGGAGCTCCTAAGAAAAATGCTGCTCCAGTTTCTGTTGGGCAGTTCCCCAGAGGCAGTAGAAGGGCTGATGTTATTCTTGACCCTGATGAAGGGACCTCTGCTTCTCATTTGCAAAAATTAAGTGGCAGATACTCCAACCAGGACTAGAGGGGCCCTGCCTCTGGCCAGGTAGAGGAGAGGGATAACCGAATTTATTGGACTGTGTGGATCCGATGGCCTGGCATCGGAACCACAAGAATACAAAGCTTTAGTGGACGCTGGCGCACAATGTACCTTAATGCCATCAGGCTACCAAGGGACAGAACCCATCTGTATCTCTGGAGTGACAGGGGGATCTCAGCAATTAACTGTATTGGAAGCTGAAGTGAGTCTAACTGGGAATGAGTGGCAAAAGCATCCCATTGTGACTGGCCCCGAGGCTCCATGCATCCTTGGCATAGACTACCTCAAGAGAGGGTACTTCAAGGATCCAAAAGGGTACCGGTGGGCTTTTGGCATAGCTGCTTTGAGCACAGAGAAGATTAGGCAGCTGTCTACCCTGCCGGGCCTTTCAGAAGACCCTTCGTTGTAGGATTGCTGAAGGTTGAAGAACAGCAGGTACCAATCGCTACCACAACGGTGCACCGGCGGCAATATCGCACCAACCGAGACTCCCTGATTCCCATCCATGAGTTGGTTCATCGGCTGGAGAGTCAAGGAGTGATCAGCAAGACTCGCTCACCCTTTAATAGTCCCATATGGCCAGCGCGAAAGTCTAATGGCGAGTGGAGGCTAACGGTGGACTATCGTGGCCTGAACGAAGTCACGCCACCACTGAGTGCTGCAGTGCCGGACATGCTAGAACTCCAGTATGAACTGGAATCAAAGGCAGCCAAGTGGTATGCCACAATTGATATCGCTAATGCATTTTTCTCCATCCCTCTAGCAGCACAGTGCAGGCCACAGTTTGCATTCAGTTGGAGGGGTGTCCAATACACCTGGAATTGGCTGCCCCAGGGGTGGAAACACAGCCCTACTATTTGCCAGTCTGCACTGGAACAAGGGGGAGCTCCTGAACACCTGCAGTACACTGATGACATCCTCGTGTGGGGCAACACAGCAGAGGAAGTTTTTGAGAAAGGGAAGAAAGTAATCCAAATTCTCCTGAAAGCTGGTTTTGCCATTAAACAGAGTAAGGTCAAGGGACCTGCACAGGAAATCCAGTTCTTGGGGGTAAAATGGCAGGATGGACGTCGCCATATTCCGATAGATGTGATCAATAAAATAACAGCAATGTCTCCGCCAACTAGCAAAAAAGAAACGCAAGCTTTCCTAGGCCTTGTGGGATTCTGGAGAATGCATGTTCCAGGCTATAGTCAGTTTGTGAGTCATCTGTATCGAGTGACTCGAAAGAGAAACTATTTCGAGTGGGGCCCTGTCCTGGTTCCAGTTAGGACAGAGTTAATTTTCCTCCTAGCAGCTGGTAGGGTGCTATGTTTTGGATTAGGATGAGAAGAGCGCTGATAACATGCTGATGTTTTAATTGTTGCAGAGCAGTGTTTACACCAGGCCAAGGACTTTTCGGCTTCTCGCTCTGTCCTGCCAGCGGGCAGGCTAGGGGTGCAGCAGGAGCTGGGAGGGGACAGACCCAGGACAGCTGACCCAAACTGGCCAAAGGGGTATTCCATACCATCTGACGTCATGCTAAACAATATATAGGGGTGGCTAGCCGGGGTGGGGGGGCCGGCTGCTCGGGAATAGGCTGGGCATCGGTCAGCAGGTGGTGAGCAATTGCATTGTGCATCACTTGTTTCTTACACATTATTATTAGTAGTACTATTATCATTATCATTATTATTATTATTATTGTTATTATTATATTCCTGTCTTAATAAACTGTCTTTATCTCAACTCACAGGCTTCACTTTCCCGTTTCTCTCCCCCATCCCAGAGAGGGAGGGGGGAGGGTGAGCGAACGGCTGTGTGGTGTTTAGCTGCCGGCCAGGTTAAACCACAACAACCCCCAGGGACGATGAGGCCACCACTTCCCTGGGCAACCCCTTCCAATGCCTGACTACTCTTTCTGAGCAGAGATATCTCCTAATTTCCAACCTAAACCTCCCCTGGTGCAACTTGAGGCCATTCCCTCTAGTCCTATCACTGGTTATCTGCGAGAAGAGGCCGACCCCCAGCTCCCCACAACTTCCTTTCAGGTAGTTGTAGAGAGTGTGATAAGGTCTCCCCTGAGCCTCCTCTTCTCCAGACTAAACAACCCCAGCTCCCTCAGCCGCTCCAGGCCCTTCACCAGCTTTGTAACCCTTTTCTGGACATGCTCCAAGGCCTCGATGTCCTTCTTGTACTGAGGGGCCAAAACCTGAACACAGTACTCAAGGTGCAGCCTCACCACAGCAGAGTACAGGGGAATGATCGCCCGCCCTCCCCCCCCCCCCCCCCCCCCCCCCCCCCCCCCCCCCCCCCGGTCCTGCTGGCTACACTATTCCTGATACAAGCCAGGATGCCATTGGCCTTCTTGGCCACCTGGGCACGCTGCTGGCTCATGTTCACGTGAGCATCAATTGTCACCCCCAGATCCTTTTCCTCTGCACAGCTTTCGAGCCACTCTCCCCCAAGCCTGTAGTGCTGCATGGGGTTGTTGTGACCAAAGTGCAGGACCCGGCACTTAGCCACGCTGAACCTCCTCCCATTGGCCTCTGCCCATCAATCCAACCTGTCCAGGTCCCTCTGCAGGGCCTTCCTACCCTCCAGCAGATCGACCTTTCCCCCCAACCTGGTATTGTCTGCAAACTTACTAAGGGTGCACTCAATAATGAAATCATGACGATTACCGAGGGTAATATTAAAATGTCTAAACTGCAAAAGGACATAGATGGTACTCTGTTGTTCCAATCTACACCCAACAAACCATCTCCCCCCTCTGAAGGAAGACAGTGATATCACTGGGGTATGGTTCACTGATGCATCATCTCATAGGGAGAACAATGAATGGAAATGTAAAGCTGTAGCACGAAAAGTAGCCACAGAACAAAGATTAAATGAAACAGGTAAAGGTAGCGCACGGATAGGGAAACTTAGAGCAGTCTTCTTAGCCTCACGACACAGTGCTAGCCATATTTACACTGACTCATATGCTGCTTTTAAGGGAGCCACCAAATGGATAGGGCACTGGGCAGTCAATGACTGGCAGGGAAACAGAACCCCAGTTTGGCAAACTGATAGTTGGAATCAATTGTTGGAGATAGAATAACAAAGGGCAGCACATATTGGCTGGGTGAGGGGGGACATGACCATTCAAACTCGATTGCTATCCAGTTTATCCAACAGGTAGACAGCCTTACGCAACTGCAACAAGTTAATGTCATAAATGATGACCAAGAATAGGAACGCTTACTTGAATGGGTTACATGTTAAACACCAGATTTATATTGGGAAGGCATAGCCTGGGGATGGCCTGTATCAGTTAAACTGTGTGAATGAGTCTTGACTGCCTGTTCACAATGTCATTTATGACTTAACAAAGACCACATGAGTAAAGTGCCTCACCTGCATATCCAAGATAAGAAAATGCACACCTGGCAGATTGATTATATTGGCCCACTACAACCCTCAGGGGGTAAAAAATACATATTGGTGGGGGTGGAAGTAATCTCAGGAATTACCATGGCTCCAGCTGCTATGGCTGCCACAGGGGAAAATACAGTCTATAGTCTGAAGGAATGGTTTAGTACACTTCCCCTTCTGGAGGAGATTCAGAGCGACAGTGGATCACAGTTTACAGTCATGGTAGTACAAGACTGGGCAAAGGAGGAAGGGATGCTGTGGGTGGGTATTTCACAACCCATACTACCCCCAAGCCAATGGTATTGTTGAGAGAACAAATGAGTTGGTCAATCATTTTGCTAAAACTTATGAATCTGGATGGCATCTATGACTGTCTAATGTCATCCATCAACTAAATAATAGATGGAGCGGAGATGGTTGTCCGAAGATGGAAGCGCTTTGCCCTTCTGCCACAACTGTGGTACCAAAAGCAGGTGCAAAAACAGGGGAACACCCTACTGGCTTTTATACAGGCCAGCCTGTGCTGGTGAAAATGCCTCAGACTGGAACAGTACCAAAGGTACTAACTACACCCCAAAATCCCTATGCATGGGAAGCCAGAGATTGCTCAGGAAAGGTACACTGGAGAATTAGCACACACTGTATCTCATCTTCTTTTTGACCCTGCCAGCTGAATACAACCGAGCATATTTTCTTTGCTTTTGTGTTCACAGGAATCCTGAGTGAACTGCATGTGGACAACTGGAGAATGACAAATCAGCTGGTTGAATTGATAACACTATGCTTTACCCTGATCTTAATGCAATCCCCTTTCGTTTGTAGCCAGAAGGACCCAGAATGGCCATGGTGCCAAGCTTATGTTAAATATACTGCGAGTATGGGACTACGCTCCATCAAAGAGAAATTAAACTTGGCCACTGTGGTTATGCATGGGGCCAAAATGTATTCCAAACATGAGTGGGACTGGGGTAGAGAAAGATTGCTGAAAAATGTACCACCTTTTTGAGAACTGCTCACCGGCTGGTTGGCATGGTGTTGTGGTTTAACCCGGCCGGCAGCTAAACACCACACAGCTGTTCGCTCACCTTCCCCCCTCCCTCTCTGGGATGAGGGAGAGAATCAGGAAAAAAATGAAAGCCTGTGGGTTGAGATAAAGACAGTTTATTAGGACAGAAAAGAAAGGAAAATAATGATAATAATAATAATAATAGTGCTACTACTAATAATGTGTACAAAACAAGTGATACACAATGCAATTGCTCACCACCCGCTGACCAATGCCCAGCCTATCCCCGAGCAGCCGGCCCCCCCCACCCCGGCCAGCTACCCCATGTTAATTTTAATTGTTCAGCTTGATGTCATATGGTATGGAATACCCCTTTGGCCAGTTTGGGTCAGCTGTCCTGGGTCTGTCCCCTCCCAGCTCCGCTTGCACCCCCAGCCTGCCCGCTGGCAGGACAGAGCGAGAAGCTGAGAAGTCTTTGGCTTAGCGTAAGCACTATTCTGCAACAATTAAAACATCAGTGTGGTATCAACATTATTCTCATCCTAAATACAAAACACAGCACCCTACCAGCTACTAGGAGGAAAATTAACTCTATCCTAGCCGAAACCAGGACAACATCCACCCCTTCTTCCATAATATTTATGTCATGCTTGGGTCCCACACTTTCAAATACATTCCAATTAATCACCAGTTTTCATATATGTATATAAAATGTCCACTAAGTGTGTTTAGTCTGTGACTCACTTTGGGCTCCATCTGTCACAGCAGTCTTTCAGGGCAGAAGAGATGGTGTGTGGTATTGGATCGTCGCATGCTGAAGCCCGTTCGCTTTCCATCACACTGCTGTGTTTGTTCAATTCCATCAATTCATTTGTCGTTATCTATGTGGCTGTTACTGTGATGCCATTAATAAGACACTGACATATAGCAATCATGGTAGTGATGACATACAGAATTTAATAATAATTAACGTAATAAAATTAAACTCATGGGCTATTCTCACCTAGTATTAAATCCCCCTGAGGTACACATCGGACCTCTCCATTCTTTTCCATTACCCACCAAGTGCATCCAGGTCCCTGAGCAAAAGCAACGGGACCCACGAATAGGTTTGCCTTTGACTGCGGCAGAAATAGCCCAGACTGTCTTCCCCAGCATGTTTCTTGCATGCACTACAGGGACTTTATCCCCTTCTACAGTATGTAACAGGTTTGATTGGGCAGGTGCGGCTCAGCTAGCAGATCCCCTAGTGTTGACTAACCAGGTGGCCTGATCTAAAGCCAGCTGGATGGCTTTCACTTCTGCAAACTGACTTGATTCACTTCCTCCTTCATCAGCTTCTGCAACTCGTTGTCTAGGACTCCATACAGCAGCCTTCCACCTACCATGCTTTCCCACAATACGACAGGACCCATCAGTGAACAGGGCATATTGCTTCTCATTTTCTGGTAGCTTGTTGTACAGTGGGGCTTCTTCAGTACAGGCCACCTCCTCCTCCGGTGGTAGCCCAAAGTATTTGCCTTCTGGCCAGTCCACAATCACTTCCAAGATTCTTGGGTGACTGGGGTTTCCTATTCGAGCCTGCTGAGTAATCAGTGCAACCCGCCTACTCCATGTAGCATGAGTTGCATGATGTGTAGAGGGGACCCTTCCTTTGAACATCCAGCCTAGTACCGGCAGTCGGGGTGCCAGGAGGAGCTGCGCTTCAGTACCAACCACTTCCGAAGCAGATCGAACTCCCTCATATGCTGTCAATATCTCCTTTTCGGTTGGAGTGTAGCAGGCCTCAGATCCTCTGTATCCCCGACTCCAAAACCCCAGGGGTCGACCTCGAGTTTCCCCAGGCTCTTTCTGCCAGAGGCTCCAGGTGGGGCCATTGTCCCTGGCTGTGGTGTAGAGCACATTCTTTACATCTGGTTCTGTTCGGACTGGCCCAAGTACTACTGCATGAATTATCTTCCATTTATTTTGTTCAAAGGCTTGTCATTTCTCGGGGCCCCCTTTCAAAACGTTCTCCTTACGGGTTACTTGATAGAGCAGGTTTACAATCAGACTGTAATTTGGAATGTGCATTCTCCAAAACTCCACGACCCCTAGGAAAGCTTGTGTTTCTTTTTTGCTAGTTGGTGGAGACATAGCTGTTATTTTACTGATCACATCCATTGCGATTTGATGACGTCCATCTTCCCGTTTTATTCCTAAAAACTGGATTTCTTGTGCAGGTCCTTTGACTTTATTTTGTTTTATGGCAAACCAGCCTTCAGAAGGATTTGGACCGTTTTCTTCCCTTTCTTGAAAACTTCCTCTGCTGTGTCCTCCCACATGACGACGTCATCGATGTACTGCAGGTGTTCCGGAGCTTCCCTCTGTTCCAGTGCAGAATCTTGGAAGTGATTGTGGACTGTCCTGAAGGCAAATATTTTGGGCTATCAATGGAGGAGGAGGTGGCCCGTGCTGAAGAAGCCCCACTGTACAACGAGCTACCAGAAAATGAGAAGAAATATGCCCTGTTCACTGATGGGTCCTGTTGCATTGTGGGAAAGCATCGGAAATGGAAAGCTGCTGTATGGAGTCCTACACAACGAGTTGCAGAAGCTGCTGAGGGAGAAAGCGAATCGAGTCAGTTTGCAGAAGTGAAAGCCATTCAGCTGGCTTTAGATATTGCTGAACGAGAAAAGTGGCCAGTTCTCTATCTCTATACTGATTCATGGATGGTAGCAAATGCCCTGTGGGGGTGGTTACAGCAATGGAAGCAGAACAACTGGCAGCGCAGGGGCAAACCCATCTGGGCTGCTGCATTGTGGCAAGATATTGCTGCCTGGGTTGGGAACCTGGTTGTAAAGGTACACCATGTAGATGCTCACGTACCCAGGAATCGGGGCACTGAAGAATATCAGAACAACCAGCAGGCAGATCAGGCTGCTAAGATTGAGTGGCTCAGGTGGACTTGGACTGGGTGAATTATTTATATCTCGATGGGCGCATCACACCTCAGGCCATCAAGGCAGGGATGCAGCACACAGATGGGCTCGTGATCGAGGGGTGGACCTGACCATGGACACTATAGCACAGGTTATTCATGATTGTGAAACATGTGCTGCAATCAAGTAAGCCAAACGGTCAAAGCCTCTTTGGTATGGAGGATGATGGCTGAAATATAAATATGGGGAGGCCTGGCAGATTGATTACATCACACTCCCTCAAACCCGCAACGGCAAGCGCCACGTACTTACAGTGGTGGAAGCAACCACCAGGTGGCTGGAAATATATCCTGTGCCCCATGCCACCGCCCGGAACACTATCCTGGGCCTTGAAAAGCAAGTCCTATGGCGACATGGCACCCCAGAGAGAATTCAGTCAGACAACGGGACTCATTTCCGAAACAACCTTATAGACACTTGGGCCAAAGAACATGGTATTGAGTGGGTGTATCACATCCCCTATCATGCACCAGCCTCTGGAAAAGTTGAACGATACAATGGACTGTTGAAGACTACACTGAAAGCAATGGGTGCTGGGACATTCAAAAATTGGGATACACATTTGGCAAAGGCCACCTGGTTAGTCAATACCAGGGGATCTGCCAACCGAGCTGGACCTGCCCAATCAAATCTGTTACGCACTGTAGAAGGGGATAAAGTTCCTGTAGTGCACGTAAGAAACATGCTGGGTAAAACAGTCTGGGCTACTCCTGCCTCAGGAAAAGGCAAACCCATTCGTGGAATTGCTTTTGCTCAGGGACCTGGATGCACTTGGTGGGTAATGCAAAAGAATGGGGAGGTCCGGTGTGTACCTCAAGGGGATTTGATACTGGGTGAGAATAGCCCATGAGTTGAATTGTAGTATGTTAATTATTATATAATACTGTATGTCATCACTACCATGATTGCTATATATCATAGATGAAAATGGTGATTAATTAGAATGTATTGGAAAGAGTGTAACCTGAGCATGACATAAATGGTATGGAATAAGGGGTGGATATCTGTCCTGGTTCCAGTTAGGACAGAGTTAATTTTCCCTCATAGTAGCTGGTAGGGTGCTATGTTTTGGATTAGGATGAGAAGTGCGCTGATAACATGCTGATGTTTTAATTGTTGCAGAGCAGTGTTTACACCAAGCCAAGGACTTTTCAGCTTCTTGCTCTGTCCTGCCAGCGAGCAGGCTGGGGGTGCAGCAGGAGCTGGGAGGGGACAGACCCAGGACAGCTGACCCAAACTGGCCAAAGGGGTATTCCATACCATCTGACATCATGGTAAACAATATATAGGGGTGGCTAGCCTGGGTGAGGGGACCGGCTGCTCGGGGATAGGCTGGGCATCGGTCAGCAGGTGGTGAGCAATTGCATTGTGCATCACTTGTTTCATACACATTAGTAGTAGTAGTACTATTATTATTGTTATTGTTGTTATTATTTTCCTGTCTTATTAAACTGTCTTTATCTCAACTCACCGGCTTCACTTTCCCGTTTCTCTCCCCCATCCCAGAGAAGGAGGGGGGAGGGTGATCCAACGGCTGTGTGGTGTTTAGCTGCCGGCCGGATTAAACCACAACAACGTACTCCCCCCAAAGCATCTGTGGGCACCGATAAGCCCACTCCAGAGCAAGTACACCTCAAAGCATCTGTGGCCATGGAGAAGTTTGTGCCACAGCAGGTACACCTTGCAGTCTCTGTGAATAAGACCACAACACAGCAGGTGTCTGAAGGGACCATGGCCAATGAAAAAGGCTGCACCAGAGCAGGTACACCTCGAAGCAGCTGTGGTTGTGGATAACTCCATGCCACAGCAGGTATACCTCTGAAGAGTCTGTGGCCTGTTATAAAGTCCACATAAGAGCTGGCTTCAACGTGCAACAATCCAACACCATTCATCATCTCTCCTGCCACCAAGGGATTGTTATGACAGATGGAGCCCAAAGTCATGGACTAAAACTCAGACATTTTAGAAGGATGGCCCATAGACTAAGGGAATTATATCTGTGTGTATATATCAAAAGACAGGAAAGGTAATACTGATTAATTGAGATGTATTAGAAAGCGTAGGACCTGAGCATGATGTAAATGGTATGGAATAAGTGTTAGATACTGTCCTGGTTTCAGCTGGGATAGTTAATTTTCTTCCTAGGAAAAAAAAAATAAAAAAAAATGGGGAGTTGGTAGGGGGACAGGGACACAGACATCAGGGCTGCTGCTGCTTGGGGATTGGCGAGCAATTGCATTGTGCATCACTTGCTTTGTATATTTTTATCATCATCGTCATAATTATTTTCCCTTCCTTTTCTGTCCTATTAAACTGTCTTTATTTCAACCCACGAGTTTTACCTTTTTTCCCGATTCTCTCCCCTATCCCACTGTGGGGGGAGTGAGTGAACACCTGTGTGGTGCTTAGCTGCCTGCCAGGTTAAACCACAACAACATGACACGAATTTAAAGGCTCATTAAAGTATACTGGGTAGAAAAAAAGGTTTTAGCAGACAAAAGACCATTGATTAAAGCATCTGGATTCTTGTGCATCAAGACAGACATTTCCATGTCAAAGTTCATTGTATGTACCTTAAAATTGTGAGTAGGAAATACAGTGGTGAAAAGTATAAAGTTTTGAAACATTTAGAGACCAGTAAAATGTACTTCTAATACACCTCTTACCAAATTACTCCATTTCCTTCAAATCTCTTTACTGAAAGGACAGAAGAGCTGAAACACTACTAAGCATACAGAGAACTGCAGCCTATTTTTAATGATTTACAGTTTTATTAAACACAGCAAGTTTTTAAAAATAAATATTTGCTTAGTACAAGTTTGGTATGCTACCATTTCATTTTAACCATCTCATGTATTATCGAGGCATCAACTAGCAAAATGTAAAGTTATCCATCAAGTACATTCACTGCAACAAGTTCTACCATATTTGACTATTCAGATTACATCCCCTGTATTCTTACAGGAAAGGCAGCATCAGCTACGCTCAGCATAATCAACTAGAAAAATATGAAGTTTGCACATATCCATGCTACAGAATTTCATAAGAAGACATGGTTTCACCTGCTACTCCAGTAAGAAACAGCACCCACTCTTAAAGTACTTATTTCACCAACATAAAAATCAATTACATTGCACATTTTCTAATTATTAGAATCATCTAATCAAAGGAAAGCTTCACGAAGAACAAAATCAAACTACGCTACTAAATCAAAACATCACATTTTAACTGCTGTACCATCTCATGTCTTTGTCATCCTCTCCCTCCCCCATCCACTATAGATGACAAGATCTCACAGATAAGAGTCAAGGCCCTCCTTTGCTCCTAACCATTCCTCCCATCTCCAGACTTAGAAACATTTTCAGACTGGTAAGAGTTCACAGAGTCCCTCACAAAAAGCAGAAAACTGGCCTCATTATGACTGTTTTCTTAGCATCCAGGGCCAGTTTATGATCTCAGTATCCCATGACCTGTGCATTCTACACTGTCTGATGCCTGGCCTTATCACATAGGACAAGAAAGAAATTCAAAAATATAGTGCTTTAATTCTAGAGATATTGTAATATTATTCTGAAGATACTTTCTGTAAAGTATTTCTGCTTTCAAACTTAGTAATTCAATATACAACTTTAAAATTGTCCTACAAATAAAATTTCCCAGTATTACCCAATGCATACTTTCAAGTCCCCTTATTTCCAGTAATAAACGAACAAAATAAATGTTATTTAAAAAAAAATGGAAACAAACTTTAGTGCTGTTCTCCTTCCTCTCCTCCCCACCTCCCATACCGCTTGCTGCAGGGGTGTTTTTTCGCACTGTTTTGGTACTTGGACTAAAAGCTGTGCCACTCCCGTGTCAACTTCTGGGAAGCGACGTGCACGCACACCACCATCTACTTTCAGGGGCTCCCCGGGAGCGAAGCTAGGAACCCTGGCCCCAGCAGCGCCCCGCACCTGGCTAGGAACCTGATGAACGGAGGAGACACCCTCCCTGCACACCCCTAGCCGAGCCCTCACGGATCATGCTCTCCAGAAAACACAACAGGCAGTAGTGAGAAGGGGGCTGAAGCCGCTCCTGCAGCTCTCCCCTAGGAAGGGCTTCATCACGCCGCCTTTCGGGGGTGGGTAAGGACGCCAGGCCCTGTGCAAAGGCGGAGAGAAGGTAAGTGAGCCCCCCGGCCCAGCGGAGACGAATACATGCCGATACCCCCACCTGAGGGAGAGGGAGGGGGCGCGGGTGTATGGCGCCGGAGCGGCTCTACGGCAGGCTCCCCGCAGTCAGGTGGCAGCTGCCTCGGCCGTGACAGCACCTCCCGCCGGAGCGCCCGTGCTCGACTACCCACCAGGCCTCTTCGTTGGTGGAGATGGGAGCCCCGGCCTGATCCTTCAGAGCAGCAGGAGAGAAGTGGATGGGGCTGACAACCCTCATCCAGCTGAGCTCTAATGGGGGATGGGAGGGCGGGAACCCGATGTAGAGAGGGGAACCAAGAGGCCGCTAGGCATAGGCTGCGGTGAATGGGAGAAGCGCCTTACCTTGCTGAGCACCCCGCAGAGCTCAACAGGCAGCCCAAGTTCAGTCTCGGGGTCCCCTTCAGAGCCTGAGGAATTCCAACTCTGATTGTCTGACATGGAGACCTAAGCCGCAGCCACTGCCGAGCAAGGAAGAGCCGAGCAGCTCCCGCCCAAAGCAGACTCAGTCTCCTCCTACCGAAGGGAAGAGAGTGGCGGCTGGGGGGAACCTGAGCGACACAGCTCCGTTCGCGCCTGCCAGTAACCGCTAGCATCAAGACACAGAGGCTTGAGCTTTCCTCTCAACATAACTCCGTGGCCTCAGCCTACAGCAAGAGCTACAATATAGAGATGGCGAAGGGTGTGTGAGTGCGTCCCTGCCTACCACACATGCCACTCAGAACAGAGCAGCGGCTGGTACCATCATCATCTTACACAAAGTGAGTATGCTCTGCCACTATTTATGAGCTCCATCCCTCAGACTCATTCCTGGCCGCGTGCTGTCTGCTGGGAGTTGTAGTTTTCCACAGAGTTTCTAGTCCTTGTTGAGCATCGTGTGCAAGTGATGCACAATGCAATTGCTCACCACCTGCTGACCGATGCTCAGCGTATCCTCGAGCAGCTGGTCCCCCCCACCCCGGCCAGCCAACCCATATTAATTGTTCAGCATGACGTCAGATGGTATGGAATACCCCTTTGGCCAGTTTGGGTCAGCTGTCCTGGGTCTGTCCCCTCCCAGCTCCTGCTGCACCCCTAGCCTGCCTGCTGGCAAGACAGAGTGAGAAGCTGAAAAGTCCTTGGCTTAGCATAAGAACTGCTCTGCAACAATTAAAACATCAGTGTGGTATCAACATTATTCTCATCCCAAATCCCAAACAGCACCCTACCAGCTACTAGGAGGAAAATTAACTCTATCCTAGCTGAAACTGTTATCATTCACGAAGACACGTAATCCATAAAGTGATTATATGAAGGTGCTAGAAGCTAGGGGCATGCCTGCCCAAATCTAACTTCGTCCGATTTGTTCACTCACGTTCTCTTTTATCTCCGAAAATATTACATATGCATTATGTTTTACAACACATCTATGCATATTCATTTCCTAGCTCCGCCTAGCACCGCTTCGTATGCTAATTATCTTATCAGTCCTTCTGTGCTTGCGTAGTACTCTCGGGTGGTCGTCCGGGTGGTCGTCGGGATGAAGTAAGATGTCTTCACCAGAGCTGAACTTTTTATCTTTTCTTCTTGCGCATGCTCTCTGAGCCCTTGGTCTCAGTCCAAACCGTAAGGTTGGTTTGACCCAGTTCTCTGGGGTCCGAGGCGCCCCTGTTATCTAGATGTCTTGCAAGTTTGGCATTCTTTTAGTCCTCCTCCTTACTCCTCATCATGAATCTGTGCATTCTCTCATGCTATCTTAGCACGTATATTTTGTATTTTCCAAGCGCAGCAGAAGCACAGTACATCGCAAATGTAACACATATTAAGCAATATTCATTAGATAAATGTATATTTCATCTTCTATTACCAACAAAACCAGGACAATATCCGCCCCTTATTCCATACCATATATGTCATGCTTAGGTCCCGCACTTCCCAATACATTCCACATAATCACCACTTTTCATATATATGTATATAAAATGTCCACTGAGTTTCTGTAGTCTGTGACTGACTTCAAGCTCCATCTGTCCCAGCAGTCTTTTAGGGTAGAAAAGATGGTGTGTGATGTTGGAACCAGAACAGGCTTCAACTTGTGACAATCCATCATACCGCTGTGCTTGTCCAATTCTATCAAAATTCATTCATCGTTATCTGCGTGGCTGTTACTGTGATACCATTAATAGGACATTGACATATAGCAATCATGGTAGTGATGACATACAGTATTTGATAATAATTAACGTAATATAATTCAACTCATGGGCTATTCTCCTATTCTCACCCAATATTAAATCCCCTTGAGGTACACATCATACCTCCCATTTCTTTTGAAAGTGCATCCAGGTCCCTGAGAAAAAGCAATCCCACAAATGGGTTTGCCTTTTCCTGAGGCAGAAATAGCCCAGACTGTCTTCCCCAGCATGTTTATTACATGCACTACAGGGACTTTATCCCCTTCTACAGTATGTAACAGTTTTGATTGGGCAGGTCCAACTCGGTTGGCAGATCCCCTAGTATTGACTAACCAGGTGGCCTTTGCCATATGCGTAACCCAATTTTTGAATGTCCCAGCACCCATTGCTTTCAGTGTAGTCTTTAACAGTCCATTGTATCGCTAGATTTTCCCTGAGGCTGGTGCATGATAGGAGATGTGATACACCCACTCAATACCATGTTCTTTGGCCCAAGTTTCATAAGGTTGTTCTGTAAATGAGTCCCATTGTCTGACTCAATTCTTTCTGGGGTGCCATGTCTCCATGAGACTTGCTTTTCAAGGCCCAGGATAGTGTTCTGGGCAGTGGCATGGGGCACAGGATACGTTTCCAGCCACCTGGTGGTTGCTTCCACCACTGTAAGTACGTGGCGCTTGCCGTTGCGGGTTTGAGGGAGTGTGATGTAATCAATCTGCCAGGCCTCCCCATATTTATATTTCAGCCATCGTCCTCCATACCAAAGAGGCTTTAGCTGCTTGGTTTCATTTGATTACAGCACATGTTTCACAATCATGAATAACCTGTGCTATAGTGTCCATGGTCAGGTCCACCCCTCGATCACGAGCCCATCTGTATGTTGCATCTCTACCTTGATGGCCTGAGGTGTCATGGGCCCATCGGGCTATAAATAATTCACCCTTATGTTGCCAGTCCAGGTCCACCTGAGCCACTTCAATCTTAGCAGCCTGATCCACCTGCTGGTTGTTTTGATGTTCTTCAGTAGCCCGATTCCTGGGCACATGAGCATCTACATGGCGTACCTTTACAACCAGGTTCTCTACCCAGGCAGCAATATCTTGCCACAATGCAGCAGCCCAGATGGGTTTTCCCCTGCGCTGCCAGTTGTTCTGCTTCCATTGCTGTAACCACCCCCACAGGGCATTTGCTACCATCCATGAATCAGTATAGAGATAGAGAACTGGCCACTTTTCTCGTTCAGCAATATCTAAAGCCAGCTGAATGGCTTTCACTTCTGCAAACTGACTCGATTCACCTTCTCCCTCAGCAGCTTCTGCAACTCGTCGTGTAGGACTCCATACAGCAGCTTTCCATCTCCGATGCTTTCCCACAATACGACAGGACCCATCAGTGAACAAGGCATATTTCTTCTCATTTTCCGGTAGCTTGTTGTACAGTGGGGCTTCTTCAGTACAGGCCACCTCCTCCTCCGGTGGTAGCCCAAAATATTTGCCTTCTGGCCAGTCCACAATCACCTCCAAGATTCCTGGGCGACTGGGGTTTCCTATTCGAGCCCGCTGAGTAATCAGTGCAACCCACTTACTCCATGTAGCATGAGTTGCATGATGTGTAAAGGGGCCTTTCCTTTGAGCATTCAGTCCAGTACCGGCAGTCGGGGTGCCAGGAGGAGCTGCGCTTCAGTACCGACCACTTCCGAGGCAGATCGAACTCCTTCATATGCTGCCAATATCTCCTTTTCGGTTGGAGTGTAGCGGGCCTCAGATCCTCTGTATCCAAAACCGTAGGGGTCGACCTCGAGTTTCCCCAGGCTCTTTCTGTCAGAGTCTCCAGGTGGGGCCATTCTCCCCGGCTGCGGTGTAGAGCACATTCTTTACATCTGGTCCTGTTCGGACTGGCCCAAGGGCTACCACATGAATTATCTCCTGTTTAATTTGTTCAAAGGCTTGTCGTTGCTCGGGGCCCCATATTGTCCTAGCTAATTCCAGAACAATAATAAACTCTTTTTTTTCTAGAGCTCTATCTGAGATGTATATTCTTGCCAATAGTTATGGGAGGTGAGAGATTTGCAGAAAGGGTTGGGGCGTGGAGGAAGGTAGTTGAAGGTAGGACTTGTGTAATTTATGAATAGATATAGTGGGTTGGGAAGGACTGAAGTTTTGTGCTGGCTCATCTTTCTCCTGATTGCTTGGAGGGAAAAAAAGTTTAATAGTTTTAGTTGAGGAAAGCTTTGGAATCCGTACTCCTGGTTGTATCATAAGATTGTTGCTGTTAAATTGTATTTTCTCTGACTGCCTCCCTGTGACAAATAATTTTGTAGTCTTTCCATGTTTGAAAGTTTTCAGCTAAAAATAAATAATATTAGTACCAGCTCGAAGTCTTTGGTAGGAAGATATTTACAATGAATGTAAATTTGCCCCACTGAGAGCGAATGATAAAGCAGCATCAAAGCACCTTAAACAATTTCAATTTCTTAAACAATTTTATTTCTTAAATGACAGTCACAAGCACTTTAATACTTGTGTAATCACTGGAATGCACGGAAAACTTTATACAAGTCTACTCTGGGTGCTATTTTTGACAAATTTCTAACAAATAAAAAGTGTTTGAGAAACTATGTTCTTTGATTCACCAACTGTTTGGAAAGAAACCAAGGTCTTTTTATTTAGTGTCTGTTATAATGTATTGCTTCTGTTAAGTAGGGTGGATAAGCTGTATATATTGATATGCACATCAACAGTTTATAGTTCTTGTCTGTAGTATGTTAATGATGTTAAGTAGCATAACCTTTAAAGGCAGTCATTTTTTTCCTCCTCTGAAGTGTGAATTAACTTTATTCTGACTGAGAGCAGGAAGTGAAGAGACATGTCTGAGCAAAGCCTTTTGGCAATGGCAACAATGTGTATTCACATAGTCATTCACTCTCATACTCTCTGTCCAGGACTGTCCCTTTGGTTCCAGCAGTAGCTATGTGTTTTTTGTTTGTTTGTCTTTTTAATTAAAGATTATGGATTGATTTAAACATGTATTAAAACCAAGACCTTTTTGTAAAATACTGAGTTAGCTGTTACTTGAAAAATAGTTCCATTCAGCTGTGTCAGCTTGGGTAGTTGGAATTTGCACTTCTGTGAATTCTGGCCTGGTTTTCTCTTCAGCAGTATTTGTTTATCATATACTTCAGCTGATGACAATTATAAAATACCTATTTTTTTCTTAGGAGATTCTGTATTCTAGGGAACTAATGTGCTATTATATTAATGAGACCGAGAATAGTGAAATAGTATCAGTTTTGGACGTACTAGTAGGGAACTTGGTGGTTAATGTTGTGTGTATGTACGTGCTAATAACACTGTTTGCGCAGTTCCTCCTGCCAACTCTATTGTAATTCACTACAGGATTAAAACTGGCAGGAGCATTCACCTCAGTGCTGTTAAGAAACCAAGGTTCTAATAAATATCAACACCCCTGTGGTTGAAAAGGATTGAGCAGGTAGGTCAGAAGGACAATCTCATGCTTGCTTGCACACATCTTTAGTGGTGGTTTCTCCTGCTGAGAAGCAGAGACTCTAGAACAGCTAATATTTAAATCATTATGGGAGAACATATTGTTTATAAGGAAATGAGAGTTAAGGAGTTCGTTAAATTTGACCCTATCAGATAAAACATTTTCTTGCCAAATGAATACTCAGTAAAGAGAGGTGCACTTATTGACAGAGTATGCAATGTAATGTTACTTTTTCAGGATAAAATCCTTAATCTGTCCAAGTAATGTATAAATCAAGTAGAATTAAATGCACTAGTGGACTTTGTAGTGCAATCTTTTAAATATCAGGGATGTTAAAAAATATTCTACTGGGGTGTGGTGGTTTTACTCGGGTGGGCAGCCGAGCGCCACCACAACCGCTTTCTCACTCCCCCTCCTCAAAGAGGAACGGGGAGAAAATACGATGAAAAGGGCTCAGGGGTTGAGATAAGGACGGGGAGATCACTCAACAGTTATCGTGATGGGCAAAACAGACTCAGAGTAGGGAGACAGTAAGATTTTTTGCCTATTACTAACAAGCTAGAGAAGTGAGAAACAAAGGAAAGAAAACCAAAAACGCCTTCCCCCCCATCCACCCTCTTCCACCTCCTCCCCCCGAGCGGCGCAGGGGAACGGGGGAATGGGGGTTATGGTCAGTCTATAGCGCTTCTTCTCCGCCTCTCCTTCTCAGTCACTCTCGTCCCCTGTGCTGTGGGGTCCCCCCCACGGGCTGCAGTCCTTGCTGAACTGATCCGGCGTGGGCTTCCCACAGGCAGCAGCTCTTCAAGAACAGATATGGGTCCGTACCAAAGGGTCTATCCCTCAGGAGCAAACTGCTCCAACCTGGGTCCCCCATGGGCAGCAGCTCCTGCCAGGTCACCTGCTCCTGCGTGGTCTTCTCTCCACGGGCTACAGGTCCGGCCCAGAATCTGCTCTGGTGGGGGTCCTCCACTGGCCGCAGCCATCGTTGGTGCAGGTCTGCCTGCCCAACGTGGTCTCCTCCACGGGCTGCAGTGTGGAACCCTGCTCCACTGTGGTACTCCATGGGCTGCAGGGGGACAGCCTGCTCCACCAAGGTCCTCACCACAGGCCGCAGGGTAAAGGGATGCAAGACACGGACTCCTGATGGCTCTTGAACAGGAGACATTTATTGCCCTTTTTTCACTACGACATATACCTTCCCTGTAGCCCCACGTGCTGTCCACGCACCCAAATCTGTCATACAATTGGTTAGAGACCCTCAGACACGCGCCTTGAGCCAGCCAGCAATTGGCCACTGCCCAAAGCTCATCTTTAACACTGTAGCCAATTTACTTTATCTCAACCTTGCTCAAGTTTTTGTTTCTACTGCTTGTTTCCTCATCTCTAATTCAGGGAAGTGTGAAACAGCGCAAAGCTCCCTGCGAATTCCTTTCCCACAGCAGGGGACTTCTGCTCCGGCACCTGGAGCACCTCTCCCCCTCCTTCTTCACTGACCTTGTGTCCTGGTTCCAGTTAGGACAGAGTTAATTTTCCCTCATAGTAGCTGGTAGGGTGCTATGTTTTGGATTAGGATGAGAAGAGCGCTGATAACATGCTGATGTTTTAATTGTTGCAGAGCAGTGTTTACACCAGGCCAAGGACTTTTCGGCTTCTCGCTCTGTCCTGCCAGCGAGCAGGCTGGGGGTGCAGCAGGAGCTGGGAGGGGACAGACCCAGGACAGCTGACCCAAACTGGCCAAAGGGGTATTCCATACCATCTGATGTCATGCTAAACAATATATAGGGGTGGCTGGCCGGGGTGGGGGGGCCGGCTGCTCGGGGATAGGCTGGGCATCAGTCAGTGGGTGGTGAGCAATTGCATTGTGCATCACTTGTTTTCTTACACATTATTTTTATTAATACTATTATCATTATCACTATTATTATTATTGTTATTATTATTTTCCTATCTTAATAAACTGTCTTTATCTCAACTCACAGGCTTCATTTTCCCGTTTCTCTCCCCCATCCCAGAGAGGGAGGGGGGAGGGTGAGCGAACGGCTGTGTGGTGTTTAGCTGCCAGCCGGGTTAAACCACAACACCTTGGTGCCTGCAAGGGTGTTTCTTACTCCTCTCACTCTCCCAGCTGCTGTGAGACAGCATTTTGTTTTCCTGTCTTAAATATGCTCTCACAGAGGTGCAAACAACGTCACTTATTGGCTCAGCTCTGGTCAGCAGCGGGGCCCTTACATAACATGGGGTGGCTTCTAGATTCTTCTCACAGAAGCCACCCCTATGGCCCCCTGCTACCAAAACCTTGCCACGTAAACCCACTACAGGGGCTGAGTTCTCCTAATTTGAATGTATGATTGTTGTATTTCTTGAATTTCTAGGACATACAATGTATTTGTGGGAAACCCATTGTTCAAATGGCCTGGCTCTGTTGATGTATTAATTCCTATAGCAAGGTGGGTTAGCTGGGGGTTTAATTCTTTAATGATGGTGCTTCAAACAGCTGCATGCACAATCTGTATGAAGGTACTTCTGTGCAAGGAGTTGAATAAGAAGTGTAGCTGCATGGCCACTAGTTCAATCTTAACTAGCAATTGGAGTAAAAACAGTGGTGTACTCTAAAAGTGTTGATTTTGATGAGTTGTGGTCTTATTGAGGAGGTCTGATGTAGTCTTATTTATTACTGTCCTGGTTTTGGCTGGGATAGAGTTAATTTTCTTCCTAGTAGCTGGCATAGTGCTGCGTTTTGGATTTAGGATGAGAATAATGCTGATAACATGCTGATGTTTTGGTTGTTTCAGAACAGTGCTTACACTAAGTCAAGGACTTTTCTGCTTCTCATACCACCCTGCTAGAAGGCTGGGGGTGCACGAGAAGCTAGGAGGGTACAGAACCAGGACAGCTGACCCAAACTGACCAAAGGAATACTCCATACTATATGACATCATGCTGAACAATAAAACTGGGGGGAGTTGGCTGGGGGGGCCTGTCATTGCATGGGGACAGGCATGGCATTGTTAAGTAGGTAGTGAGCAGTTGCATTGTGCATCACTAGTTTTGTGTATTCTTTTATGATTATTATTTTACATCCTAATAAACTGTCTTTATCTCAGCTCACGACCTTTTGCTTTTCCTGATTCTCTCCCCCATCCCACTGTTGTTGGGGGGGAATAAGTGAACGGCTATGTGGTGCTTAGCTGCCTGCTGGATTAAACCACAATGATTCCTTGGGTACTACTGAAATAATACTGAGTGCTTTGTTCTGAGGTGGCCCATGAGGTGTTTTTTCAGCTCTAATAATTTCCACTGTAGATGAGACATTAGAAGGGTTGGATTTGAGAGTTACTCTTGAATCAGTCTGCTTGGCTTGTTTTGCATTTTTTCTTCAAATTTGTATTCTTCAATGCTTGAATAAGAGCAATGAAGTAGTTAAGTAAGCCTGATATACGTTCTGTAAGTATTGTCTTTGTAAAAGTGATTCTCATTTCTGCCCCAGAGTATCCCACTTCAGTTATAGTGGAGTTTTCCACATCTCATCTAAGCAGTTTTCACGAGGTTTTTAAAAAAATAATAAAGGGGTTGATCTCTTATCCTTTCATTCAATATGTATATAACTGTCTACGTGACAGTTTGGAGTATATTTTACATTTATATAAATTGAAAATTTCTGCAAATGGATGAATTCTTGATCTCTTACGTAACATGGGGCAGCTTCTGGATTCTTCTCACAGAAGCCACCCCTATGGCCTCCTGCTACCAAAACCTTGCCACGTAAACCCACTACATGGTCCTCTCCACAGGCCGCAGGGGAACATCAGCTCTGGTGCCTGGAGCACCTCCTCCCTCTCCTTCACTGACCTTGGTGTCTGCAAGGCTGTTTCTCACTCCTCACTCTCCCAGCCACTTTTGTGCTGCATTTTTATTTCCCTTTTCTTAAATCTGCTCTCAGAGGTGCAAACAACATCGCTTATTGGCTCGGTTCTGGGCAGTGGTGGGTCCCTTTGGAGCTGTCTGCAACTGGCCCTTTTCTGACTGAATTCTTGTCACAGAAGCCACCCCTGCAGCCCCCCACTACCAAAACCTTGCCATGTGTTGTGGTTTAACCCGGCTGGCAGCTAAACACCACACAGCCGTTCGCTCACCCTCCCCCCTCCCTCTCTGGGATGGGGGAGAGAAACGGGAAAGTGAAGCCTGTGAGTTGAGATAAAGACAGTTTATTAAGACAGGAAAATAATAATAACAATAATAATAATAATAGTGATAATGGTAATAGTATTAACAATAATAATGTGTATGAAACAAGTGATGCACAATGCAATTGCTCACCACCCGCTGACCGATGCCCAGCCTATTCCCGAGCAGCCGGCCCCCCCACCCCGGCCAGCCACCCCTATATATTGTTTAGCATGACGTCAGATGGTATGGAATACCCCTTTGGCCAGTTTGGGTCAGCTGTCCTGGGTCTGTCCCCTCCCAGCTCCTGCTGCACCCCCAGCCTGCTCGCTGGCAGGACAGAGCGAGAAGCCGAAAAGTCCTTGGCCTGGTGTAAACACTGCTCTGCAACAATTAAAACATCAGCATGTTATCAGCGCTCTTCTCATCCTAATCCAAAACATAGCACCCTACCAGCTACTATGAGCTACTTAACTCTGTCCTAACTGGAACCAGGACAGATATCCACCCCTTATTCCATACCATTTATGTCATGCTCAGGTTACACTCTGTCCAATACATTCTAATTAATCACCATTTTCATCTATGATATATAGCAATCATGGTAGTGATGACATACATTATTATATAATAATTAACATACTACAATTCAACTCATGGGCTATTCTCACCCAGTATCAAATCCCCTTGAGGTACACACCGGACCTCCCCATTCTTTTGCATTACCCACCAAGTGCATCCAGGTCCCTGAGCAAAAGCAATTCCACGAATGGGTTTGCCTTTTCCTGAGGCAGGAGTAGCCCAGACTGTTTTACCCAGCATGTTTCTTACGTGCACTACAGGAACTTTATCCCCTTCTACAGTGCGTAACAGGTTTGATTGGGCAGGTCCAGCTCGGTTGGCAGATCCCCTGGTATTGACTAACCAGGTGGCCTTTGCCAAATGTGTATCCCAATTTTTGAATGTCCCAGCACCCATTGCTTTCAGTGTAGTCTTTAACAGTCCATTGTATCGTTCAACTTTTCCAGAAGCTGGTGCATGATAGGGGATGTGATACACCCACTCAATACCATGTTCTTTGGCCCAAGTGTCTATAAGGTTGTTTCGGAAATGAGTCCCGTTGTCTGACTCAATTCTCTTTGGGGTGCCATGTCGCCATAAGACTTGCTTTTCAAGGCCCAGGATAGTGTTCCGGGCGGTGGCATGGGGCACAGGATATGTTTCCAGCCATCCGGTGGTTGCTTCCACCATTGTAAGTACGTGGCGCTTGCCGTTGCGGGTTTGAGGGAGTGTGATGTAATCAATCTGCCAGGCCTCTCCATATTTATATTTCAGCCATCGTCCTCCATACCAAAGAGGTTTTGACCGTTTGGCTTGCTTGATTGCAGCACATGTTTCACAGTCATGAATAACCTGTGCTATAGTGTCCATGGTCAGGTCCACCCCTCGATCACGAGCCCATCTGTAGGTTGCATCTCTACCTTGATGGCCTGAGGTGTCATGGGCCCATCGGGCTATAAATAATTCACCTTTATGTTGCCAGTCCAGGTCCACCTGAGCCACTTCAATCTTAGCAGCCTGATCCACCTGCTGGTTGTTTTGGTGTTCTTCAGTAGCCCGATTCTTGGGCACATGAGCATCTACATGGCGTACCTTTACAACCAGGTTCTCTACCTGGGCAGCAATATCTTGCCACAATGCCGCAGCCCAGATGGGCTTGCCCCTGCGCTGCCAGTTGTTCTGCTTCCATTGCTGTAACCACCCCCACAGGGCATTTGCTACCATCCATGAATCAGTATAGAGATAGAGAACTGGCCACTTTTCTCGTTCAGCAATATCTAAAGCCAGCTGAATGGCTTTTACTTCTGCAAACTGACTCGATTCACCTTCTCCCTCAGCAGCTTCTGCAACTCGTCGTGTAGGACTCCATACAGCAGCTTTCCATCTCCGATGCTTTCCCACAATACGACAGGACCCGTCAGTGAACAAGGCATATTTCTTCTCATTTTCCGGTAGCTTGTTGTACAGGGGGGCTTCTTCAGCACGAACCACCTCCTCCTCTGATGATATCCCAAAGTATTTGCCTTCTGGCCAGTCCATAATCACCTCCAAGATTCCTGGGCGACTGGGGTTTCCTATTCGAGCCCGCTGAGTAATCAGTGCAACCCACTTGCTCCATGTAGCATCAGTTGCATGATGCGTAGAGGGGACCCTTCCTTTGAACATCCAGCCTAGTACCGGCAGTCGGGGTGCCAGGAGGAGCTGCGCTTCAGTACCGACCACTTCCGAAGCAGATCGAACTCCTTCATATGCTGCCAATATCTCCTTTTCAGTTGGAGTATAGCGGGCTTCAGATCCTCTGTATCCCCGACTCCAAAACCCCAGGGGTCGACCTCGAGTTTCCCCAGGTTCTTTCTGCCAGAGGCTCCAGGTGGGACCATTCTCCCCGGCTGCGGTGTAGAGCACATTCTTTACATCTGGTCCTGTTCGGACTGGCCCGAGGGCTACTGCATGAACTATTTCCTGCTTAATTTGTTCAAAGGCTTGTCGTTGCTCAGGGCCCCATTCAAAAGCATTCTTCTTACGGGTTACTTGGTAGAGCGGGTTTACAATCAGACTGTAATTTGGAATATGCATTCTCCAAAACCCCACGACACCTAGGAAAGTTTGTGTTTCTTTTTTGCTAGTTGGTGGAGACATAGCTGTTATCTTGTTGATCACATCCATTGGGATTTGACGACGTCTATCTTGCCATTTAATTCCTAAAAACTGGATCTCTCGTGCAGGTCCTTTAACTTTATTCTGTTTTATGGCAAAACCGGCCTTCAGAAGGATTTGGACTATTTTCTTCCCTTTCTCGAAAACTTCTTCTGCAGTGTCACCCCACACAGTGATGTCATCGATGTACTGCAGGTGTTCAGGAGCTTCCCCCTGCTCCAGCGCTGACTGGATCAGTCCATGGCAAATGGTAGGGCTGTGTTTCCACCCCTGGGGCAGCCGATTCCAAGTATATTGGACTCCCCTCCAAGTGAAAGCAAACTGTGGCCTGCACTGTGCTGCTAGAGGGATGGAGAAAAATGCATTAGCGATATCAATTGTGGCATACCACTTGGCTGCCTTTGATTCCAGTTCATACTGGAGTTCTAGCATGTCCGGCACTGCAGCACTCAGTGGTGGCGTGACTTCGTTCAGGCCACGATAGTCCACTGTTAGTCTCCACTCACCATTAGACTTTCGCACTGGCCATATGGGACTATTAAAAGGTGAATGAGTCTTGCTGATCACTCCTTGGCTCTCCAGTTGACGAATTAGCTTATGGATGGGACTCAGGGAGTCTCGGTTGGTGCGATATTGCCGCCGGTGCACAGTTGTGGTAGCGATCGGCACTTGCTGTTCTTCAACCCTCAGCAACCCCACAACAGAAGGATCCTCTGAGAGACCAGGCAAGGTAGACAACTGTTTAATGTCCTCTGTCTCCAAAGCAGCTATGCCAAAAGCCCAGCGGAACCCTTTTGGGTCCTTGAAATATCCTCTTCTAAGATAGTCTATGCCAAGGATGCACGGAGCATCTGGGCCAGTCACAATACGGTGCTTTTGCCACTCATTACCGGTTAGACTCACTTCAGCCTCCAATACAGTTAACTGCTGGGATCCCCCCGTCACACCATAAAAACAGATGGGCTCTGGCCCTTTATAGCTTGATGGCATTAGAGTACATTGTGCACCGGTGTCTACCAAAGCCTTATACTTCTGTGCGTCTGACGTGCCAGGCCATCGAATCCACACAGTCCAATAAACTCGATTGTCCCTTTCCTCCCCCTGGCTGGAGCCAGGGCCCCTCTAGTCCTGGTCAGAATCTTCGTTTCTGTGTCTGAAGGACTGCCTGCTGGAAGTTGGAGCAGCAAACTTTTCAGAGAACCCCTTTTTCCCAATTGTTTTCCTTTGCAATTCACGTACCCGTGCCTCTAGGGTCGCAGTAGATTTTCCATCCCATTTTCTCATGTCCTCTCCATGGTCACGTAGGTAAAACCACAGGGTGGCGCGGTGTGTGTGCCCACCATATCGTCTTCCTTGCATAGATGAACGTTTACCCCTAATAGCTGAGACACTGGTTTGTACAGGTGGGGAGGAAAATAATCTCTCTTCAAGTTGGTGGATCTTTTCAGAAAGTTTCTCCAAGGTATTCTCTTTTAGCTGGTGGACACTGGTTCGTTCAGGTGAAGGGGAAGATAATCTTTCTTCAAGTTGGTGGATCTTTTCAGAAAGTTTCTCTAAAGCATTCTCTTTTAGCTGGTGGACACTGGTTCGTTCAGGTGGAGGGGAAGATAAATTCTCTTTAAGTTGGTGGACCTCTTCAGAGAGTTTCTCCACAGCTGAGACACAGGCCTTTAGGGAAGAGGAGAGATTTCCTTCGTACTGCCGGAGTATTTTAGTCACTTCATTCACTGTGGGATTCTCCTCCGTTTTCCAGGCTAGTATTGCCAATGAGCTGGCATATGATGATGGGGCACTCTGTACAAACTTCCGCCACATGGGTAGTGTACACCGGACTGCATCTGGATCTGCGGATGTTTGTGCGTCGTCTAGGTCCTTATAAATTACTTCCCGTACGGCCAATTCCCTCAGGTACTGAATTCCCTTCTCCATGGTGGTCCATTTGCTTGGTAAACATACAAGTTCTTCCTTGAAGGGATACCTTTCCTTCACAGCTGACAGGAGACGCCTCCAGAGGCTGCGAGATCGTGCTCCATCTCCAATTGCTTTGTCAATGCATGCGTCCCTAGCAAGGGATCCCAGCCGCCTGGCTTCCTTGCCCTCCAATTCCACATAATTGGCTCCCGTGTCCCAGCACCGGAGCAGCCAGGTGATAAGCTGCTCGCCTATACAGCGACCAAAATCTTTTCGCACATCTCGTAGCTCACGCTGGTATAGAGTCCGGGTAATTACTGTTGATTTTTCGACATCCTCATCCTCATCTTCAGTCTTCTGCACCTTTGATGGCCGGTGTAGAGTCCGGGTAGTTACTGTTGATTTTCCGACATCCTCATCCTCATCTTCAGTCTCCTGCACCTTTGATGGCTGGTATGGAGTCCGGGTAGTTACTGTTGATTTTTCGCCATTCTCATCCTCATCTTCAGTCTCCTGCACCTTTGATGGCCCAGCCTCGTCTTCACTACGCCCAGACTTAGCAGAAGACTGTCTGCGTTTTAAACGACCTGAGCCTCTATACCATTTTTTCACCTTGTCTACAGGGGCAACTTGCACTGCTACAGCTCGTTTCTCTGACCCAGACACAGGGTCTGCCACAGGGGTTGGAATACCCTCTGCGGGGTCAACTTGCACTGCTACAGCTCGTTTCTCTGACCCAGACACAGGGTCTGCCACAGGGGTTGGAATACCCTCTGCGGGGTCAACTTGCACTGCTACAGCTCGTTTCTCTGACCCAGACACAGGAGTGGGAGCAGCTGCACGAGCTGGGGCAGCTGCAGGAGCTGGAGCGGCTGCAGGGGCTGGAGCTGGAGCGGCTGCAGGAGCTGCAGCTGGAGCGGCTGCAGGAGCCGGAACGGCTGCAGGAGCTGGAGCTGGAGCGGCTGCAGGAGCTGGAGCTGGAGCGGCTGCAGGAGCTGGAGCCGGAACGGCTGCAGGAGCCGGAACGGCTGCAGGAGCTAGAGCGGCTGCAGGAGCTGGAGCTGGAGCAGCTGCAGGGGCTGGAGCTGGAGCGGCTGCAGGAGCTGGAGCTGGAGCGGCTGCAGGAGCCGGAACGGCTGCAGGAGCTGGAGCTGGAGCGGCTGCAGGAGCTGGAGCCGGAACGGCTGCAGGAGCCGGAACGGCTGCAGGAGCTAGAGCGGCTGCAGGAGCTGGAGCTGGAGCAGCTGCAGGGGCTGGAGCTGGAGCGGCTGCAGGAGCTGGAGCTGGAGCGGCTGCAGGAGCCGGAACGGCTGCAGGAGCTGGAGCGGCTGCAGGAGCTGGAGCTGGAGTAGCTGCAGGGGCTGGAGCTGGAGCGGCTGCAGGAGCTGGAGCTGGAGCGGCTGCAGGAGCCGGAACGGCTGCAGGAGCTGGAGCGGCTGCAGGAGCTGGAGCTGGAGTAGCTGCAGGAGCTGGAACTGGAGCGGCTGCAGGAGCTGGAGCGGCTGCAGGAGCTGGAACTGGAACGGCTGCAGGAGCTGGAGCTGGAGCGGCTGCAGGAGCTGGAGCTGGAGCGGCTGCAGGAGCTGGAGCGGCTGCAGGAGCTGGAGCTGGAGCTGGAGTGGCTGCAGGAGCTGGAACTGGAGCGGCTGCAGGAGCTGCAGCTGGAGTGGCTGCAGGAGCTGGAGCTGGAACGGCTGCAGGAGCTGGAGCTAGGTTGCTAGTAGCATCAATTGCAGCTCGATAGGCACAAGCCAGACCCCAGCACGCTACAGTGATTTGTGTCACTTTGGAACTGCCAGAGTCATGACACCTTTTTTTCAAGCATTCTGCCAGCTTTTTAGGATTTTGCAGTTGTTCAGGGGTGAATGTCCAAAACACTGGAGGTGACCACTGCTCTAGAAACCTGCCCATATCCTCCCACACTCCCTGCCACTCGCAACTATCCCGCCTCAAGACAGATCTCCGGATGAGATTCCTAAGTAGTTGTTTAACCCTCCACAAAATCTGAAGCGCATTCAGGAGACATAACAACAAGAGCAAGCTGGTCTGTGTATCCCAAGGATATTCAACATCTCGGAGAACCACCGTAACTAACTCGGGGGATAAGAGGGTGGTGGTGAAGGAGAAAGGGAGAGTGAACAGGTAGGGAAACATGTCTTCCCCTGTCCCCTTCACAGATTGGCTCCCTAACGAAAAAAGGCAATAGGTGTAATTGCTAATAGTTTCCGAGATATGGGTTCCAAAGTATAGAGTCGACGTCAGTGCTGAGTACAAATACCAGGTTAAAGTCGTGACCAGATATCTCATCATTTCATAAGCCATTGCTACACCGCACAGTACCATAACAATCTTAAACCAGGGCCCGGAAAGGATAAACAGTGCAACAGGGAGCACATACAGAAAGTAACGCACCATAAAACTCAATTTGGAATACAGGTACAGCAGACTGGAGATTAAGGCAATCAACATCGTGACTAGCAACTATTAAGCAGGTCCAATACTTATACCAATTTTAGTTTAACACACTCTGGTCAGATTTGTCGATATCTCAACCCTTCGGGCCCCACGTTGGGCGCCAAAAGGACTGTTGTGGTTTAACCCGGCTGGCAGCTAAACACCACACAGCCGTTCGCTCACCCTCCCCCCTCCCTCTCTGGGATGGGGGAGAGAAACGGGAAAGTGAAGCCTGTGAGTTGAGATAAAGACAGTTTATTAAGACAGGAAAATAATAATAACAATAATAATAATAATAGTGATAATGGTAATAGTATTAACAATAATAATGTGTATGAAACAAGTGATGCACAATGCAATTGCTCACCACCCGCTGACCAATGCCCAGCCTATTCCCGAGCAGCCGGCCCCCCCACCCCGGCCAGCCACCCCTATATATTGTTTAGCATGACGTCAGATGGTATGGAATACCCCTTTGGCCAGTTTGGGTCAGCTGTCCTGGGTCTGTCCCCTCCCAGCTCCTGCTGCACCCCCAGCCTGCTCGCTGGCAGGACAGAGCAAGAAGCCGAAAAGTCCTTGGCCTGGTGTAAACACTGCTCTGCAACAATTAAAACATCAGCATGTTATCAGCGCTCTTCTCATCCTAATCCAAAACATAGCACCCTACCAGCTACTATGAGCTACTTAACTCTGTCCTAACTGGAACCAGGACACCATGTAAAACCACTACAGTCATGGAGTTATCAGATGCCAAAGCCATCTCACGTTGGGTCACTGCTGCACTTGCACTGCTTCTTGTGAGGCTCATCCTCTGGTTCAAGTGGTTCCTGCTATAGGACTTCTTCTAACATGCAACTCAAATCATGGGTTACAACAGTTTAAGCAGTTTGTTTAACAGCCTATGAGCACTTACAAAACTCCTAGAACACTCGATATTCTTCATACCCATATTCTACATGGATGTGATTATTTTAATAATTGTTCCAAGTACAGTATGGAAGGAAATTTTCCATCCCACACTTGCAGTGAGTGCTCTGAACTTTAATATTTGGTGAGCCATTTGTGAAGTTTTCATAAGAAAAAATAAAAGACCAGACATCTCATATGTGTATGTATACTTCAAACAATTTTTTTAACGTTTCTAGTATAGTACTAACTTCAGACGTCTTTATCTTTGGAACATAGAGCAATCAGTACTATACCACACTTGATTTTAGTCAAAAGGCTCAGAAGTGATCGTTTATGCTCAAAACTAGATTACGTAAATCCTTCATCTTAGCACCAAAAGCACAATGAACTGAAGGGATGAAATACATGGACTCCTGATGGCTCTTGAACAGAAGGCCTTTATTGCCCTTTTTTCTCCACTACATATACTTTCCCTGTAACCCCATGCGCTGTCCACGCGCCCGAATCGGTCATACAATTGGTTAGAGACCCTCAGACACATCTCAAGCTAGACAGCAATTGGCCACTGCAAAAAGCTCATCTTTAACATTGTAGCCAAGTTAATTTATCTCGACCTTGCTCAAGTTTTTGTTTCTACCGCTTATTTCTTCATTATCTCTAATTCAGGGATGTGTGACAGCGCAAAGCCACCTGCGAATTCCTTTCCCACAATTCCACCTTTTTTATTTTCAACCAATGAAACGCTTTCTGTAGATTTTTCTAAGCACCGTAGACATTGCAATAAGCAAGCAAGAGAGTGAAAATCACAAGCAAAATTACGATTGTAAAGTAGCGTGCCTACTAGAATCTACATCAGTCAACAAGCCACTAAGCGCTAGGGATGTTGCTTCGCAGCAATGCTGCTTCTCACTCGCACAGCACAATCACACAATCAAAGAGGCCTCTTGCACTTCTCATTCATACCACAAGAAAATATCACTTAAAATAATTTGTCCGCGGCTTCAGGAGGTCCTTGTCTACTCCTGTGGTGAGCGGCTGAGAGTGGAGACCCCTCCGAGGAAAATGCTTGGGGTGCACCTAGGGGCATCCGCTCCATAGTCAATCCCACAGCCGAGCAGAGCGGCTCCTGGCGCAAGGAATGATGCTATTATAGTTTTGTATAATTACACCAAAGAGATGCATTGCAATAAGGAGCAAGTGTGGCGTTGACCATTTATTTCATGGTTTGGTTTTTGCCCATGTAATTGAACCTTACACATGCAGTTGCTGTTACACATCCCAGGATATCTAATTCCTGTGGCTCTAGGGGTGCTTGTGGTAAGTAGACAGTCCAGTCTTTGTTATCTGCCAGGATCCCCACCAAACATGTCGCGAACAGGTCGCTAGCACTAGCCAGGGACAGGCACATCGCTTCTTGTCCTGTCATGTTGGCAAGGGTGACCCAGATATTGCGGCGTGCTTGGATGGAGACCCAGGGCTGGCAATAACTGATGACAGCGGCGATTGTGAGGAGGAGGACAACCATGGCCTTATTCACCTTGCTGGTACCCATCTTGGTCCGTGACCTGTGGAGACACAAGCATACCCTCGACCCCAAGTTATTAGAGGATGGGGTCCCTCCCAAAGACCCATGTTTAAATTTTTTACCACTACTAAGGCCTGCTCTGACTGTGGCACCCGTGACAGCGCGAAATTCATATTTTTGTAATGTTTTACTATGGGCAGTACGTCTTCGTGAGGAAAGGGTAATGATAGGTGATTCATTACGTAAAGTGCCTTTCCCAACCTGTTCTGTGGTGTTTCCTGGGTGTCTCCCCCTTTTTGTTTATTTGGCAGTGTTTTCAAGGTGCGATGTGTGCGCTCAACAATGGCTTGACCCGTGGGGGAATGAGGAATGCCTGTGATGTGTCGGATACCCCAAGTTTGAAAAAAGGTTTGAAGGGAGTGACTACCATAGGCAGGGCCACTGTCGTGTTTTATTTCTTTTGGGATGCCTAGCGCTGCGAAAGCGACACGGAAGTGAGCCTGGACATGGTGGCTAGTTTCATCTGCCGCGGCTGTCGCCCAAATGGCATGAGAGAAGTATCTACCGATACGTGAACATATTTCAAGCGACCAAATTCTGGAATATGCGTTACGTCGGTCTGCCATAACTGTAAAGACCATAGACCTCTATGGTTTACCATTAAAGACGGGGTCGAAACATGTTGTCGACAGTCAGGACATGTTTGGACAATCAATTTGGCGTCAGTGATCGATATAGCGAATTGTTTCGCCAAGACTTTGGCGGATTGATGGAAAAAAGCACGGGATAACCGTGCTTGCTCCAGCACCTTAGGCACCGGGACAGTCAGGGTCATATTAGTTAGCTGGTCAGCACATGCGTTACCCTCTGCAAAAATACCAGGTAACATGGCGTGGCTCCGCATGTGAATAATACAATATGGGTGCGCTCGCTGCTCCACCAAAAATAACAGCTCCTTACATTTTAGAAACAAGTTTTCCTTTGGGATATGTCTCAAATGTGCCCTCTCAATGCGCTGAGCGACACCTACAGCATATTGTGAGTCTGATACAATATTCAAAGGTACTGTTGGCCAGCGCTTAAAAGCCATTATAATAGCATGTAATTCAACTATCTGTGGGGAACCTTGGATCCGCTCAATCTGGTGTTGCCACTTTCCACCTTCTTCCCAAGTTACTACAGCTTTGCCTGTTTTTCCGGACCCATCTGTAAAGACCGTCCGCCCATTCACTGGTTGCCGTTGGCACAACGGCCACTCTTCAATTTTTATATTGTTATAAAAGGAGAACATTTTATGAGGTGGATGGTGGGTATCAACCTGTCCATCGAATCTCGTCAATGCTATTTGGAGCTCTAAACTATTCTGCAAGCACCAGGTGAAATAGTCTTTTACTACAGGAATTATAATCAGATTGGGCTCTTCTCCCGCTAATTCACCTATTCTCTCACGTCCTTTCTTTATTAGGACAGCAAACATTTCCACTTGCGTTGCAATAGTTTTTGAGGGTTGATGGGGTAAAAAGACCCATTCCAGGACCATTAAGGGGTCCTTAAGGGAGGGGTCCCACTGCCCAATAATAGCCACTGGTTGTTGTCCTTGATTACAAATATATAATTGAAGGGGGAGGTTCTCACTACGGTGATGGCATTGCTGTGCCAACGAGATTCTTTCTTTCGTTAACCATTTGCAATGCTTTATGAGCCTCCTCAGTCCATCGCCTTGGGGCATTAATATCAGTGTCTCCCTTTAACAACTCAAAGAGAGGTGCCAATATCGAATTGTCTATCCCATATTGTAGTCTAATCCAGTTTATATTGCCTAGTAATTTCTGTACATTGTTCAGTGTTTTAACATCTGCATTAATGGATATCTGCTGTGGTTGAATGGTTTGCTGTAAAATCTTCCACCCCAGATACTTCCAAGGTGCTTGGGTCTGCACCTTTTCAGGTGCAATTTGGAGTCCTGCTGTCTGTAACGCTTGTTTTAAGGCAGGCAGTGCCTCTTGGACCTTATGACCAGATGGTCCAGCTAGTAGGATATCGTCCATGTAGTGGTATATGTATATCTCCAGGAAGCATTGGCGTACTGGTTGGATAGCTTTCGCAACATAGGTTTGGCACATGGTTGGGGAGTTTTTCATGCCTTGTGGTAGTACGGTCCAATGATATCGGTCCATAGGCTCCTTCCTATTGATCTTTGGTACCGAGAAGGCAAAAACAAGGAGCGTCGTCAGGATGCAAAGGAATTGTGAAAAAACAGTCTTTCAAGTCCATAACAACGATGTCCCAATTACGGGGTATCATTGTAGGTGAGGGTAATCCTGGCTGCAAGGAGCCCATGTCCTCGATCACTGCGTCGATTCGTCGCAAATCATGCAGTAATCTCCATTTCCCGCTCTTCTTCTTGATGACAAACACTGGCGAATTCCATGGGCTGTTTGTCAGAACAATATATCCTTGTTGGAGTTGTTCTTGAACCAACTCCTGCAGCGCTGCGACCTTATCTCTTGTGAGCGGCCATTGATCCACCCATACCGGTGATTCCCTTTTCCATGTGAGACGGAGTGTCGGTTGCTCATCAATGGCCGCTACTGAAAATTTTCAGGGGAGGAGATGGTGAATTTATATTGTCCCATGACATCTCGCCCCATCAGGCTGATGGGGATGTTAGCAATGTAAGGGCGTACTGTGCACATAGTACCTTCTTGGGTTTTTATAGTAAGCATCGTGGCACTCTGAAAGGTGTTTGGCATTCCTCCCACTCCAACCAATCCGCCTGAGGGAGTTGTCATGGGCCAAGCAGAGGTCCAGTCTTTAATGGCAATGACGGTAACATCCGCTCCAGAGTCCACCAGCATCTTGCATTGACTGGAGGGTGGGTGCTCAGAGTTATTCCAAAGGGTAACAGTAAGCGTTGGCTGATGCTGGGCTATGTCGGCGGCCCAAAACGCCTCGGGGAACCCGGTTGACACGAATCCTGCCGCTCCCCTGATAGCGTCCACAGCCTTTGGTACTACTGCTTGGAAAAGAATCAATTGAGCAATTCTAGTTCCCTTTGGTATTGACAATGGTGGAGACGGTGTCCAAGCCATAGCTTGGATTTGTCCATTATAGTCGGCATCTATTATCCCCGGCAAAACAAACAATTCGGTCAAAGTTGTACTTGATCGTCCTAGCAGCAATGCACTACAGTCACTCCCAATTGGTCCTTTGACGTTCAATGGAATTTTATGAACGTGAGTACCCCACAAGGTGGCGTCTGTTACTGTGGAGGCATCCACTCCGGCACTCCCTCTGGTTCTGGCTGAGAGGGTGTCCACGGTGGTAACCGTGGCAGCGGGGCTGCAGGTGGCGCTGGACCATGCGTCAGCATTGCATTTGTTGCCCTCCCTTGTGGGAGGTTCCTCCTTTGACCGGGATGCGGGGGTGCTTATGTCGTCGCGCGGCCCCGCCCCGCGCTCCTCTTCCCGTTTCCCTGCCGCGGCGGCAAAGGCTGCCCTTCCGCGTTGTATTTAGAGCGGCATTGGCTCGCCCCGTGGCGTCCTTTCCCACATCTGGGACATAAAGTGGGTGGAACTGCCGGCGAGTTGCCCCCTTGCCCACGCTGGGGGCATGCGAAGACTAGGTGGCTCGGGTCTCCACACCGATAGCATTTTTTCTTACCCTGTGGGTCCTGACTGAAGGTTAGTGCTGTTGCAAAAGCGGACGCCAGTGATTTGGTATGATGTTCGATAGAACCCACTCGGTTACACGCCTCTATCATCTGCACTATTGTTGCATTCATGGGCAGAGCCTGTAACACCTTTTTACAGTCGGTATTTGCGTTTTCCACCGCTAGCCTTTGTAGCAAGGCGTCTCTTGCTTCCCGATTGTCAATCTGCTTATCTAGTGCACCGCGAAGCCGATCTATAAACTGCATGTATGGTTCAGACACCCCTTGCTGGACCTTTGTAAAGGGCTGCGCAGGCTTTCCGGTCTCTGGAATTCTTAACATTGCCTGGAGGGCTAGGGTCGCAGTCAGATGGAGGATGCCTGGATCTAGACACGCCTGAAGGCGTGGATCCACCATCAGGTCTGTACCCATCAGTTGAGGTATACCGGCTCCGAAAAGCGGATCCCCCGGCTGCCTTTCTAAATTTTGGAGCGCTGCATGTTCATAGAAATCTCTCCATTTCTGTTCCCATAATAATTTTTGTGTCAGAGTTAATATCATTGCTGCCATTTGTCGCATGTCAAAGGGGACTAAAAGCTGTCCTGTCATGATATTCTCCAGCAGGCACTGTGTCAGGGGACTGATAACCCATAATTGGTCACTGTCTTACGCAGTTCTTTAATAAGGTCCCACTGGAAGGGGTGCCAGTCATTTTGCCCACGATCCTGAACTTGGACTGGAAAAGTGAGCTCTACGCCACCCCCCCCCCCCTTTATTGCTTCTCTCTGAAGTTGTTTCCAACGATCTCGGGGGTCAAAGGGACCCACCTCGGGTGGCGCCTCTGGCCCTGTGGGCGGCGGCAGCAGCGGCGCGGATGGCCGCTGAGATATTGTCTTCACCTCTGTTCCCAAGTCTATAAGGTTTACTTTCTCTGGTGGTACGCAGTCACCGCTTTTTATTTCACCCGCCTGTGTAGCCTGAGCGGCTGCTGTCTGTGCCCTTTTTTCCACTTGCCATGACCTCAGCGTCTCAGTTATTAAGTGTCAGGTCGTTGCCACCTCAACAGCTGTTGCATCTTCCCGTAAAACAGCATCCCACACAGTTGTTCCCACGTTCTCCAAAGTTTTCACATCAAACGCCGCCGAAGCTGTTATCGGGGCCCGGTTCTTTCGTAAGAACTTTAGCAATAGTTTCACTTTATGCGGGTCATATTTCACTCCTCTTTTTACCAGGAGTTGATTCAATAGCTTAACTATCGCCTCCTCTTTGTCTGGTAGTTTAGCTCCCATAGTTAATGCCCCAGCCGCTCACCTGCTTCTTGAGGTGATGTCCTGGGATTAAAGGTGTGGTCCCGCCACCAGCTTGAGTCGTTCGGCTGGGGTCCCTCCGGACACTTCTCTCAGCGTTGCTCTCTTCCCGATCACGTCGGGGTCACCATTTGAAGGGATGAAAGACACGGACTCCTGATGGCTCTTGAACAGAAGGCCTTTATTGCCCTTTTTTCTCCACTACATATACTTTCCCTGTAACCCCATGCGCTGTCCACGCGCCCGAATCCGTCATACAATTGGTTAGAGACCCTCAGATACGTCTCAAGCTAGACAGCAATTGGCCACTGCACAAAGCTCATCTTTAACATTATAGCCAAGTTAATTTATCTCGACCTTGCTCAAGTTTTTGTTTCTACCGCTTATTTCTTCATTATCTCTAATTCAGGGATGTGTGAAACAGCGCAAAGCCACCTGCGAATTCCTTTCCCACAATGAACAACTAATTTTAGTCTACTGTCTACTCTTCTCCCCCTAACAATGATGGTGATGAATTGGGGGACAGGGGGCAATGGCAGTAAGTCCCTGCTTGGCATTAAGAGCGTAGCAGGTGCACCTGCCCACTGATTCCCCTACCTCCCCAGCTGTCCCTGCAGAACAGGTACACTGCTCTGCGAGGACAACTGGACAATGGCGAGGGTGATGGTTCTTCCTATTTGGAGGTGTCACCAAAGTCTAATCAGATTACCCACTGCATTAAAACCTCCTCAGTAAAGAATAAAAGATGGGTCATTGTCATTGGTGACTCACTGCTGAAGGGAGCGAAAGGCCTGATATGCAGACCAGACCCGCTACACAGGGAGGTCTGCTGCCTCCCAGGGGCCCGGGTTAAAGATTTAAGGAAGAAGCTTCCTTCGCTAGTACATCCCTCGGTTTATTATCCTCTTTTGTTGTTTCAGGTAGGCAGTGATGAAATAGGAAGAACTCCTCTAAAGACTATGAAAAAGGACTTCAGAGCCCTGGGGAGACTGGTCAAGGGTTCGGGAGCACAAGTCGTGTTCTCCTCTATCCCTCCAGTTGTAGGAAATAATGAAGGACTGGACATGATGAGCCAGCAGATTAATACTTGGCTCTGAGCCTAGTGTCACCGGCAGGGGTTTGGGTTTTTTGACCTTGGCTCGATTTACATGAGACCAAGCCTGCTGACAACAGACAGGAATAGCTTTTTCCTCTGGCAGAAAAGGGTTTTAGGATGGGAGTTGGCAGGGTTCATTGACAGAGCTTTAAACTAGGTATGAAGGGGGGTGAGGGTGGAACCAGGGTCACTGGAAAGGAGCCTGAATGTAACATGCCAGTTCTTGTGGGTGAGGAATGTGCTAGCAAGTGCTTGCAGTCTTGTGTCTTGGTGAAGGATGAGGATGACATAGCAATTTGCAGGAAGGACACAAGGGTTGGTGAGAGGTTGGTTACTATGGAAACACCTGAGTATGGTCAAGAGGGTATTAGGGCTTCTCCCTCCCAAAAGGTAGCCCAGCTGAGGTGCATTTACACTAATGCACGCAGTATGGGTAACAAACAGGAGGAGCTGGAGGCCACCATGCTGGTAGGAAACTATGATATAGTTGCCATCACTGAAACCTGGTGGGATGATTCCCATGACTGGAGTGTGGCTGTTGATGGTTACAAACTGTTCAGAAGGGATAGGCAAGGAAGGAGGGGAGGAGGAGTTGCTCTCTGTTGTGGTTTAACCCGGCTGGCAGCTAAACACCACACAGCCGTTCGCTCACCCTCCCCCCTCCCTCTCTGGGATGGGGGAGAGAAACGGGAAAGTGAAGCCGGTGAGTTGAGATAAAGACAGTTTATTAAGACAGGAATATAATAATAACAATAATAATAATAATAGTGATAATGATAATAGTATTAACAATAATAATGTGTAAGAAAACAAGTGATGCACAATGCAATTGCTCACCACCCGCTGACCGATGCCCAGCCTATCCACGAGCAGCCGGCGCCCCACCCCGGCCAGCCACCCCTATATATTGTTTAGCATGACGTCAGATGGTATGGAATACCCCTTTGGCCAGTTTGGGTCAGCTGTCCTGGGTCTGTCCCCTCCCAGCTCCTGCTGCACCCCTAGCCTGCTTGCTGGCAGGACAGAGCGAGAAGCCGAAAAGTCCTTGGCCTGGTGTAAACACTGCTCTGCAACAATTAAAACATCAGCATGTTACCAGCGCTCTTCTCATCCTAATCCAAAACATAGCACCCTACCAGCTACTATGAGGAAAAATTAACTCTGTCCTAACTGGAACCAGGACACAATGGCTTATGAAATGATTTTTGTATTTGTATTTGTACTCAGCACTGACGTCGACTCTATACTTTGGAACCCATATCTCGGAAACTATTAGCAATTACACCTATTGCCTGTTTTCGTTAGGGAGCCAATCTGTGAAGGGGACAGGGGAAGACATGTTTCCCTACTTGTTCACTCTCCCTTTCTCCTTCACCACCACCCTCTTATCCCCCGAGCTAGTTACGGTGGTTCTCCGAGATGTTGAATATCCTTGGGATACTCAGACCAGCCTGCTCTTGTTGTTATGTCTCCTGAATGCGCTTCAGGTTTTGTTGAGGGTTAAACAACTACTTAGGAATCTCATCCGGAGATCTGTCTTGAGGCGGGATAGTTGCGAGTGGCAGGGAGTGTGGGAGGATATGGGCAGGTTTCTAGAGCAGTGGTCACCTCCAGTGTTTTGGACATTCACCCCTGAACAACTGCAAAATCCTAAAAAGCTGGCAGAATGCTTGAAAAAAAGGTGTAATGACTCTGGCAGTTCCAAAGTGACACAAATCACTGTAGCGTGCTGGGGTCTGGCTTGTGCCTATCGAGCTGCAATTGATGCTACTAGCAACCTAGCTCCAGCTCCAGCTCCTGCAGCCGCTCCAGTTCCAGCTCCTGCAGCCGCTCCAGCTCCTGCAGCTACTCCAGCTCCAGCTCCTGCAGCCGCCCCAGCTCCAGCTCCTGCAGCCGCTCCAGTTCCAGCTCCTGCAGCCGCTCCAGCTCCTGCAGCCGCTCCAGCTCCAGCTCCTGCAGCCGCTCCAGCTCCTGCAGCCGCTCCGGCTCCTGCAGCTGCTCCAGCTCCAGCCCCTGCAGCCACTCCAGCTCCTGCAGCCGCTCCAGTTCCAGCTCCTGCAGCCGCTCCAGCCCCTGCAGCCGCTCCAGCTCCAGCTCCAGCTCCTGCAGCCGCTCCAGCCCCTGCAGCCGCTCCAGCCCCTGCAGCTGCTCCAGCTCCAGCTCCTGCAGCCGCTCCAGCTCCTGCAGCCGCTCCAGCTCCAGCTCCCGCAGCCACTCCAGCCCCTGCAGCAGCTCCAGCTCCTGCAGCTGCTCCCACTCCTGTGTCTGGGTCAGAGAAACGAGCTGTAGCAGTGCAAGTTGACCCCGCAGAGGGTATTCCAACCCCTGTGGCAGACCCTGTGTCTGGGTTAGAGAAACGAGCTGTAGCAGTGCAAGTTGCCCCTGTAGACAAGGTGAAAAAATGGTATAGAGAGTCAGGTCGTTTAGAACGCAGACAGTCTTCTGCTAAGTCTGGGCATAGTGAAGACGAGGCTGGGCCATCAAAGGTGCAGGAGACTGAAGATGAGGATGGGGATGTCGAAAAATCAACAGTAACTACCCGGACTCTATACCAGCGTGAGCTACGAGATGTGCGAAAAGATTTTGGTCGCTGTATAGGCGAGCAGCTTGTCACCTGGCTGCTCCGGTGCTGGGAAACAGGAGCCAATTATGTGGAATTGGAGGGCAAGGAAGCCAGGCGGCTGGGATCCCTTGCTAGGGACTCATGCATTGACAGAGCAATTGGAGATGGAGCACGATCTTGCAGTCTCTGGAGGCGTCTCCTGTCAGCTGTGCAGGAAAGGTATCCCTTCAAGGAAGAACTTGTATGTCTACCAGGCAAATGGACCACCATGGAGAAGGGAATTCAATACCTGAGGGAATTGGCCGTACGGGAAGTCATTTATAAGGACCTAGATGACGCACAAACATCCGCAGATCCAGATGCAGTCCGGTGTACACTACCCATGTGGTGGAAGTTTGTACAGAGTGCACCATCATCATATGCCAGCTCATTGGCAATACTAGCCTGGAAAGCGGAGGAGAATCCCACAGTGAATGAAGTGACTAAAATACTCCGGCAGTACGAAGGAAATCTCTCCTCTTCCCTACAGGCCTGTGTCTCAGCTGTGGAGAAACTCTCTGAAGAGGTCCACCAACTTAAAGAGAATTTATCTTCCCCTCCACCTGAACGAACCAGTGTCCACCAGCTAAAAGAGAATGCTTTGGAGAAACTTTCTGAAAAGATCCACCAACTTGAAGAGAGATTATTTTCCTCCCCACATGTACAAACCAGTGTCTCAGCTATTAGGGGTAAACGTTCATCTATGCAAGGAAGACAATATGGTGGGCACACACCCCGCGCCACCCTGTGGTTTTACCTACGTGACCATGGAGAGGACATGAGAAAATGGGATGGAAAATCTACTGCGACCCTAGAGGCACGGGTACGTGAATTGCAAAGGAAAACAATTGGGAAAAAGGGGTTCTCTGAAAAGTTTGCTGCTCCAACTTCCAGCAGGCAGTCCTTCAGACACAGAAACGAAGATTCTGACCAGGACTAGAGGGGCCCTGGCTCCAGCCAGGGGGAGGAAAGGGACAATCGAGTTTATTGGACTGTGTGGATTCGATGGCCTGGCACGTCAGACGCACAGAAGTATAAGGCTTTGGTAGACACCGGTGCACAATGTACTCTAATGCCATCAAGCTATAAAGGGCCAGAGCCCATCTGTTTTTATGGTGTGACGGGGGGATCCCAGCAGTTAACTGTATTGGAGGCTGAAGTGAGTCTAACCGGTAATGAGTGGCAAAAGCACCGTATTGTGACTGGCCCAGATGCTCCATGCATCCTTGGCATAGACTATCTTAGAAGAGGATATTTCAAGGACCCAAAAGGGTTCCGCTGGGCTTTTGGCATAGCTGCTTTGGAGACAGAGGACATTAAACAGTTGTCTACCTTGCCCGGTCTCTCAGAGGACCCTTCTGTTGTGGGGTTGCTGAGGGTTGAAGAACAGCAAGTGCCGATCGCTACCACAACTGTGCACCGGCGGCAATATCGCACCAACCGAGACTCCCTGAGTCCCATTCATAAGCTAATTCGTCAACTGGAGAGCCAAGGAGTGATCAGCAAGACTCATTCACCTTTTAATAGTCCCATATGGCCAGTGCGAAAGTCTAATGGTGAGTGGAGACTAACAGTGGACTATCGTGGCCTGAACGAAGTCACGCCACCACTGAGTGCTGCAGTGCCGAACATGCTAGAACTCCAGTATGAACTGGAATCAAAGGCAGCCAAGTGGTATGCCACAATTGATATCGCTAATGCATTTTTCTCCATCCCTCTAGCAGCACAGTGCAGGCCACAGTTTGCTTTCACTTGGAGGGGAGTCCAATATACTTGGAATTGGCTGCCCCAGGGGTGGAAACACAGCCCTACCATTTGCCATGGACTGATCCAGTCTGCGCTGGAGCAGGGGGAAGCTCCTGAACACCTGCAGTACATCGATGACATCATTGTGTGGGGTGACACTGCAGAAGAAGTTTTCGAGAAAGGGAAGAAAATAGTCCAAATCCTTCTGAAGGCCGGTTTTGCCATAAAACAGAATAAAGTTAAAGGACCTGCACGAGAGATCCAGTTTTTAGGAATAAAATGGCAAGATGGACGTCGTCAAATCCCAATGGATGTGATCAACAAAATAACAGCCATGTCTCCACCAACTAGCAAAAAAGAAACACAAACTTTCCTAGGTGTCGTGGGGTTTTGGAGAATGCATATTCCAAATTACAGTCTGATTGTAAACCCGCTCTACCAAGTAACCCGTAAGAAGAATGCTTTTGAATGGGGCCCTGAGCAACGACAAGCCTTTGAACAAATTAAGCAGGAAATAGTTCATGCAGTAGCCCTCGGGCCAGTCCGAACAGGACCAGATGTAAAGAATGTGCTCTACACCGCAGCCGGGGAGAATGGTCCCACCTGGAGCCTCTGGCAGAAAGAACCTGGGGAAACTCGAGGTCGACCCCTGGGGTTTTGGAGTCGGGGATACAGAGGATCTGAAGCCCGCTATACTCCAACTGAAAAGGAGATATTGGCAGCATATGAAGGAGTTCGATCTGCTTCGGAAGTGGTCGGTACTGAAGCGCAGCTCCTCCTGGCACCCCGACTGCCGGTACTAGGCTGGATGTTCAAAGGAAGGGTCCCCTCTACACATCATGCAACTGATGCTACATGGAGCAAGTGGGTTGCACTGATTACTCAGCGGGCTCGAATAGGAAACCCCAGTCGCCCAGGAATCTTGGAGGTGATTATGGACTGGCCAGAAGGCAAATACTTTGGGATATCATCAGAGGAGGAGGTGGTTCGTGCTGAAGAAGCCCCACTGTACAACAAGCTACCGGAAAATGAGAAGAAATATGCCTTGTTCACTGATGGGTCCTGTCGTATTGTGGGAAAGCATCGGAGATGGAAAGCTGCTGTATGGAGTCCTACACGACGAGTTGCAGAAGCTGCTGAGGGAGAAGGTGAATCGAGTCAGTTTGCAGAAGTGAAAGCCATTCAGCTGGCTTTAGATATTGCTGAACGAGAAAAGTGGCCAGTTCTCTATCTCTATACTGATTCATGGATGGTAGCAAATGCCCTGTGGGGGTGGTTACAGCAATGGAAGCAGAACAACTGGCAGCGCAGGGGCAAGCCCATCTGGGCTGCGGCATTGTGGCAAGATATTGCTGCCCGGGTAGAGAACCTGGTTGTAAAGGTACGCCATGTAGATGCTCATGTGCCCAAGAATCGGGCTACTGAAGAACATCAAAACAACCAGCAGGTGGATCAGGCTGCTAAGATTGAAGTGGCTCAGGTGGACCTGGAATGGCAACATAAAGGTGAATTATTTATAGCCCGATGGGCCCATGACACCTCAGGCCATCGAGGTAGAGATGCAACCTACAGATGGGCTCGTGATCGAGGGGTGGACCTGACCATGGACACTATAGCACAGGTTATTCATGACTGTGAAACATGTGCTGCAATCAAGCAAGCCAAACGGTCAAAACCTCTTTGGTATGGAGGACGATGGCTGAAATATAAATATGGAGAGGCCTGGCAGATTGATTACATCACACTCCCTCAAACCCGCAACGGCAAGCGCCACGTACTTACAATGGTGGAAGCAACCACCGGATGACTGGAAACATATCCGGTGCCCCATGCCACCGCCCGGAACACTATCCTGGGCCTTGAAAAGCAAGTCCTATGGCGACATGGCACCCCAGAGAGAATTCAGTCAGACAACGGGACTCATTTCCGAAACAACCTTATAGACACTTGGGCCAAAGAACATGGTATTGAGTGGGTGTATCACATCCCCTATCATGCACCAGCCTCTGGAAAAGTTGAACGATACAATGGACTGTTGAAGACTACACTGAAAGCAATGGGTGCTGGGACATTCAAAAATTGGGATACACATTTGGCAAAGGCCACCTGGTTAGTCAATACCAGGGGATCTGCCAACCGAGCTGGACCTGCCCAATCAAATCTGTTACGCACTGTAGAAGGGGATAAAGTTCCTGTAGTGCACGTAAGAAACATGCTGGGTAAAACAGTCTGGGCTACTCCTGCCTCAGGAAAAGGCAAACCCATTCGTGGAATTGCTTTTGCTCAGGGACCTGGATGCACTTGGTGGGTAATGCAAAAGAATGGGGAGGTCCGGTGTGTACCTCAAGGGGATTTGATACTGGGTGAGAATAGCCCATGAGTTGAATTGTAGTATGTTAACTATTATATAATACTGTATGTCATCACTACCATGATTGCTATATATCATAGATGAAAATGGTGATTAATTAGAATGTATTGGAAAGAGTGTAACCTGAGCATGACATAAATGGTATGGAATAAGGGGTGGATATCTGTCCTGGTTCCAGTTAGGACAGAGTTAATTTTCCCTCATAGTAGCTGGTAGGGTGCTATGTTTTGGATTAGGGTGAGAAGAGCGCTGATAACATGCTGATGTTTTAATTGTTGCAGAGCAGTGTTTACACCAGGCCAAGGACTTTTCGGCTTCTCGCTCTGTCCTGCCAGCGAGCAGGCTGGGGGTGCAGCAGGAGCTGGGAGGGGACAGACCCAGGACAGCTGACCCAAACTGGCCAAAGGGGTATTCCATACCATCTGACGTCATGCTAAACAATATATAGGGGTGGCTGGCTGGGGTGGGGGGGCCGGCTGCTCGGGAATAGGCTGGGCATCGGTCAGTGGGTGGTGAGCAATTGCATTGTGCATCACTTGTTTCATACACATTATTATTGTTAATACTATTACCGTTATCACTATTATTATTATTATTGTTATTATTATTTTCCTGTCTTAATAAACTGTCTTTATCTCAACTCACAGGCTTCACTTTCCCGTTTCTCTCCCCCATCCCAGAGAGGGAGGGGGGAGGGTGAGCGAACGGCTGTGTGGTGTTTAGCTGCCAGCCGGGTTAAACCACAACGATGAGGAAAAATTAACTCTGTCCTAACTGGAACCAGGACACCCTCTATGTTAGGAAGTGAATAGATTGTGAAGAGCTGTGCCTGAGAAACAGCCATGACCAGGTCAAGAGCTTGTGGGTGAAAATCAAGGATCGGTCCGGTAAAAGACATCTAGTGGTTGGGGTCTGCTACAGGCCACCTGATCAGGGGGAGTCTGTTGACGAGGCCTTCTTGCTTCAGCTGCAAGAACTGTCACACTCACAAGCTCTTGTCCCGATGGGGGATTTCAACCACCTGGATATCTGCTGGGGTAGTGGCATGGCAGATTCCAGACAATTCAGGAGATCCCTGGAGTCTGTTGAGGATAACTTCCTGGTCCAGGTAATAGACGGACTGACCCGAGGTGACGCCTTACTAGACCTGGTGCTCACCAATGCGGAAGAGAGCATTAGAGAGGTTAAGATTGGAGGCTGCCTGGGCTGTAGCGACCATGCCCTGGTGGAGTTTGTGATCTTGAGGAATATGGGTCTGGCAAAAAGCAGAGTCCGAACCCTGAACTTCAGGAGAGGATGCTTCCGTCTGCTCAAGGAATTAGTGGCTGGGATCCCCCGGGAAACTGTCCTTAAGGGCATAGGAACGGAACAGAGCTGGCAGCTCTTTAAGGACACCCTTCTGAGAGTGCAAGAGCTCTCCATCCCCCAGCAGAAGAAATTGAGCAGAGGAGGTGGGTGACCGGCATGGCTGAGCAAAGACCTGCAGCTTAAACTGAGGGAAAAGAGGGAAATGTAAAGGAAGTGGAAGCAGGGTTGTGTAGCCTGGGAGGAATACAGGGGTGTCGTCTGGATGGGTAGAGACGGCATCAGGAAAGCCAAGGCACAGATGGAGCTGAACTTGGCAAGGGATGTGAAAAATAACAAGAAGGGGTTCTACAGATACATAGGCAGGAGGAAACATGCCAAGGAGAGAGTTCCCCGTCTGATAAATGAGAAGGGAGAACTGTCTTCCTCAGACATGGAAAAAGCTGAGGTACTCAGTAAGTGCTTTGCTGCAGTCTTCACTGGTGGTTGAGTTTCCTATGTCTGTCAGGACCCTGAACCTCAAGGAGAGGGTGAGAGGAGCGGATTCCGTCCCAATGTGACAGTGGAACAAGTTTGGGACCGCCTAATGAAATTGGATGTGTATAAGTCCATGGGGCCAGATGATATACATCCCAGGGTGCTGAGAGATGGCTGATATGGTTGCTGAGCCGCTCTTCAGCCAGCACGGTTTCACCAAAGGCATATCTTGCCTAACCAATCTGGTGGCCTTCTATGATGGAGTGACCATATCGGTGGACAAAGGAAGGGCGATGGATATCATCTACCTGGACTTGAGCAAAGCCTTTGATATGGTCCCTCACCACATTCTTCTCTCTAAATTGGAGAGGTATGGATTTGAAGGATGGACTGTTAGATGAATAAAGAATTGGTTGGTTGGTCGCAGCCAAAGGGTTGTGGTCAACGGTTCTACGTGTGGGTGGAGGCTGGTCACAAATGGTGTCCCTCAGGGGTCGGTCTTGGGTCTGCTGCTCTTCTACATCTTTATCAATGACATAGACGACAGAATCGAGTGTACCCTTGACAAATCAAGTTTGCAGATGACACCAAGCTGAGCGGTCCAGTTGATACAACAGAGGGAAGGGATGCCATCCAGAGGGACCTGGACAGGCTGGAGAAGTGGGCCCATGAGAACCTAATGAGGTTCAACAAGGCCAAGTGCAAGGTGTTGCACTTGGGGCAATCCCAGGTATTTATATAGACTGGGAGAACAAGAACTTGAGAGCAGCCCTGCGGAGAACTACTTGGAGGTCCTGATAGATGAGAAGCTGGACATGAGCCAGCAGTGCACGCTTGCAGCCCGGAAGGCCAGCTATGTCCTGGGCTGCATTAAAAAAGGGATGGCCAGCAGGGAGAGGGAGGTGATTGTCCCCCTCTACTCTGCTCTTGTGAGATCCCACCTGGAATACTGCGTGCAGGCCTGGGGCCCCCAGCACAAGAAGGATGTGGAGCTCTTGGAACGAGTCCAGAGGAGGGCCACTAAGATGATCAGATAGCTGGAGCACCTCTCCTATGCAGAAAGGTTGAGGGAACTGGGCTTGTTTAGCTTGGAGAAGAGAAGGCTCCAGGGAGACCTCATTGCAGCCTTCCAGTACTTGAAGGGAGCGTATAAACAGGAGGGGAACGCCTGTTTACATGTGTTGATAGTGATAGGACAAGGGGAAATGGTTTTAAACTAAGACAGGGGAGATTTAGGTTAGAAATTAGGAGAAAGTTTTTCACTCAGAGAGTGGTGAGGCACTGGAACGGTGCTGTGGTTTAACCCGGCTGGCAGCTACACATCACACAGCCATTCGCTCAACCTCCCCCCTCCCTCTCTGGGATGGGGGAGAGAAATGGGAAAGTGAAGCCTGTGAGTTGAGATAAAGACAGTTTATTAAGACAGGAATATAATAATAATAATAATAATAATAATAATAATAATAGTAGTACTACTACTAAAAATAATGTGTACGAAACAAGTGATGCACAATGCAATTGCTCACCACCCGCTGACCGATGCCCAGCCTATCCGCGAGCAGCCGGCCCCCCACCCCGGCCAGCCACCCCTATATATTGTTTAGCATGACGTCAGATGGTATGGAATACCCCTTTGGCCAGTTTGGGTCAGCTGTCCTGGGTCTGTCCCCTCCCAGCTCCTGCTGCACCCCTAGCCTGCCCGCTGGCAGGACAGAGCGAGAAGCTGAAAAGTCCTTGGCTTATTGTAAGCACTGCTCTGCAACAATTAAAACTTCAGCGTGTTATCAGCACTCTTCTCATCCTAATCTAAAACATAGCACCCTACCAGCTACTAGGAGGAAAATTAACTCTGTCCTAACTGAAACCAGGACAAACAGGTTGCCCTGTGATACTGTGATACTATTAATAGGACATTGACATATAGCAATCATTGTAGTGATGACGTACAGTATTATATAATAATTAACATAATTCAACTCATGGGCTATTCTCACCCAGTATTAAATCCCCTTGAGGTACACACCGGACCTCCCCATTCTTTTGCATTACCCACCAAGTGCATCCAGGTCCCTGAGCAAAAGCAATTCCACGAATGGGTTTGCCTTTTCCTGAGGCAGGAGTAGCCCAGACTGTCTTCCCCAGCATGTGTCTCATGTGCACTACAGGAACTTTGTCCCCTTCTACAGTACATAACAGGTTTGACTGGGTAGGTCCAGCTCGGTTGGCAGATCCCCTAGTATTGACTAACCAGGTGGCCTTTGCCAAATGTGTATCCCAATTTTTGAATGTCCCAGCACCCATTGCTTTCAGTGTAGTCTTTAACAGTCCATTGTATCGTTCAACTTTCCCGGACGCTGGTGCATGTTAGGGGATGTGATAGACCCACTCAATACAGAATCACAGAATCACAGAATTGAAGGGGTTGGAAGGGACCTCGAAAGATCATCGGGTCCAACCCCCCTGCCAAAGCAGGTTCCTCAGAGCAGGCTGCCCAGGTAGGCGTCCAGACGGGCCTTGAATATCTCCAGAGAAGGAGACTCCACAACCTCCCTGGGCAGCCTGTTCCAGTGCTCCATCACCCTCACCGTGAAGAAGTTCTTTCGCATGTTGTTGTGGAACTTCCTGTCCTCTATCTTGCGGCCATTACCCCTTGTCCTATCCCCACAAACCACTGAAAAGAGGTTGGCCAAACCCCTCTGTCTCCCACACCTCAGGTATTTATACACATTGATGAGATCCCCTCTCAGGCTTCTTTTCTCCAGGCAGAACAGACCCAGGTCTCTCAGCCTTTCTTCATAGGGAAGATGTTCCAGGCCCCGTATCATCTTTGTGGCCCGCTGCTGGACTCTTCCCAGGAGATCCCTGTATTTTTTGTACCAGGGAGCCCAGAACTGGGCACAGTACTCCAGGTGAGGCCTGACCAGGGCAGAATAGAGGGGGAGGATCACCTCCGTTGACCTGCTGGCCACACTCCTTTTAATGCACGCCAGGATCCCATTGGCCCTCTTGGCCACCAGGGCACACTGCTGGCTCATGGTCAACCTGTCATCCACCAGGACACCAGGTCCTTCTCCTCAGAGCTCCTCTCCAGCAGGTCATCCCCCAGCCTGTACTGATATGTGCGGTTGTTCTTCCCAGGTGCAGGACTCTACACTTGCTCTTATTAAACCTCATTTGGTTTCTTCCTGCCCATCTCTCCAGCCAGTCCAAGTCTCGCTGAATGGCAGCACAGCCTTCTGGCGTGTTGGCCACTCCTCCCAGCTTTGTGTCATCAGCGTACTTGCTGAGGGTGGACACTATTCCCTCATCAGGGTCATCGATGAAGATGTTGAACAAGACCGGACCCAGCACCGACCCCTAGGGAATGCCGCTAGTCACATGTCTCCAGCTGGACTCTGCACCGCCGATCACCACCCTCTGAGCTCGGCCAGTCAGCCAGTTCTCAACCCACCTAACTGTCCACTCCTCTATCCCACACTTTCTCAGCTTTGCTATCAGGATGTCATGGGAGACAGTATCAAAAGCCTTGCTAAAGTCAAGGTAGGTAACATCCACTGCTCTCCCCCCATCTACCCAGCTGGTGATGCCATCACAGAAGGCAACGAGGTTGGTCGAGCACGATTTCCCCTTGGTGAATCCATGCTGACTACTCCTCATAACATTCTTCTCTTCCAATTGCTTGGAGATGGCATCCAGAACAAGCTGTTCCAACACCTTTCCAGGGACGGAGGTGAGGCTGACTGGCCTGTAGTTTCCCGGATCCTCCTTCTTGCCCTTCTTGAAGACCGGAGTGACATTGGCTATCCTCCAGTCTTCAGGCACCTCTCCTGTTCTCCAGGACCTTTCAAGATGATAGAGAGCGGTTCAGCGATCACCTCTGCCAACTCCCTTAGCACACGTGGATGCATCCCATCAGGACCCATGGATTTGTGTGTGTTGAGCCCACTCAGACACTCCCGAACCACTCTCTCGTCAACCAGGGGGGAGCCCTCCATTTCCCAGCCCCTTTCTCCTCCCGCCAGGATCGAGGAGTCCCGGGGGGGAGTCCTTGAAGCAAAGACTGAAGCAAAGAAAGCATTCAGTATCTCCGCCTTCTCGGCGTCTCCCGTTACCAGGACACCCCCCTCGTTCAGCAAGGGACCCACATTATCCCTAGTCTTCCTTTTACTGTTTACATACTTTAAAAAACCCTTCTTATTATCTTTTATCTCTTTTGCAAGCCTCATCTCTAGGTTGGCTTTAGCCTTCCTCGTCGCGTCCCTGCAGGCCCTGACAACACTTCTATACTCCTCCCAAGAGGACAGGCCCCTTTTCCACATTTCATAGACCTTCCTCTTCCTTTTGATCTTATCAATGAGCTCCTTGCTCATCCACACAGGTTTCCTGCCCCCCTTCCCCGACTTCCTACTCTTAGGGATGCACCGATCCTGAGCTTGGAAGAAGTGCTGTTTAAATGTAGCCCAGCTCTCACAAGCACTCTTGCCTTCTAGCAACCTAGCCCATGAGATACTCCCAAGCAGGTCCCAGAAGAGGTCGAAGTTGGCTCTTCAAAAGTCCAGGGTAGCAATCCTGCTACTAGCCTTACTTCTTCCACCAAGTTCCATCTTGAACTCCACCATCTCATGGTTGCTGCATCCCAAGCTGCCCCCAACCTTCACATCCCTAACAAGCCCATCTCTGTTGGTAAGGACAAGGTCCAGAAGCACCCCCTGCCTCGTTGGCTCCTCCACCACCTGCGTCAGAAAATTGTCTTCAACACATTGTAAGAACCGTTTGGACTGTGTGTGCCTGGCCGAGTTGATTACCCAACAGATGTCTGGATAATTGAAGTCCCCCATGAGAACCAGCGCCCGTGATCATGAGGCTACGACCAGCTGCTTGTAGAAGGCCTCATCGACCTCCTCCTCCTGATCTGGTGACCCGTAGTACACCCCCACAACAGTGTCCCCCATACCAGCCCACCCCTTAATTTTCACCCACAAGCTCTCCACTTGTCCTTCACCCTCCCCCAGGTGGAGCTGGGTACACTCTAATTGCTCCCTCACATAAAGGGCAATCCCACCCCCTTGCTTCCCCAGCCTCTTTCCTAAAAAGGACATAGCCCTCCATGACAGTGATCCAGTCATGAGAGCTGTCCCACCACGTCTCTGTGATTGCAATGAGATCGTGGCCCCGTGACCGTACACAGATCTCGAGCTCATCCTGTTTATTTCCCATGCTCTGCGCATTGGTATACAGGCACTTTAGGGAAGCAGCAGGCACAGTTACCCCTGGAGAGATGCAAGAAGAAGATTCCGGACGGGGTATCGGGATCATTACCTTCTCTGAGGAGCCCTCAGACAATCCTGTGGGAAACTCAGAGGTTTAATATACCATGTTCTTTGGCCCAAGTGTCTATAAGGTTGTTTCAGAAATGAGTCCCATTGTCTGACTCAACTCTTTCTGGGGTGCCATGTCGCCATAGGACTTGCTTTTCAAGGCCCAGGATAGTGTTCCGGGCGGTGGCATGGGGCACAGGATATGTTTCCAGTCATCCGGTGGTTGCTTCCACCATGGTAAGTACGTGGCACTTGCCGCTGCGGGTTTGAGGGAGTGTGATGTAATCAATCTGCCAGGCCTCCCCATATTTATATTTCAGCCATCGTCCTCCATACCAAAGAGGCTTTGACCGTTTGGCTTGCTTGATTGCAGCACATGTTTCACAATCATGAATAACCTGTGCAATAGTGTCCATGGTCAGGTCCACCCCTTGATCATAAGCCCATCTGTATGTTGCATCTCTACCTTGATGGCCCGAGGTGTCATGGGCCAATCAGGCCCATCAGGCTATAAATAATTCACCTTTATGTTGCCAGTCCAGGTCCACCTGAGCCACTTCAATCTTAGCAGCCTGATCCACCTGCTGGTTGTTTTGATGTTCTTCAGTAGCCCGATTCCTGGGCACATGAGCATCTACATGGCGTACCTTTACAACCAGGTTCTCTACCCAGGCAGCAATATCTTGCCACAATGCAGCAGCCCAGATGGGTTTGCCCCTGCGCTGCCAGTTGTTCTGCTTCCATTGCTGTAACCACCCCCACAGGGCATTTGCTACCATCCATGAATCAGTATAGAGATAGAGAACTGGCCACTTTTCTCGTTCAGCAATATCTAAAGCCAGCTGAATGGCTTTCACTTCCACAAACTGACTCGATTCAACTTCTCCCTCAGCAGCTTCTGCAACTCGTTGTGTAGGACTCCATACAGCAGCCTTCCACCTACCATGCTTTCCCACAATGCAACAGGACCCATCAGTGAACAGGGCATATTTCTTCTCATTTTCTGGTAGCTCGTTGTACAGTGGGGCTTCTTCAGCACGGGCCACCTCCTCCTCCATTGATAGCCCAAAATATTTGCCTTCAGGACAGTCCACAATCACTTCCAAGATTCTGCACTGGAACAGAGGGAAGCTCCGGAACACCTGCAGTACATCGATGACGTCGTCATGTGGGAGGACACAGCAGAGGAAGTTTTCAAGAAAGGGAAGAAAACGGTCCAAATCCTTCTGAAGGCTGGTTTTGCCATAAAACAAAATAAAGTCAAAGGACCTGCACAAGAAATCCAGTTTTTAGGAATAAAACGGGAAGATGGACGTCATCAAATAGCAATGGATGTGATCAGTAAAATAACAGCTATGTCTCCACCAACTAGCAAAAAAGAAACACAAGCTTTCCTAGGGGTCGTGGGGTTTTGGAGAATGCACATTCCAAATTACAGTCTGATTGTAAACCTGCTCTATCAAGTAACCCGTAAGGAGAACGTTTTGAAAGGGGGCCCCGAGAAATGACAAGCCTTTGAACAAAATAAATGGAAGATAATTCATGCAGTAGTACTTGGGCCAGTCCGAACAGAACCAGAAAGGGCCACTAAGATGATCAGATAGCTGGAGCACCTCTCCTATGCAGAAAGGTTGAGGGAACTGGGCTTGTTTAGCTTGGAGAAGAGAAGGCTCCGGGGAGACCTCATTGCAGCCTTCCAGTACTTGAAGGGAGCGTATAAACAGGAGGGGAACGCCTGTTTACATGTGTTGATAGTGATAGGACAAGGGGAAATGGTTTTAAACTAAGACAGGGGAGATTTAGGTTAGAAATTAGGAGAAAGTTTTTCACTCAGAGAGTGGTGAGGCACTGGAACGGTGCTGTGGTTTAACCCGGCTGGCAGCTACACATCACACAGCCATTCGCTCAACCTCCCCCCTCCCTCTCTGGGATGGGGGAGAGAAATGGGAAAGTGAAGCCTGTGAGTTGAGATAAAGACAGTTTATTAAGACAGGAATATAATAATAATAATAATAATAATAATAATAATAATAATAGTAGTACTACTACTAAAAATAATGTGTACGAAACAAGTGATGCACAATGCAATTGCTCACCACCCGCTGACCGATGCCCAGCCTATCCGCGAGCAGCCGGCCCCCCACCCCGGCCAGCCACCCCTATATATTGTTTAGCATGACGTCAGATGGTATGGAATACCCCTTTGGCCAGTTTGGGTCAGCTGTCCTGGGTCTGTCCCCTCCCAGCTCCTGCTGCACCCCTAGCCTGCCCGCTGGCAGGACAGAGCGAGAAGCTGAAAAGTCCTTGGCTTATTGTAAGCACTGCTCTGCAACAATTAAAACTTCAGCGTGTTATCAGCACTCTTCTCATCCTAATCTAAAACATAGCACCCTACCAGCTACTAGGAGGAAAATTAACTCTGTCCTAACTGAAACCAGGACAAACAGGTTGCCCTGTGATACTGTGATACTATTAATAGGACATTGACATATAGCAATCATTGTAGTGATGACGTACAGTATTATATAATAATTAACATAATTCAACTCATGGGCTATTCTCACCCAGTATTAAATCCCCTTGAGGTACACACCGGACCTCCCCATTCTTTTGCATTACCCACCAAGTGCATCCAGGTCCCTGAGCAAAAGCAATTCCACGAATGGGTTTGCCTTTTCCTGAGGCAGGAGTAGCCCAGACTGTCTTCCCCAGCATGTGTCTCATGTGCACTACAGGAACTTTGTCCCCTTCTACAGTACATAACAGGTTTGACTGGGTAGGTCCAGCTCGGTTGGCAGATCCCCTAGTATTGACTAACCAGGTGGCCTTTGCCAAATGTGTATCCCAATTTTTGAATGTCCCAGCACCCATTGCTTTCAGTGTAGTCTTTAACAGTCCATTGTATCGTTCAACTTTCCCGGACGCTGGTGCATGTTAGGGGATGTGATAGACCCACTCAATACAGAATCACAGAATCACAGAATTGAAGGGGTTGGAAGGGACCTCGAAAGATCATCGGGTCCAACCCCCCTGCCAAAGCAGGTTCCTCAGAGCAGGCTGCCCAGGTAGGCGTCCAGACGGGCCTTGAATATCTCCAGAGAAGGAGACTCCACAACCTCCCTGGGCAGCCTGTTCCAGTGCTCCATCACCCTCACCGTGAAGAAGTTCTTTCGCATGTTGTTGTGGAACTTCCTGTCCTCTATCTTGCGGCCATTACCCCTTGTCCTATCCCCACAAACCACTGAAAAGAGGTTGGCCAAACCCCTCTGTCTCCCACACCTCAGGTATTTATACACATTGATGAGATCCCCTCTCAGGCTTCTTTTCTCCAGGCAGAACAGACCCAGGTCTCTCAGCCTTTCTTCATAGGGAAGATGTTCCAGGCCCCGTATCATCTTTGTGGCCCGCTGCTGGACTCTTCCCAGGAGATCCCTGTATTTTTTGTACCAGGGAGCCCAGAACTGGGCACAGTACTCCAGGTGAGGCCTGACCAGGGCAGAATAGAGGGGGAGGATCACCTCCGTTGACCTGCTGGCCACACTCCTTTTAATGCACGCCAGGATCCCATTGGCCCTCTTGGCCACCAGGGCACACTGCTGGCTCATGGTCAACCTGTCATCCACCAGGACACCAGGTCCTTCTCCTCAGAGCTCCTCTCCAGCAGGTCATCCCCCAGCCTGTACTGATATGTGCGGTTGTTCTTCCCAGGTGCAGGACTCTACACTTGCTCTTATTAAACCTCATTTGGTTTCTTCCTGCCCATCTCTCCAGCCAGTCCAAGTCTCGCTGAATGGCAGCACAGCCTTCTGGCGTGTTGGCCACTCCTCCCAGCTTTGTGTCATCAGCGTACTTGCTGAGGGTGGACACTATTCCCTCATCAGGGTCATCGATGAAGATGTTGAACAAGACCGGACCCAGCACCGACCCCTAGGGAATGCCGCTAGTCACATGTCTCCAGCTGGACTCTGCACCGCCGATCACCACCCTCTGAGCTCGGCCAGTCAGCCAGTTCTCAACCCACCTAACTGTCCACTCCTCTATCCCACACTTTCTCAGCTTTGCTATCAGGATGTCATGGGAGACAGTATCAAAAGCCTTGCTAAAGTCAAGGTAGGTAACATCCACTGCTCTCCCCCCATCTACCCAGCTGGTGATGCCATCACAGAAGGCAACGAGGTTGGTCGAGCACGATTTCCCCTTGGTGAATCCATGCTGACTACTCCTCATAACATTCTTCTCTTCCAATTGCTTGGAGATGGCATCCAGAACAAGCTGTTCCAACACCTTTCCAGGGACGGAGGTGAGGCTGACTGGCCTGTAGTTTCCCGGATCCTCCTTCTTGCCCTTCTTGAAGACCGGAGTGACATTGGCTATCCTCCAGTCTTCAGGCACCTCTCCTGTTCTCCAGGACCTTTCAAGATGATAGAGAGCGGTTCAGCGATCACCTCTGCCAACTCCCTTAGCACACGTGGATGCATCCCATCAGGACCCATGGATTTGTGTGTGTTGAGCCCACTCAGACACTCCCGAACCACTCTCTCGTCAACCAGGGGGGAGCCCTCCATTTCCCAGCCCCTTTCTCCTCCCGCCAGGATCGAGGAGTCCCGGGGGGGAGTCCTTGAAGCAAAGACTGAAGCAAAGAAAGCATTCAGTATCTCCGCCTTCTCGGCGTCTCCCGTTACCAGGACACCCCCCTCGTTCAGCAAGGGACCCACATTATCCCTAGTCTTCCTTTTACTGTTTACATACTTTAAAAAACCCTTCTTATTATCTTTTATCTCTTTTGCAAGCCTCATCTCTAGGTTGGCTTTAGCCTTCCTCGTCGCGTCCCTGCAGGCCCTGACAACACTTCTATACTCCTCCCAAGAGGACAGGCCCCTTTTCCACATTTCATAGACCTTCCTCTTCCTTTTGATCTTATCAATGAGCTCCTTGCTCATCCACACAGGTTTCCTGCCCCCCTTCCCCGACTTCCTACTCTTAGGGATGCACCGATCCTGAGCTTGGAAGAAGTGCTGTTTAAATGTAGCCCAGCTCTCACAAGCACTCTTGCCTTCTAGCAACCTAGCCCATGAGATACTCCCAAGCAGGTCCCAGAAGAGGTCGAAGTTGGCTCTTCAAAAGTCCAGGGTAGCAATCCTGCTACTAGCCTTACTTCTTCCACCAAGTTCCATCTTGAACTCCACCATCTCATGGTTGCTGCATCCCAAGCTGCCCCCAACCTTCACATCCCTAACAAGCCCATCTCTGTTGGTAAGGACAAGGTCCAGAAGCACCCCCTGCCTCGTTGGCTCCTCCACCACCTGCGTCAGAAAATTGTCTTCAACACATTGTAAGAACCGTTTGGACTGTGTGTGCCTGGCCGAGTTGATTACCCAACAGATGTCTGGATAATTGAAGTCCCCCATGAGAACCAGCGCCCGTGATCATGAGGCTACGACCAGCTGCTTGTAGAAGGCCTCATCGACCTCCTCCTCCTGATCTGGTGACCCGTAGTACACCCCCACAACAGTGTCCCCCATACCAGCCCACCCCTTAATTTTCACCCACAAGCTCTCCACTTGTCCTTCACCCTCCCCCAGGTGGAGCTGGGTACACTCTAATTGCTCCCTCACATAAAGGGCAATCCCACCCCCTTGCTTCCCCAGCCTCTTTCCTAAAAAGGACATAGCCCTCCATGACAGTGATCCAGTCATGAGAGCTGTCCCACCACGTCTCTGTGATTGCAATGAGATCGTGGCCCCGTGACCGTACACAGATCTCGAGCTCATCCTGTTTATTTCCCATGCTCTGCGCATTGGTATACAGGCACTTTAGGGAAGCAGCAGGCACAGTTACCCCTGGAGAGATGCAAGAAGAAGATTCCGGACGGGGTATCGGGATCATTACCTTCTCTGAGGAGCCCTCAGACAATCCTGTGGGAAACTCAGAGGTTTAATATACCATGTTCTTTGGCCCAAGTGTCTATAAGGTTGTTTCAGAAATGAGTCCCATTGTCTGACTCAACTCTTTCTGGGGTGCCATGTCGCCATAGGACTTGCTTTTCAAGGCCCAGGATAGTGTTCCGGGCGGTGGCATGGGGCACAGGATATGTTTCCAGTCATCCGGTGGTTGCTTCCACCATGGTAAGTACGTGGCACTTGCCGCTGCGGGTTTGAGGGAGTGTGATGTAATCAATCTGCCAGGCCTCCCCATATTTATATTTCAGCCATCGTCCTCCATACCAAAGAGGCTTTGACCGTTTGGCTTGCTTGATTGCAGCACATGTTTCACAATCATGAATAACCTGTGCAATAGTGTCCATGGTCAGGTCCACCCCTTGATCATAAGCCCATCTGTATGTTGCATCTCTACCTTGATGGCCCGAGGTGTCATGGGCCAATCAGGCCCATCAGGCTATAAATAATTCACCTTTATGTTGCCAGTCCAGGTCCACCTGAGCCACTTCAATCTTAGCAGCCTGATCCACCTGCTGGTTGTTTTGATGTTCTTCAGTAGCCCGATTCCTGGGCACATGAGCATCTACATGGCGTACCTTTACAACCAGGTTCTCTACCCAGGCAGCAATATCTTGCCACAATGCAGCAGCCCAGATGGGCTTGCCCCTGCGCTGCCAGTTGTTCTGCTTCCATTGCTGTAACCACCCCCACAGGGCATTTGCTACCATCCATGAATCAGTATAGAGATAGAGAACTGGCCACTTTTCTCGTTCAGCAATATCTAAAGCCAGCTGAATGGCTTTCACTTCCACAAACTGACTCGATTCAACTTCTCCCTCAGCAGCTTCTGCAACTCGTTGTGTAGGACTCCATACAGCAGCCTTCCACCTACCATGCTTTCCCACAATGCAACAGGACCCATCAGTGAACAGGGCATATTTCTTCTCATTTTCTGGTAGCTCGTTGTACAGTGGGGCTTCTTCAGCACGGGCCACCTCCTCCTCCATTGATAGCCCAAAATATTTGCCTTCAGGACAGTCCACAATCACTTCCAAGATTCTGCACTGGAACAGAGGGAAGCTCCGGAACACCTGCAGTACATCGATGACGTCGTCATGTGGGAGGACACAGCAGAGGAAGTTTTCAAGAAAGGGAAGAAAACGGTCCAAATCCTTCTGAAGGCTGGTTTTGCCATAAAACAAAATAAAGTCAAAGGACCTGCACAAGAAATCCAGTTTTTAGGAATAAAACGGGAAGATGGACGTCATCAAATAGCAATGGATGTGATCAGTAAAATAACAGCTATGTCTCCACCAACTAGCAAAAAAGAAACACAAGCTTTCCTAGGGGTCGTGGGGTTTTGGAGAATGCACATTCCAAATTACAGTCTGATTGTAAACCTGCTCTATCAAGTAACCCGTAAGGAGAACGTTTTGAAAGGGGGCCCCGAGAAATGACAAGCCTTTGAACAAAATAAATGGAAGATAATTCATGCAGTAGTACTTGGGCCAGTCCGAACAGAACCAGAAAGGGCCACTAAGATGATCAGATAGCTGGAGCACCTCTCCTATGCAGAAAGGTTGAGGGAACTGGGCTTGTTTAGCTTGGAGAAGAGAAGGCTCCGGGGAGACCTCATTGCAGCCTTCCAGTACTTGAAGGGAGCGTATAAACAGGAGGGGAACGCCTGTTTACATGTGTTGATAGTGATAGGACAAGGGGAAATGGTTTTAAACTAAGACAGGGGAGATTTAGGTTAGAAATTAGGAGAAAGTTTTTCACTCAGAGAGTGGTGAGGCACTGGAACGGTGCTGTGGTTTAACCCGGCTGGCAGCTACACATCACACAGCCATTCGCTCAACCTCCCCCCTCCCTCTCTGGGATGGGGGAGAGAAATGGGAAAGTGAAGCCTGTGAGTTGAGATAAAGACAGTTTATTAAGACAGGAATATAATAATAATAATAATAATAATAATAATAATAATAGTAGTACTACTACTAAAAATAATGTGTACGAAACAAGTGATGCACAATGCAATTGCTCACCACCCGCTGACCGATGCCCAGCCTATTCCCGAGCAGCCGGCCCCCCCACCCCGGCTAGCCACCCCTATATATTGTTTAGCATGACGTCAGATGGTATGGAATACCCCTTTGGCCAGTTTGGGTCAGCTGTCCTGGGTCTGTCCCCTCCCAGCTCCTGCTGCACCCCTAGCCTGCCCGCTGGCAGGACAGAGCGAGAAGCTGAAAAGTCCTTGGCTTGGTGTCAGCACTGCTCTGCAACAATTAAAACATCAGCATGTTATCAGCGCACTTCTCATCCTAATCCAAAACATAGCACCCTACCAGCTACTATGAGGGAAAATTAACTCTGTCCTAACTGAAACTAGGACAGGGGTGTTCAAGGAAAGGTTGGACGTGGTGCTTAGGGACATGGTTTACTGGATGACATCGGTAGTAGGGTGATGGTTGGACTAGATGATCTTGGAGGTCTTTTCCAACCTTAATGATTCTATTCTACCTATTTTATCAATTCCTTCCAGATAAGCATACTAGTTACGAACCGTGGGTTTCTGAGCAATACCAGCAGGCGGTGCTGTACCCTTACGGACTACATCTAGGACGCAGAAAGATCCCCAAATGATAACGCCCTGCTCTCTTCTTATCTGTTCCACCCGCTTTACCGCTCTGACTAGAGACAGCAAACCCATCTTCAAGATCCGAATATCTCCTTCGGTATTGTTGAAAGAGTGGGAGCTAAATTTCAGTGGTCTTTCTGGCCCTTCTGGCCCTTTTCGCCATAGGTTGCAACGAGAACCATGTTCACTAAACCCCCATTCTACATGGATAGGGTCGGTTGGGTGTATAGGACCAAGCTATTGGAATAGCCTCAGTTCTTTTATTAACAATTCTAATGCATTTGTATGCTGTTCAGTCCATTCCCATGATTTTCCCTTTTTGAGCAAATTGTATAAGGGTCGAGCAATAATGGAAAAGCCAGGAATATGTTGGCACCGTTGACCTAAATCTCCCAAAACTTGTTGTAACTCCTTTGTGCTAGAGGGGCTCGCTCTGTCCCTGTTCTATTTTTTCTAGGGTGTCAGGAGGAATAGAAGCGGCTCCTTTAAGCCACCAGACTCCCAGGAATTTAATCTCTTGCCCTGGTCCCTGTCACTCTGAGTCTGGAATTTCCAATCCTAATTCAGTTAGTGTTTCCCGAATGCTTTCCATTGTGTCTCTTACACTTTCTCGGCTCTTCCCCCCATCGGGATGTCATCAATATACTGGTATATTGTAATGTCTGTGGAACAGGAATTTCTGCTAAGACCTTAGCCAAAGCGTTGTGAGCAATCGTGGGGGAATGTTTATATCCCTGTGGAAGCCTGTTAAAAGTATACTGGGTCCCCCTCCATGTAAAAGCAAACTGCGCTTTATCCTGCTCAGGGAGAGGAATCATGAAAAACACATCTTTAACATCTAAAGCAGCCATCCAGGGATGAGCAGCCACCTGTATCAATGTCACTCTTTCTGCGACGTTTGGGACCGCGGTAGTTAAAGGCGCAGTATTAGCATTTAAAACTGTCGATAATCAACTGTGAAACGCTATCCCCCGGTTGCTTTCTTTACTGGACACACTGGTGAATTGTAAGCCAAATGAGTCCTTCTAATGATGTGTGGTGGTTTTACCGTGCTAGGAAGCTGAACACCACAACCGCTCTCTCACTCCCTCTCCTTAGATGAGGAGGGGAAGAAGTAAAGGAAAGAACAACTCACGGGTTGAGATAAGGATGATTTAATTAAAGGGAAAAAAATTATTAAGGAAAGATTATTATTAATTAAACAATTTAACTAAACAATTAACAATTTAACTAAACGGGAAGAAAAAGGGAAAGGGGAAAAGGGAGGGGGAAGGGAAAACTAAACAAAACAAGTAAAGGCTATGTGTAAGTGCAGAGGAAAGAAATTACTCTCTACTTCCCACAAACGAGCGATGCATGCTTGACCACGTCCTTGAAGCAGGGCCTCAACGCACGTAGCCGGTGTTCGAGAGGAGGACAGACATTTTCACAACGAGAGCCCACCCCTCCCCTCTTCCTCCTTTTTCCGCCTTTTATTGCTGAGTGTGACATCGTATGGTATGGAATATCCCTTTGGTTGGTTTAGGTCAGCTGCCCTGGTGATGTTTCTTTTCTCACCTTTTTGTCCACCCCCTAGGAGGGTTAGAGAGAGTCATGATGCTGTGCCAGCACTGCTCAGCAGCAGACACAACACTGGTGTGATACCAGGGCTGTTCTAGCTACAAGTGCAGAGCACAGCACTGTATGGGCTGCTTCAGGGAAAGTTAACATCCCAGCCAGACCCAGTACATGATGTCTCTCTTTTCCAATTCTGTCACCACCCCATCAACCCCGTCAATATGATCGGGTATCTCCTTAATACATCCCTCTCATACATCACTTGTATGCAGGCTGCTTTTTGCACAGATGCAACCAAATTGGAGAACCCTGAGGTCTTAGTAACAAGGCTATCTTCTCTTTCTTGCGAGTCTACGCTGCTGGCCTAATGGTCAGCTTGTGTAGTCAATGAGTAATTTTGATCACCTGGTGCAATTTTTTTGATCACCTGGTGCAATGGTTAAAAACACACCAGGTCCCCAGTAGCCTCCTGTCTCTTCCTCCTTTAATAGGGTTTGGTGCTGTCTCCTGTTGTCTGTGTTCCCTTTCTTCCCCTGAGGGAGACTTGACACACATATTCTGTCTTGGATTCCTCCGGGTGTCATACATAGTCAAAGAAATGCTTGCGTAATAGCATGGTTTTCCTGTTTCCATAATTTTTGCACTGAAAGTGATTGAAGACCAAGCACCGCTGTGTAACCAGAGTTAGAGAATAGTCGTGATGCTCTGTCAGTGATGTATGCTTCTATGAAGTGCAGTTCAGTTGTGTTGGGAAGATGCTGCGTGTAGAAGATTATTCATAATCAGACCTTTATTAGTCACTTCTAACTAGATCTTTGTATGATGAATCCAGGACTTGTTCCTGGAGTATCAGTTTCATTCCATGTGTGAATGTGGGGTCTAGAAAAATCTGAATAACAGGATGATTGGATGTCTGCTGGTAGGCAAGTATCTTCTTAATGATAAAGTGGTTATGAACTTAAAGCAGTATCTGTGGGCAGTATTAAATTAATAAAGAACTGATTACTGTAGATGCTATAATAGTTGTATACACTACGATGGTGGGATAATGGCATGTATGTGCTTATATGAAAAGAACTAAATGCTTTAGTAATATTGTTTCTGTAGAAATTATCTTTTATATAGAAGAAATTATTTCATGTTCTGCTTGAGTTTGGCTTTTTGTCTAACTACAGGTTTTTAATCAGATGGCTAAACTGAACTTAGTGATTAATGTTTGTTTCCCCTCCCCACCCCTTTCCTCAATTTATGTCATCAGTATGTTTGGTACCTTTATTTGAACTGGCCTTGGCAACACAGTTGCAGTCAAGACATCTGTTATCTAACTGTTCATTTGAAACAACTGGTTTTTAGTACCTTACTTTAGTGGTTTGCTGAAGTGATTTTAAGAGCTCTGGGTAGAAGTTAAGTTCTCAACTGGGAAGAGATTTAAAAAAAAAAATTGCTTATTTTTCTCCTGGTGCTCGAAAGCCTGAGAAATATCAACAAAACTGAATTTTATCAGTATTTTTCTATTAGATTATTTATTTATTTTGCAGTGGACCAACTACATTCACGGGTGGCAGGATCGATGGGTAGTTCTGAAAACCAACATGCTCAGTTATTACAAGTCTGAAGATGAAACAGAGTATGGCTGCAGAGGCTCAATTTGTCTGAGCAAGGCTGCAATGACAGTAAGTACTCTTTCAGTGTTGCCGTCTTTTCATGTTTTGGGGTGTTATATAGTTGTAGGTTTTAGATGTAAACCTGAAAGCAAATATGGTTATGATCAATTAATTCTATTAGGTCATTTAACATTTAGTGATATCAGTGCAATGCTGTGGAGCAGGGCAAGGAGTTTCTAATAAGAAAACAAGCTGTTTTCACTTGAGAATGCAGTAATCAGCTTTTCGTCTTTGTTAAGCTAGAGGCTTCTATGGGTAGATAGCGGTATCATTTCCCTGTGGAGGTGTGGAATATTGCCGGGCTTGTTGTATCAGCAGAGAATTGCTGAGACTGGGCTTGAGCAGGAATGTGAGTTAATTAACATGCAGGAATGTCAGTTGATTAACATGCATATTTTGCTCATCTGGCCAAAGTACAGGACAGATGTTGGAGGTTTGCAGTTGAACAATAGGCCTGGTAACTACAGCAATTAAGTGATGTCTGGGGTGAGATGAAGCCTCACAGCCCAGTGTTGTTTCAAGTAAAGCCTTCCTCCTCTTTTCTTCTTGACTAAACAACAGGCCTTGTTGAGAGCCAATCGGCACATGATAAATGACTTAGTCCCCCCTCGCAAAAAGTATAAATCTGGTATTCAGAAACCTCTATTTTGAGGACAAGAACTCCAATTATCGGATGGGTCGACAGGCCTGGACCTCTCTCCTTCCCAAGCAGGGATGCCTCTTTGGTAACTCTCGCATCCGACTGTGTCAGATGTTACCTGGGAAAATATTGATAACTACAGTGCTGAACTATTAACTTGAGCTCAATCATTGCAGTAAGTGAGTTTATCAGTGGCAAATCTGAATCTGTTATGTCTATCGCCTTAATAAATTACCTATCTTTTCAATTTTGAAAAACTGTCTCAGTGAAAGTCCTTGGCAGGGCTCTGAAACAGGCAAATGCTAACTCTGAGTGGCTATACGCGTAATCCTTGAGTCCAAGTCTGGGACTAGGATGGGATCCAGCCACACCTAGACTCCTCTCTGAGAAGGCATTTAGAAAGCAAGGGGGTCCTTTCTGAACGTCGTGACTCAACGGAAGGGCCTCCCTCAGCCACATACCCTTAACGTGAAAGGTTGAGGCAGAGTTTTCCCAGGGGTCAGCCTAAGACCCTGGAACAACTTTCCAAAGGAGGTAGCATCTGTTGCAGTCCTTAAACTTTGTGCTAGAAAGAAAGTAGTATTTCTTTTGATTTGTGGAAATCAGACTCTATAACCTTGGAATGATTATAAAGCAGGTATGTTTATTCGGCCCTGTGCACACATGCCGGGCGCAAGGGGGATAGCTCCACCTAACTTGCACCCCAACGGTTACTGGCAGTGTGCTTATATTAGAGGTACAAATACATGTTCATTTCCCGTAAGTCTCTTGCATATTCATCAGGTCTCCGAAGAATCATTAACGTAGGTTCCGTCTCTATTCGCGTGCGTACTGGAGTCCTTGGGTGGTCATCCGGGCGTACTCTGGTGGTCTTTTGATGAAGGCCAGAAGTCTTCCTCACTGCTAATCTTCTGACCTTTCCTGCCTTTGACAGGCTTCAGCAGTCAAGCCAGTTCTTTCTGGTTCCATTGTCTATGCATACAGTCTAGCTAAGACCTAGGAATCAACATCCTTTATCTTGTTCCCTGTCTTACTTTGACTGCACTTTCTGAACACAACTCTACCATGTGCTTCTTCCTCTGAACAAAAAAGTGATATATGTTGCTGCTTTTGCCTAATGCTAAAAGATCCAGTATTATGCTAATAAGAATAAAGAACTGACATATAAATGAAATCTCATAAAGATGAATTGTCTTTTTGTGACTTTCAAAATTATATGTATTAATTATGACTAATGCTTGCTAAAAAGCATGCCATAGCTTTTCTCTGTTACCGTTAAATAGTCCAGTTACATGATTTAGGAAACGTTAACTGGACTTCTATAACCAAATAAGTGTACAAGAGCAGTAGTGTTTAATCTTACTATTTATGTTATTTCACCAAATGTGTTTTTCCAAACTGAATTGAGGATGACGGATGAAAAGGTTTCTTTTCTTACCAGTATTCAGTGTACAAATATAATCTTATAATTAAAAACAGTTTGAAAAAAAAGTCTGACTGGGTTGATTACATCAACTGTATGCATGTTGGAAGAAAGATTGCTAAAAAAGCAGATTTTTACATTTAGATGTATGACAAGTATTACAGTCATCTAAAAATTAAAGCAAATTACCTCATTTCTTTTAAAGATCTTTTTTAAACTTCTTGCACTTCTAAAGCTTGCTCTAGATTTGATTTAGTGGTGGTTTTACAACGATTGCTAGCTAAATTCTACCACACTGCTCTTTCATTCCCTCTCCTTAAAAGAACAGGGGGAGAAAATATGATGGGGGAAAAAAGGCTCACGTGTTGAGATGAGGACAGTTTAATTAAAGGAAGAGAAAAAGGGGTGGGGGGGGCGGAGCAAAGGACACATGGAAGCAAAGGGAGAAAACAATCATTCTCTATTTCTCATCAGCAAGTGATGTTTGGCCACGCCTTGGGAAGCAGGGCCTCAATATGCATAGCCGTTGCTTGGTAAGACAGATGTTTTCATAATGAGGGCCCCCCTTCTTCCCCTTCCTCAGCTTTTATTGTTGAGTGTGATGTCATATGGTATGGAATATCCCTTTGGTCAGTTTAGCTCAGCTGCCCTGCCAATCCATGTCCTCTCACCACCTCTTGCCCACCCCCCAGCCTACTGGCTTTTGCAGGGAAGGGGGCGGGGGGTGTTTGGAGAGACAGTCCTGATGCTGTGCCAGCACTGCTCAGCAGTAGACAAAAAAATTGGTGCGATATCAATGCTGTTCTAGCTACAAGTGCAGAGCACAGTGCTGTATGGACTGCTGTGGGGCAAGTTAACTCCGTCTCAGCCAGAGCCAGTACAGGAGAAATTCAGGAATATACAGAATGATAGAATCATAGAATGGTTTGGGTTGGAAGGGACCTTAAAGATCATGTAATTCCAATGATGAGAATATGGTGCACAACAGCAGTTTCTACAAGTGCACATTTAAATGTACTTCTGGCGGTTTGTAGTAGTACCAGCCTCTGATCAGTAGTTCCAAAAAGGTCTCATGTTCACTCGCAAGAGGTTTAATATGCCTACCAGGCAGAGACAAGAAGGTGGTGGCAAGGAGGGCAGTGACGCAGTGAAAACTCAATAACCAAAGTTATTAAGCAGGTGTTCTTCATTCTGGTGCCGGGTGTGGGGGGGATCGCTCCGCCTAACACACACACACACACCAAGGGTTACTGGCAGTGTGCTTATATTAGTGGGATATATACATATTCATTTCCTGTAAGTCACTTGCATATTCATTAGGTCCCCAAAGAATCAACATAGGTTCCCGCCTCTATTCGCATGTGTACTGGAGTCCTCGGGTGGTCATCCGGGCGTACTCTGGTGGTCTTTTGATGAAGGCCAGAAGTCTTCCTTGCTGCTAAACTTCTGACCTTTCCTGTCTTTGACAGACTTCAGCAGTCAAGCCAGTTCTTGCTGGTTCCATTATCTATGCATACGGTCTTTTACTCCCTTATCTTTGGGGTCGACCTGTCCTTGTGGTTACAATTATGTTAGCTAAGACCTACAGGATCAACATCCTTTACCTTGTTCCCTGTCTCAGTAGGACAAGGGAGGTCTGGAAGTATGCCTTAGAACATATCTCAGCAGCTTGAATTCTAGTTGTGGTGGAGGAGTGAGATTATAGGCAGTGCTGATATTGCTGCTGGAATGTTTTAATTAAACACTTTATTATGGTTTTTTTTTCCAGTTCTTGAACTTCTTGAGTATATAGAGAAAAGAAAGTGATGTTTGGGGAAAGAACAAAAAGTGGGCACAGTTCTAAAAGTTAATCTGATATTTTAGTTACATTTACATTAAGGATCATGTATTCTGAGCGGTATTTGACAGTTTAATTGCTCGACTGTAGTTTGAAATGACATCTTTGAAACCTGATAAATGCTTGTTAATTATTTCTAGCTGCAGTTAAAGTGATTGCTGTCTAAGTCTTAGAGGTCTAGGAATACTATTAGATCATTTCATGTATCACTCTGATATAGAAATTTACATTTGAAACTGTTATGAGATTCTTTCTTATTTTTCAGAAGTTGTTATTCTGGGTCAGAATTTTGTGATGAATGCTTCTGGTTTGATAGTTTGGTAGCAAACCAAATAGTGTTTTTTGTTGTTGTTGTGTTTTTTTCTAACCTATATTTTCAGTAGTAGAAACTGAATTATGTTTGAAGGCAAATGTTTGAAATATTCTTCCTGCAGTACATAGTTGATCTTTCTTTTCATGTCCTTGTAATGTCTTATTAACTATAAGCTTACTAGCATGTATTTAAATGCATAGGAGAACACCAATAACTGATAAAATGAACCTTGAGATGATAAGGGGTAAGCTACTTTTGCTATCAGTGGAACTTACTCCTTGTGTTGGGTTTATGTGCAAGGATGGGTTGCGCATGACAACGTACCCCATGTTGGACAGAGCCAGTTCCCAGCCAGCTCCAAAAGGAACAGCTGCTGGCCAAAGCTGAGCTAATGAGCAATGCTGGTTGTGCCTCTATGATAACATATTTAAGAAAGGCTAAAAATGCTGTGCAGCAGCTGTGAGAGGGAGAGGAATGAAAAAATGAGAGAAGCAGCCCTGCAGACACCAAGGTTAGTGAAGAAAGAGAGGGAGGAGGTGCTCCAGGGAGCAGAGATTCCTGTTCAGCCTGTGGAGAAGACAATAATGATGCAGGCTGTCCCTCTGCAGCTTGTGGAGGACCCCACGCCAGAGCAGGTGGATGTTCCCTGAAGGAAACTGCGGCCCATGGAGAGGAGCCCATGTTGGAGCAGGCTCCTGGCTGGAACTGTGGCCTGTGGAGAGGAGCCCATGCTGGAGCAATAAATTAAATTAATTTTCCCTAAGCCAAGTCTGTTTTACATGTGACCGTAACTGGTGAGTGATCTCCCTGCCCTCATCTCAACCCATGAGTTGTATTTTCATTGTATTTTTTACACCTGTCCTTCTGAGGAGGGGGGAATGAGAGTGCAGCTTGGTGGGCACCTGGCAGCTAGCCAATATCAGCCAGCAAACTCTTTACTGTATATCTTGTGATTATTTTGGTAGAGAAGTCGGGTTTCTTACTGACTGGTCAGCAGCACTGATCTGATGTAGTTGGAATCTTGAATATTTTTTGACAGTCTTTTACTAAACTGCAAGTTCAGTTTTCTCTAGTCTTGCTGATCCAGAGTCAGGTATAGTAACCATCTCCTAACCTGGTGTATTACAATAAGTTTGTCTTTAATTACAAAGCAAGACACGAGTGATATGAGGTAGTATTGATGGTTGTAACGTTACCTTGCAGGAAAGAAAGGTTGGATTGTCCTGGTTTCAGTTAGGACAGAGTTAATTTTCCTCCTAGTAGCTGGTAGGGTGCTGTGTTTTAGATTAGGATGAGAAGAGTGCTGATAACATGCTGATGTTTTAATTGTTGCAGAGCAGTGCTGACACCAGGCCAAGGACTTTTCGGCTTCTTGCTCTGTCCTGCCAGCGGGCAGGCTAGGGGTGCAGCAGGAGCTGGGAGGGGACAGACCCAGGACAGCTGACCCAAACTGGCCAAAGGGGTATTCCATACCATCTGACGTCATGCTAAACAATATATAGGGGTGGCTGGCTGGGGTGGGGGGCCGGCTGCTCGGGGATAGGCTGGGCATCAGTCAGCGGGTGGTGAGCAACTGCATTGTGCATCACTTGTTTCATACACAGTAGTAGTAGTACTATTATTATTGTTATTGTTATTATTTTCCTGTCTTAATAAACTGTCTTTATCTCAACTCACCGGCTTCACTTTCCCGTTTCTCTCCCCCATCCCAGAGAGGGAGGGGGGAGGGTGAGCGTGAGCGAACGGCTGTGTGGTGTTTAGCTGCCGGCCGGGTTAAACCACAACAGGACTCTCATGAAGCTTTCTTTTAGGTGCTCATATTAGATGTTACTGGTCTCTACAACTACCTGAAAGGAAGCTGTGGGGACCTGGTGTGGTGGTTTTACCTTGCTGTCTGTGTGCTGCTGCCTAAGGGTTGGAGAAAAATCCATTAGCAATATCAATTGTAGCATACCACTTGGCTGCCTTTGACTCTAGTTCATATTGGAGTTCTAGCGTGTCCAGCACTGCAGCACTCAGAGGTGGCGTGACTTCATTCAGGCTGCAATAGTCCACCGTTAGCCTCCACTCTCCATTAGCCTTTTGCTCTGGCCATATAGGACTATTAAAGGGTGAGCGAGTCTTGCTGATCGCTCCTTGGCTCTCCAGCCGATGAACCAACTCATGGATGGGAATCAGGGAGTCTCGGTTGGTGCGATATTGCCGCCGGTGCACCGTTGTGGTAGCGATTGGTGCCTGCTGTTCTTCAACCTTCAGCAATCCTGAAACAGAAGGGTCTTCTGAAAGGCCCGGCAGGGTAGACAGCTGCTCAATCTTATCCATACTCAAAGCAGGTATGCCAAAAGCCCACCAGTACCCTTTTGGATGCTTGACGTACCCTCTCTTGAGGTAGTCTATGCCAAGGATGCACTGAGCCTCCGGGCCAGTCATGATGGGGTGCTTTTGCCACTCATTCCCAGTTAGACTCACTTCAGCTTCCAATACAGTTAGCTGTTGGGATCCCCCTGTCACTCCAGAGATACAGATGAGTTCTGCCCCTTGGTAGCCTGATGGCGTGGTGGTTTTACCGTGCTAGGCAGCTGAACTCCACCACAACCGCTGTCTCATTCCCCCTCCTTAGATGAGGAGGGGAAGAACTAAAGGAAAGAACAACTCACGGGTTGAGATAAGGATGATTTAATTAAAGGGAAAAATAAATAATTAAGGAAAAATTATTATTAATTAATTTAACTAAACAACTAACAACTTAAAGGGGGAAAAAAAAGGGAAAGGGGAAAAGGGAGGGGGAAAGGGAAAACTAAACAAAAAAAGGCTATGTGGAAGTGCGGAGAAAAGAAATCACTCTCTACTTCCCACAAACGAGCGATGCTTGACCACGTCCTTGAAGCAGGGCCTCAACGCACATAGGCGGTGTTCAGGAGGAGGACAGACGTTTTCACGAGAGCCCACACCCCTCCCCTCTTCCTCCTTTTTCCACCTTTTATTGCTGAGTGTGACATCATATGGTATGGAATATCCCTTTGGTTGGTTTAGGTCAGCTGCCCTGGTGATGTTTCTTTTCTCACCTTTTTGCCCACCCCCTAGGAGGGTTAGAGAGAGTCCTGATGCTGTGCCAGCACTGCTCAGCAGCAGACACAACACTGGTGTGATACCAGGGCTGTTCTAGCTACAAGTGCAGAGCACAGCACTGTATGGGCTGCTGCAGGGAAAGTTAACATCCCAGCCAGACCCAGTACAACCTGTACCCCTTATTCCATAACATTTGTGTCACTCTCAGGTCCCCCATACTTCAGCATATAAGTATTCTCATCACCGTTGTTCCTTGTCCTTCAACAGATTGATGGGTAGGTATGTCTTTTCATTCCATAGGTCTTTCTTGGAAAATGTTCATAAGAACTGTTGACGATTTGGTCTTCATCTGCCAAAGTGGTCACTCACAGCAGGCAGAGTTGGATGTCTGGATGCCAGCACCAGCTTAGCTCAAGTCCTTGTTGCACTTGCCCGGTTCCTTGCAAAGTTGACCTGTCGTTGATCCTGCAGCGTCTTCCTACAACATATAACTTAGATTACAGATTAGTTTTCTCTCAAGGTTAAATCTCCTTGAGGCACGCACTTGATATCCCTATTCTTTTGCATGACCCACCAGATATACCCTGGTCCTTGGGTGAAGACAATCCCACGAGTGGGTTTGCCTTTTCCCGAGGCAGGAGCAACCCACACCGCCTTCCCCATCCACTTCCCTACATGCACTACAGGGACTTTAGCTCCTCCCACAGTGTGTAGGGGTTTTGTTTCGGCAGGACCAGCACGGCTGTCAGACCCTCTGTTGTTAACTAGCCAAGTGGCTTCTGGTAGGTTTATGTCCCATTGTTTCCATGTCCCAGGACCCAGTGCTCCTAACATAGTCTTTAACAGTCCATTGTACCTCTCAACCTTCCCAGAGGCTTGTGGGTGATAAGGGATGTGATACACCCACTCAGTGCCATGCCTCTTGGCCCAGGAGGTGACAAGATTGTTTTGGAAATGACTCCCATTGTCAGACTCAATTCTCTCTGGTGTACCATGACGTCATAGCACTTGCCTTTCTAGGCCCAAGATTGTGTTTCGGGCCGTGGCATGGTTTACGGGGTATGTTTCCAGCCACCCAGTAGTTGCTTCTACCATGGTGAGTATGTACCGTTTGCCTTGGCGGGTTTGTGGGAGTGGTCCGAGGTAGTCAATTTGCCAGGCCTCGCCATATTGAAACCCTAGCCACCTCCTCCTGTTCCATGGAGATTTTACCTTCATGGCTCTCTTGATTGCAGCACAGGTCTCACGCTCATGGGTAACCTGTGTGATGGCCTCAATGGTCAGGTCCACCCCTCGATCACGAGCCCATCTGTATGTGGCATCCCTCCCCAGATGTCCTGATGTTTCATGGGCCCATCGAGCTACAAACAGCTCACCCTTACGTCCCCAGTCCAGATCCACCTGAGCCACATCAATTTTTGAAGCTCGATCCACTTCTTCGTTGTTCTGATGTTCTTCAGTTGCGTGGCTCTTGGGCATGTGGGCATCTACATGACGTACTTTTACATCCAGGTTTTCTACCCGAGCAGCAATATCTTGCCACAGGGTGGCAGCCCAGATAGGTTTACCTCTGCGCTGCCAGTTGCTCTGTTTCCATTGCTGCAGCCACCCCCACAGAGCATTTGCCACCATCCATGAGTCAGCGTAGAGATACAGTACTGGCCATTTTTCTCTTTCGGCAATTTCTAGGGCCAATTGTATGGCTTTTACTTCTGCATATTGACTTGACTCGCCTTCCCCTTCCATGGCCTCCACTACTCGTCGTGTGGGACTCCACACGGCAGCTTTCCATTTCCGATGGCTCCCTACCACACGGCAGGATCCGTCAGTGAACAACACATACTGCTTTGTGTCTTCAGGCAACTCATTATATGCTGGTGCCTCTTCAGCACGGGTTACCTCTTCTGTCGGCACTCCGAAATCTCTGCCTTCCGGCCAGTCCATGATCTCTTCCAGGATTCCTGGGCGATTAGGTTTTCCCATTCGAGCCTGCTGTGTAATTAATGCTATCCACTTCCTCCACGTAGCATCAGTTGCATGGTGTGTAGTGGGAATTTTCCCTTTGAACATCCAGTGTAACACGGGTAGCCGTGGTGCCAAGAGGAGCTGTGCTTCTGTACCCACAACTTCTGAAGCAGCTCGAACACCCTCATGTGCAGTGAGTATCTCTTTTTCAGTTGGGGTGTAATTGGCTTCTGATCCTCGATAGCCCCAGCTCCAGAAACCCAGAGGTCAACCTCGAGTTTCTTCTGGGGTTTCCTGGCAGAGGCTCCAGGTGAGGCCATGCTCCCCGGCTGCAGTGTAAAGTATGTTTTGCACAGCTGGTCCGGTACAGACAGGCCCAAGGGCTACTGCACGAGCTATTTCTTGTTTGATTTGTTCAAAAGCCTGTTGTTGCTCGGGGCCTGTTGTGGTTTAACCCGGCTGGCAGCTAAACACCACACAGCCGTTCGCTCACCCTCCCCCCTCCCTCTCTGGGATGGGGGAGAGAAACGGGAAAGTGAAGCCTGTGAGTTGAGATAAAGACAGTTTATTAAGACAGGAATATAATAATAACAATAATAATAATACTAGTGATAATGATAATAGTATTAATAATAATAATGTGTAAGAAAACAAGTGATGCACAATGCAATTGCTCACCACCCGCTGACCGATGCCCAGCCTATCCCCGAGCAGCCGGCCCCCCCACCCCGGCCAGCCACCCCTATATATTGTTTAGCATGACGTCAGATGGTATGGAATACCCCTTTGGCCAGTTTGGATCAGCTGTCCTGGGTCTGTCCCCTCCCAGCTCCTGCTGCACCCCCAGCCTGCTCGCTGGCAGGACAGAGCGAGAAGCCGAAAAGTCCTTGGCCTGGTGTAAACACTGCTCTGCAACAATTAAAACATGAGCATGTTATCAGCGCTCTTCTCATCCTAATCCGAAACATAGCACCCTACCAGCTACTAGGAGGAAAATTAACTCTGTCCTAACTGGAACCAGGACACCAGACAACCTTGTAAAATGCAGATAACAATCAGACTCTTTAGTGCAATTAAGCAAAAATCACGGGGTGTCAAACCAAGTCAGATAAGGGAAGAAACATTATCACTGAGTAAACAGAGTAAAAAGTCGCTATAAACTTGAAAGATAACAGGCTGGCAACTGAAAGCCATGTATTATCTGTAAAGCGTTGGATAGGTTGTGAACCTGGACTACCCAGTCAATGGGGAAACAGGGGAGGGTCCTGGTCCTTGAGGAAAAAAAGTATATAAACTGTGCTATGTAACTAGTAGGTGTGAAAGTGAGATGAGAGAATCTTAGTAGATGGGATGCTGATTAAGGAAAGGGAGTTAAGGGATTTTTGGTAAATGGGATGCTGATTAATGAATACCTTGATTGCTGTATTGAACTAGCAGGTGTTGCTGCTAACTGTTGTACAAATTAATTGGAGCAAGAAGTTTTGGGGCCCCTCACAAAGGGTAACTCCTAATGAAGATAGAGAACCTGTCTCAAGAACCAGCTGAAACCGCTCCTGTGGTTCGGACAAGAGCCAAGGACCCAAAGCGCAAGCGCCAGAAGAAAAGGTAAAAAGTTCAGATACGAGGAAGAGGAAGGAAAAGCCTTACTTCATCTCAGGAGACCACCTGAGATGACCACCAGAGAGCAGCACGCAGGCGCGGATGGGAGGACCACATGTAGATTAGTTCTTGGAACTAATTATAATATGAGACAGGCATAGGTTATGCGTAACTATAAGCGCATTACAAAATTCATGCATATGTAAACTTACACTGTATATAGCTAGGGCACACATTATTAAGTTTGAGCGTAACTTTGAGGAATTATCCCTTACACTCCCGGCGCCGAAATAAAGGCATACCCACTTTATAACTTACTTCATTGTGAGTTGTGGACTGTTTCTGCGAGTCAGTTTTGGCGAGCCATCCAGGAGACTTCTCTGCCTACTGTCTGACCTTCTGAGTTTTAGGACTTCCTTGCACGCACCAGGGTAATTCCCTAGGATGAACTCCACTATTCAGAGGTATGGCAGGGGCGGACGAGAACTGACTGGGACGCTGGAAGTGGTATGCTCTGAAAGGCTGAAAGGAAATAGGAGCTCCGTAAAAGGTTGCTGGTAAATCGCGCAGAGACGTCTGGCGTGCAGCGTATAAACCTGAGTGGAGAAGGGTAGGAAAAGGCTGAAGGAAAGGTTGAAGGGCTGTCCGGCTGATCGGTGGGGCGATCAGAGGTTCGGAATTGAACCTAGGCTGCTGCTGCATCCCGGGATCCAGGAAGGACCTGCTAATGACTGTATAAGAAGCAGGAGAAGGGTAAGCGCACCTCTGATAGCATTGATATCTGCTCTGTAGTCTGTGTTTTATGGTGTGACAGCATTGATATCTTTTGTGGTGTGACAGTATTGATATCTGCTCTGTATTCTGTGTTTTTGTGATGTGATTGAGAGGCCTCTGAGTAGCTGTGAGACTGTGCTGTGAGATTGTGTGGTCGTGTGACATTTGCAATAAGGGTGTGATCAAAGGGGTAATAAAATGGGAAATAATCAGGGCAATCTTTTGGGAAAGAGCCCCCTAGGCTGCGTGCTTGTTCATTGGAGAGATATTGTTGGGACTGGGGGCACTGAGAGCAAAAGTACTCTCATCAAGTACTGTAATCAATGGTGGCCCCTACATAAGCTAGAGGATGAAGCTAAGTGGCCTCTTAATGGGACACTGGATTATAATACTCTCCTACAATTAATGTTGTTTTTAAGGAGGGAAGGGAAATGGGATGAGGTGTCTTATGCAGACATGTTCTTCACCCTCCGAAACCATCTAGAGTGGCAGAAGGACTGTGGAATGGTCCCACCGCAAGACCCTATGGTACTTGTGCTTGAGCGCAAGAATAATAGGGAACACAAAGGTAGATTGAAACGGTGCTGCTCGTCGTGTAGCATCGGACAGAGATGCACTGGGGGGAAAAGGTACACCAACCCTCAGAAGAGGATTCTATTGATTTGTTCAACCCCCCCCCCCCCTCGACCCCAGAATGTAGACTCGGACCGGGTAATTACTCCTTCTGATAGTCCAGTAATCTCCCGTACCAGAAGGGAGACCACTTCTCCTCCTCCCCATCGACCTCAAGAACAGGGCGATGTGGATTCAGACAGAGTAACCACCCTTCCCGATAGCTTTGTGGGTTCAGACAAGGTAGCCACCCTTCCTGGTAGCCCTGTGTCCTCCCGCACCAGAAAGAAAGCCCCCTCTATGGTAATACAGGCTCCCTTTAGGGAAGCTGCGGGCCCGGAGGGAGAAACAGTGCTTATCAGGAGCCCCTTTACTACTACTGACCTAGGGGAGTGGAAGAGAGTAGTGAAAGATTATCGAAATGACCCGATGAGTGTTACGAAGCACTTTCAGTTTATCATAAAATAGCATAATCCCGATTGGAAAGATATCCATCTGCTCTTGGAATATATGACAGAGACAGAGAAACAGCTAGTCCTGAAAAACGCAGGAGAACTAGCGGAGGATCATTACAAAATTTCTGGAGGAGATGTTAAGGAGCATTTCCCCCTTCAAAACCCAAAATGGAACCCAAACAGGGCAGCAGAAATGGAAAGGTTGCAGGCATACCAGGAATGGATTTCAAAGGGGATGGAGAGAGCCATCCCCAAAACTATAAATTGGTCGGCATTATATGCCGTAAAACAAGGCCCTTCTGAATCTCCATCTGAATTCCTGGATAGGCTAAGAGATGTGATGCACCGGAACACCCCATTAGATCCAGGATCTGAAGTAGGAATAAAACAGTTAGTCTCTCTGTTCTTGGGGCAATCTACAGGGGACATCAGGCGTAAGCTCCAGAAACTGTGCCCTACAGAGAGCAGGAACTTGAAGCTATTATTAGATGAAGCTTGGAGAGTATTTAGCAATAGGGAGGAAGGGTATCAACAAGGACAAAAGAAATTGCTGGCTATAATTGCGGAAGGAAAGGGAGGGAGAACTCAGCAGGGACCTGGACCCCGTCTAGGCAAATATCAATGTGCTTTATGTAAGAAATTTGGACACTGGAAGAATGAATGCCCAGAGCAAAAGTGAAATGGGAAAAAGGATCAGAAGAGGGGTGGGATAGTTGCACATATTTTGAGAAACACTCCGTAGCCAATAACTTAGGCTCAGGCGAGGATCTCAGTGAAGTAGTAATTTATTTGCGATTGCAATGGCGGGCGTCCCACAAGCAGGAGCGCACCTACTGGTTCCAAAACACAGTTCATATACTTTTTGATGACAGGACCCTCCCCCGTTTCCCCACTGAGTGGGTAATCCAGGTTCACAATCTATCTGATGCTTCACAGACAATGCATGGCCTTCAGTTGCTGGCCTGTTAAATTTCAAATTTCTTTTGACTTTGTTACTGTTTGAAGTGGTAATGTTTCTTCACTTATCTGACTTGACTTAACACCGTGATTTTCACCTAATTGTTCTAAGGAGTCTGGTTGTCTGCATTTTACAAGGTCACCTGCTAAGTTTTCTTATCACTGCAAGCATATCTCAATACCCCATTCCTTACCTTTAAACAATTTAACTCTGCAAAAACAACATTTTTATTCCCACAATTCCCCCCTTTTCTTTTTTTATAAATTGTTGATTTTTGCAAAACTTTTCTCTAAGGTGTAATTTGGTAGATATCTTCCTCTTCTTCACCTTATTTGCTTTCCATCTCCTCTAATATCATCACTTTATATGAGTAAGGTGGTGGCTTCTTGGTCATTTGTTTCAGTAGTGCAGTTTCAATTAACCACTGTACTAGTCTTCTTACACAGGGGATAATGCAACAACCAACTGCTGTCAAAACTCCTGCTACTATGATCAAGGATGTAAATATGCCTAATTTTTCTGCCAATTCACTGGCAAGGGTGGTAAACCCTTGTGTGGGAATGGAAATGTTGTTTTTGCAGTGTTACATTGTATAGAAGGAAGGAATGTGGTATTGAGATATGCTTACAGTGATAAGAAAGCTTAACAGAAAACCTTGTAAAATGCAGACAGCCGGACTCCTTAGAGCAATTAGGTGAAAATCACGGTGTCAAGTCAAATCAGATAAGTGAGGAAACATTACCACTTCAAACAGTAAAAAAGTCAAAAGAAATTTGAAATTTAACAGGCCAGCAACTGAAGGCCATGTATTGTCTGTGAAGTATCGGATAGGTTGTGAACCTGGATTACCCAGTCAATGGGGAAACAGGGGAGGGTCCTGTCATCAAAAAGTATATAAACTGTGTTTTGGAACTAGTGGGTGCGCTCTCCTGCTTGTGGGGCGCCCGCCATTGCAATCGCGAATAAATTACTACTTCACTGAGATCCTTGCCTGAGCCTAAGTTATTGGCTACGGAGTGTTTCTCACAATTTGGGGGCTCGTCCGGGATCCAGTCACCTACCGGGGAGCCCCACCGCCGCAGCAGCAGGAAGGCATGCCCCACTGATTTCAGCGGTCCTGTGCATCGACGGTGGCGGCTCTGCGGAGAGCTGACAGAGGGCCCGAGACTGATTAAAGAGGCAGGATCCGTGAAGTAGTGGGGAAGGGAAGAAGGTAGGCACTCCGGGTTTTAAGAATTGATCCGGTAACTCTGTGCACAGACCAAGGTAAGAAATATTAAGTATTGCCTTGGGGGTCGGGTGAGACTCTGTGTGATGTGTGATGTGTGATTGAGACGTACTTTTGTACGAAGCGAGTGTGGAGTCCTGATCCGCGGTTCCGTAACTCCGCGAGGGGTGCGGCCGGAGACGGACGAAGCGTGAGATAAGGGAGAGAAAGGAAGAGTCTCGGGAAATTTGGTGTATGGTAAGCCCTTGCACAGGGAAGTGCTTGACAATACACCAGGGAAATTTGGTGTGCGGTAATCCTTGCACGGGGTAGTGCTCGGAAGTACACCAGGGAAATTTGGTGTGCGGTAATCCTTGCACGGGGAAGTGCTTGGCAGTACACCCCCATTTTCCAGAATAGGAAAAATGGGAAATATGAGTTCCAGGGGACAGGGAGATATCCCTGGGGGAGTGCCTACCGAAAGTTCTTCCTGAAGAATTATAAGAAATTGGAAAAATAATCTCAAAATTGGAGGAGATGGTAAAAAATAAATAAATAAATAAATATGGTTAAATATTGTGTATTAGTCTGGACAAAAGAACCAATTAAGGAAACAGCAGTATTTTGGCCAAAATACGGGCCTGATGAAAATTCAGGCTTGAAATTTATGTGTAAACAATAAGATTCCTTTTTTTTGGAGGAGGAGCCAAGTTATGCTCCCTATAATCCTAATATTGCACCGGTGGCAGCAGCAGTCGCTCCAGGAAGGGAGACAGGGACTGTAATTAACACTGTCCCTAGAGAGGAGCGTACTCTAGGCTGTGGCAGGAATTAGAACAAGGTAGAAGAGGTACTGAGAATTTTGCCTTCCCTGATACTAACAGTACTAACACTAACTGTGTATCCTCTTAAGTGAACTTCCCCCCCCTCCTTACCAGCAGAGAGGTTAGGAGTTTTAAGGAGATGAAGTCTTTAATTGAGGACCCCAACAGGCTAGCTGAACTATTAGACCAGTTCCTAGGACCTAACTTATACTCTTGGGGGGGGAATTATGTCTATAAGTATGTTGTTTACAGGGAAAGAAATGGGAATGATCAGGAGGAGAGCTGCTATACAAAAATGGGAAAGAGCTCATCCTCCAGGACCAGGGGTAATACCGGCAGGGCAGAAATAACCACTTGCCGATCCTGGCTGGAATAATAATAGTGTGCAACACAGAAATCATTTAGAGACTTGGGATCAGAATGAGAAAGTACTTGGGGATGAATCCTGAGGACCCGGTATCCCAAGGGCTCTTGAAAGTTCATTTTGTGATTAAAGCCTGGCAAGATACCCAGAAAATGCTCCAGAAGGTGGGGGGATGTAGTGAACAGTCACTGGGGGGGCCCTCCTGCGGGAGGCCCTGAAGGTGTGTGTCAGGAGGGGAGATGAGAAGGAAAAGCAGAGAGCGAAACTAATCGTATTGACAGTATAGCAGGTAGTCAGGCAGAGGCTTGGAGAAAGAGGAAGAAAATCTTCAGGGGGAGTCAGGGCCAGGATGGAAAGGAGAGGAAGAGAGATGAAGGAATGGCAGACAAGGAAAGCTCAGGGACAGGCTTTGAAGTGTGGCCAGGCTGGCTACTTCAAATAGAAATAGGAGGAGAGAAGGAAAATGGGAAAGTACAGGCTGGAGAAAGATGAAAAGAAGTGTTAAAAAGGGTTATTGAAGGTGTTAAAGGTGTGGTATATAATGTTTGACAGAGCTGTTTTTTGAATGAGTTGGGAAAGGTGAATGAGCAGGGAAAGAGGATGTAGGCATTATCTAAGTAACAGTCTAGAAGTTTTGGTATATTTGCTGTGGTGTTTGGTCAGTTTCCCAAGTATCGGGAAGGGGGGGGGGGGGGGGACGGGGGACGGGGGGGGGCAGCCTGCTCCACCAGGGGCCTCTCCACAGGCCGCAGGGGCCTTCGGCTCTGGTGCCTGGAGCGCCTCCACCCCCTCCTTCTGTGCTGACTTTGGTGTCTGCCGGTAGGTTTCTCACTCCTCGCTCTCCCAGCTGCTGTTGAGCAGCAGCTTTTTGTTTGTTTGTTTGTTTTCGTGGATGTGCTCTCACAGAGGCATGGACTGTGTTGCTCATGGCTTGGCTCTGGGCAGAGGTGGGCCCCTTTGGGGCCGGATGAAATTGTCCCTTATCTGCCACGGGGCGGTTTCTGGATTCTCCTCGTGGGGGCTGCCACTGCAGCCCCCCCCCCCGAACCTTGCCATCAAACCCAATACACTGGGGCAGCTAGGTCATTACTGGCCTGTAAAGTATCAGGGATTAAATTAACTAATGAAACCCTAAAAAGTGATGGGGGTAGAAGGGGCTGGGATAACAGTGCCACCTTTGGGGGATACCAAGCTGAGACTAGGGGATAAAATGATCTCTGGGCAATTATTGTATGTACCCAAGGCAGGGACTAACTTGTTGGGAAGGGATTTGATGATGAAATTGGGCATTCAAATAGTAAATTGTTAGACTGGAATAACAGAGTGTTATTAATGGTGTGCTCTCAGGCCCTGAGAGCAAAGATATATTCACCTCTGACTGGAAAGACTCTGAAGTGGGGGCGGAAGCAACAATACAGATGGACAGTTTTACCTCAGGGGTTTACAGGGCCACTGATTTATTTGGGCAAAGTTCTAGAACAGATTTTGGAGCAATTCCAACCTCCCAAGGAGGAAGTACTGTTACAAAATGTGGATGATCGTTTATTGTCAGGACAGGAGAAAACAGTTGTGAAGGAAGCTACTAACAAGCTATTCAACTTTCTGGGAAAGCAGGGCTTGGGAGTATTGAAAAATAAATTACAATATGTAGAAAGAGAAGTCGGGTATTTAAGGCATCTAATGTCTGAGGAAAAACGGAGAATAAATCCAGAGAGGATTCAGGGAATTGTTGAAAACTAAGAAAGAACTAAAAAGTTTTAAGAGAAAGATTTTTTTAAGGAATCAGGAGCCACGAAGTCTGAGGGAAAATGGATACTCCCTGATGGGAGAGAAATGCTGAATAAAGCACCAATGAGGCAAATATTAATTGTTTTACATCAAGAGAGTCATTGGGAGATGCAAGCAATGTGTGATGTTGTGCTAAGAAAGTATGTCTGTGTAGGAATATACACTTTAGTGAAGCAAATATGCAGAGGATGTACCATATGTCAAAGGGTAAATAAAAAGGTCATCCGTAACTTGCCTAGAGAGGGACTGGAGCCAGGGATTCGACCTTTCCAAAGTGTACAGGTAGACTTTACTGAGTTACCTAAAGCAGGGAGACTTAAGTACTTGTTTGTCCTAATTGACCACGTGACTGGATGGGTGTAAGCTTTCCCCTCTGTATCTGCCACTGCAAACACGGTGGCTAAGGTATCACTGGAGCAAATAGTCCCTAGATATGGGATAGCTGAAAACATTGATTCAGATCAAGGAAGTCATTTCACTTCACAAGTACTGCAAGGGTTAATGCAGGCCTTAGGGATTGAGTCGGATTTTTACACCCCCAGGCACCCCTCCTCTTCTGGGAAGGTAAAGCAAATGAACCAGACATTAAAGAAGCAATTAACTAAATTAGTGTTTGAAACCCATCTTCCTTGGGTAAAATGCTTACCTTTAGCACTCCTGCAGGTTCAAACAGCACCAAGAAATGATATAGGAATTTCACCATATGAGATGCTGTTCGGATTCCCCTATCTGGGCAGAAGGGATGAGATACGACAATTCGAAACAAGAGAATTTTCTTAAGAACTGTATTCTGGGGTTGTCCTCTTCTTTGTCATCTCTCAGGACCCGTGGGAAATTGGGTCCTGATTCGGACCTGGAAAGGATCAACTCCGGCCCGAATGGGAAGGACACTTCCAAGTACTACTAACCACTGAAACAGCCATAGGAACTGCAGAAAAAGGTTGGACTCACTATACTCGAGTGAAGGCATCCATCGACCCTAGTACCTGGGAAGCTGTTCCTACAGAAGACTTGTTGGAAGCTGAAATCGAAGAGAAAAAAATCTCATAGTGGACTCTGAGCTGGATAAGAGCTTGCAATTGTAAACTAACCTTTTATTTTCACAGGTAACTAATGAGTGTGACTTGTGATTGAGAGAAAGGACAGACCTATAGTGAATTGAAGTGCTCCCAAGGAGGGTTTGTTATAGTAGTAGTGTACATCTTATTCTTTGTATTGATAATTATTTGGAAACCTAAGGGTTAAAAATAATGACAGGGAAAAATCAATTATTAATTTGGTTTTTAGTAATTGTAGGCCTCAGAGAAAGCCTTGGTCAATTGGCAACTTGGAAAAGGCATGACCAGATAATTGTAAGAAGGGATACCCCGTAAAAATATGGGTGAATGTGACAGAGGGTTATGCACCACAATCTGTCATGTTTGATGCTTGTGAGGTGTTAGCTTGTGGAGATTTAAATGCCCAACGACAATTGAGCAGAGAGAACAAATAACTGGGAGAGACCCAACAGCCAGATTGAGAATAGCTGTATGGAAACGATCCTCTATTTCCATCAGAGAAAAGGAGAAACCCAAGGAGAAAACAGGAGGCCCTCTTTGAAATGCGGCAGTTCAAACATTTGAGATTGAAACAGGGTATGGGAATGTGAATGCCTGGATAGAATGGGTCAAATATACTGTCCAGAGTCTCAACCATAGCAATTGCTATGCTTGTGCCACGGGATGACCGATTGCCCAGATAGTGCCCTGCCCATTGAGGTGGACCAAGGATTCCCAGGGAATGCGATGTATGATTGCATTGTACCAAGAGAAGACTGCCTGGGGAAATGAGGCCTGTAAGTCTGTCTCTTTGCTGTTCCCTTCCTTGCATGATAGCAATATCAGGGTTCGCCCTGCATTCTCTACAGCTATAGGTAACCATACAGCTTGCCTCTCACGGCAGGGTGTGAGTGCTACCTGGCATCTGGGAGAATTTGCCTTGTGAACGAGGACCTTGAATGCTACCAAGGACTTGATGGGAAACTGCTCAAGACTTGAGATCCCCAGGGCAGATCTCTGGTGGTACTGTGGAGGGAAGATCTTACGGTCCACCCTACCATCTAACTGGGGAGGCACTTGTGCACTTGTTCAGTTAGCTATACCCTTCACCCTGGCATTTGAAAGAGAAACATCACAAATACCCAGAAGAAGAAAAAGAAGCTTAGGAGTATCATTTGATGATAGAGCGTACATAGATTCTATTGGGGTGCCTAGAGGAGTTCCCGATGAACAGGAAGCCAGGAATCAAATTGCTGCAGGGTTTGAGTCACTGTTCTGGTGGGTAACAATTAATAAGAATGTGGATTGGATTACTTATATTTATTATAATCAGCAGAGATTCATAAACTATACAAGAGATGCGATAAGAGGAATCGCTGAACAACTAGATGCCACCAGCAAAATGGCTTAGGAAAACAGAATAGCATTAGATATGATGCTTGCGGAGAAAGGAGGTGTGTGTGTGTGTGATACTGAGCAACCATTGTTGCACTTTTATACCCAACAATACTGCCCCGGATGGCATAGTAACTAGAGCATTGCAAGGGTTTACCACCCTTGCCAGTGAATTGGCAGAAAAATTAGGCATATTTACATCCTTGATCATAGTAGCAGGAGTTTTGACAGCCGTTGGTTGTTGCATTATCCCCTGTGTAAGAAGACTAGTACAGTGGTTAATTGAAACTGCACTACTGAAACAAATGACCAAGAAGCCACCACCTTACTCATATAAAGTGATGATATTAGAGGAGATGGAAAGCAAATAAGGTGAAGAAGAGGAAGATATCTACCAAATTACACCTTAGAGAAAAGTTTTGCAAAAATCAACAATTTATAAAAAAAGAAAAGGGGGGAATTGTGGGAATAAAAATGTTGTTTTTGCAGAGTTAAATTGTTTAAAGGTAAGGAATGGGGTATTGAGATATGCTTGCAGTGATAAGAAAACTTAGCAGGTGACCTTGTAAAATGCAGACAACCAGACTCCTTAGAACAATTAGGTGAAAATCACGGTGTTAAGTCAAGTCAGATAAGTGAAGAAACATTACCACTTCAAACAGTAACAAAGTCAAAAGAAATTTGAAATTTAACAGGCCAGCAACTGAAGGCCATGCATTGTCTGTGAAGCATCAGATAGATTGTGAACCTGGATTACCCACTCAGTGGGGAAACGGGGGAGGGTCCTGTCATCAAAAAGTATATGAACTGTGTTTTGGAACCAGTAGGTGCGCTCCTGCTTGTGGGACGCCCGCCATTGCAATCGCGAATAAATTACTACTTCACTGAGATCCTCGCCTGAGCCTAAGTTATTGGCTACGGAGTGTTTCTCACGTTGGTTACCAGGGAGAAGAGACTGGTACCTCCCTCTCAAATTTCCCTCCTCAGGATGCTGTAGAGAGCAATGAGGTCACTTCTTATCCTCTTTTTCTCCAAACTAGAATCATAGAATATCCCGAGTTGGAAGGGACCCATAAGGATCATTGAGTCCAACTCCTGGCACCACACAGATCTACTCAAAAATTCAGACCATGTGACTAAGTGCACAGTCCAAACGCTTCTTAAATTCAGACAGGCTTGGTGCAGTGACTACTTCACGTTCCAGTGTGCGACCACCCTCTCGGTGAAGAACCTCTTCCTGATGTCTAGCCTAAACCTCCCCTGCCTCAGCTTAACACCATTCCTGCTGGTCCTATCACTGGTGATTACGGAGAATAGGTCAGCGCCTACCTCTGCACTCCCCTTCGCGAGGAAGCTGTAGACTGCGATGAGGTCCCCCCTCAGCCTCCTCTTTTCCAGGCTGAACAGGCCAAGGGACCTCAGCCGCTCCTCATATGTCTTCCCCTCTAGGCCCTTCACCATCTTCATCGCCCTCCTCTGGACACTCTCCAACAGTTTGTCCTGGCTTCAGTTAGGACAGAGTTAATTTTCCCTCATAGTAGCTGGTAGGGTGCTATGTTTTGAATTAGGATGAGAAGAGCACTGATAACATGTTGATGTTTTAATTGTTGCAGAGCAGTGTTTACACCAGGCCAAGGACTTTTCGGCTTCTCGTTCTGTCCTGCCAGCGAGCAGGCTGGGGGTGCAGCAGGAGCTGGGAGGGGACAGACCCAGGACAGCTGACCCAAACTGGCCAAAGGGGTATTCCATACCATCTGACGTCATGCTAAACAATTTATAGGGGTGGCTGGCCGGGGTGGGGGGGCTGGCTGCTCGGGAATTGGCTGGGCATCGGTCAGCGGGTGGTGAGCAATTGCATTGTACATCACTTGTTTTCTTACACATTATTATTATTAATACTATTATCATTATCACTATTATTATTATTATTATTATTGTTATTATTATATTCCTGTCTTAATAAACTGCCTTTATCTCAACCCACCGGCTTCACTTTCCCGTTTCTCTCCCCCATCCCAGAGAGGGAGGGGGGAGGGTGAGCGAACGGCTGTGTGGTGTTTAGCTGCCAGCCGGGTTAAACCGCAACAGCCCTTTTGGCGCCCAACGTGGGGCTCGAAGGGTTGAGATATCGACAAATTTGACCAGAGTGTGTTAAACTAAAATTGGTATAAGTATTGGACCTGCTTAATAGTTGCTAGTCACGATGTTGATTGCCTTAATCTCCAGTCTGCTGTACCTGTATTCCAAATTGAGTTTTATGGTGCGTTACTTTCTGTATGTGCTCCCTGTCGCACTGTTTATCCTTTCCGGGCCCTGGTTTAAGATTGTTATGGTACTGTGCGGTGTAACAATGGCTTATGAAATGATGAAATATCTGGTCACGACTTTAACCTGGTATTTGTACTCAGCACTGACGTCGACTCTATACTTTGGAAACCATATCTCGGAAACTATTAGCAATTACACCTATTGCCTGTTTTCGTTAGGGAGCCAATCTGTGGAGGGGACAGGGGAAGATATGTTTCCCTACCTGTTCACTCTCCCTTTCTCCTTCACCACCACCCTCTTATCCCCCGAGTTAGTTACGGTGGTTCTCCGAGATGTTGAATATCCTTGGGATACTCAGACCAGCCTGCTCTTGTTGTTATGTCTCCTGAATGCGCTTCAGGTTTTGTGGAGGGTTAAACAACTACTTAGGAATCTCATCCGGAGATCTGTCTTGAGGCGGGATAGTTGCGAGTGGCAGGGAGTGTGGGAGGATATGGGCAGGTTTCTAGAGCAGTGGTCACCTCCAGTGTTTTGGACATTCACCCCTGAACAACTGCAAAATCCTAAAAAGCTGGCAGAATGCTTGAAAAAAAGGTGTCATGACTCTGGCAGTTCCAAAGTGACACAAATCACTGTAGCGTGCTGGGGTCTGGCTTGTGCCTATCGAGCTGCAATTGATGCTACTAGCAACCTAGCTCCAGCTCCAGCTCCTGCAGCCACTCCAGTTCCAGCTCCTGCAGCCGCTCCAGCTCCTGCAGCCGCTCCAGCTCCTGCAGCCACTCCAGCTCCAGCTCCTGCAGCCGCTCCAGCTCCTGCAGCCGCTCCAGCTCCTGCAGCCGCTCCAGCTCCAGCTCCTGCAGCCACTCCAGTTTCAGCTCCAGCAGCCGCTCCAGCTCCAGCTCCTGCAGCCGCTCCAGCTCCTGCAGCCGCTCCGGCTCCTGCAGCCGCTCCAGCTCCAGCTCCTGCAGCCGCTCCAGCTCCTGCAGCCGCTCCAGTTCCAGCTCCGTCAGCCGCTCCAGCTCCAGCTCCTGCAGCCGCTCCGGCTCCTGCAGCCGCTCCAGCTCCTGCAGCCGCTCCAGCTCCAGCTCCTGCAGCCGCTCCAGCCCCTGCAGCTGCTCCAGCTCCAGCTCCTGCAGCCGCTCCAGCCCCTGCAGCTGCTCCAGCTCTAGCTCCCGCAGCCACTCCAGCCCCTGCAGCAGCTCCAGCTCCTGCAGCTGCTCCCACTCCTGTGTCTGGGTCAGAGAAACGAGCTGTAGCAGTGCAAGTTGACCCCGCAGAGGGTATTCCAACCCCTGTGGCAGACCCTGTGTCTGGGTTAGAGAAACGAGCTGTAGCAGTGCAAGTTGCCCCTGTAGACAAGGTGAAAAAATGGTATAGAGGCTCAGGTCGTTTAGAACGCAGACAGTCTTCTGCTAAGTCTGGGCATAGTGAAGACGAGGCTGGGCCATCAAAGGTGCAGGAGACTGAAGATGAGGATGAGGATGTCGAAAAATCAACAGTAACTACCCGGACTCTATACCAGCGTGAGCTACGAGATGTGCGAAAAGATTTTGGTCGCTGTATAGGCGAGCAGCTTGTCACCTGGCTGCTCCGGTGCTGGGAAACAGGAGCCAATTATGTGGAATTGGAGGGCAAGGAAGCCAGGCGGCTGGGATCCCTTGCTAGGGACTCATGCATTGACAAAGCAATTGGAGATGGAGCACGATCTTGCAGTCTCTGGAGGCGTCTCCTGTCAGCTGTGCAGGAAAGGTATCCCTTCAAGGAAGAACTTGTATGTCTACCAGGCAAATGGACCACCATGGAGAAGGGAATTCAGTACCTGAGGGAATTGGCCGTACGGGAAGTAATTTATAAGGACCTAGACGACGCACAAACATCCGCAGATCCAGATGCAGTCCGGTGTACACTACCCATGTGGTGGAAGTTTGTACAGAGTGCACCATCATCATATGCCAGCTCATTGGCAATACTAGCCTGGAAAGCGGAGGAGAATCCCACAGTGAATGAAGTGACTAAAATACTCCGGCAGTACGAAGGAAATCTCTCCTCTTCCCTACAGGCCTGTGTCTCAGCTGTGGAGAAACTCTCTGAAGAGGTCCACCAACTTAAAGAGAATTTATCTTCCCCTCCACCTGAACGAACCAGTGTCCACCAGCTAAAAGAGAATGCTTTGGAGAAACTTTCTGAAAAGATCCACCAACTTGAAGAGAGATTATTTTCCTTCCCACATGTACAAACCAGTGTCTCAGCTATTAGGGGTAAACGTTCATCTATGCAAGGAAGACAATATGGTGGGCACACACCGCGCCACCCTGTGGTTTTACCTACGTGACCATGGAGAGGACATGAGAAAATGGGATGGAAAATCTACTGCGACCCTAGAGGCACGGGTACGTGAATTGCTAAGGAAAACAATTGGGAAAAAGGAGTTCTCTGAAAAGTTTGCTGCTCCAACTTCCAGCAGGCAGTCCTTTAAACACAGAAACGAAGATTCTGACCAGGACTAGAGGGGCCCTGCCTCCAGCCAGGGGGAGGAAAGGGACAATCGAGTTTATTGGACTGTGTGGATTCGATGGCCTGGCACGTCAGACGCACAGAAGTATAAGGCTTTAGTAGACACCGGTGCACAATGTACTCTAATGCCATCAAGCTATAAAGGGCCAGAACCCATCTGTATTTATGGTGTGACGGGGAGATCCCAGCAGTTAACTGTATTGGAGGCTGAAGTGAGTCTAACCGGTAATGAGTGGCAAAAGCACCGTATTGTGACTGGCCCAGATGCTCTGTGCATCCTTGGCATAGACTATCTTAGAAGAGGATATTTCAAGGACCCAAAAGGGTTCCGCTGGGCTTTTGGCATAGCTGCTTTGGAGACAGAGGACATTAAACAGTTGTCTACCTTGCCTGGTCTCTCAGAGGACCCTTCTGTTGTGGGGTTGCTGAGGGTTGAAGAACAGCAAGTGCCGATCGCTACCACAACTGTGCACCGGCGGCAATATCGCACCAACCGAGACTCCCTGAGTCCCATCCATGAGTTGGTTCGTCAACTGGAGAGCCAAGGAGTGATCAGCAAGACTCATTCACCTTTTAATAGTCCCATATGGCCAGTGCGAAAGTCTAATGGTGAGTGGAGACTAACAGTGGACTATCGTGGCCTGAACGAAGTCACGCCACCACTGAGTGCTGCAGTGCCGGACATGCTAGAACTCCAGTATGAACTGGAATCAAAGGCAGCCAAGTGGTATGCCACAATTGATATCGCTAATGCATTTTTCTCCATCCCTCTAGCAGCACAGTGCAGGCCACAGTTTGCTTTCACTTGGAGGGGAGTCCAATATACTTGGAATCGACTGCCCCAGGGGTGGAAACACAGCCCTACCATTTGCCATGGACTGATCCAGTCTGCGCTGGAGCAGGGGGAAGCTCCTGAACACCTGCAGTACATCGATGACATCATTGTGTGGGGTGACACTGCAGAAGAAGTTTTCGAGAAAGGGAAGAAAATAGTCCAAATCCTTCTGAAGGCCGGTTTTGCCATAAAACAGAATAAAGTTAAAGGACCTGCACGAGAGATCCAGTTTTTAGGAATAAAATGGCAAGATGGACGTCGTCAAATCCCAATGGATGTGATCAACAAAATAACAGCTATGTCTCCACCAACTAGCAAAAAAGAAACACAAACTTTCCTAGGTGTCGTGGGGTTTTGGAGAATGCATATTCCAAATTACAGTCTGATTGTAAACCCGCTCTACCAAGTAACCCGTAAGAAGAATGCTTTTGAATGGGGCCCTGAGCAACGACAAGCCTTTGAACAAATTAAGCAGGAAATAGTTCATGCAGTAGCCCTCGGGCCAGTCCGAACAGGACCAGATGTAAAGAATGTGCTCTACACCGCAGCCGGGGAGAATGGTCCCACCTGGAGCCTCTGGCAGAAAGAACCTGGGGAAACTCGAGGTCGACCCCTGGGGTTTTGGAGTCGGGGATACAGAGGATCTGAAGCCCGCTATACTCCAACTGAAAAGGAGATATTGGCAGCATATGAAGGAGTTCGATCTGCTTCGGAAGTGGTCGGTACTGAAGCGCAGCTCCTCCTGGCACCCCGACTGCCGGTACTAGGCTGGATGTTCAAAGGAAGGGTCCCCTCTACACATCATGCAACTGATGCTACATGGAGCAAGTGGGTTGCACTGATTACTCAGCGGGCTCGAATAGGAAACCCCAGTCGCCCAGGAATCTTGGAGGTGATTATGGACTGGCCAGAAGGCAAATACTTTGGGATATCATCAGAGGAGGAGGTGGTTCGTGCTGAAGAAGCCCCACTGTACAACAAGCTACCGGAAAATGAGAAGAAATATGCCTTGTTCACTGATGGGTCCTGTCGTATTGTGGGAAAGCATCGGAGATGGAAAGCTGCTGTATGGAGTCCTACACGACGAGTTGCAGAAGCTGCTGAGGGAGAAGGTGAATCGAGTCAGTTTGCAGAAGTGAAAGCCATTCAGCTGGCTTTAGATATTGCTGAACGAGAAAAGTGGCCAGTTCTCTATCTCTATACTGATTCATGGATGGTAGCAAATGCCCTGTGGGGGTGGTTACAGCAATGGAAGCAGAACAACTGGCAGCGCAGGGGCAAGCCCATCTGGGCTGCGGCATTGTGGCAAGATATTGCTGCCCGGGTAGAGAACCTGGTTGTAAAGGTACGCCATGTAGATGCTCATGTGCCCAAGAATCGGGCTACTGAAGAACATCAAAACAACCAGCAGGTGGATCAGGCTGCTAAGATTGAAGTGGCTCAGGTGGACCTGGAATGGCAACATAAAGGTGAATTATTTATAGCCCGATGGGCCCATGACACCTCAGGCCATCGAGGTAGAGATGCAACCTACAGATGGGCTCGTGATCGAGGGGTGGACCTGACCATGGACACTATAGCACAGGTTATTCATGACTGTGAAACATGTGCTGCAATCAAGCAAGCCAAACGGTCAAAACCTCTTTGGTATGGAGGACGATGGCTGAAATATAAATATGGAGAGGCCTGGCAGATTGATTACATCACACTCCCTCAAACCCGCAACGGCAAGCGCCACGTACTTACAATGGTGGAAGCAACCACCGGATGACTGGAAACATATCCGGTGCCCCATGCCACCGCCCGGAACACTCTCCTGGGCCTTGAAAAGCAAGTCCTATGGCGACATGGCACCCCAGAGAGAATTCAGTCAGACAACGGGACTCATTTCCGAAACAACCTTATAGACACTTGGGCCAAAGAACATGGTATTGAGTGGGTGTATCACATCCCCTATCATGCACCAGCCTCTGGAAAAGTTGAACGATACAATGGACTGTTGAAGACTACACTGAAAGCAATGGGTGCTGGGACATTCAAAAATTGGGATACACATTTGGCAAAGGCCACCTGGTTAGTCAATACCAGGGGATCTGCCAACCGAGCTGGACCTGCCCAATCAAATCTGTTACGCACTGTAGAAGGGGATAAAGTTCCTGTAGTGCACGTAAGAAACATGCTGGGTAAAACAGTCTGGGCTACTCCTGCCTCAGGAAAAGGCAAACCCATTCGTGGAATTGCTTTTGCTCAGGGACCTGGATGCACTTGGTGGGTAATGCAAAAGAATGGGGAGGTCCGGTGTGTACCTCAAGGGGATTTGATACTGGGTGAGAATAGCCCATGAGTTGAATTGTAGTATGTTAACTATTATATAATACTGTATGTCATCACTACCATGATTGCTATATATCATAGATGAAAATGGTGATTAATTAGAATGTATTGGAAAGAGTGTAACCTGAGCATGACATAAATGGTATGGAATAAGGGGTGGATATCTGTCCTGGTTCCAGTTAGGACAGAGTTAATTTTCCCTCATAGTAGCTGGTAGGGTGCTATGTTTTGGATTAGGGTGAGAAGAGCGCTGATAACATGCTGATGTTTTAATTGTTGCAGAGCAGTGTTTACACCAGGCCAAGGACTTTTCGGCTTCTCGCTCTGTCCTGCCAGCGAGCAGGCTGGGGGTGCAGCAGGAGCTGGGAGGGGACAGACCCAGGACAGCTGACCCAAACTGGCCAAAGGGGTATTCCATACCATCTGACGTCATGCTAAACAATATATAGGGGTGGCTGGCCGGGGTGGGGGGCCGGCTGCTCGGGGATAGGCTGGGCATCGGTCAGCGGGTGGTGAGCAATTGCATTGTGCATCACTTGTTTTCTTACACATTATTATTATTAATACTATTATCATTATCACTATTATTATTATTATTATTATTGTTATTATTATATTCCTGTCTTAATAAACTGTCTTTATCTCAACTCACCGGCTTCACTTTCCCGTTTCTCTCCCCCATCCCAGAGAGGGAGGGGGGAGGGTGAGTGAACGGCTGTGTGGTGTTTAGCTGCCAGCCGGGTTAAACCACAACACAGTTTCACATACTTTTTGTACTGTGCTGCCCAGAACTGCACACAGTACTCAAGGTGAGGCCACACCAGCGCAGAGTAGAGCGGGACAATCACTTCCCTCGACCAACTAGCAATGCCGTGCTTGATGCACCCCAGGATACGGTTGGCCCTCCCGGCTGCCAGGGCACACTGCTGGCCCATATTCAGCTTGCTATCAACCACAACCCCCAGATCCCTCTCTGCAGGGCTGCTCTCCACCATCTCGTCGCCCAGTCTGTACGTATACCCAGGGTTGCCCCGTCCCAGGTGCAGGACCCGGAACTTGCTCTTGTTAAGCTTCATGTGGTTGGTGATCGCCCAGCTCTCCAATCTGTCCAGATCTCTCTACAAGGCCTTTCCACCCCCAAAAGAGTCAACAACTCCTCTAAGTTCAGTGTCATCAGCAAATTTGCTCAAAACACCTTCTAGTCCTACATCCAAATTGTTTATAAAAACAGTGAAGAGGACTGGCCCTAAAATGGAGCCTTGGGGGACCCCACTAGTGACCATCCGCCAGCCAGATGTGGCCCCATTTACCACAACCCTTTGAGCCCCGTCTGTCAGCCAATTGCTCACCCATCGGATGATGTTTTTGTTTAGCTGTATGCTGGACATTCTGTCCAGTAGAATCCTATGGGAGACTGTGTCAAAAGCTTTGCTGAAGTCCAAACAGATCACATCAGCTGGTTTCCCTTAATTGATTAGATGGGTGATCTTATCATAAATGGAAATCGAGTTAGTCAAACAGGACCTACCCCTCGTGAACCCATGCTGGCTGGGACCAATGACTGCATTGTCCCCCAGGTGCGCTTCAATAACTCCCAGGATAATCTTCTCCATAATTTTACCAGGCACTGATGTGAGACTGACAGGCCTGTAGTTACCAGGGTCTTCTTTCTTGCCCTTCTTGAAAACTGGCACAACATTTGCCAGCTTCCAGTCAACTGGGACCTCTCCAGATTCCCAAGACCATTGGAAAATAATTGAGAGAGGTCCCGCGATGACATCAGCCAGCTCTCTAAGCACCCTGGGATGAATCCCATCCGGACCCATGGACTTGTATGGAACCAGGTAGATCAGCAAATCCCGCACACGTTCAGGGTCGGTTGGGAGTTTATCATTCCCACCGTCATGGTCCACTAGCTCAGGGCACCCGGGGTCCCGAAGCCCATCATCAGCATTGAAGACGGAGGCAAAGAAGGCATTAAACGTCTCCGCTTTGCCTATGTCCTTGTCTGTGAGGTGACCTTCCCCATCAAGTAGTGGACCTATGTTTTCTCTGGTCCTCCTTTTTCTGTTCACATATTTAAAAAAACACTTTTCATTGTCTCCCACAGACCTGGCCAGCTTCAACTCTAGCTGGGCTTTGGCCGCACAAATTTTCTCCCTACAAACGCGAACAGTGTCCCTGTATTCCTTCCTCGTTGCCTGACCCTGCTTCCAGCAGCCATACATTTTCTTTTTCTGCGTAAGCTCCAGCAGAAGATCCCTGGTCAGCCAGGCTGGCCTTCTGCCCCACCTGCTTGACTTCCGATATTTTGGAATTGCCTGATTCTGTGCTTTTAGGAGGCAGTACTTAAAGACTGACCAGCACTGATGGACGCCAATGCCTTCAAAAGCAGTTTCCAAGGGGACCTTGCTGACTAGTTCCCTGAGCAGCCTGAAGTCTGCTCTCCCCATATCCAGGGCTGAAGTTTTGGTGGCAGTTTTCCTCCTATCAACAAAAATTTAAACTCAGCTGCTTCATGGTCACTATGACCAAGACAGCTGCCAGTTGCCATGTCCCCCACAAAACCCTCTCTGTTCTCCAGCAACAGATCTAGGAGGGCACCTTTCCTAGTTGGCTCCCTTAGCACCTGCACCAAGAAGTCATCATCGAGGTGCTTTAGGAACCTCCTGGACCTGCTCGTGTCGGCCGTGTGGTGATCCCAGTTGACGTCTGGCAAGTTGAAGTCCCCCATAAGGACAAGGGCAGTTGATCTCGAGGCATCTCTTAGTTCCTCAAAGACTAATTTATCGGCGTCGTCATCCTGGCCGGGTGGTCTGTAATAGACTCCCACAGTGACATCCCCTTTATTTGTTCGTCCCTTAATCCTTACCCAGAGGCTCTCAACTTTGCCATCGCCAACTTCAAGTTCCACACAGTCCAGCCCATGCTTCACATACATTGCCACCCTGCCACCTTGCGTACCCTGCCTGTACCTCTTGAAGAGCCTGTAACCATCTATTGCAACACACCAGCCACAGGACTCATCCCACGAGGTTTCGCTTATGCCGATGATGTCGTAGCTGTGGGACTGGGCCAAGACTTCTAGCTCATCCATTTTATTCCTCATACTGCGTGCGTTTGTGTAGAAGCACTTCAAATGCGCCTCCCTACACGCAGCACCTTGTGGAGCCGACCGAAGGACCTCACTTGCACACAATTCCTCTGAGTCTAGCGCACGATCCCTCAGCTTATCACCGTCAGGCCTGGTTTTATCCCTTTCCCCCTTCGACTCTAGTTTAAAGCCCTATCTATCAGCCCCGCTAACTCCTGGGCAAAAATCTTTTTTCCCCTCTGAGAGAGGTGCATCCCATCTGGGGCCAGCAGCCCCAGTGTCGCATAGACCTTCCCATGATCAACAAACCCGAAATTCTGCCTGTTGCACCAGTCCCGAAGCCACGTGTTAATAAGACGAGTCTGCTTGTCAACACTGATCCCTCCTATCGGAAAGACAGAGGCAAACACAACCTGTTCCCATGATCCTTTAACCAGTCGCCCCAAAGCCCTAAAGTCCCTTTTGATCGCTCCCGGGCTTCTCCTTGCTACTTCGTCATTACCAGCCTGAAAAAACAGTAGCGGGTAGTAGTCGGTGGGCCGTACCAGGCGCTTGACTTTCCTGGCAATGTCTCTTACCCGAGCCCCAGGGAGGCAACAGACTTCCCTGTGGGTTGGGTCCGGTCGGCATATTGGGCCCTCTGTCCCTTTCAGAAGGGAGTCCCCCATGAAAATAACCCTTCTTTGTTTCTTGACAGAAGATGTAGCGATGGGGTAGGTTGCCTTGCCTTAGTCACCCTCTCCAACCGGGATGGGCTTTCGTCTACATCGTTGTTTTGACTGTCATGTTCTAGAGCCTCATACCTGTTATATAAGGGTAGATGGGAAGGTGAGGTGGGCAGGGACAGGGCTCGCCTACCACCCCGAGCAGGAACCTGCTTCCATTCCCTCCCTTGGCCTAGGTCCCCTCCTACTGCCTGGCGGGATGGGGAAACTTTTGTCTTCTGTGTAGCAGGAGACACTTCTGTTGTGGTAGGCTCATGAGTCTGTCTCAGGGAGGGTAGAGTATGCTTCCACCAGTCAATTTCCCTCTCTGACTCCTTGATGCTCCTTAGCCTACTCACCTCCTCCCGAAGCTCCGCCACCAGGCTGAACAAATTCTTCAACCTGGGCACACCTCCCACAGGCATACCCACCGCTGCTGCTGTCGGACGCCAACAGAAGACTCGGGTACACCCTGCAGCAAGACCTGGACGGCCACGTGTTCCCCCGAACCTCTGTCTGGGTAGCCACATCGGTGACTGTGTCTGGAGAGGCCGCAAGAGATGCGGAGACCATGGTTTTCTGCCTCGTGGATACCATGGCCGGGCTCTTCACAAGCAGGTTACAAGCACCATTGGGAAAGACCGTTGGAGAAGAGTGGTGAGGGCGCCCTCCCTGCTTGCCCTGCCCACGCGCACTGCCACGCCATGCCCTGAGTGATGTGCCATGCCCTGTTTGCCCATCCTGGTCACTCACGCTCCCTAGGGGCTGCGTTTGTACAGCCAGGGAGGGGGCGCTGCTGGCTCCGCCCACGCCTCGTCAGCCTCCCTCACGAGGGCTGCCAGGCCCTGGTGGCTCCCTCGGCTGCCTCGATGCTGGAAAAAAAGCCCTGCCCACCTCGATCCCCCGCTTCACTGCAGAACGCGTCTGCCCTGGAGCCGATCACCTCGGCAAGTAGATAAGCCAAATGTCCTCAGCCTCTACTCATAGGACATGCCTTCCAGCCCTTTTATCAGCTTTGTTTCCCTCCTCTGGATGCATTCAGGAATCTTAATATCCTTTTTATATTGTGGAGATGAGAACTGTACACAGTATTCAAGGTAAGGCTGTACCAACACTAAATACAGAGGGAGAATCACCTCTCTTGACTGGCTGGCTAATCCCAAAACGCAGTTTGCCCTCTTGGCTGCCAGGGCACACTGCTGACTCATGTTGAGCCTACTGTTAACAAGCACCCCCCAGATCCCTTTCTGCCGAGCTGTTCTCTATCCACTCGTCTCCCAGTCTGTACCTGTGTCTAGCATTACTCCATCCCAGTTGCAGAACCCGGCATTCACCTTTTTTGATTGCTCAGTGCTGCAATATATCTAGATCCCCCTGCAAGGCCTTTCATCCCTCCAGAGAGTCAACAGCACCACCCAGTTTAGTATCATCAGGAAACCTGCAGTGGAAACCAAACACACATAGAAACATTAAGGTTGGAAAAGACCTCCAAGATCATCTGGTCCAACCATTACCCTACCACCAATATCGCTCACGAAACCATGTCCCTAAGCACCACGTCCAACCTCTCCTTGAACACCCCCAGGGACGGTGACGCCACCACCTCCCCGGGCAACCCGTTCCAATGCCTGACTACTCGTTCTGAGAAGAAATTTCTCCTGATTTCCAACCTAAATCTCCCCTGGCGCAACTTGAGGCCATTCCCTCTAGTCCTATCACTGGTTATCTGCGAGAAGAGGCAGACGCTCAGCTGTACTGGGTCTGGCTGGGATGGAGTTAACTTTCCTTGCAGCATCCCATACAGTGCTGTGCTCTGCACTTGTAGCTAGAACAGCACTGGTATCACACCAGTGTTGTGTCTACTGTTGAGCAGTGCTGGCACCGCATCAGGACTCCCTCTAACCCCCCCCCAGAGTCAGCAGGCTGGGGGTGGGCAAAAAAGTGAGGAAGGAACATCACCAGGGCAGCTGACCTAAACCAACCAAAGGGATATTCCGTACCATACGATGTCACACTCAGCAATAAAAGGTGGAAAATGGAGGAAGAGGGGAGGGGTGGGCTCTCGTTGCGAAAACATCTGTCCTCCCAAAGACCGGCTACGTGTGTTGAGGCCCTGCTTCAAGGACATGGTCAAGCATCGCTCATTTGTGGGAAGTAGAGTGCAATTTCTTTCCTCTGCAATTCCACACAGCCTTTGCTTGTTTGTTTTCTTTTTTCCCCTTTCCCTTTTTTCCCTTTAGTTAAATTATTCAGTTAATAATATTTTTTCCTTAACAATTATCTTTCCTTTAATTAATTATCCTTATCTCAATCCATGAGTTGTTTCTTTCCTTTTCTTCTTCCCCTCCTCTTCTGAGGAGGAGGAGTGAGAGAGTGGTTGTGGTGGAGTTCAACTACCTAAAAAGGTAAAACCACCACAGTCCTTTTTGGCGCCCAACGCGGGGCTCAAAGGGTTGAGATAACAATAGAATTGATTAAAACTCTTACAACTAACACACTTCCTTGCTAGTCACCATGTTCAGTGTCCTGTTAATATTTTCCTGTTAGATCATGTCTCATGTAATCAGTGTCATGTTCTCCTTTCTCCTCCATATGCGATCAGAGAATGCGTTAAAATTTGTGTTAGTTTCTTTTTATTTCGCTGTGCTGTCAAGCACTGGCCTTGAGTTTAATCTGGCATTCAGGCTCTGCACTGTTATCATTTGGGTCTCATGGAAACTGTCTTTTAGAGACTATTCAGAATTACACTGCCTTCCTTTCCTCATCTGGAAGTCAGTTTATGAATAATATCAGGAATGGTACCTCCTTCTTTCACAGTGGGCTAATTACAACAGTTTTTGAGTACTTTGAATATCCATGTGTAACCCATATACTTCTATTGCTAACTCTGAGTAATGGGTTTCCTCTTCTCTCTAAGGTTAATCGATTCTTTAGAAAGCTTACCCAGGAATTTGCCTCGAGACAGTCGGGTGGCAAGGTGTGTGGGAGGATATAGGCAGGTACCCGTCACAGGTGTCTCCTCCAATAGTTTTGAACTTCACCCCTGAACAAGTGAAAAATCCTAAAAACCTGGTAGAATATCTGAGAGTCGTATGCCCTGACCCTGACAATGCTGGAGAATGACAGCTTGCAGCATTGTGCTGGGTCCTGGCTTACTCCTATCAAACACTATTTAACACCACCCAGCACCCTCAAGGGGGGGAGGAGGTCTCTGAATCTGATGACCAGATAACACACGCTGTGACCACCTCAGAGGACCAACTGACTATGTTATCAGTCGTCCCCATAGTCAAGTCAAAACAATGGAAATGGAAGTCAGCTCGTTTAGTAAGGGAAGAAGCCTCTCCTAAGAAAGAGGGAAAACGGGAAAAGGCAGGCACCTCTAAAGCAGAGCCATCACAAAAACAGCAGGAAGAAGAGATGGTAATCATAAAGGAATCAGAAACCACTCGATCCCTATCCCTGAGTGAGTTGCGAGAAATACGAAAGGATTATGGTCGACACCCAGGTGAACACATCCTCACCTGGCTGCTTTGATGCTGGGACACTGGGGCCAATAGCCAACAATTAGAAGGCAATGAAGCCAAACAGCTGGGATCCCTCTCTAGAGAAAGGGTCATTGACAAAGTAATTGGGAGAGGGACACAGGTTCTCAGCCTCTGGAGGCGACTCCTGGCAGCTGTGAAAGAAAGGTATCCCCATAAGGAAGATATTGTATATCAAGTAGGCAAGTGGGCCACCATGGATAAAGGTCTCCAGCATCTACGGGAATTAGCTGTGCTGGAGATGATTTATAGTGATTTGGACAATGCCCAGACACCTCAAGATCCCGATGAAGTCCAGTGCATAACATCCATGTGGCGTAAATTTGTGCGGAATGCACCATCATCACATGCCAGTACACTGGCAGGAATTCATTGGGATGAGGGGATGGGACCAACAGTGTATGCTGTATCCTGCCAGCTTCAAAAATATGAAGACAACCTCTCTGCTCTGCTACAGGCCTGTGTCTCAGCTGTGGAGAAACTGTCCGAAAGACTTGACCACCTCGTAGAACGAGCATATCCCTCCTCATCCAGATGGAGTGATATTTCAGCCACTAAGAATCAGTATTTTCCTGCTCGAGAGAGAGAGTATCCAAGACGCACACCACGTGGCACCTTGTGGTTTTATCTGCGTGACCACGGGGAAGATATGAGGAAATGGGATGGTGTACCTACTTCAACCCTAGCTGCTCGTGTACGTGAACTGAAAGGAAATACAGCAGCAAGAAGAGGGGCTCCTAAGAAAAATGCTGCTCCAGTTTCTGTTGGGCAGTTCCCCAGAGGCAGTAGAAGGGCTGATGTTATTCTTGACCCTGATGAAGGGACCTCTGCTTCTCATTTGCAAAAATTAAGTGGCAGATACTCCAACCAGGACTAGAGGGGCCCTGCCTCTGGCCAGGTAGAGGAGAGGGATAACCGAATTTATTGGACTGTGTGGATCCGATGGCCTGGCATATTGGAACCACAAGAATACAAAGCTTTAGTGGACGCTGGCGCACAATGTACCTTAATGCCATCAGGCTACCAAGGGACAGAACCCATCTGTATCTCTGGAGTGACAGGGGGATCTCAGCAATTAACTGTATTGGAAGCTGAAGTGAGTCTAACTGGGAATGAGTGTCAAAAGCATCCCATTGTGACTGGCCCCGAGGCTCCATGCATCCTTGGCATAGACTACCTCAAGAGAGGGTACTTCAAGGATCCAAAAGGGTACCGGTGGGCTTTTGGCATAGCTGCTTTGAGCACAGAGAAGATTAGGCAGCTGTCTACCCTGCCGGGCCTTTCAGAAGACCCTTCGTTGTAGGATTGCTGAAGGTTGAAGAACAGCAGGTACCAATCGCTACCACAACGGTGCACCGGCGGCAATATCGCACCAACCGAGACTCCCTGATTCCCATCCATGAGTTGGTTCATCGGCTGGAGAGTCAAGGAGTGATCAGCAAGACTCGCTCACCCTTTAATAGTCCCATATGGCCAGCGCGAAAGTCTAATGGCGAGTGGAGGCTAACGGTGGACTATCGGGGCCTGAACGAAGTCACGCCACCACTGAGTGCTGCAGTGCCGGACATGCTAGAACTCCAGTATGAACTGGAATCAAAGGCAGCCAAGTGGTATGCCACAATTGATATCGCTAATGCATTTTTCTCCATCCCTCTAGCAGCACAGTGCAGGCCACAGTTTGCTTTCACTTGGAGGGGAGTCCAATATACTTGGAATCGACTGCCCCAGGGGTGGAAACACAGCCCTACCATTTGCCATGGACTGATCCAGTCTGCACTGGAACAAGGGGGAGCTCCTGAACACCTGCAGTACACTGATGACATCCTCGTGTGGGGCAACACAGCAGAGGAAGTTTTTGAGAAAGGGAAGAAAGTAATCCAAATTCTCCTGAAAGCTGGTTTTGCCATTAAACAGCGTAAGGTCAAGGGACCTGCACAGGAAATCCAGTTCTTGGGGGTAAAATGGCAGGATGGACGTCGCCATATTCCGATAGATGTGATCAATAAAATAACAGCAATGTCTCCGCCAACTAGCAAAAAAGAAACGCAAGCTTTCCTAGTCCTTGTGGGATTCTGGAGAATGCATGTTCCAGGCTATAGTCAGTTTGTGAGTCATCTGTATCGAGTGACTCGAAAGAGAAACTATTTCGAGTGGGGCCCCGAGCAACAACAGGCTTTTGAACAAATCAAACAAGACATCAAACAAGAAATAACTCGTGCTATTTAAATTGTGATTGCAGTGGTGGGCTTCCCTCAAGCAGGAGCTCACCTACTAGTTACATAGCACAGTTTATATACTTTTTTTCTCGAGGACCAGGACCCTCCCCTGTTTCCCCATTGACTGCGTAGTCCAGGTGCACAACCTATCCAACGCTTTACAGATAATACATGGCTTTCAGTTGCCAGCCTGTTATCTTTCAAGTTTATAGCGACTTTTTACTCTGTTTACTCAGTGATAATGTTTCTTCCCTTATCTGACTTGGTTTGACACCCCGTGATTTTTGCTTAATTGCACTAAAGAGTCTGATTGTTATCTGCATTTTACAAGGTTGTCTGGTGTCCTGGTTCCAGTTAGGACAGAGTTAATTTTCCTCCTAGTAGCTGGTAGGGCGCTATGTTTCGGATTAGGATGAGAAGAGCGCTGATAACATGCTGATGTTTTAATTGTTGCAGAGCAGTGTTTACACCAGGCCAAGGACTTTTCAGCTTCTCGCTCTGTCCTGCCAGCGAGCAGGGTAGGGGTGCAGCAGGAGCTGGGAGGGGACAGACCCAGGACAGCTGACCCAAACTGGCCAAAGGGGTATTCCATACCATCTGACGTCATGCTAAACAATATATAGGGGTGGCTGGCCGGGGTGGGGGGCTGGCTGCTTGGGGATAGGCTGGGCATCGGTCAGCGGGTGGTGAGCAATTGCATTGTGCATCACTTGTTTTCTTACACATTATTATTGTTAATACTATTATCATTATCACTAGTATTATTATTATTGTTATTATTATATTCCTGTCTTAATAAACTGTCTTTATCTCAACTCACCGGCTTCACTTTCCCGTTTCTCTCCCCCATCCCAGAGAGGGAGGGGGGAGGGTGAGCGAACGGCTGTGTGGTGTTTAGCTGCCAGCCAGGTTAAACCACAACAGCCCTTTTGGCGCCCAACGTGGGGCTCGAAGGGTTGAGATATCGACAAAGCTGACCAGAGTGTGTTAAGCTAAAATTGGTATAAGTATTGGACCTGCTTAATAGTTGCTAGTCACGATGTTGATTGCCTTAATCTCCAGTCTGCTGTGCCTGTATTCCAAATTGAGTTTTATAGTGCGTTACTTTCTGTATGTGCTCCCTGTTGCACTGTTTATCCTTTCCGGGCCCTGGTTTAAGATTGTTATGGTACTGTGCGGTGTAACAATGGCTTATGAAATGATGAAATATCTGGTCACGACTTTAACCTGGTATTTGTACTCAGCACTGACGTCGACTCCATACTTTGGAACCCATATCTCGGAAACTATTAGCAATTACACCTATTGCCTGTTTTCGTTAGGGAGCCAATCTGTGAAGGGGACAGGGGAAGACATGTTTCCCTACCTGTTCACTCTCCCTTTCTCCTTCACCACCACCCTCTTATCCCCCGAGTTAGTTACGGTGGTTCTCCGAGATGTTGAATATCCTTGGGATACTCAGACCAGCCTGCTCTTGTTGTTATGTCTCCTGAATGCCCTTCAGGTTTTGTTGAGGGTTAAACAACTACTTAGGAATCTCATCCGGAGATCTGTCTTGAGGCGGGATAGTTGCGAGTGGCAGGGAGTGTGGGAGGATATGGGCAGGTTTCTAGAGCAGTGGTCACCTCCAGTGTTTTGGACATTCACCCCTGAACAACTGCAAAATCCTAAAAAGCTGGCAGAATGCTTGAAAAAAAGGTGTCATGACTCTGGCAGTTCCAAAGTGACACAAATCACTGTAGCGTGCTGGGGTCTGGCTTGTGCCTATCGAGCTGCAATTGATGCTACAAGCAACCTAGCTCCCTCTCCTGCAGCCGCTCCAGTTCCAGCTCCTGCAGCCGCTCCAGCTCCTGCAGCCGATCCAGTTCCAGCTCCTGCAGCCGCTCCAGCTCCTGCAGCTGCTCCCACTCCTGTGTCTGGGTCAGAGAAACGAGCTGTAGCAGTGCAAGTTGACCCCGCAGAGGGTATTCCAACCCCTGTGGCAGACCCTGTGTCTGGGTTAGAGAAACGAGCTGTAGCAGTGCAAGTTGCCCCTGTAGACAAGGTGAAAAAATGGTATAGAGGCTCAGGTCGTTTAGAACGCAGACAGTCTTCTGCTAAGTCTGGGCATAGTGAAGACGAGGCTGGGCCATCAAAGGTGCAGGAGACTGAAGATGAGGATGTCGAAAAATCAACAGTAACTACCCGAACTCTATACCAGCGTGAGCTACGAGATGTGCGAAAAGATTTTGGTCGCTGTATAGGCGAGCAGCTTGTCACCTGGCTGCTCCGGTGCTGGGACACGGGAGCCAATTATGTGGAATTAGAGGGCAAGGAAGCCAGGCGGCTGGGATCCCTTGCTAGGGACGCATGCATTGACAAAGCAATTGGAGATGGAGCACGATCTCGCAGTCTCTGGAGGCGTCTCCTGTCAGCTGTGCAGGAAAGGTATCCCTTCAAGGAAGAACTTGTATGTCTACCAGGCAAATGGACCACCATGGAGAAGGGAATTCAATACCTGAGGGAATTGGCCGTACGGGAAGTCATTTATAAGGACCTAGACGACGCACAAACATCCGCAGATCCAGATGCAGTCCGGTGTACACTACCCATGTGGTGGAAGTTTGTACAGAGTGCACCATCATCATATGCCAGCTCATTGGCAATACTAGCCTGGAAAGCGGAGGAGAATCCCACAGTGAATGAAGTGACTAAAATACTCCGGCAGTACGAAGGAAATCTCTCCTCTTCCCTACAGGCCTGTGTCTCAGCTGTGGAGAAACTCTCTGAAGAGGTCCACCAACTTAAAGAGAATTTATCTTCCCCTCCACCTGAACGAACCAGTGTCCACCAGCTAAAAGAGAATACTTTGGAGAAACTTTCTGAAAAGATCCACCAACTTGAAGAGAGATTATTTTCCTTCCCACATGTACAAACCAGTGTCTCAGCTATTAGGGGTAAACGTTCATCTATGCAAGGAAGACAATATGGTGGGCACACACACCGCGCCACCCTGTGGTTTTACCTACGTGACCATGGAGAGGACATGAGAAAATGGGATGGAAAATCTACTGCGACCCTAGAGGCACGGGTACGTGAATTGCTAAGGAAAACAATTGGGAAAAAGGAGTTCTCTGAAAAGTTTGCTGCTCCAACTTCCAGCAGGCAGTCCTTTAAACACAGAAACGAAGATTCTGACCAGGACTAGAGGGGCCCTGGCTCCAGCCAGGGGGAGGAAAGGGACAATCGAGTTTATTGGACTGTGTGGATTCGATGGCCTGGCACGTCAGACGCACAGAAGTATAAGGCTTTGGTAGACACCGGTGCACAATGTACTCTAATGCCATCAAGCTATAAAGGGCCAGAGCCCATCTGTATTTATGGTGTGACGGGGGGATCCCAGCAGTTAACTGTATTGGAGGCTGAAGTGAGTCTAACCGGTAATGAGTGGCAAAAGCACCGTATTGTGACTGGCCCAGATGCTCCGTGCATCCTTGGCATAGACTATCTTAGAAGAGGATATTTCAAGGACCCAAAAGGGTTCCGCTGGGCTTTTGGCATAGCTGCTTTGGAGACAGAGGACATTAAACAGTTGTCTACCTTGCCCGGTCTCTCAGAGGACCCTTCTGTTGTGGGGTTGCTGAGGGTTGAAGAACAGCAAGTGCCGATCGCTACCACAACTGTGCACCGGCGGCAATATCGCACCAACCGAGACTCCCTGAGTCCCATCCATGAGTTGGTTCGTCAACTGGAGAGCCAAGGAGTGATCAGCAAGACTCATTCACCTTTTAATAGTCCCATATGGCCAGTGCGAAAGTCTAATGGTGAGTGGAGACTAACAGTGGACTATCGTGGCCTGAACGAAGTCACGCCACCACTGAGTGCTGCAGTGCCGGACATGCTAGAACTCCAGTATGAACTGGAATCAAAGGCAGCCAAGTGGTATGCCACAATTGATATCGCTAATGCATTTTTCTCCATCCCTCTAGCAGAACAGTGCAGGCCACAGTTTGCTTTCACTTGGAGGGGAGTCCAATATACTTGGAATCGGCTGCCCCAGGGGTGGAAACACAGCCCTACCATTTGCCATGGACTGATCCAGTCTGCGCTGGAGCAGGGGGAAGCTCCTGAACACCTGCAGTACATCGATGACATCATTGTGTGGGGTGACACTGCAGAAGAAGTTTTCGAGAAAGGGAAGAAAATAGTCCAAATCCTTCTGAAGGCCGGTTTTGCCATAAAACAGAATAAAGTTAAAGGACCTGCATGAGAGATCCAGTTTTTAGGAATAAAATGGCAAGATGGACGTCGTCAAATCCCAATGGATGTGATCAACAAAATAACAGCTATGTCTCCACCAACTAGCAAAAAAGAAACACAAACTTTCCTAGGTGTCGTGGGGTTTTGGAGAATGCATATTCCAAATTACAGTCTGATTGTAAACCCGCTCTACCAAGTAACCCGTAAGAAGAATGCTTTTGAATGGGGCCCTGAGCAACGACAAGCCTTTGAACAAATTAAGCAGGAAATAGTTCATGCAGTAGCCCTCGGGCCAGTCCGAACAGGACCAGATGTAAAGAATGTGCTCTACACCGCAGCCGGGGAGAATGGTCCCACCTGGAGCCTCTGGCAGAAAGAACCTGGGGAAACTCGAGGTCGACCCCTGGGGTTTTGGAGTCGGGGATACAGAGGATCTGAAGCCCGCTATACTCCAACTGAAAAGGAGATATTGGCAGCATATGAAGGAGTTCGATCTGCTTCGGAAGTGGTCGGTACTGAAGCGCAGCTCCTCCTGGCACCCTGACTGCCGGTACTAGGCTGGATGTTCAAAGGAAGGGTCCCCTCTACACATCATGCAACTGATGCTACATGGAGCAAGTGGGTTGCACTGATTACTCAGCGGGCTCGAATAGGAAACCCCAGTCGCCCAGGAATCTTGGAGGTGATTATGGACTGGCCAGAAGGCAAATACTTTGGGATATCATCAGAGGAGGAGGTGGTTCGTGCTGAAGAAGCCCCACTGTACAACAAGCTACCGGAAAATGAGAAGAAATATGCCTTGTTCACTGATGGGTCCTGTCGTATTGTGGGAAAGCATCGGAGATGGAAAGCTGCTGTATGGAGTCCTACACGACGAGTTGCAGAAGCTGCTGAGGGAGAAGGTGAATCGAGTCAGTTTGCAGAAGTGAAAGCCATTCAGCTGGCTTTAGATATTGCTGAACGAGAAAAGTGGCCAGTTCTCTATCTCTATACTGATTCATGGATGGTAGCAAATGCCCTGTGGGGGTGGTTACAGCAATAGAAGCAGAACAACTGGCAGCGTAGGGGCAAGCCCATCTGGGCTGCGGCATTGTGGCAAGATATTGCTGCCCGGGTAGAGAACCTGGTTGTAAAGGTACGCCATGTAGATGCTCATGTGCCCAAGAATCGGGCTACTGAAGAACATCAAAACAACCAGCAGGTGGATCAGGCTGCTAAGATTGAAGTGGCTCAGGTGGACCTGGAATGGCAACATAAAGGTGAATTATTTATAGCCCGATGGGCCCATGACACCTCAGGCCATCAAGGTAGAGATGCAACCTACAGATGGGCTCGTGATCGAGGGGTGGACCTGACCATGGACACTATAGCACAGGTTATTCATGACTGTGAAACATGTGCTGCAATCAAGCAAGCCAAACGGTCAAAACCTCTTTGGTATGGAGGACGATGGCTGAAATATAAATATGGAGAGGCCTGGCAGATTGATTACATCACACTCCCTCAAACCCGCAACGGCAAGCGCCACGTACTTACAATGGTGGAAGCAACCACCGGATGACTGGAAACATATCCGGTGCCCCATGCCACCGCCCGGAACACTCTCCTGGGCCTTGAAAAGCAAGTCCTATGGCGACATGGCACCCCAGAGAGAATTCAGTCAGACAACGGGACTCATTTCCGAAACAACCTTATAGACACTTGGGCCAAAGAACATGGTATTGAGTGGGTGTATCACATCCCCTATCATGCACCAGCCTCTGGAAAAGTTGAACGATACAATGGACTGTTGAAGACTACACTGAAAGCAATGGGTGCTGGGACATTCAAAAATTGGGATACACATTTGGCAAAGGCCACCTGGTTAGTCAATACCAGGGGATCTGCCAACCGAGCTGGACCTGCCCAATCAAATCTGTTACGCACTGTAGAAGGGGATAAAGTTCCTGTAGTGCACGTAAGAAACATGCTGGGTAAAACAGTCTGGGCTACTCCTGCCTCAGGAAAAGGCAAACCCATTCGTGGAATTGCTTTTGCTCAGGGACCTGGATGCACTTGGTGGGTAATGCAAAAGAATGGGGAGGTCCGGTGTGTACCTCAAGGGGATTTGATACTGGGTGAGAATAGCCCATGAGTTGAATTGTAGTATGTTAATTATTATATAATACTGTATGTCATCACTACCATGATTGCTATATATCATAGATGAAAATGGTGATTAATTAGAATGTATTGGAAAGAGTGTAACCTGAGCATGACATAAATGGTATGGAATAAGGGGTGGATATCTGTCCTGGTTCCAGTTAGGACAGAGTTAATTTTCCCTCATAGTAGCTGGTAGGGTGCTATGTTTTGGATTAGGGTGAGAAGAGCGCTGATAACATGCTGATGTTTTAATTGTTGCAGAGCAGTGTTTACACCAGGCCAAGGACTTTTCGGCTTCTCGCTCTGTCCTGCCAGCGAGCAGGCTGGGGGTGCAGCAGGAGCTGGGAGGGGACAGACCCAGGACAGCTGACCCAAACTGGCCAAAGGGGTATTCCATACCATCTGACGTCATGCTAAACAATATATAGGGGTGGCTGGCCGGGGTGGGGGGCCGGCTGCTCGGGGATAGGCTGGGCATCGGTCAGCGGGTGGTGAGCAATTGCATTGTGCATCACTTGTTTTCTTACACATTATTATTATTAATACTATTATCATTATCACTATTATTATTATTATTATTATTGTTATTATTATATTCCTGTCTTAATAAACTGTCTTTATCTCAACTCACCGGCTTCACTTTCCCGTTTCTCTCCCCCATCCCAGAGAGGGAGGGGGGAGGGTGAGTGAACGGCTGTGTGGTGTTTAGCTGCCAGCCGGGTTAAACCACAACACAGTTTCACATACTTTTTGTACTGTGCTGCCCAGAACTGCACACAGTACTCAAGGTGAGGCCACACCAGCGCAGAGTAGAGCGGGACAATCACTTCCCTCGACCAACTAGCAATGCCGTGCTTGATGCACCCCAGGATACGGTTGGCCCTCCCGGCTGCCAGGGCACACTGCTGGCCCATATTCAGCTTGCTATCAACCACAACCCCCAGATCCCTCTCTGCGGGGCTGCTCTCCACCATCTCGTCGCCCAGTCTGTACGTATACCCAGGGTTGCCCCGTCCCAGGTGCAGGACCCGGAACTTGCTCTTGTTAAGCTTCATGTGGTTGGTGATCGCCCAGCTCTCCAATCTGTCCAGATCTCTCTACAAGGCCTTTCCACCCCCAAAAGAGTCAACAACTCCTCTAAGTTCAGTGTCATCAGCAAATTTGCTCAAAACACCTTCTAGTCCTACATCCAAATTGTTTATAAAAACAGTGAAGAGGACTGGCCCTAAAATGGAGCCTTGGGGGACCCCACTAGTGACCATCCGCCAGCCAGATGTGGCCCCATTTACCACAACCCTTTGAGCCCCGTCTGTCAGCCAATTGCTCACCCATCGGATGATGTTTTTGTTTAGCTGTATGCTGGACATTCTGTCCAGTAGAATCCTATGGGAGACTGTGTCAAAAGCTTTGCTGAAGTCCAAACAGATCACATCAGCTGGTTTCCCTTAATTGATTAGATGGGTGATCTTATCATAAATGGAAATCGAGTTAGTCAAACAGGACCTACCCCTCGTGAACCCATGCTGGCTGGGACCAATGACTGCATTGTCCCCCAGGTGCGCTTCAATAACTCCCAGGATAATCTTCTCCATAATTTTACCAGGCACTGATGTGAGACTGACAGGCCTGTAGTTACCAGGGTCTTCTTTCTTGCCCTTCTTGAAAACTGGCACAACATTTGCCAGCTTCCAGTCAACTGGGACCTCTCCAGATTCCCAAGACCATTGGAAAATAATTGAGAGAGGTCCCGCGATGACATCAGCCAGCTCTCTAAGCACCCTGGGATGAATCCCATCTGGACCCATGGACTTGTATGGAACCAGGTAGATCAGCAAATCCCGCACACGTTCAGGGTCGGTTGGGAGTTTATCATTCCCACCGTCATGGTCCACTAGCTCAGGGCACCCGGGGTCCTGAAGCCCATCATCAGCATTGAAGACGGAGGCAAAGAAGGCATTAAACGTCTCCGCTTTGCCTATGTCCTTGTCTGTGAGGTGACCTTCCCCATCAAGTAGTGGACCTATGTTTTCTCTGGTCCTCCTTTTTCTGTTCACATATTTAAAAAAACACTTTTCATTGTCTCCCACAGACCTGGCCAGCTTCAACTCTAGCTGGGCTTTGGCCGCACAAATTTTCTCCCTACAAACGCGAACAGTGTCCCTGTATTCCTTCCTCGTTGCCTGACCCTGCTTCCAGCAGCCATACATTTTCTTTTTCTGCGTAAGCTCCAGCAGAAGATCCCTGGTCAGCCAGGCTGGCCTTCTGCCCCACCTGCTTGACTTCCGATATTTTGGAATTGCCTGATTCTGTGCTTTTAGGAGGCAGTACTTAAAGACTGACCAGCACTGATGGACGCCAATGCCTTCAAAAGCAGTTTCCAAGGGGACCTTGCTGACTAGTTCCCTGAGCAGCCTGAAGTCTGCTCTCCCCATATCCAGGGCTGAAGTTTTGGTGGCAGTTTTCCTCCTATCAACAAAAATTTAAACTCAGCTGCTTCATGGTCACTATGACCAAGACAGCTGCCAGTTGCCATGTCCCCCACAAAACCCTCTCTGTTCTCCAGCAACAGATCTAGGAGGGCACCTTTCCTAGTTGGCTCCCTTAGCACCTGCACCAAGAAGTCATCATCGAGGTGCTTTAGGAACCTCCTGGACCTGCTCGTGTCGGCCGTGTGGTGATCCCAGTTGACGTCTGGCAAGTTGAAGTCCCCCATAAGGACAAGGGCAGTTGATCTCGAGGCATCTCTTAGTTCCTCAAAGACTAATTTATCGGCGTCGTCATCCTGGCCGGGTGGTCTGTAATAGACTCCCACAGTGACATCCCCTTTATTTGTTCGTCCCTTAATCCTTACCCAGAGGCTCTCAACTTTGCCATCGCCAACTTCAAGTTCCACACAGTCCAGCCCATGCTTCACATACATTGCCACCCTGCCACCTTGCGTACCCTGCCTGTACCTCTTGAAGAGCCTGTAACCATCTATTGCAACACACCAGCCACAGGACTCATCCCACGAGGTTTCGCTTATGCCGATGATGTCGTAGCTGTGGGACTGGGCCAAGACTTCTAGCTCATCCATTTTATTCCTCATACTGCGTGCGTTTGTGTAGAAGCACTTCAAATGCGCCTCCCTACACGCAGCACCTTGTGGAGCCGACCGAAGGACCTCACTTGCACACAATTCCTCTGAGTCTAGCGCACGATCCCTCAGCTTATCACCGTCAGGCCTGGTTTTATCCCTTTCCCCCTTCGACTCTAGTTTAAAGCCCTATCTATCAGCCCCGCTAACTCCTGGGCAAAAATCTTTTTTCCCCTCTGAGAGAGGTGCATCCCATCTGGGGCCAGCAGCCCCAGTGTCGCATAGACCTTCCCATGATCAACAAACCCGAAATTCTGCCTGTTGCACCAGTCCCGAAGCCACGTGTTAATAAGACGAGTCTGCTTGTCAACACTGATCCCTCCTATCGGAAAGACAGAGGCAAACACAACCTGTTCCCATGATCCTTTAACCAGTCGCCCCAAAGCCCTAAAGTCCCTTTTGATCGCTCCCGGGCTTCTCCTTGCTACTTCGTCATTACCAGCCTGAAAAAACAGTAGCGGGTAGTAGTCGGTGGGCCGTACCAGGCGCTTGACTTTCCTGGCAATGTCTCTTACCCGAGCCCCAGGGAGGCAACAGACTTCCCTGTGGGTTGGGTCCGGTCGGCATATTGGGCCCTCTGTCCCTTTCAGAAGGGAGTCCCCCATGAAAATAACCCTTCTTTGTTTCTTGACAGAAGATGTAGCGATGGGGTAGGTTGCCTTGCCTTAGTCACCCTCTCCAACCGGGATGGGCTTTCGTCTACATCGTTGTTTTGACTGTCATGTTCTAGAGCCTCATACCTGTTATATAAGGGTAGATGGGAAGGTGAGGTGGGCAGGGACAGGGCTCGCCTACCACCCCGAGCAGGAACCTGCTTCCATTCCCTCCCTTGGCCTAGGTCCCCTCCTACTGCCTGGCGGGATGGGGAAACTTTTGTCTTCTGTGTAGCAGGAGACACTTCTGTTGTGGTAGGCTCATGAGTCTGTCTCAGGGAGGGTAGAGTATGCTTCCACCAGTCAATTTCCCTCTCTGACTCCTTGATGCTCCTTAGCCTACTCACCTCCTCCCGAAGCTCCGCCACCAGGCTGAACAAATTCTTCAACCTGGGCACACCTCCCACAGGCATACCCACCGCTGCTGCTGTCGGACGCCAACAGAAGACTCGGGTACACCCTGCAGCAAGACCTGGACGGCCACGTGTTCCCCCGAACCTCTGTCTGGGTAGCCACATCGGTGACTGTGTCTGGAGAGGCCGCAAGAGATGCGGAGACCATGGTTTTCTGCCTCGTGGATACCATGGCCGGGCTCTTCACAAGCAGGTTACAAGCACCATTGGGAAAGACCGTTGGAGAAGAGTGGTGAGGGCGCCCTCCCTGCTTGCCCTGCCCACGCGCACTGCCACGCCATGCCCTGAGTGATGTGCCATGCCCTGTTTGCCCATCCTGGTCACTCACGCTCCCTAGGGGCTGCGTTTGTACAGCCAGGGAGGGGGCGCTGCTGGCTCCGCCCACGCCTCGTCAGCCTCCCTCACGAGGGCTGCCAGGCCCTGGTGGCTCCCTCGGCTGCCTCGATGCTGGAAAAAAAGCCCTGCCCACCTCGATCCCCCGCTTCACTGCAGAACGCGTCTGCCCTGGAGCCGATCACCTCGGCAAGTAGATAAGCCAAATGTCCTCAGCCTCTACTCATAGGACATGCCTTCCAGCCCTTTTATCAGCTTTGTTTCCCTCCTCTGGATGCATTCAGGAATCTTAATATCCTTTTTATATTGTGGAGATGAGAACTGTACACAGTATTCAAGGTAAGGCTGTACCAACACTAAATACAGAGGGAGAATCACCTCTCTTGACTGGCTGGCTAATCCCAAAACGCAGTTTGCCCTCTTGGCTGCCAGGGCACACTGCTGACTCATGTTGAGCCTACTGTTAACAAGCACCCCCCAGATCCCTTTCTGCCGAGCTGTTCTCTATCCACTCGTCTCCCAGTCTGTACCTGTGTCTAGCATTACTCCATCCCAGTTGCAGAACCCGGCATTCACCTTTTTTGATTGCTCAGTGCTGCAATATATCTAGATCCCCCTGCAAGGCCTTTCATCCCTCCAGAGAGTCAACAGCACCACCCAGTTTAGTATCATCAGGAAACCTGCAGTGGAAACCAAACACACATAGAAACATTAAGGTTGGAAAAGACCTCCAAGATCATCTGGTCCAACCATTACCCTACCACCAATATCGCTCACGAAACCATGTCCCTAAGCACCACGTCCAACCTCTCCTTGAACACCCCCAGGGACGGTGACGCCACCACCTCCCCGGGCAACCCGTTCCAATGCCTGACTACTCGTTCTGAGAAGAAATTTCTCCTGATTTCCAACCTAAATCTCCCCTGGCGCAACTTGAGGCCATTCCCTCTAGTCCTATCACTGGTTATCTGCGAGAAGAGGCAGACGCTCAGCTGTACTGGGTCTGGCTGGGATGGAGTTAACTTTCCTTGCAGCATCCCATACAGTGCTGTGCTCTGCACTTGTAGCTAGAACAGCACTGGTATCACACCAGTGTTGTGTCTACTGTTGAGCAGTGCTGGCACCGCATCAGGACTCCCTCTAACCCCCCCCCAGAGTCAGCAGGCTGGGGGTGGGCAAAAAAGTGAGGAAGGAACATCACCAGGGCAGCTGACCTAAACCAACCAAAGGGATATTCCGTACCATACGATGTCACACTCAGCAATAAAAGGTGGAAAATGGAGGAAGAGGGGAGGGGTGGGCTCTCGTTGCGAAAACATCTGTCCTCCCAAAGACCGGCTACGTGTGTTGAGGCCCTGCTTCAAGGACATGGTCAAGCATCGCTCATTTGTGGGAAGTAGAGTGCAATTTCTTTCCTCTGCAATTCCACACAGCCTTTGCTTGTTTGTTTTCTTTTTTCCCCTTTCCCTTTTTTCCCTTTAGTTAAATTATTCAGTTAATAATATTTTTTCCTTAACAATTATCTTTCCTTTAATTAATTATCCTTATCTCAATCCATGAGTTGTTTCTTTCCTTTTCTTCTTCCCCTCCTCTTCTGAGGAGGAGGAGTGAGAGAGTGGTTGTGGTGGAGTTCAACTACCTAAAAAGGTAAAACCACCACAGTCCTTTTTGGCGCCCAACGCGGGGCTCAAAGGGTTGAGATAACAATAGAATTGATTAAAACTCTTACAACTAACACACTTCCTTGCTAGTCACCATGTTCAGTGTCCTGTTAATATTTTCCTGTTAGATCATGTCTCATGTAATCAGTGTCATGTTCTCCTTTCTCCTCCATATGCGATCAGAGAATGCGTTAAAATTTGTGTTAGTTTCTTTTTATTTCGCTGTGCTGTCAAGCACTGGCCTTGAGTTTAATCTGGCATTCAGGCTCTGCACTGTTATCATTTGGGTCTCATGGAAACTGTCTTTTAGAGACTATTCAGAATTACACTGCCTTCCTTTCCTCATCTGGAAGTCAGTTTATGAATAATATCAGGAATGGTACCTCCTTCTTTCACAGTGGGCTAATTACAACAGTTTTTGAGTACTTTGAATATCCATGTGTAACCCATATACTTCTATTGCTAACTCTGAGTAATGGGTTTCCTCTTCTCTCTAAGGTTAATCGATTCTTTAGAAAGCTTACCCAGGAATTTGCCTCGAGACAGTCGGGTGGCAAGGTGTGTGGGAGGATATAGGCAGGTACCCGTCACAGGTGTCTCCTCCAATAGTTTTGAACTTCACCCCTGAACAAGTGAAAAATCCTAAAAACCTGGTAGAATATCTGAGAGTCGTATGCCCTGACCCTGACAATGCTGGAGAATGACAGCTTGCAGCACTGTGCTGGGTCCTGGCTTACTCCTATCAAACACTATTTAACACCACCCAGCACCCTCAAGGGGGGGAGGAGGTCTCTGAATCTGATGACCAGATAACACACGCTGTGACCACCTCAGAGGACCAACTGACTATGTTATCAGTCGTCCCCATAGTCAAGTCAAAACAATGGAAATGGAAGTCAGCTCGTTTAGTAAGGGAAGAAGCCTCTCCTAAGAAAGAGGGAAAACGGGAAAAGGCAGGCACCTCTAAAGCAGAGCCATCACAAAAACAGCAGGAAGAAGAGATGGTAATCATAAAGGAATCAGAAACCACTCGATCCCTATCCCTGAGTGAGTTGCGAGAAATACGAAAGGATTATGGTCGACACCCAGGTGAACACATCCTCACCTGGCTGCTTTGATGCTGGGACACTGGGGCCAATAGCCAACAATTAGAAGGCAATGAAGCCAAACAGCTGGGATCCCTCTCTAGAGAAAGGGTCATTGACAAAGTAATTGGGAGAGGGACACAGGTTCTCAGCCTCTGGAGGCGACTCCTGGCAGCTGTGAAAGAAAGGTATCCCCATAAGGAAGATATTGTATATCAAGTAGGCAAGTGGGCCACCATGGATAAAGGTCTCCAGCATCTACGGGAATTAGCTGTGCTGGAGATGATTTATAGTGATTTGGACAATGCCCAGACACCTCAAGATCCCGATGAAGTCCAGTGCATAACATCCATGTGGCGTAAATTTGTGCGGAATGCACCATCATCACATGCCAGTACACTGGCAGGAATTCATTGGGATGAGGGGATGGGACCAACAGTGTATGCTGTATCCTGCCAGCTTCAAAAATATGAAGACAACCTCTCTGCTCTGCTACAGGCCTGTGTCTCAGCTGTGGAGAAACTGTCCGAAAGACTTGACCACCTCGTAGAACGAGCATATCCCTCCTCATCCAGATGGAGTGATATTTCAGCCACTAAGAATCAGTATTTTCCTGCTCGAGAGAGAGAGTATCCAAGACGCACACCACGTGGCACCTTGTGGTTTTATCTGCGTGACCACGGGGAAGATATGAGGAAATGGGATGGTGTACCTACTTCAACCCTAGCTGCTCGTGTACGTGAACTGAAAGGAAATACAGCAGCAAGAAGAGGGGCTCCTAAGAAAAATGCTGCTCCAGTTTCTGTTGGGCAGTTCCCCAGAGGCAGTAGAAGGGCTGATGTTATTCTTGACCCTGATGAAGGGACCTCTGCTTCTCATTTGCAAAAATTAAGTGGCAGATACTCCAACCAGGACTAGAGGGGCCCTGCCTCTGGCCAGGTAGAGGAGAGGGATAACCGAATTTATTGGACTGTGTGGATCCGATGGCCTGGCATATTGGAACCACAAGAATACAAAGCTTTAGTGGACGCTGGCGCACAATGTACCTTAATGCCATCAGGCTACCAAGGGACAGAACCCATCTGTATCTCTGGAGTGACAGGGGGATCTCAGCAATTAACTGTATTGGAAGCTGAAGTGAGTCTAACTGGGAATGAGTGTCAAAAGCATCCCATTGTGACTGGCCCCGAGGCTCCATGCATCCTTGGCATAGACTACCTCAAGAGAGGGTACTTCAAGGATCCAAAAGGGTACCGGTGGGCTTTTGGCATAGCTGCTTTGAGCACAGAGAAGATTAGGCAGCTGTCTACCCTGCCGGGCCTTTCAGAAGACCCTTCGTTGTAGGATTGCTGAAGGTTGAAGAACAGCAGGTACCAATCGCTACCACAACGGTGCACCGGCGGCAATATCGCACCAACCGAGACTCCCTGATTCCCATCCATGAGTTGGTTCATCGGCTGGAGAGTCAAGGAGTGATCAGCAAGACTCGCTCACCCTTTAATAGTCCCATATGGCCAGCGCGAAAGTCTAATGGCGAGTGGAGGCTAACGGTGGACTATCGGGGCCTGAACGAAGTCACGCCACCACTGAGTGCTGCAGTGCCGGACATGCTAGAACTCCAGTATGAACTGGAATCAAAGGCAGCCAAGTGGTATGCCACAATTGATATCGCTAATGCATTTTTCTCCATCCCTCTAGCAGCACAGTGCAGGCCACAGTTTGCTTTCACTTGGAGGGGAGTCCAATATACTTGGAATCGACTGCCCCAGGGGTGGAAACACAGCCCTACCATTTGCCATGGACTGATCCAGTCTGCACTGGAACAAGGGGGAGCTCCTGAACACCTGCAGTACACTGATGACATCCTCGTGTGGGGCAACACAGCAGAGGAAGTTTTTGAGAAAGGGAAGAAAGTAATCCAAATTCTCCTGAAAGCTGGTTTTGCCATTAAACAGCGTAAGGTCAAGGGACCTGCACAGGAAATCCAGTTCTTGGGGGTAAAATGGCAGGATGGACGTCGCCATATTCCGATAGATGTGATCAATAAAATAACAGCAATGTCTCCGCCAACTAGCAAAAAAGAAACGCAAGCTTTCCTAGTCCTTGTGGGATTCTGGAGAATGCATGTTCCAGGCTATAGTCAGTTTGTGAGTCATCTGTATCGAGTGACTCGAAAGAGAAACTATTTCGAGTGGGGCCCCGAGCAACAACAGGCTTTTGAACAAATCAAACAAGACATCAAACAAGAAATAACTCGTGCTATTTAAATTGTGATTGCAGTGGTGGGCTTCCCTCAAGCAGGAGCTCACCTACTAGTTACATAGCACAGTTTATATACTTTTTTTCTCGAGGACCAGGACCCTCCCCTGTTTCCCCATTGACTGCGTAGTCCAGGTGCACAACCTATCCAACGCTTTACAGATAATACATGGCTTTCAGTTGCCAGCCTGTTATCTTTCAAGTTTATAGCGACTTTTTACTCTGTTTACTCAGTGATAATGTTTCTTCCCTTATCTGACTTGGTTTGACACCCCGTGATTTTTGCTTAATTGCACTAAAGAGTCTGATTGTTATCTGCATTTTACAAGGTTGTCTGGTTCCAGTTAGGACAGAGTTAATTTTCCTCCTAGTAGCTGGTAGGGCGCTATGTTTCGGATTAGGATGAGAAGAGCGCTGATAACATGCTGATGTTTTAATTGTTGCAGAGCAGTGTTTACACCAGGCCAAGGACTTTTCAGCTTCTCGCTCTGTCCTGCCAGCGAGCAGGCTAGGGGTGCAGCAGGAGCTGGGAGGGGACAGACCCAGGACAGCTGACCCAAACTGGCCAAAGGGGTATTCCATACCATCTGACGTCATGCTAAACAATATATAGGGGTGGCTGGCCGGGGTGGGGGGCTGGCTGCTTGGGGATAGGCTGGGCATCGGTCAGCGGGTGGTGAGCAATTGCATTGTGCATCACTTGTTTTCTTACACATTATTATTGTTAATACTATTATCATTATCACTAGTATTATTATTATTGTTATTATTGTATTCCTGTCTTAATAAACTGTCTTTATCTCAACTCACCGGCTTCACTTTCCCGTTTCTCTCCCCCATCCCAGAGAGGGAGGGGGGAGGGTGAGCGAACGGCTGTGTGGTGTTTAGCTGCCAGCCAGGTTAAACCACAACAGTCCTTTTGGCGCCCAACGTGGGGCTCGAAGGGTTGAGATATCGACAAAGCTGACCAGAGTGTGTTAAGCTAAAATTGGTATAAGTATTGGACCTGCTTAATAGTTGCTAGTCACGATGTTGATTGCCTTAATCTCCAGTCTGCTGTGCCTGTATTCCAAATTGAGTTTTATAGTGCGTTACTTTCTGTATGTGCTCCCTGTTGCACTGTTTATCCTTTCCGGGCCCTGGTTTAAGATTGTTATGGTACTGTGCGGTGTAACAATGGCTTATGAAATGATGAAATATCTGGTCACGACTTTAACCTGGTATTTGTACTCAGCACTGACGTCGACTCCATACTTTGGAACCCATATCTCGGAAACTATTAGCAATTACACCTATTGCCTGTTTTCGTTAGGGAGCCAATCTGTGAAGGGGACAGGGGAAGACATGTTTCCCTACCTGTTCACTCTCCCTTTCTCCTTCACCACCACCCTCTTATCCCCCGAGCTAGTTACGGTGGTTCTCCGAGATGTTGAATATCCTTGGGATACTCAGACCAGCCTGCTCTTGTTGTTATGTCTCCTGAATGCGCTTCAGGTTTTGTTGAGGGTTAAACAACTACTTAGGAATCTCATCCGGAGATCTGTCTTGAGGCGGGATAGTTGCGAGTGGCAGGGAGTGTGGGAGGATATGGGCAGGTTTCTAGAGCAGTGGTCACCTCCAGTGTTTTGGACATTCACCCCTGAACAACTGCAAAATCCTAAAAAGCTGGCAGAATGCTTGAAAAAAAGGTGTCATGACTCTGGCAGTTCCAAAGTGACACAAATCACTGTAGCGTGCTGGGGTCTGGCTTGTGCCTATCGAGCTGCAATTGATGCTACAAGCAACCTAGCTCCCTCTCCTGCAGCCGCTCCAGTTCCAGCTCCTGCAGCCGCTCCAGCTCCTGCAGCCGCTCCAGTTCCAGCTCCTGCAGCCGCTCCAGCTCCTGCAGCTGCTCCCACTCCTGTGTCTGGGTCAGAGAAACGAGCTGTAGCAGTGCAAGTTGACCCCGCAGAGGGTATTCCAACCCCTGTGGCAGACCCTGTGTCTGGGTTAGAGAAACGAGCTGTAGCAGTGCAAGTTGCCCCTGTAGACAAGGTGAAAAAATGGTATAGAGAGTCAGGTCGTTTAGAACACAGACAGTCTTCTGCTAAGTCTGGGCATAGTGAAGACGAGGCTGGGCCATCAAAGGTGCAGGAGACTGAAGATGAGGATGTCGAAAAATCAACAGTAACTACCCGAACTCTATACCAGCGTGAGCTACGAGATGTGCGAAAAGATTTTGGTCGCTGTATAGGCGAGCAGCTTGTCACCTGGCTGCTCCGGTGCTGGGACACGGGAGCCAATTATGTGGAATTAGAGGGCAAGGAAGCCAGGCGGCTGGGATCCCTTGCTAGGGACGCATGCATTGACAAAGCAATTGGAGATGGAGCACGATCTCGCAGTCTCTGGAGGCGTCTCCTGTCAGCTGTGCAGGAAAGGTATCCCTTCAAGGAAGAACTTGTATGTCTACCAGGCAAATGGACCACCATGGAGAAGGGAATTCAATACCTGAGGGAATTGGCCGTACGGGAAGTCATTTATAAGGACCTAGACGACGCACAAACATCCGCAGATCCAGATGCAGTCCGGTGTACACTACCCATGTGGTGGAAGTTTGTACAGAGTGCACCATCATCATATGCCAGCTCATTGGCAATACTAGCCTGGAAAGCGGAGGAGAATCCCACAGTGAATGAAGTGACTAAAATACTCCGGCAGTACGAAGGAAATCTCTCCTCTTCCCTACAGGCCTGTGTCTCAGCTGTGGAGAAACTCTCTGAAGAGGTCCACCAACTTAAAGAGAATTTATCTTCCCCTCCACCTGAACGAACCAGTGTCCACCAGCTAAAAGAGAATACTTTGGAGAAACTTTCTGAAAAGATCCACCAACTTGAAGAGAGATTATTTTCCTTCCCACATGTACAAACCAGTGTCTCAGCTATTAGGGGTAAACGTTCATCTATGCAAGGAAGACAATATGGTGGGCACACACACCGCGCCACCCTGTGGTTTTACCTACGTGACCATGGAGAGGACATGAGAAAATGGGATGGAAAATCTACTGCGACCCTAGAGGCACGGGTACGTGAATTGCTAAGGAAAACAATTGGGAAAAAGGAGTTCTCTGAAAAGTTTGCTGCTCCAACTTCCAGCAGGCAGTCCTTTAAACACAGAAACGAAGATTCTGACCAGGACTAGAGGGGCCCTGGCTCCAGCCAGGGGGAGGAAAGGGACAATCGAGTTTATTGGACTGTGTGGATTCGATGGCCTGGCACGTCAGACGCACAGAAGTATAAGGCTTTGGTAGACACCGGTGCACAATGTACTCTAATGCCATCAAGCTATAAAGGGCCAGAGCCCATCTGTATTTATGGTGTGACGGGGGGATCCCAGCAGTTAACTGTATTGGAGGCTGAAGTGAGTCTAACCGGTAATGAGTGGCAAAAGCACCGTATTGTGACTGGCCCAGATGCTCCGTGCATCCTTGGCATAGACTATCTTAGAAGAGGATATTTCAAGGACCCAAAAGGGTTCCGCTGGGCTTTTGGCATAGCTGCTTTGGAGACAGAGGACATTAAACAGTTGTCTACCTTGCCCGGTCTCTCAGAGGACCCTTCTGTTGTGGGGTTGCTGAGGGTTGAAGAACAGCAAGTGCCGATCGCTACCACAACTGTGCACCGGCGGCAATATCGCACCAACCGAGACTCCCTGAGTCCCATCCATGAGTTGGTTCGTCAACTGGAGAGCCAAGGAGTGATCAGCAAGACTCATTCACCTTTTAATAGTCCCATATGGCCAGTGCGAAAGTCTAATGGTGAGTGGAGACTAACAGTGGACTATCGTGGCCTGAACGAAGTCACGCCACCACTGAGTGCTGCAGTGCCGGACATGCTAGAACTCCAGTATGAACTGGAATCAAAGGCAGCCAAGTGGTATGCCACAATTGATATCGCTAATGCATTTTTCTCCATCCCTCTAGCAGAACAGTGCAGGCCACAGTTTGCTTTCACTTGGAGGGGAGTCCAATATACTTGGAATCGGCTGCCCCAGGGGTGGAAACACAGCCCTACCATTTGCCATGGACTGATCCAGTCTGCGCTGGAGCAGGGGGAAGCTCCTGAACACCTGCAGTACATCGATGACATCATTGTGTGGGGTGACACTGCAGAAGAAGTTTTCGAGAAAGGGAAGAAAATAGTCCAAATCCTTCTGAAGGCCGGTTTTGCCATAAAACAGAATAAAGTTAAAGGACCTGCACGAGAGATCCAGTTTTTAGGAATAAAATGGCAAGATGGACGTCGTCAAATCCCAATGGATGTGATCAACAAAATAACAGCTATGTCTCCACCAACTAGCAAAAAAGAAACACAAACTTTCCTAGGTGTCGTGGGGTTTTGGAGAATGCATATTCCAAATTACAGTCTGATTGTAAACCCGCTCTACCAAGTAACCCGTAAGAAGAATGCTTTTGAATGGGGCCCTGAGCAACGACAAGCCTTTGAACAAATTAAGCAGGAAATAGTTCATGCAGTAGCCCTCGGGCCAGTCCGAACAGGACCAGATGTAAAGAATGTGCTCTACACCGCAGCCGGGGAGAATGGTCCCACCTGGAGCCTCTGGCAGAAAGAACCTGGGGAAACTCGAGGTCGACCCCTGGGGTTTTGGAGTCGGGGATACAGAGGATCTGAAGCCCGCTATACTCCAACTGAAAAGGAGATATTGGCAGCATATGAAGGAGTTCGATCTGCTTCGGAAGTGGTCGGTACTGAAGCGCAGCTCCTCCTGGCACCCTGACTGCCGGTACTAGGCTGGATGTTCAAAGGAAGGGTCCCCTCTACACATCATGCAACTGATGCTACATGGAGCAAGTGGGTTGCACTGATTACTCAGCGGGCTCGAATAGGAAACCCCAGTCGCCCAGGAATCTTGGAGGTGATTATGGACTGGCCAGAAGGCAAATACTTTGGGATATCATCAGAGGAGGAGGTGGTTCGTGCTGAAGAAGCCCCACTGTACAACAAGCTACCGGAAAATGAGAAGAAATATGCCTTGTTCACTGATGGGTCCTGTCGTATTGTGGGAAAGCATCGGAGATGGAAAGCTGCTGTATGGAGTCCTACACGACGAGTTGCAGAAGCTGCTGAGGGAGAAGGTGAATCGAGTCAGTTTGCAGAAGTGAAAGCCATTCAGCTGGCTTTAGATATTGCTGAACGAGAAAAGTGGCCAGTTCTCTATCTCTATACTGATTCATGGATGGTAGCAAATGCCCTGTGGGGGTGGTTACAGCAATAGAAGCAGAACAACTGGCAGCGTAGGGGCAAGCCCATCTGGGCTGCGGCATTGTGGCAAGATATTGCTGCCCGGGTAGAGAACCTGGTTGTAAAGGTACGCCATGTAGATGCTCATGTGCCCAAGAATCGGGCTACTGAAGAACATCAAAACAACCAGCAGGTGGATCAGGCTGCTAAGATTGAAGTGGCTCAGGTGGACCTGGAATGGCAACATAAAGGTGAATTATTTATAGCCCGATGGGCCCATGACACCTCAGGCCATCAAGGTAGAGATGCAACCTACAGATGGGCTCGTGATCGAGGGGTGGACCTGACCATGGACACTATAGCACAGGTTATTCATGACTGTGAAACATGTGCTGCAATCAAGCAAGCCAAACGGTCAAAACCTCTTTGGTATGGAGGACGATGGCTGAAATATAAATATGGAGAGGCCTGGCAGATTGATTACATCACACTCCCTCAAACCCGCAACGGCAAGCGCCACGTACTTACAATGGTGGAAGCAACCACCGGATGACTGGAAACATATCCGGTGCCCCATGCCACCGCCCGGAACACTCTCCTGGGCCTTGAAAAGCAAGTCCTATGGCGACATGGCACCCCAGAGAGAATTCAGTCAGACAACGGGACTCATTTCCGAAACAACCTTATAGACACTTGGGCCAAAGAACATGGTATTGAGTGGGTGTATCACATCCCCTATCATGCACCAGCCTCTGGAAAAGTTGAACGATACAATGGACTGTTGAAGACTACACTGAAAGCAATGGGTGCTGGGACATTCAAAAATTGGGATACACATTTGGCAAAGGCCACCTGGTTAGTCAATACCAGGGGATCTGCCAACCGAGCTGGACCTGCCCAATCAAATCTGTTACGCACTGTAGAAGGGGATAAAGTTCCTGTAGTGCACGTAAGAAACATGCTGGGTAAAACAGTCTGGGCTACTCCTGCCTCAGGAAAAGGCAAACCCATTCGTGGAATTGCTTTTGCTCAGGGACCTGGATGCACTTGGTGGGTAATGCAAAAGAATGGGGAGGTCCGGTGTGTACCTCAAGGGGATTTGATACTGGGTGAGAATAGCCCATGAGTTGAATTGTAGTATGTTAATTATTATATAATACTGTATGTCATCACTACCATGATTGCTATATATCATAGATGAAAATGGTGATTAATTAGAATGTATTGGAAAGAGTGTAACCTGAGCATGACATAAATGGTATGGAATAAGGGGTGGATATCTGTCCTGGTTCCAGTTAGGACAGAGTTAATTTTCCCTCATAGTAGCTGGTAGGGTGCTATGTTTTGGATTAGGGTGAGAAGAGCGCTGATAACATGCTGATGTTTTAATTGTTGCAGAGCAGTGTTTACACCAGGCCAAGGACTTTTCGGCTTCTCGCTCTGTCCTGCCAGCGAGCAGGCTGGGGGTGCAGCAGGAGCTGGGAGGGGACAGACCCAGGACAGCTGACCCAAACTGGCCAAAGGGGTATTCCATACCATCTGACGTCATGCTAAACAATATATAGGGGTGGCTGGCCGGGGTGGGGGGCCGGCTGCTCGGGGATAGGCTGGGCATCGGTCAGCGGGTGGTGAGCAATTGCATTGTGCATCACTTGTTTTCTTACACATTATTATTATTAATACTATTATCATTATCACTATTATTATTATTATTATTATTGTTATTATTATATTCCTGTCTTAATAAACTGTCTTTATCTCAACTCACCGGCTTCACTTTCCCGTTTCTCTCCCCCATCCCAGAGAGGGAGGGGGGAGGGTGAGTGAACGGCTGTGTGGTGTTTAGCTGCCAGCCGGGTTAAACCACAACACAGTTTCACATACTTTTTGTACTGTGCTGCCCAGAACTGCACACAGTACTCAAGGTGAGGCCACACCAGCGCAGAGTAGAGCGGGACAATCACTTCCCTCGACCAACTAGCAATGCCGTGCTTGATGCACCCCAGGATACGGTTGGCCCTCCCGGCTGCCAGGGCACACTGCTGGCCCATATTCAGCTTGCTATCAACCACAACCCCCAGATCCCTCTCTGCGGGGCTGCTCTCCACCATCTCGTCGCCCAGTCTGTACGTATACCCAGGGTTGCCCCGTCCCAGGTGCAGGACCCGGAACTTGCTCTTGTTAAGCTTCATGTGGTTGGTGATCGCCCAGCTCTCCAATCTGTCCAGATCTCTCTACAAGGCCTTTCCACCCCCAAAAGAGTCAACAACTCCTCTAAGTTCAGTGTCATCAGCAAATTTGCTCAAAACACCTTCTAGTCCTACATCCAAATTGTTTATAAAAACAGTGAAGAGGACTGGCCCTAAAATGGAGCCTTGGGGGACCCCACTAGTGACCATCCGCCAGCCAGATGTGGCCCCATTTACCACAACCCTTTGAGCCCCGTCTGTCAGCCAATTGCTCACCCATCGGATGATGTTTTTGTTTAGCTGTATGCTGGACATTCTGTCCAGTAGAATCCTATGGGAGACTGTGTCAAAAGCTTTGCTGAAGTCCAAACAGATCACATCAGCTGGTTTCCCTTAATTGATTAGATGGGTGATCTTATCATAAATGGAAATCGAGTTAGTCAAACAGGACCTACCCCTCGTGAACCCATGCTGGCTGGGACCAATGACTGCATTGTCCCCCAGGTGCGCTTCAATAACTCCCAGGATAATCTTCTCCATAATTTTACCAGGCACTGATGTGAGACTGACAGGCCTGTAGTTACCAGGGTCTTCTTTCTTGCCCTTCTTGAAAACTGGCACAACATTTGCCAGCTTCCAGTCAACTGGGACCTCTCCAGATTCCCAAGACCATTGGAAAATAATTGAGAGAGGTCCCGCGATGACATCAGCCAGCTCTCTAAGCACCCTGGGATGAATCCCATCCGGACCCATGGACTTGTATGGAACCAGGTAGATCAGCAAATCCCGCACACGTTCAGGGTCGGTTGGGAGTTTATCATTCCCACCGTCATGGTCCACTAGCTCAGGGCACCCGGGGTCCTGAAGCCCATCATCAGCATTGAAGACGGAGGCAAAGAAGGCATTAAACGTCTCCGCTTTGCCTATGTCCTTGTCTGTGAGATGACCTTCCCCATCAAGTAGTGGACCTATGTTTTCTCTGGTCCTCCTTTTTCTGTTCACATATTTAAAAAAACACTTTTCATTGTCTCCCACAGACCTGGCCAGCTTCAACTCTAGCTGGGCTTTGGCCGCACAAATTTTCTCCCTACAAACGCGAACAGTGTCCCTGTATTCCTTCCTCGTTGCCTGACCCTGCTTCCAGCAGCCATACATTTTCTTTTTCTGCGTAAGCTCCAGCAGAAGATCCCTGGTCAGCCAGGCTGGCCTTCTGCCACACCTGCTTGACTTCCGATATTTTGGAATTGCCTGATTCTGTGCTTTTAGGAGGCAGTACTTAAAGACTGACCAGCACTGATGGACGCCAATGCCTTCAAAAGCAGTTTCCAAGGGGACCTTGCTGACTAGTTCCCTGAGCAGCCTGAAGTCTGCTCTCCCCATATCCAGGGCTGAAGTTTTGGTGGCAGTTTTCCTCCTATCAACAAAAATTTAAACTCAGCTGCTTCATGGTCACTATGACCAAGACAGCTGCCAGTTGCCATGTCCCCCACAAAACCCTCTCTGTTCTCCAGCAACAGATCTAGGAGGGCACCTTTCCTAGTTGGCTCCCTTAGCACCTGCACCAAGAAGTCATCATCGAGGTGCTTTAGGAACCTCCTGGACCTGCTCGTGTCGGCCGTGTGGTGATCCCAGTTGACGTCTGGCAAGTTGAAGTCCCCCATAAGGACAAGGGCAGTTGATCTCGAGGCATCTCTTAGTTCCTCAAAGACTAATTTATCGGCGTCGTCATCCTGGCCGGGTGGTCTGTAATAGACTCCCACAGTGACATCCCCTTTATTTGTTCGTCCCTTAATCCTTACCCAGAGGCTCTCAACTTTGCCATCGCCAACTTCAAGTTCCACACAGTCCAGCCCATGCTTCACATACATTGCCACCCTGCCACCTTGCGTACCCTGCCTGTACCTCTTGAAGAGCCTGTAACCATCTATTGCAACACACCAGCCACAGGACTCATCCCACGAGGTTTCGCTTATGCCGATGATGTCGTAGCTGTGGGACTGGGCCAAGACTTCTAGCTCATCCATTTTATTCCTCATACTGCGTGCGTTTGTGTAGAAGCACTTCAAATGCGCCTCCCTACACGCAGCACCTTGTGGAGCCGACCGAAGGACCTCACTTGCACACAATTCCTCTGAGTCTAGCGCACGATCCCTCAGCTTATCACCGTCAGGCCTGGTTTTATCCCTTTCCCCCTTCGACTCTAGTTTAAAGCCCTATCTATCAGCCCCGCTAACTCCTGGGCAAAAATCTTTTTTCCCCTCTGAGAGAGGTGCATCCCATCTGGGGCCAGCAGCCCCAGTGTCGCATAGACCTTCCCATGATCAACAAACCCGAAATTCTGCCTGTTGCACCAGTCCCGAAGCCACGTGTTAATAAGACGAGTCTGCTTGTCAACACTGATCCCTCCTATCGGAAAGACAGAGGCAAACACAACCTGTTCCCATGATCCTTTAACCAGTCGCCCCAAAGCCCTAAAGTCCCTTTTGATCGCTCCCGGGCTTCTCCTTGCTACTTCGTCATTACCAGCCTGAAAAAACAGTAGCGGGTAGTAGTCGGTGGGCCGTACCAGGCGCTTGACTTTCCTGGCAATGTCTCTTACCCGAGCCCCAGGGAGGCAACAGACTTCCCTGTGGGTTGGGTCCGGTCGGCATATTGGGCCCTCTGTCCCTTTCAGAAGGGAGTCCCCCATGAAAATAACCCTTCTTTGTTTCTTGACAGAAGATGTAGCGATGGGGTAGGTTGCCTTGCCTTAGTCACCCTCTCCAACCGGGATGGGCTTTCGTCTACATCGTTGTTTTGACTGTCATGTTCTAGAGCCTCATACCTGTTATATAAGGGTAGATGGGAAGGTGAGGTGGGCAGGGACAGGGCTCGCCTACCACCCCGAGCAGGAACCTGCTTCCATTCCCTCCCTTGGCCTAGGTCCCCTCCTACTGCCTGGCGGGATGGGGAAACTTTTGTCTTCTGTGTAGCAGGAGACACTTCTGTTGTGGTAGGCTCATGAGTCTGTCTCAGGGAGGGTAGAGTATGCTTCCACCAGTCAATTTCCCTCTCTGACTCCTTGATGCTCCTTAGCCTACTCACCTCCTCCCGAAGCTCCGCCACCAGGCTGAACAAATTCTTCAACCTGGGCACACCTCCCACAGGCATACCCACCGCTGCTGCTGTCGGACGCCAACAGAAGACTCGGGTACACCCTGCAGCAAGACCTGGACGGCCACGTGTTCCCCCGAACCTCTGTCTGGGTAGCCACATCGGTGACTGTGTCTGGAGAGGCCGCAAGAGATGCGGAGACCATGGTTTTCTGCCTCGTGGATACCATGGCCGGGCTCTTCACAAGCAGGTTACAAGCACCATTGGGAAAGACCGTTGGAGAAGAGTGGTGAGGGCGCCCTCCCTGCTTGCCCTGCCCACGCGCACTGCCACGCCATGCCCTGAGTGATGTGCCATGCCCTGTTTGCCCATCCTGGTCACTCACGCTCCCTAGGGGCTGCGTTTGTACAGCCAGGGAGGGGGCGCTGCTGGCTCCGCCCACGCCTCGTCAGCCTCCCTCACGAGGGCTGCCAGGCCCTGGTGGCTCCCTCGGCTGCCTCGATGCTGGAAAAAAAGCCCTGCCCACCTCGATCCCCCGCTTCACTGCAGAACGCGTCTGCCCTGGAGCCGATCACCTCGGCAAGTAGATAAGCCAAATGTCCTCAGCCTCTACTCATAGGACATGCCTTCCAGCCCTTTTATCAGCTTTGTTTCCCTCCTCTGGATGCATTCAAGAATCTTAATATCCTTTTTATATTGTGGAGATGAGAACTGTACACAGTATTCAAGGTAAGGCTGTACCAACACTAAATACAGAGGGAGAATCACCTCTCTTGACTGGCTGGCTAATCCCAAAACGCAGTTTGCCCTCTTGGCTGCCAGGGCACACTGCTGACTCATGTTGAGCCTACTGTTAACAAGCACCCCCCAGATCCCTTTCTGCCGAGCTGTTCTCTATCCACTCGTCTCCCAGTCTGTACCTGTGTCTAGCATTACTCCATCCCAGTTGCAGAACCCGGCATTCACCTTTTTTGATTGCTCAGTGCTGCAATATATCTAGATCCCCCTGCAAGGCCTTTCATCCCTCCAGAGAGTCAACAGCACCACCCAGTTTAGTATCATCAGGAAACCTGCAGTGGAAACCAAACACACATAGAAACATTAAGGTTGGAAAAGACCTCCAAGATCATCTGGTCCAACCATTACCCTACCACCAATATCGCTCACGAAACCATGTCCCTAAGCACCACGTCCAACCTCTCCTTGAACACCCCCAGGGACGGTGACGCCACCACCTCCCCGGGCAACCCGTTCCAATGCCTGACTACTCGTTCTGAGAAGAAATTTCTCCTGATTTCCAACCTAAATCTCCCCTGGCGCAACTTGAGGCCATTCCCTCTAGTCCTATCACTGGTTATCTGCGAGAAGAGGCAGACGCTCAGCTGTACTGGGTCTGGCTGGGATGGAGTTAACTTTCCTTGCAGCATCCCATACAGTGCTGTGCTCTGCACTTGTAGCTAGAACAGCACTGGTATCACACCAGTGTTGTGTCTACTGTTGAGCAGTGCTGGCACCGCATCAGGACTCCCTCTAACCCCCCCCCAGAGTCAGCAGGCTGGGGGTGGGCAAAAAAGTGAGGAAGGAACATCACCAGGGCAGCTGACCTAAACCAACCAAAGGGATATTCCGTACCATACGATGTCACACTCAGCAATAAAAGGTGGAAAATGGAGGAAGAGGGGAGGGGTGGGCTCTCGTTGCGAAAACATCTGTCCTCCCAAAGACCGGCTACGTGTGTTGAGGCCCTGCTTCAAGGACATGGTCAAGCATCGCTCATTTGTGGGAAGTAGAGTGCAATTTCTTTCCTCTGCAATTCCACACAGCCTTTGCTTGTTTGTTTTCTTTTTTCCCCTTTCCCTTTTTTCCCTTTAGTTAAATTATTCAGTTAATAATATTTTTTCCTTAACAATTATCTTTCCTTTAATTAATTATCCTTATCTCAATCCATGAGTTGTTTCTTTCCTTTTCTTCTTCCCCTCCTCTTCTGAGGAGGAGGAGTGAGAGAGTGGTTGTGGTGGAGTTCAACTACCTAAAAAGGTAAAACCACCACAGTCCTTTTTGGCGCCCAACGCGGGGCTCAAAGGGTTGAGATAACAATAGAATTGATTAAAACTCTTACAACTAACACACTTCCTTGCTAGTCACCATGTTCAGTGTCCTGTTAATATTTTCCTGTTAGATCATGTCTCATGTAATCAGTGTCATGTTCTCCTTTCTCCTCCATATGCGATCAGAGAATGCGTTAAAATTTGTGTTAGTTTCTTTTTATTTCGCTGTGCTGTCAAGCACTGGCCTTGAGTTTAATCTGGCATTCAGGCTCTGCACTGTTATCATTTGGGTCTCATGGAAACTGTCTTTTAGAGACTATTCAGAATTACACTGCCTTCCTTTCCTCATCTGGAAGTCAGTTTATGAATAATATCAGGAATGGTACCTCCTTCTTTCACAGTGGGCTAATTACAACAGTTTTTGAGTACTTTGAATATCCATGTGTAACCCATATACTTCTATTGCTAACTCTGAGTAATGGGTTTCCTCTTCTCTCTAAGGTTAATCGATTCTTTAGAAAGCTTACCCAGGAATTTGCCTCGAGACAGTCGGGTGGCAAGGTGTGTGGGAGGATATAGGCAGGTACCCGTCACAGGTGTCTCCTCCAATAGTTTTGAACTTCACCCCTGAACAAGTGAAAAATCCTAAAAACCTGGTAGAATATCTGAGAGTCGTATGCCCTGACCCTGACAATGCTGGAGAATGACAGCTTGCAGCATTGTGCTGGGTCCTGGCTTACTCCTATCAAACACTATTTAACACCACCCAGCACCCTCAAGGGGGGGAGGAGGTCTCTGAATCTGATGACCAGATAACACACGCTGTGACCACCTCAGAGGACCAACTGACTATGTTATCAGTCGTCCCCATAGTCAAGTCAAAACAATGGAAATGGAAGTCAGCTCGTTTAGTAAGGGAAGAAGCCTCTCCTAAGAAAGAGGGAAAACGGGAAAAGGCAGGCACCTCTAAAGCAGAGCCATCACAAAAACAGCAGGAAGAAGAGATGGTAATCATAAAGGAATCAGAAACCACTCGATCCCTATCCCTGAGTGAGTTGCGAGAAATACGAAAGGATTATGGTCGACACCCAGGTGAACACATCCTCACCTGGCTGCTTTGATGCTGGGACACTGGGGCCAATAGCCAACAATTAGAAGGCAATGAAGCCAAACAGCTGGGATCCCTCTCTAGAGAAAGGGTCATTGACAAAGTAATTGGGAGAGGGACACAGGTTCTCAGCCTCTGGAGGCGACTCCTGGCAGCTGTGAAAGAAAGGTATCCCCATAAGGAAGATATTGTATATCAAGTAGGCAAGTGGGCCACCATGGATAAAGGTCTCCAGCATCTACGGGAATTAGCTGTGCTGGAGATGATTTATAGTGATTTGGACAATGCCCAGACACCTCAAGATCCCGATGAAGTCCAGTGCATAACATCCATGTGGCGTAAATTTGTGCGGAATGCACCATCATCACATGCCAGTACACTGGCAGGAATTCATTGGGATGAGGGGATGGGACCAACAGTGTATGCTGTATCCTGCCAGCTTCAAAAATATGAAGACAACCTCTCTGCTCTGCTACAGGCCTGTGTCTCAGCTGTGGAGAAACTGTCCGAAAGACTTGACCACCTCGTAGAACGAGCATATCCCTCCTCATCCAGATGGAGTGATATTTCAGCCACTAAGAATCAGTATTTTCCTGCTCGAGAGAGAGAGTATCCAAGACGCACACCACGTGGCACCTTGTGGTTTTATCTGCGTGACCACGGGGAAGATATGAGGAAATGGGATGGTGTACCTACTTCAACCCTAGCTGCTCGTGTACGTGAACTGAAAGGAAATACAGCAGCAAGAAGAGGGGCTCCTAAGAAAAATGCTGCTCCAGTTTCTGTTGGGCAGTTCCCCAGAGGCAGTAGAAGGGCTGATGTTATTCTTGACCCTGATGAAGGGACCTCTGCTTCTCATTTGCAAAAATTAAGTGGCAGATACTCCAACCAGGACTAGAGGGGCCCTGCCTCTGGCCAGGTAGAGGAGAGGGATAACCGAATTTATTGGACTGTGTGGATCCGATGGCCTGGCATATTGGAACCACAAGAATACAAAGCTTTAGTGGACGCTGGCGCACAATGTACCTTAATGCCATCAGGCTACCAAGGGACAGAACCCATCTGTATCTCTGGAGTGACAGGGGGATCTCAGCAATTAACTGTATTGGAAGCTGAAGTGAGTCTAACTGGGAATGAGTGTCAAAAGCATCCCATTGTGACTGGCCCCGAGGCTCCATGCATCCTTGGCATAGACTACCTCAAGAGAGGGTACTTCAAGGATCCAAAAGGGTACCGGTGGGCTTTTGGCATAGCTGCTTTGAGCACAGAGAAGATTAGGCAGCTGTCTACCCTGCCGGGCCTTTCAGAAGACCCTTCGTTGTAGGATTGCTGAAGGTTGAAGAACAGCAGGTACCAATCGCTACCACAACGGTGCACCGGCGGCAATATCGCACCAACCGAGACTCCCTGATTCCCATCCATGAGTTGGTTCATCGGCTGGAGAGTCAAGGAGTGATCAGCAAGACTCGCTCACCCTTTAATAGTCCCATATGGCCAGCGCGAAAGTCTAATGGCGAGTGGAGGCTAACGGTGGACTATCGGGGCCTGAACGAAGTCACGCCACCACTGAGTGCTGCAGTGCCGGACATGCTAGAACTCCAGTATGAACTGGAATCAAAGGCAGCCAAGTGGTATGCCACAATTGATATCGCTAATGCATTTTTCTCCATCCCTCTAGCAGCACAGTGCAGGCCACAGTTTGCTTTCACTTGGAGGGGAGTCCAATATACTTGGAATCGACTGCCCCAGGGGTGGAAACACAGCCCTACCATTTGCCATGGACTGATCCAGTCTGCACTGGAACAAGGGGGAGCTCCTGAACACCTGCAGTACACTGATGACATCCTCGTGTGGGGCAACACAGCAGAGGAAGTTTTTGAGAAAGGGAAGAAAGTAATCCAAATTCTCCTGAAAGCTGGTTTTGCCATTAAACAGCGTAAGGTCAAGGGACCTGCACAGGAAATCCAGTTCTTGGGGGTAAAATGGCAGGATGGACGTCGCCATATTCCGATAGATGTGATCAATAAAATAACAGCAATGTCTCCGCCAACTAGCAAAAAAGAAACGCAAGCTTTCCTAGTCCTTGTGGGATTCTGGAGAATGCATGTTCCAGGCTATAGTCAGTTTGTGAGTCATCTGTATCGAGTGACTCGAAAGAGAAACTATTTCGAGTGGGGCCCCGAGCAACAACAGGCTTTTGAACAAATCAAACAAGACATCAAACAAGAAATAACTCGTGCTATTTAAATTGTGATTGCAGTGGTGGGCTTCCCTCAAGCAGGAGCTCACCTACTAGTTACATAGCACAGTTTATATACTTTTTTTCTCGAGGACCAGGACCCTCCCCTGTTTCCCCATTGACTGCGTAGTCCAGGTGCACAACCTATCCAACGCTTTACAGATAATACATGGCTTTCAGTTGCCAGCCTGTTATCTTTCAAGTTTATAGCGACTTTTTACTCTGTTTACTCAGTGATAATGTTTCTTCCCTTATCTGACTTGGTTTGACACCCCGTGATTTTTGCTTAATTGCACTAAAGAGTCTGATTGTTATCTGCATTTTACAAGGTTGTCTGGTGTCCTGGTTCCAGTTAGGACAGAGTTAATTTTCCTCCTAGTAGCTGGTAGGGCGCTATGTTTCGGATTAGGATGAGAAGAGCGCTGATAACATGCTGATGTTTTAATTGTTGCAGAGCAGTGTTTACACCAGGCCAAGGACTTTTCAGCTTCTCGCTCTGTCCTGCCAGCGAGCAGGGTAGGGGTGCAGCAGGAGCTGGGAGGGGACAGACCCAGGACAGCTGACCCAAACTGGCCAAAGGGGTATTCCATACCATCTGACGTCATGCTAAACAATATATAGGGGTGGCTGGCCGGGGTGGGGGGCTGGCTGCTTGGGGATAGGCTGGGCATCGGTCAGCGGGTGGTGAGCAATTGCATTGTGCATCACTTGTTTTCTTACACATTATTATTGTTAATACTATTATCATTATCACTAGTATTATTATTATTGTTATTATTGTATTCCTGTCTTAATAAACTGTCTTTATCTCAACTCACCGGCTTCACTTTCCCGTTTCTCTCCCCCATCCCAGAGAGGGAGGGGGGAGGGTGAGCGAACGGCTGTGTGGTGTTTAGCTGCCAGCCAGGTTAAACCACAACAGCCCTTTTGGCGCCCAACGTGGGGCTCGAAGGGTTGAGATATCGACAAAGCTGACCAGAGTGTGTTAAGCTAAAATTGGTATAAGTATTGGACCTGCTTAATAGTTGCTAGTCACGATGTTGATTGCCTTAATCTCCAGTCTGCTGTGCCTGTATTCCAAATTGAGTTTTATAGTGCGTTACTTTCTGTATGTGCTCCCTGTTGCACTGTTTATCCTTTCCGGGCCCTGGTTTAAGATTGTTATGGTACTGTGCGGTGTAACAATGGCTTATGAAATGATGAAATATCTGGTCACGACTTTAACCTGGTATTTGTACTCAGCACTGACGTCGACTCCATACTTTGGAACCCATATCTCGGAAACTATTAGCAATTACACCTATTGCCTGTTTTCGTTAGGGAGCCAATCTGTGAAGGGGACAGGGGAAGACATGTTTCCCTACCTGTTCACTCTCCCTTTCTCCTTCACCACCACCCTCTTATCCCCCGAGCTAGTTACGGTGGTTCTCCGAGATGTTGAATATCCTTGGGATACTCAGACCAGCCTGCTCTTGTTGTTATGTCTCCTGAATGCGCTTCAGGTTTTGTGGAGGGTTAAACAACTACTTAGGAATCTCATCCGGAGATCTGTCTTGAGGCGGGATAGTTGCGAGTGGCAGGGAGTGTGGGAGGATATGGGCAGGTTTCTAGAGCAGTGGTCACCTCCAGTGTTTTGGACATTCACCCCTGAACAACTGCAAAATCCTAAAAAGCTGGCAGAATGCTTGAAAAAAAGGTGTCATGACTCTGGCAGTTCCAAAGTGACACAAATCACTGTAGCGTGCTGGGGTCTGGCTTGTGCCTATCGAGCTGCAATTGATGCTACAAGCAACCTAGCTCCCTCTCCTGCAGCCGCTCCAGTTCCAGCTCCTGCAGCCGCTCCAGCTCCTGCAGCCGCTCCAGTTCCAGCTCCTGCAGCCGCTCCAGCTCCTGCAGCTGCTCCCACTCCTGTGTCTGGGTCAGAGAAACGAGCTGTAGCAGTGCAAGTTGACCCCGCAGAGGGTATTCCAACCCCTGTGGCAGACCCTGTGTCTGGGTTAGAGAAACGAGCTGTAGCAGTGCAAGTTGCCCCTGTAGACAAGGTGAAAAAATGGTATAGAGAGTCAGGTCGTTTAGAACACAGACAGTCTTCTGCTAAGTCTGGGCATAGTGAAGACGAGGCTGGGCCATCAAAGGTGCAGGAGACTGAAGATGAGGATGTCGAAAAATCAACAGTAACTACCCGAACTCTATACCAGCGTGAGCTACGAGATGTGCGAAAAGATTTTGGTCGCTGTATAGGCGAGCAGCTTGTCACCTGGCTGCTCCGGTGCTGGGACACGGGAGCCAATTATGTGGAATTAGAGGGCAAGGAAGCCAGGCGGCTGGGATCCCTTGCTAGGGACGCATGCATTGACAAAGCAATTGGAGATGGAGCACGATCTCGCAGTCTCTGGAGGCGTCTCCTGTCAGCTGTGCAGGAAAGGTATCCCTTCAAGGAAGAACTTGTATGTCTACCAGGCAAATGGACCACCATGGAGAAGGGAATTCAATACCTGAGGGAATTGGCCGTACGGGAAGTCATTTATAAGGACCTAGACGACGCACAAACATCCGCAGATCCAGATGCAGTCCGGTGTACACTACCCATGTGGTGGAAGTTTGTACAGAGTGCACCATCATCATATGCCAGCTCATTGGCAATACTAGCCTGGAAAGCGGAGGAGAATCCCACAGTGAATGAAGTGACTAAAATACTCCGGCAGTACGAAGGAAATCTCTCCTCTTCCCTACAGGCCTGTGTCTCAGCTGTGGAGAAACTCTCTGAAGAGGTCCACCAACTTAAAGAGAATTTATCTTCCCCTCCACCTGAACGAACCAGTGTCCACCAGCTAAAAGAGAATACTTTGGAGAAACTTTCTGAAAAGATCCACCAACTTGAAGAGAGATTATTTTCCTTCCCACATGTACAAACCAGTGTCTCAGCTATTAGGGGTAAACGTTCATCTATGCAAGGAAGACAATATGGTGGGCACACACACCGCGCCACCCTGTGGTTTTACCTACGTGACCATGGAGAGGACATGAGAAAATGGGATGGAAAATCTACTGCGACCCTAGAGGCACGGGTACGTGAATTGCTAAGGAAAACAATTGGGAAAAAGGAGTTCTCTGAAAAGTTTGCTGCTCCAACTTCCAGCAGGCAGTCCTTTAAACACAGAAACGAAGATTCTGACCAGGACTAGAGGGGCCCTGGCTCCAGCCAGGGGGAGGAAAGGGACAATCGAGTTTATTGGACTGTGTGGATTCGATGGCCTGGCACGTCAGACGCACAGAAGTATAAGGCTTTGGTAGACACCGGTGCACAATGTACTCTAATGCCATCAAGCTATAAAGGGCCAGAGCCCATCTGTATTTATGGTGTGACGGGGGGATCCCAGCAGTTAACTGTATTGGAGGCTGAAGTGAGTCTAACCGGTAATGAGTGGCAAAAGCACCGTATTGTGACTGGCCCAGATGCTCCGTGCATCCTTGGCATAGACTATCTTAGAAGAGGATATTTCAAGGACCCAAAAGGGTTCCGCTGGGCTTTTGGCATAGCTGCTTTGGAGACAGAGGACATTAAACAGTTGTCTACCTTGCCCGGTCTCTCAGAGGACCCTTCTGTTGTGGGGTTGCTGAGGGTTGAAGAACAGCAAGTGCCGATCGCTACCACAACTGTGCACCAGCGGCAATATCGCACCAACCGAGACTCCCTGAGTCCCATCCATGAGTTGGTTCGTCAACTGGAGAGCCAAGGAGTGATCAGCAAGACTCATTCACCTTTTAATAGTCCCATATGGCCAGTGCGAAAGTCTAATGGTGAGTGGAGACTAACAGTGGACTATCGTGGCCTGAACGAAGTCACGCCACCACTGAGTGCTGCAGTGCCGGACATGCTAGAACTCCAGTATGAACTGGAATCAAAGGCAGCCAAGTGGTATGCCACAATTGATATCGCTAATGCATTTTTCTCCATCCCTCTAGCAGAACAGTGCAGGCCACAGTTTGCTTTCACTTGGAGGGGAGTCCAATATACTTGGAATCGGCTGCCCCAGGGGTGGAAACACAGCCCTACCATTTGCCATGGACTGATCCAGTCTGCGCTGGAGCAGGGGGAAGCTCCTGAACACCTGCAGTACATCGATGACATCATTGTGTGGGGTGACACTGCAGAAGAAGTTTTCGAGAAAGGGAAGAAAATAGTCCAAATCCTTCTGAAGGCCGGTTTTGCCATAAAACAGAATAAAGTTAAAGGACCTGCACGAGAGATCCAGTTTTTAGGAATAAAATGGCAAGATGGACGTCGTCAAATCCCAATGGATGTGATCAACAAAATAACAGCTATGTCTCCACCAACTAGCAAAAAAGAAACACAAACTTTCCTAGGTGTCGTGGGGTTTTGGAGAATGCATATTCCAAATTACAGTCTGATTGTAAACCCGCTCTACCAAGTAACCCGTAAGAAGAATGCTTTTGAATGGGGCCCTGAGCAACGACAAGCCTTTGAACAAATTAAGCAGGAAATAGTTCATGCAGTAGCCCTCGGGCCAGTCCGAACAGGACCAGATGTAAAGAATGTGCTCTACACCGCAGCCGGGGAGAATGGTCCCACCTGGAGCCTCTGGCAGAAAGAACCTGGGGAAACTCGAGGTCGACCCCTGGGGTTTTGGAGTCGGGGATACAGAGGATCTGAAGCCCGCTATACTCCAACTGAAAAGGAGATATTGGCAGCATATGAAGGAGTTCGATCTGCTTCGGAAGTGGTCGGTACTGAAGCGCAGCTCCTCCTGGCACCCCGACTGCCGGTACTAGGCTGGATGTTCAAAGGAAGGGTCCCCTCTACACATCATGCAACTGATGCTACATGGAGCAAGTGGGTTGCACTGATTACTCAGCGGGCTCGAATAGGAAACCCCAGTCGCCCAGGAATCTTGGAGGTGATTATGGACTGGCCAGAAGGCAAATACTTTGGGATATCATCAGAGGAGGAGGTGGTTCGTGCTGAAGAAGCCCCACTGTACAACAAGCTACCGGAAAATGAGAAGAAATATGCCTTGTTCACTGATGGGTCCTGTCGTATTGTGGGAAAGCATCGGAGATGGAAAGCTGCTGTATGGAGTCCTACACAACGAGTTGCAGAAGCTGCTGAGGGAGAAGGTGAATCGAGTCAGTTTGCAGAAGTGAAAGCCATTCAGCTGGCTTTAGATATTGCTGAACGAGAAAAGTGGCCAGTTTTCAGCAATGGAAGCAGAACAACTGGCAGCGCAGGGGCAAGCCCATCTGGGCTGCGGCATTGTGGCAAGATATTGCTGCCCGGGTAGAGAACCTGGTTGTAAAGGTACGCCATGTAGATGCTCATGTGCCCAAGAATCGGGCTACTGAAGAACATCAAAACAACCAGCAGGTGGATCAGGCTGCTAAGATTGAAGTGGCTCAGGTGGACCTGGACTGGCAACATAAAGGTGAATTATTTATAGCCCGATGGGCCCATGACACCTCAGGCCATCAAGGTAGAGATGCAACCTACAGATGGGCTCGTGATCGAGGGGTGGACCTGACCATGGACACTATAGCACAGGTTATTCATGACTGTGAAACATGTGCTGCAATCAAGCAAGCCAAACGGTCAAAACCTCTTTGGTATGGAGGACGATGGCTGAAATATAAATATGGAGAGGCCTGGCAGATTGATTACATCACACTCCCTCAAACCCGCAACGGCAAGCGCCACGTACTTACAATGGTGGAAGCAACCACCGGATGACTGGAAACATATCCGGTGCCCCATGCCGCCACCCTGAACACTCTCCTGGGCCTTGAAAAGCAAGTCCTATGGCGACATGGCACCCCAGAGAGAATTCAGTCAGACAACGGGACTCATTTCCGAAACAACCTTATAGACACTTGGGCCAAAGAACATGGTATTGAGTGGGTGTATCACATCCCCTATCATGCACCAGCCTCTGGAAAAGTTGAACGATACAATGGACTGTTGAAGACTACACTGAAAGCAATGGGTGCTGGGACATTCAAAAATTGGGATACACATTTGGCAAAGGCCACCTGGTTAGTCAATACCAGGGGATCTGCCAACCGAGCTGGACCTGCCCAATCAAATCTGTTACGCACTGTAGAAGGGGATAAAGTTCCTGTAGTGCACGTAAGAAACATGCTGGGTAAAACAGTCTGGGCTACTCCTGCCTCAGGAAAAGGCAAACCCATTCGTGGAATTGCTTTTGCTCAGGGACCTGGATGCACTTGGTGGGTAATGCAAAAGAATGGGGAGGTCCGGTGTGTACCTCAAGGGGATTTGATACTGGGTGAGAATAGCCCATGAGTTGAATTGTAGTATGTTAATTATTATATAATACTGTATGTCATCACTACCATGATTGCTATATATCATAGATGAAAATGGTGATTAATTAGAATGTATTGGAAAGAGTGTAACCTGAGCATGACATAAATGGTATGGAATAAGGGGTGGATATCTGTCCTGGTTCCAGTTAGGACAGAGTTAATTTTCCCTCATAGTAGCTGGTAGGGTGCTATGTTTTGGATTAGGGTGAGAAGAGCGCTGATAACATGCTGATGTTTTAATTGTTGCAGAGCAGTGTTTACACCAGGCCAAGGACTTTTCGGCTTCTCGCTCTGTCCTGCCAGCGAGCAGGCTGGGGGTGCAGCAGGAGCTGGGAGGGGACAGACCCAGGACAGCTGACCCAAACTGGCCAAAGGGGTATTCCATACCATCTGACGTCATGCTAAACAATATATAGGGATGGCTGGCCGGGGTGGGGGGTCGGCTGCTCGGGAATAGGCTGGGCATCGGTCAGCGGGTGGTGAGCAATTGCATTGTACATCACTTGTTTTCTTACACATTATTATTGTTAATACTATTATCATTATCACTATTATTATTATTATTGTTATTATTATATTCCTGTCTTAATAAACTGTCTTTATCTCAACTCACCGGCTTCACTTTCCCGTTTCTCTCCCCCATCCCAGAGAGGGAGGGGGGAGGGTGAGCGAACGGCTGTGTGGTGTTTAGCTGCCAGCCGGGTTAAACCACAACACCAGTAAATGCTTTTCTGTTGAATATCAATTTAGTACTTGTGTCCCATCCCCGTCCCCCCCCCCGTCCCCCCCCACCATACTGAGCATTCCCAAGAAACAGCATGCCTGGTACTTCCTGTGCTTATGTTACCAGTTCTGGTGCAAAAACAACATTTTTGTTCCCACATGGAACAACCGACCCTGGTTGGAGCAGTGTGCTCCTGATGGATGGATCCCATGGTACAGACCCATATTGGAGCAGTCCTTGAAGAGCTGCTCCCTGTGGGAAGCCCACGCAGGATCAATTTAGGAAGGACTGCATCCCGTGGGAGGGACCCCACGTTGGAGCAGGGGAAGAGAGTGACTGAGAAGGAGCAGCGGAAGAGAATTACTGTAGACTGACTGCAGCCCCCATTCCCTTGCGCTGCTCCGGGGGAAGAGGTAGAAGAGGGTGGATGGGGGGAAGGTGTTTTTGGTTTCTTTCCTTTGTTTCTCACTTCTCTAGCCTGCTAGTAATAGGCAATAAATTTTATTATGTCCCTACGCTGAGTCTGTTTTGCCTATCATGATAATTGCTGAGCATTCTCCCTGTCCTTATCTCAACACTTGAACCCTTTGCATCATATTTTCTCCCCCTTTCCCTTTGAGGAGGGGGAGTGAGAGAGTGGCTGAGGTGGAGCTCAGCTGCCCGCCTGAGTAAAACCACAACACCCTTAATGAGCAAAAGATTACTGTGGGTCAGTCTGGAATTTTCCTTCAGCCACTTCCCTCACTTCTTGTTTTCATGCCTTATCTCCTTAGTTTTTGTTAGCTCAAGGCTACTGGTCTCCTTGTTTTCTTCAGCTCAAGACTAAAATCCCCCCCCCCCCCCCCATGCCTTCCCTTGAGAAGGCTCGTTTTCAGGCTTAGAATCATAGAATATCCTGAGTTGGAAGGGACCCGTAAGGATCATCAAGTCCAACTCCTGGCTCCACACAGGTCTACCCAAAAATTCAGACCATGTGACTAAGTGCACAGTCCAAACACTTCTTAAATTCAGACAGGCTTGGTGCCGTGACTATGTCCCTGGGGAGCCTGTTCCAATGCGCGACAACCCTCTCAGTGAAGAACCTCTTCCTGATGTCTAGCCTGAACCTCCCCTGTCGCAGCTTGACTCCATTCCTGCGGGTCCTATCACTGGTCACTAAAAAGAATAGATCAGCACCTGCCCCTCCACTCCCCCTCGTGAGGAAGCTGTAGACTGCGATGAGGTCTCCCCTCAGCCTCCTCTTCTCCAGGCTGAACAGGCCAAGTGACCTCAGCCGCTCCTCATACGTCTTCCTCTCTAGGCCCTTCACTGTCTTCGTAGCCCTCCTCTGGACACTCTCCAATAGTTTCACATCCTTTTTGCACTGTGGTGCCCAGAACTGCACACAGTACTAGAAATGAGGTCACACCAGCGCAGAGTAGAGCGGGACAATCACTTCCCTCGACACACTAGCAATGCCGTGCTTGATGCACCCCAGGATACGGTGGGCCCTCCTGGCTACCAGGGCACACTGCTGGCTCATATTCAGCTTGCTATCAACCACAACCCCCAGATCCCTCTCTGCAGGGCTGCTCTCCAGCGTCTTGTCACCCAGTCTGTATGTATACCCAGGGTTGCCCTGTCCCAGGTGCAGGACCCAGTTAAACTTCATGCTAAAACTTCATGTTAAACTTCATGCTCTCCAATCTGTCCAGATCTGTCTGCAAGGCCTTTCCACCCCCAAAAGAGTCAACAACTCCTCCAAGTTTAGTGTCATCAGCAAATTTGCTCAAAACACCTTCTAGTCCTACATCCAAATCCAATACATATTGCTAAAATCTGTTAAAAAACCTATCAAATGATTCTTTTTTTTTTTTTTTTTTTGCACTTGGCCACTCGGCTGTGGCCTATGCAGAGTGTGTAGCTGCTAATCAATCCCCAGCACTTTGCTGACTTGTTGGGTCAGTTCTGCAGTGAAGTGTTGTCCCCTGTCATATGACTTTACTGAGGGTACACCAAATCTCGGTATAATTTCATTCAACAATACTTTGGAAACTCCTCTGGCTTTGTTAGTTCTACACAGGAATGCTCCTGGCCATCTGGAAAAGGTGTCTGTTAGTACCAATAGGCATCTAAACCTCCCTTTTCTTGGGAGTTCGAAAAAATCAATTTGCCACTTTCCCAGGAACATTTCCCTTCCCTATTGTTCCCATTTGGGGTTTGATTCCTGTATGTGGGTTATTTTTAAGACATATGACACATTGTTTCGATACCTGTCTGACAGTGGTATACAAATTAGGTCCTATCCATTTTCTACTTAAAAACTGATATAATATTTCAGCTCCCCAGCATGTTTTGTTATGTTCTCCAATTACCATCTAATATAATATGGTATCACAATTCTCCCATCATTTATTTGTGCTAAACCTGTAGGTAACATTTTCCATTTACATCTTCAATTAATTGCTTATCGATCTTAGAATATTCTACTTCATTTTCTAAGGCTTTTGTTAATGCCTGGTTTTCTGTTCCTGGTACTAGTGCCAAAATTTGACTCTCAGATGCCCATTCTGCCACACCTTTGGCTTCTGCATCAGCCAGTCTATTTCCTCTTTCAATATTAGTGTCCCCTGTTTGATGTCCTTTACAGGGCATAATGGCAACTTTAATAGGCATGTATACCACTTGGAGTAACTTCAGTATCTCTTCTGCATGCTTAATTGAGGATGATAAGAGTCCTCACTCCTTCCAAATTGCCTCGTGTGCATGCACCACAACAAAAGCATATTTTGAATCTGTCCAAATGTTAATTTTTTTTCATTTTTGCCAGCTCAAGAGCTCTTATCAAAGCGATGATTTCCACCTTTTGGAATGATGTTTGTTACCACATATCCTGTGAGGCAAACTCTTTGGCAGACGAAGCTGCTGCCATCTATATACCAATCCTCCGCATCTTCTAGGGGTGTATCCTTTAAGTCTGGTCAGCTGGAGACCGTTTCCATGGTTTTGATGCAATCATGAGTGGGTGATCTGGAAACTTTGTTACTAAGGAAAGAGGCTGGGTTCACAGTATTAGTGCCAAAAAAATTTGGTAAATTAATAGTCCATTCTACACATTCCTTTTCTTCTTTGGTAGCTATCAGCAAGTAATCTATGTATTGCAACAGTGTCCCCTTTTCCTGAAGGGGTTTTCCAAGCTTCAAGATCACAGGCTAGTTGTTTCCCGAATATGGTGGGGCTATTCTTGAACCCCTGTGGTAACACAGTCCAAGTAAGCTGAGTTTTCCGTCCTCTATTGGGATTTTCCCATTCAAAGAGAAAGAGTTTCTGGCTTTCATTTGCCAGGGGAAGGCAGAAAAAGGCATCCTTTAAATCTAGTACCATGAACTAAACTTGACTGTTTTCTAATTTTGTCAAAAGGTTACAGGGGTTGGCTACTACAGGGTATAAATCTTTTGTGATCCTATTGATGGCTCTTAAATCCTGGACTACACAATAGGTTCCATCTGCCTTTCTAACTGGGAGGATAGGAATATTATATTCTGACTCACATTAGTCCATATTTAAGAAATAGTCCATATTTAAGAAAGTTTTTGATTCCCCTTTTGTCTTCCACCTTTAGTGGGTATTGCTTTTGGCATACCTTGGGAGCATTTTCCTTTAAATCATTTTTTTTTACAGGTACTAAATTCTTTGCTCTCCCAGGTATTCCTATAGCCCGAACTCCCGGATACACTTGGTTCATAACTACATCCATTCAGGGAGTCCTATCTAGAGCTTTCTCTGGACTCACCAGGGATAGACTTAAGAGTTTAATATGTTACTTTTATTTCCATTTTCCCTTGTTCAAAAGAAATTTTGGCATCCAATTTTTCCAGCAAGTCCCTTCCTAATAAGGGCCTTGGCGAATTGGGTAAGTATAAAAACTGATGTATTCCAATCATTTTTTCCCAATTTAAATTTCAAGCATTGCAAAAAACGCCTTTTCCTGTTGGCCAGTTGCTCCTATTACATTTATAGACTCAGCACTTTTCCAGAATCAATTTTTGGATTAACACAGAGAAAGAAGCTCCTGTATCCAACAAAAACATCCCTGCCTCTTTCTTTTTTTCCCTAGCTTTATTTCAACCATTGCATCTGCTAGGGCAGATGCTCCAGGTCCCAGTCATTCCTGCTCTGACTGTTGCAAGTTCATCCTGCAACCTAAGGCAATCTTTCTTTCTTTCTTTCTTTCTTTCTTTCTTTCTTTCTTTTCTTTCTTTCTTTCTTTCTTTCTTTCTTTCTTTCTTTCTTTCTTTCTTTCTTTCTTTCTTTCTTTCTTTCTTTCTTTCTTTCTTTTTCTTTCTTTCTTTCTTTCTTTCTTTCTTTCTTTCTTTCTTTCTTTCTTTCTTTCTTTCTTTCTTTCTTTCTTTCTTTCTTTTTCTTTCTTTCTTTTTCTTTCTTTCTTTCTTTCTTTCTTTCTTTCTTTCTTTCTTTCTTTCTTTCTTTATTTCTTTCTTTCTCTCTCTCTCTCTCTTTTTCTTTTTCTCTTTCTTTCTTTCTTTCTTTCTTTATTTCTCTCTCTCTCTCTTTTTCTTTTTCTATTTCTTTCTTTCTTTCTTTCTTTCTTTCTTTCTTTCTTTCTTTCTTTCTTTCTTTCTTTCTTTCTTTCTTTCTTTCTTTTCTGTGTCCTTCCTTCTTGCAGTACGCACACTGGTTCTGTCCTAATGTTCCTCTAAACCCTCCTGAAGTCCTTTCTTTACCTTTTTCAATTCTCCCTTTTCCCCCCTCCTTCTCTCTTTCTGTTCTTGTGCAGCCACTTGTTTGCTGTGGCTATCACCTTAGATAACTTCTGTCCTTTGCATCTTCCCTATTCCTAAATACTTTCCACACTGCATTTAATAACCTTTCTGGGTCTCCCAAGTCTTGTCCCTCCAATTTCTGTAATTTCTTTCTGATATCAGGGGCCAATTGCCCTAGAAAGAGGCTAACCAATTGCCTCTGTTTGTCTTCCAAAGCCAGGTCCAAATTGGTATATTTTCTCATTGCATTTCAAAGTTGGTCCAAAAATTCCGTAGGGGTTTCTTTCAGACCTTGTTGGACACTACACAGGGTTGAATGATTTATAGCTTTCGGAACCAGTTCTCAATTCCCAATTTAATCAGATTTTGGTATTTACATAACCGTTCATAATTTCTAGGGTGATTAGGGTCTCAGTGAACCAATAACCGTTTGCCTCAGATCCTTATCAACCATTATAAGTCAAATCATAATACACAGTACCGGACTTTTACAACAGACGATGATACCTATGGCAATGCCATACACAGCTCCTGCTATTGTAGCCAGGAGAACCCAAGTTACCATTCCACAGGGTACAGCCCTTACTCTGCAACTACCTTATTTCATAGGATTCCACAGAATATACCATATACCACGTACCCTACTACTACCTTATGGGAATTCTTAACCCAGGGTGAGCACCAGAGCTCTTTACCTCGCATAGGACAACTCCTCATGACTTACAGGTACCCCTTATTTTACAACATACCTGGTCTGTCTATGATGGTCCTTGTCTGTCCCTGTGGTGATCTGAAAGAGTAGGGGAGTCCTCCCGAGATATCTTGGGGGCGCCCAGAGGAGTCCCATCCTCAGCAGGTCCCACAGCCAGACAGAGAGGGTCCCATCTGGGTCGCCAACTGAGTTGCGGAAATCAGACTCTATAACCTCGGAATGGTTATAAAGCAGGTATGTTTATTCAGCACTGCGCACACATGCCGGGCGCAAAGGGGATAGCTCCACCTAACTTGCACCCCAACGGTTACTGCCAGTGTGCTTATATTAGAGGTACAAATACATGTTCATTTCATTTCCCGTAAGTCTCTTGCATATTCATCAGGTCTCCGAAGAATCATTAACGTAGATTAACGTAGGTTCCGTCTCTATTCGCGTGCGTACTGGAGTCCTTGGGTGGTCATCCAGGCGTACTCTGGTGGTCTTTTGATGAAGCCTGTGAGTTGAGATAAAGACAGTTTATTAAGACAGGAATATAATAATAACAATAATAATAATAATAGTGATAATGATAATAGTATTAATAATAATAATGTGTAAGAAACAAGTGATGCACAATGCAATTGCTCACCACCCGCTGACTGATGCCCAGCCTATCCCTGAGCAGCCGGCCCCCCACCCCGGCCAGCCACCCCTATATATTGTTTAGCATGACGTCAGATGGTATGGAATACCCCTTTGCCACTTTGGGTCAGCTGTCCTGGGTCTGTCCCCTCCCAGCTCCTGCTGCACCCCTAGCCTGCTCGCTGGCAGGACAGAGTGAGAAGCTGAAAAGTCCTTGGCCTGGTGTAAACACTGCTCTGCAACAATTAAAACATCAGCATGTTACCAGCGTTCTTCTCATCCTAATCCAAAACATAGCAAAAATCCTAATCCAAAACATAGCAAAAACAAAATTAACTCTGTCCTAACTGGAACCAGGACAACTCGCAAGAGTTGCGAAAAAAAGTCTGACTGGGTTGATTACATCAACTGTATGCATGTTGGAAGAAAGATTGCTAAAAAAGCAGATTTTTACATTTAGATGTATGACAAGTATTACAGTCATCTAAAAATTAAAGCAAATTACCTCATTTCTTTTAAAGATCTTTTTTAAACTTCTTGCACTTCTAAAGCTTGCTCTAGATTTGATTTAGTGGTGGTTTTACAACGATTGCTAGCTAAATTCTACCACACTGCTCTTTCATTCCCTCTCCTTAAAAGAACAGGGGGAGAAAATATGATGGGGAAAAAAAGGCTCACGTGTTGAGATGAGGACAGTTTAATTAAAGGAAGAGAAAAAGGGGTGGGGGGGGCGGAGCAAAGGACACATGGAAGCAAAGGGAGAAAACAATCATTCTCTATTTCTCATCAGCAAGTGATGTTTGGCCTCGCCTTGGGAAGCAGGGCCTCAATATGCATAGCCGTTGCTTGGTAAGACAGATGTTTTCATAATGAGGGCCCCCCTTCTTCCCCTTCCTCAGCTTTTATTGTTGAGTGTGATGTCATATGGTATGGAATATCCCTTTGGTCAGTTTAGCTCAGCTGCCCTGCCAATCCATGTCCTCTCACCACCTCTTGCCCACCCCCCAGCCTACTGGCTTTTGCAGGGAAGGGGGCGGGGGGTGTTTGGAGAGACAGTCCTGATGCTGTGCCAGCACTGCTCAGCAGTAGACAAAAAAATTGGTGCGATATCAATGCTGTTCTAGCTACAAGTGCAGAGCACAGTGCTGTATGGACTGCTGTGGGGCAAGTTAACTCCGTCTCAGCCAGAGCCAGTACAGGAGAAATTCAGGAATATACAGAATGATAGAATCATAGAATGGTTTGGGTTGGAAGGGACCTTAAAGATCATGTAATTCCAATGATGAGAATATGGTGCACAACAGCAGTTTCTACAAGTGCACATTTAAATGTACTTCTGGCGGTTTGTAGTAGTACCAGCCTCTGATCAGTAGTTCCAAAAAGGTCTCATGTTCACTCGCAAGAGGTTTAATATGCCTACCAGGCAGAGACAAGAAGGTGGTGGCAAGGAGGGCAGTGACGCAGTGAAAACTCAATAACCAAAGTTATTAAGCAGGCGTTCTTCATTCTGGTGCCGGGTGTGGGGGGGATCGCTCCGCCTAACACACACACACACACCAAGGGTTACTGGCAGTGTGCTTATATTAGTGGGATATATACATATTCATTTCCTGTAAGTCACTTGCATATTCATTAGGTCCCCAAAGAATCAACATAGGTTCCCGCCTCTATTCGCATGTGTACTGGAGTCCTCGGGTGGTCATCCGGGCGTACTCTGGTGGTCTTTTGATGAAGGCCAGAAGTCTTCCTTGCTGCTAAACTTCTGACCTTTCCTGTCTTTGACAGACTTCAGCAGTCAAGCCAGTTCTTGCTGGTTCCATTATCTATGCATACGGTCTTTTACTCCCTTATCTTTGGGGTCGACCTGTCCTTGTGGTTACAATTATGTTAGCTAAGACCTACAGGATCAACATCCTTTACCTTGTTCCCTGTCTCAGTAGGACAAGGGAGGTCTGGAAGTATGCCTTAGAACATATCTCAGCAGCTTGAATTCTAGTTGTGGTGGAGGAGTGAGATTATAGGCAGTGCTGATATTGCTGCTGGAATGTTTTAATTAAACACTTTATTATGGTTTTTTTTTCCAGTTCTTGAACTTCTTGAGTATATAGAGAAAAGAAAGTGATGTTTGGGGAAAGAACAAAAAGTGGGCACAGTTCTAAAAGTTAATCTGATATTTTAGTTACATTTACATTAAGGATCATGTATTCTGAGCGGTATTTGACAGTTTAATTGCTCGACTGTAGTTTGAAATGACATCTTTGAAACCTGATAAATGCTTGTTAATTATTTCTAGCTGCAGTTAAAGTGATTGCTGTCTAAGTCTTAGAGGTCTAGGAATACTATTAGATCATTTCATGTATCACTCTGATATAGAAATTTACATTTGAAACTGTTATGAGATTCTTTCTTATTTTTCAGAAGTTGTTATTCTGGGTCAGAATTTTGTGATGAATGCTTCTGGTTTGATAGTTTGGTAGCAAACCAAATAGTGTTTTTTTTGTTGTTGTTGTGTTTTTTTCTAACCTATATTTTCAGTAGTAGAAACTGAATTATGTTTGAAGGCAAATGTTTGAAATATTCTTCCTGCAGTACATAGTTGATCTTTCTTTTCATGTCCTTGTAATGTCTTATTAACTATAAGCTTACTAGCATGTATTTAAATGCATAGGAGAACACCAATAACTGATAAAATGAACCTTGAGATGATAAGGGGTAAGCTACTTTTGCTATCAGTGGAACTTACTCCTTGTGTTGGGTTTATGTGCAAGGATGGGTTGCGCATGACAACGTACCCCATGTTGGACAGAGCCAGTTCCCAGCCAGCTCCAAAAGGAACAGCTGCTGGCCAAAGCTGAGCTAATGAGCAATGCTGGTTGTGCCTCTATGATAACATATTTAAGAAAGGCTAAAAATGCTGTGCAGCAGCTGTGAGAGGGAGAGGAATGAAAAAATGAGAGAAGCAGCCCTGCAGACACCAAGGTTAGTGAAGAAAGAGAGGGAGGAGGTGCTCCAGGGAGCAGAGATTCCTGTTCAGCCTGTGGAGAAGACAATAATGATGCAGGCTGTCCCTCTGCAGCTTGTGGAGGACCCCACGCCAGAGCAGGTGGATGTTCCCTGAAGGAAACTGCGGCCCATGGAGAGGAGCCCATGTTGGAGCAGGCTCCTGGCTGGAACTGTGGCCTGTGGAGAGGAGCCCATGCTGGAGCAATAAATTAAATTAATTTTCCCTAAGCCAAGTCTGTTTTACATGTGACCGTAACTGGTGAGTGATCTCCCTGCCCTCATCTCAACCCATGAGTTGTATTTTCATTGTATTTTTTACACCTGTCCTTCTGAGGAGGGGGGAATGAGAGTGCAGCTTGGTGGGCACCTGGCAGCTAGCCAATATCAGCCAGCAAACTCTTTACTGTATATCTTGTGATTATTTTGGTAGAGAAGTCGGGTTTCTTACTGACTGGTCAGCAGCACTGATCTGATGTAGTTGGAATCTTGAATATTTTTTGACAGTCTTTTACTAAACTGCAAGTTCAGTTTTCTCTAGTCTTGCTGATCCAGAGTCAGGTATAGTAACCATCTCCTAACCTGGTGTATTACAATAAGTTTGTCTTTAATTACAAAGCAAGACACGAGTGATATGAGGTAGTATTGATGGTTGTAACGTTACCTTGCAGGAAAGAAAGGTTGGATTGTCCTGGTTTCAGTTAGGACAGAGTTAATTTTCCTCCTAGTAGCTGGTAGGGTGCTGTGTTTTAGATTAGGATGAGAAGAGTGCTGATAACATGCTGATGTTTTAATTGTTGCAGAGCAGTGCTGACACTAAGCCAAGGACTTTTCAGCTTCTCGCTCTGTCCTGCCAGCGGGCAGGCTGGGGGTGCAGCAGGAGCTGGGAGGGGACAGACCCAGGACAGCTGACCCAAACTGGCCAAAGGGGTATTCCATACCATCCGACGTCATGCTAAACAATATATAGGGGTGGCTAGCTGGGGTGGGGGGCCGGCTGCTCTGACCAAGCTAATGTTAACATTTGCATAGCATGTGTCCTGGTTTCATCTGGGATAGAGTTAGTTTTCTCCATAGTAACTGGTATGGTGCTGTGTTTTGGATGAAAATAGCAGCAATAATACTCTGATATTTTAGTTGTTGTTGAGCATTGCTTATATTAAATCAAGGACTTTTCTGCTCCTCATGCTGCCCTGTCAGCAAATAGGCTGGGGGCATATAAGAAGCTGGGAGGGGAAGGAACCAGGACAGCTGACCCAAACTGACCCTGTTAGTGTTGGGGAGAATCGAATGGATGTTCTATTAATGTTTCTCGAAATGTTAGTGTTGGGGAGAATCGAATGGATGTTCTATTAATGTTTCTCAGGTGATGGATCATACGGTATAATTAAATATCATTAAATGTACTTACATTATCAAGTAATCTATGTATACTGGAAACTTAGGGAATACATTGAACAATCAAAAGAATCGTTGGAGGGGAACCCCGGGAGGGAATAGGTACAACCTGACCTTGGATAAAGGCCTGGAGATGATGAAGTGAGTCGAAGCAGAACCGAGGAGCGGAGAGAGCATGCGTCGAATAGAAAGGTGAAAAGTTTAGCGAAGAGGAAGACTCCTTACTTCATCTGGACGACCACCTGGACGACCACCAGAGTGCGCCACGCATGTGCAAAGGGGAGGGGAGCTAATTAGAATGAAAAGCGAGGCTGATGTTGCAACCTGTAATGAATATGTATACCTGACGCAATGTTGTATGTATAAATAACGGCTGGGAAGTAACGGGACTTGAAGCCAGATTTGGGCACCTGCCCCGGCTTCCAGCGCTGAATAAAGCACCTTCATATAATCACTTGGTGGTTATGTGGTTGCTACGCTAACATTTTGGCGACCCAGATGGGACTGCGTGGGCACTGCTGAGGCGGATCGTGTCTCGGTTTCGCTCCAGCCGGCACCGAGGGATTCTCGGGGAGCAGTCGACCACGACCGACCTCCGCTGCTCACGACGTACCACTGGAGCGGTAAGCAAAGGTGCTTTCAACTTTGGGTATTCGGTACCGATTTGGTTGGGAAAGCCTGCCGGTCAGACGCGGCGAAAGCCACGCTCGGTTGGGCAGGGAGCTCCCGGGGTAAGCCTAGGCGCCGTCCGTTAGACAGAGCGAAAGCTCTGCAGGTTCGGCATTGGTGGTTTGGTATTGGTAATTGTATTGGTTTGTGCTGAAGGGTCAGCACCTGGTATTATTGGTATGTAGAAAGCATGCTGCTGCTCCGGCAGCTTCTGGGAAAGCGTGCTGTCACTGCTCCGGCAGCTTTCGGGAGAGTGTGTTGCTGCTCCGGCAGCTTTCGGGAGAGTGTGTTGCTGCTCCGGCAGCTTCCGGGAGAGTGTGTTGCTGCTCCGGCAGCTTTTGGGTTCGTATCATAAGCTCAAAATGAAAAAGATTAAAGGAATTCTGGGAAAAGATGTACCTATCCCGCGGACATCCCAGCTGGGGTGTTTGCTAGCACACTGGAAAGAGGGAGGTTTTGGTCAAGAAATGCGGAAAGGAAAGCTGATTGATTATTGTTACATTTGGTGGCCACAGTATAAACTAGAGGACCAAGAAACTTGGCCTGAGAATGGGACATTGCAATATAATACAATTTTACAATTGATGCTATTTTGTAAGCGGGAAGGAAAATATGATGAACTGCCGTATGTGGAATTATTCTTTTATTTGCGCCGAAAGCCTGAATGGCAGCATGCTTGTGGAATAATGGTGCTTGAGGTTTCAACTGAGGAACGTTGTTGTGCATGTACTAAGGAGGGACGCTGTATACAGCATCAGGCAATAGAGAATAATAAGTATTATGGGGAAATGAATAATGGAAATATTGACTTGGAAGTTGCGCCGTCGGCTCCGCCGGAAGAGCCAGGACAGGGAGGGAAAAGAGAAAAGGAAGATAGCAGTAGTAATGGAGAATCCCCGACTTTAGCCTCCCCTGTGTCACATAGGACCCGGCAACAGCGAAGGGCAGGAGAAACTATAAATGAAGAGGGAGGGAAAATAATCGCTCCCCTCAGGCAAGGAGTGGGGACAGAAGGACCGGTATATGTCAAGGTGCCTTTTTCAGCTGGGGATTTAATGATATGGAAGCAAGCAGCCGGCACCTACAGGGAAAACCCAGATAAAGTAGCTAGGGTAATGAAAATGATAATTAAAACCCAAAATCCCGATTGGGATGATCTCCAGGTGATCCTGGATACTTTGATGGATTCAACAGAAAAGGACATGGTATTGCGGGCAGCCAGAGAGAGAGCCCGAGAAGATATACGAAATGGATTAGTGCTTGGAAATCTAGATCAAAACTTCCCCACCGAGGATCCCCAATGGGATTATAACACAGGGGATGGAATAAGGAGGCTGAAGAGATATCAAGATTGGGTACAAATCGGGGTACAGAATGCCATGCCCCGGACCATAAATTGGTCAAAATTGTATAATGTCAGGCAAGAAAAAGCGGAATCACCTTCCGCCTTTTTAGAGAGATTGAAAGAAACTGCTAAGAAATATACAGATTTAGACGTAGAGACTGAGCAAGCTAAAGCTCAATTAGCACTCATTTTCTTGGGACAAGCCCAAGAGGATATTAGGAAGAAATTGCAAAATAACAGAGAAAAGGAAACGACAAAAAGGCAACAACAGAATTTATTAGCAGTAATTCAAGGGAGAGAACATGTAGGCCTAAGGGGCAGGGGAAGAGGAAATATTAACGGTCGGGGTAGAGGAACGAGGAGAGGCTACCCGAGCTCAGGGGGAAACCGGCTGGGTCTTAACCAATGTGCCCATTGTAAGGAGGAGGGTCATTGGAAAAACGAGTGCCCTCTCCGTGGACAGCTGACCATTGGTGGGGGAAATTTGTTCCGAAACCAAGAAGCAGCTAGGGCGATGGTTCTGGGGGAGTATAGCAGCTGACTAGGAGATCCGGTAGCAGAAACTAAAGAGCCCTTGGTAAAAATTCAAATAGGAAATAAGGAAGTAAAATTTTTAATTGATACAGGGGCCACATATTCAGTGCTCAATAGATTAAGTGGTAAAATAGGGGAAAAGAAAACTACTATTGTAGGTGTCAACGGGAAGGAGGAAATACGGCCGTTCTTACAACCCCTTGATTTACGGTTTGGAGGCAAAGAAATTACGCATGAATTTTTATATGTACCAGAATGCCCTATTCCTCTTTTGGGACGGGATTTGCTAACTAAACTAAACGCTACCATAATGTTTGAAGATGGAGAATTGATTATGAGAATCCCGGAATCAAAAGTGGGACAAATATTAATGATTAAAGAGAAGGCTGTTCCTCATATACCAAAAGAGGTAGAAAATGCAGTAATGCCTGCTGTTTGGGAAACGGACGTGCCTGGAAAATCAAAAGTAGCCCAGCCAGTAAAAATTGAACTTAAGGAAGGGGCACGACCGGTACGGATTAAACAGTACCCATTGAAGCTAGAAGCTAGGCTAGGGACAGTAATCTGAAAGAAATAGTAATAGTGATAGTAATCTGATAGAAATCTGAATATAATACCCCAATTTTCCCAGTAAAGAAACCTAATGGGGAATACAGGCTAGTGCAGGACCTTAGGGCAATAAACGAAATAACAAAAGATATTCACCCAGTGGTGGCTAATCCTTATACATTGTTAACATCTGTAAAAGAGAAATATAAGTGGTTTACGGTAATTGATTTAAAAGACGCCTTCTTCTGCATACCCATTGACAAGGAAAGTAGAAAGCTTTTTGCTTTTGAATGGGAAAATCCACGGAACGGACGAAAGATGCAACTAACCTGGACAAGGTTGCCTCAAGGATTCAAGAATAGCCCGACCCTCTTCGGCAGTCAACTAGCTAAAGAAATAGAAGACTGGATTAACCAAGAACAGATTCAGGTACCAAAGGATCGATACTTGCTGCTACAATATGTGGACGATATATTAATAGCTACCGAAGGAGAGTCAGAATGTATTCAGGTAACTATTGATATTTTGAATCAATTGGGACTAAATGGGTACAAGGTTTCTAAACAAAAGGCACAAATCGCGTGCACAACAGTAATTTATTTGGGATGTGAAATTTCTCAAGGACAAAGAAAATTGGGAGTTAACCGAATACAAGCTATTTGTGAAATCCCCGAGCCGCGAAATCTGCATGAACTACGGGCTTTCCTAGGCATGGCCGGGTGGTGCAGACTGTGGGTAATGGACTATGGACTCATAGCAAAGCCCCTCTATGAAACCCAAAAGGCCTGTACATTTACCTGGGGAAAGCCACAACAAGAGGCCTTTAAGAAATTAAAAGAAGCCCTGATAAAGGCGCCTGCCTTGGGCTTGCCGGACTTATCAAAGGACTTCCAGCTGTTTGTGCATGAGAGACAACGATTGGCATTAGGAGTACTGACCCAGCGACTTGGCAGCTGGAAAAGACCTGTGGGGTATTTTTCTAAACAATTGGATGCGGTAAGCGCTGGATGGCCCTCGTGTTTAAGGGCCGTGGCAGCCACAGTCCTTTTAATACAGGAAGCCAGGAAGCTCACATTAGGGAAGCAAAGTGAGTGTTCGTGCCACATATGGTGACTACGGTATTGGAGCAAAAGGGGGGCCATTGGCTATCGCCCAGCCGAATGATGAAATATCAAGCTATACTAACTGAGCAAGATGATGTAATCTTAAGAACTACTAACTTATTGAACCCAGCAGTGTTTCTAGGAACAACTGCGGAGGAAGGAGACCTCAGTCATGATTGCGTGGAGATCATCGAACATACCTATGCCAGCAGAACAGACTTAAAAGATCAGCCTCTGGAGAGACCAGATTGGGAACTTTTCACGGATGGAAGCAGCTTTGTGGAAAATGGGACTCGTTATGCAGGATACGCAGTAACTACATCAAAGGTAGTGATCGAGGCAAATTCCCTACCTCCGGGGACTTCAGCCCAACGAGCAGAAATAGTCGCCCTGACACGAGCCCTGGAACTAAGCGAGGGTAAGAACGTGAATATTTGGACAGATTCAAAATATGCATTCGGGGTAGTCCACGTACATGGGGCATTATGGAAAGAAAGGGGAATGCTATCCTCACAAGGGACTAATATAAAATACCAGGAAGAAATATTGAAATTAATAACAGCTGTACAGAAACCCCAACAGGTGGCCATAATGCATTGTAAAGCTCATCAAGGAGGGATGTCAGAGATTGCAGAAGGTAACAGATTGGCAGATTTGACGGCCCGGAAGGTCGCGCGTGAAGTATGGAAAGTAATGGCTCTAATTCCATCGAAGGTAGGCCTCTCTTGTTTTAAATTACCTAAAAACCCAAGGTATTCAGCGGAAGATGAGAGACTTGCAAATTTGATGAAGGCCCAGAAGAATCCTGACGGGTGGTATGTGACTACGACAGGACAACTCATAGTGCCTCCTATAATAATGCGAGAAATTTTACAAATAAAACATAATGAATGTCACTGGGGTGCAGGAGCAATGGTGACCTATTTGAAACGAGGTGTCATCTCGGTACACATGTTAACAATGGCAAAGTCAGTAATGTCAAAATGTGAGCTTTGCTTAAAGAATAACCCGGTAGCAAGGAAACATGCTGAGATGGGGAGAACTAGAGCTGGAATAGAGCCTGGAGATTACTGGCAAATAGATTTCGTGGAACTGCCTAAAGCAAGAGGTTATAAATACCTATTGGTAGGGGTTGATACTTTTTCAGGATGGCCAGAGGCCCTTCCCTGTCTAACCAACCAAGCTAAAGAAACAGTAAAATGGTTACTACGGGAAATAGTCCCTAGATTTGGTGTACCATTGGGTATTTCTTCAGACAGGGGACCACATTTCATTGCCAATGTGGTTAAGGAGGTTAGTAGGTTACTAGGAATTACCTGGAACTTACATACCCCATGGAGGCCTCAATCTAGTGGTCAGGTAGAGAGGATGAACCAAACTTTAAAAGGACAATTAAGCAAAATCTGTCAGGAGGCTAAGATACAGTGGCCACAGGCCTTACCGATAGCCTTGCTAAGAATTAGAATAAAGCCAAGAAGTGGGATGTCAGTAAGTCCCTATGAAATCATGTATGGAAAACCTTATGAGTCTCCTGAACCGAACCCGAATATGCATGTTACCGGTAAACAGGATATATATAACTCTGTTCTATCCCTTGGTAAAACTTTAGCTCGACTACGCAGCGTTCTGGTGTGGAACCGACCCCTGGCCTTGGAGAACCCAGTGCATGATATACAGCCAGGAGACAAAGTCTACATTAAAAATTGGAACGAGGAACCCTTGAAAGAACGGTGGGACGGACCTTACCAAGTTCTACTGGTAACCTTCACCGCTGTTAAGGTGGAAGGGGTAGATGCCTGGATACATTATACTCGGGTAAAACGAGTACCGAGACTGTGGGAGGCGCAACCACTGGGCCCTACAAAATTAAAGATTCAGAGTATTTGATATGATTGTTTATCAAATTTTGGGAGTGTTTGGGGGTTGGTGGGTACTATCGTATTATGGCGAGACAAATGCTGCTTCTCTGAAAATACCTCAGAAGAAAGAGAATAAGACCACATATGTTGGAAATAATGCCACTCTGATTTGCAGGGTCAAAAGTAATTCCCCGATAGATCTGTCTAAAGCCCGGATTATACAGGAAAAGACTCGAGACCCCCCGCAAGACCCCGATGCGATTTACAACAAGGGCGGGCATGAGGGATTATGGGAACGCTGGAAAAGGAAAAGGTGGGTAAATGAAAAGTGTCAAGGGAAAGAAGGAGGCGTAAAGCTGCACTCCCGGAACCTGACTCTTGAAGACCGAGGAAAGTATAGGTGCTTGGTAAGAATCGGTGAGAATTTGAGAAGAAAAGAGGGCTATGGAATTAGGCCTGGTCATTGTTGTAGGTTACAGGGTAACAGTAGAGCCAGAAGGAAAAGATCAATTCAGCCTACAACACCAGGAATGCCATGGGTAGTAAGGAATCGAGAAGAAAATCTGATGATAGGTTTGATTAGGGATTTTGCAATAATGCAGAATGTGAGTCAGGTAACTGCTTGTTTACCTGTACCCAAGTCAGCAGGAGACCCTATACCATGGGGCATAATAACATCTTCATTGCCCCAGATTGAGCGGAATAAAACAATTCAATGTAGAGCAGAAAAGACTGTGGAAACGGAGAAGGTCGAGGGATATTATAGGGAGAGGATAGTTGCCTACTACTCACAATGTGAAAAGAAAAGAAACTATCAATTCACAAATTTAAACACCATGAGCAGACGACTAGGATGGTGTGAGTATGACGAGCAACGTACAAAATCACAAGAGAAAGTTAAATGGGTATGCGAGGAAGTAAATGAATCAGGAGAATTAGAAGGCTGGGATAGCGTATGGACCATGAGCATACTGCAGAGATATCAATATGGAGGAAATACTCCCTGGTGCATACAATGGACTGGTGAAAGAAATGATAGTCAAAGGGACCAAGAATATATGGCAGATCAAAGGGAAACCAGTAGTCGAGAACGAGTGAAGGCAATCCCATGGTGGAACTGCACCCAGATACTGAACTGCGATACGGACCTGAAAACCATACCTTTACTCCCAGTAAAAATAGCTTTAGCAACCGGATGTGCATGTAGGGGACTGCGAGTCAACGGAAACATAACTAGTCAGAAGAGCAACAAGAGAATCAAGGTAAATTGCAAATATTCAACAATACGGAGTATGGGATACTTCGTATGGGCCGCTAATGATGGAACCTGGACAACGCACCTGGGACTAGATGGTCCGGCAAAAGAAATAACACTAGGCTTGCCCACCTTGTGTCCGCTTTGGAAGAAATCTCCTTTTAAAGGGAGTCCGATAAAATTGCAAACTAGAATAAGAAGAGAGGTAGACCAAGATGATGATTGGCAAGATCCCTCAACCGCAATCAGGATAGGATGGGTGATAGAATCACTATTTGCCCCAATAGCAACATACCGGAATAGGGAAATAATATATAGCTTAATGGGCCAAGTAAACAGGTTGGCAAAGGTGACCAGGAAGGGGTTCAAAGATTTAAATTTACAACTACAGGCCACAACCAGAATGACCCTGCAAAATAGAATGGCTCTGGACATGCTTTTGTTAAAAGAGCATGGGGTGTGTGGATATTTGAAAGGCAGAATTGACCATTGCTGTGTACATATTCCAAATGTAACTACAGATGTGGAAAATGACATATCCCAACTAGCTCAGGTGGAACATGAGCTAGAGGAAGAAAAGCAAGAAACTGAGCAAAATTGGTTGGGAGCAACTTTTGAGGGACTAGGCCTTCATCTGGAAGGATGGCTCAAGTCCCTCTTACAAAGCATTGTGCTGCTGTTAATTGTATTCGCTGCAATGGGAGTAATGTTCTCGTGTGTGAAAGGAGAAATAGTTAGGAGTAGTGCATGGAATCGCCGAATAATGAGAGTCCTTGCCGGGAATCACCCAGAACATCCTATCCCACTTACTCCACCCTCATCCTATAATACTAGCGTTAACAAGCAGGTATGAAGGAATCAATAAGATAATAGACTAACGAAGATACGTTAAGATTATGCTTACTAATCTCTATATCAAGCTATACTTACTAACCTCTACTAACCTGATTCAACCTAATAGTAATGAAAATACTTGCTCTTGGTATGAAGTATTTTCAAAGGGGGGAAATGTTATTGTTGGGGAGAATCGAATGGATGTTCTATTAATGTTTCTCAAAATGTTAGTGTTGGGGAGAATCGAATGGATGTTCTATTAATGTTTCTCAGGTGATGGATCATACGGTATAATTAAATATCATTAAATGTACTTACATTATCAAGTAATCTATGTATACTGGAAACTTAGGGAATACATTGAACAATCAAAAGAATCGTTGGAGGGGAACCCCGGGAGGGAATAGGTACAACCTGACCTTGGATAAGGGCCTGGAGATGATGAAGTGAGTCGAAGCAGAACCGAGGAGCGGAGAGAGCATGCGTCGAGTGAGAAAGGTGAAAAGTTTAGCGAAGAGGAAGACTCCTTACTTCATCTGGACGACCACCTGGACGACCACCAGAGTGCGCCACGCATGTGCAAAGGGGAGGGGAGCTAATTAGAATGAAAAGCGAGGCTGATGTTGCAACCTGTAATGAATATGTATACCTGACGCAATGTTGTATGTATAAATAACGGCTGGGAAGTAACGGGACTTGAAGCCAGATTTGGGCACCTGCCCCGGCTTCCAGCGCTGAATAAAGCACCTTCATATAATCACTTGGTGGTTATGTGGTTGCTACGCTAACAACCCAAGGGCTATTCTGTACCCTATGATGTCATGCTCAAACATAAAACTGGGGTTGGTTGGGGTGGTGGGGGCTACCGTTGGTCGTGGACTGCCTGGGCATCAGTCAGCTGGTGGTGAGCAATTTTGTTGTGCATCACTTGATTTGTTTATTCTTTTCTTTTTTCTTTTTAGCTCTCTTTCTTTCCTAAATAAGTGTCCTTATCTCAACCCACAATTTTAACCTTTTTTTTTCCCCAGTTCTCTCCCCCATCCCACTGGGTTGGGGAGTAAGCGAATGTCTGTGTGGTGCTTAGCTGCCTGCTGGATTAAACCACAACAGCATGCCCACAACGCAAACTAATATTAAATTCTACTTAGTATGCTTCTACTTTCATGGGTGCAGCAGGCCTCTACTTTAGCTGTTGTTTGGAAAGACAAAACAACAATTTTTATTTAAAAGAAAAAGCAGTGTTTGTTACATTTTTTAAAGGCAAATGTCCTGACCTAAGACTATTTCCTTGTAAGATTTTTCTACATGTGTAAATGTGCCATTATGAGAAAGGTTTGTCTACCAAAACAGCGATGATTCTTTTAGGTTGCAAAACATGGGACAGCTAATGGTTTGTTCATTGCTACATGAATAAACTGTCTTGTTTATGTGCTTGTTTGCAGTAATGTTTTCCTATGTTTTTTTAAAAATACAACTAATATAATTAAAATTGGGTTCTTATTTCTTAAGAATAACAGCAAGTAAAGGCAAGACATCCTAGGCAAATTTTTCTGTTAAGTTTTGCCTGGATTTTGGAATTCAGAAAGTGAAACCAGAATTTTGTTTTGTATTGTGAATTTTGGCTGTCCCCAATTCCCCAGGTTTGTGGATATACTTGGATTTTGTTTCAGGAAAAAAATAAGTTTCACAACAAAATGAACTAGAACTTGCTACACCTCCTGGGTTTTCAGTACTTTTAAAAATAAAATATCGCCCTAGTTTCGGCTGGGATAGAGTTAATTTTCTTACTAGTAACTGGTATGGTGCTGTGTTTTGGATTTAGGGTGAGAATAATGCTGATAACACACTGATGTTTTAGTTGTTGCAGAGCAGTGCTTACACTAAGCCAAGGACTTTTCTGCTTCTCATGCTGCCCTGCCAGCAAAGAGGCTGGGGGTGCACAGGAGGGTGGGAGGGGCACAGCCACAACAGCTGACCCAAACTGGCCAAAGGCCAACTTCCATACCGTTGTAATGGTTTTGTGTGGCATGGGCTTGGTAGCAGGGGGGCTGCAGGGGTGGCCTCTGTGAGAAGAATCCAGAAGCTGCCCCATGTTAGATAAGGGCCAGTTTCAGCCGGCTCCAAAAGGAACCTGTCGCTGGCAAGAGCTGAGCCAATAAGCAACGTTGGTTGCGCCTCCGTCAGAGCAGATTTAAGAAAGGGAAAAAAACTGCTGCGCAACAGCAGCTGGGAGAGAGAGGAGTGAGAAACAGCCCTGCAGACACCAAGGTCAGTGCAGGAGGAGGGGGAGGAGGTGCTCCAGGCGCCAGAGCTGAAGTTCCCCTGTGGCCTGTGGAGAGGACCATGGTGAAGCAGGTTGTCCCCCTGTAGCCCATGGTGTACCACGGTGGAGTAGATTTCCATTCTGCAGCCCATGGAGGAGCCCACGGTGGAGCAGGTGGATCTGACCCGAAGGAGGCTGAGGCCCATGGAGAGCCCCCACAGGAGCAGGCTCCAGGCTGGACCTGTAGCCTGTGGAGAGGAGCCCGCGTAGGAGCAGGTGACCTGGCAGGCGCTGCCGCCCACGGGCAACCCATGTTGGAGCAGTTTGCTACTAATGGATGGACTCCATGGTACAGACCCATATTTGGAGCAGTTCTTGAAGAGCTGCTGCCTCTGGCAAGTCCATGCAGGATCAGTTTGGGAAGGACTACATCCCATGGGAGGGACCCCACGTTGGAGTAGGGGAAGAGAGTGACCGTGAAGGAGTGGCGGAGATGAAATGTTATGGACTGCCCCCATTCCCCATTCCCCTACGCTGCTCAGGGGGAGGATGTAGAGGATAGGTGGATGGGGGGGAAGATGTTTTTAGTTTGATTTTAGTTCCTCACTGTTCTAGTCTGCCAGTTACAGTCAATAAATTACATTAATCTCCCTATGCTGAATTTTTTTTGCCCGTGACGGTAATTGTGATCTCCCTGCCCTTATCTCAATCCTTGAACCCTTCCCATCATATTTTCTCCCCTTTTTTCTTTGAGGAGAGGGACTGAGAGACTGGTTGTGGTGGAGTTCAGCTGCTCAGCAGAGTAAAACCACCACACGTGATATCATGCTACACAATAAAACTGTGGGAAGTTGGCTGGGGCTGGTTCGACAGGGCTGCTGCTGCTTGGGGACTGTCTGTGCATCAGTCAGCGGCTGGTGAGCAATTGCACTGCGCATCACTTGCCTTATATACTATTATTATCCCTTCCTTTTCTGTCCTACTGTGGTGGTTTTACCTTGCTGGGCAGCTGAACCCTGCCATAAGCGCTCTCTCACTCCCCCTTCTCAGAAGAAGAGGGGGAGAAGAAAGCATGTTGGAAAGAAAAGAAAAAAAAAGTCTCACGGGTTGATTTAAGGATAATTAAAGGGAAAAAGAAGAGAGAAAATACAAGCAAAGGCCATGCAGAAGCACAGATGGAAAAAAGCAGTTACTCTACTTCCCATTGATGAGTGATGTTCGGCCACATCCTGGGAAGCAGGGCCTCAATACGCATAGTGGCTGTCTGGGAGGACAGACATCTTCGTAATGAAAGCCTCCCCCCTCCTTCCCCTTTTCCCACCTTTTATTGCTGAGTGCGATATCATATGGTATGGAATATCCCTTTGGTCGGTTTAGGTCAGTTGCCCTGGTGATGTCCCCTCCCCTAGTCTTGCCCACCCCCAGCCTGCTGGCTCTTGAGGGGGGCTGAAGAGTCTTGATGCTGTGGCAGCATTGCTCAGCAACAGAGAAAACATCGGTGTGATACCAATGCTGTTCCAGCTACAATGCAGAGCACAGCACTGTATGGGCTGCTGCCAAGAAAGTTAGCTCCATCCCAGCCAGACCCAGTACACCTATTAAACTGTCAGTCAAAATACTCGTCTTGGTTTTAGCTTCATTTCTCAAGAACCGCGCTGTTTTTCTGATTTTGTTATGTGCTGCTTACTGTTGTGCTTGCAGCCACTGGAAATGGTGGAGTAAAGATATATATTTTTTTTTAATCTTGTTACCTGTTACTTTGCGTTCACCGGCTTCCCCTTTTTCTGTTGTATCAGATCAGCTACCTTTTAAGGTTCTCAGTGTTGTATTTCTACAGCTCATCATGTAAGATGTTAGGACTTCATTGTTTAACATGCAATAGTGTTTTTGTCCACCACTTCCTCTCCCTTTGTCCATTTTGCCACCTCCTGTTATGAGGAGCTTCCCTTGCTTATGTGTGAACACAGTTCTCCTTTTGAACTGCTGTCTGTTTCAAAAATAACGTCGGGTTATAGATGCAGTTTATTGTACTGATATTGCTTGTGCCCCTCCATCCTTTCTTGTCATATACATACTCTCCTGGGATGATCTCTGGATACCCTGTTGGAAACTAGAGAGGATGGAGGGGGTTCTGGCATTTGAGTGAATACATTCAGGTCCAGAACCAATTGGATGACCTATGAGAACATATAGGCAGATATGTAGATTTTGTTATGTGGTACCTGCTCTGACCTTCTTTTCTCTGGATGAAGTGGTAGCTTGCTCAGGTTACTGTGGAACTGGAGGATTTCAGGAAGTTGCAGAATGATGCAGAGAACACTTTTTCCGGAATTACATGGTGTTGTGGTTTAACCCGGCTGGCAGCTAAACACCACACAGCCGTTCGCTCACCCTCCCCCCTCCCTCTCTGGGATGGGGGAGAGAAACGGGAAAGTGAAGCCTGTGAGTTGAGATAAAGACAGTTTATTAAGACAGGAATATAATAATAACAATAATAATAATAATAGTGATAATGATAATAGTATTAATAATAATAATGTGTAAGAAACAAGTGATGCACAATGCAATTGCTCACTACCCGCTGACCGATGCCCAGCCTATCCCCGAGCAGCCGGCCCCCCACCCCGGCCAGCCACCCCTATATATTGTTTAGCATGACGTCAGATGGTATGGAATACCCCTTTGGCCAGTTTGGGTCAGCTGTCCTGGGTCTGTCCCCTCCCAGCTCCTGCTGCACCCCCAGCCTGCTCGCTGGCAGGACAGAGCGAGAAGCCGAAAAGTCCTTGGCCTGGTGTAAACACTGCTCTGCAACAATTAAAACATGAGCATGTTATCAGCGCTCTTCTCATCCTAATCCAAAACATAGCACCCTACCAGCTACTATGAGGAAAAATTAACTCTGTCCTAACTGGAACCAGGACACATGGGGATGGTAGAAAAAACAATCAACAAACCAGTGGACAAATTGTACCTTGCATTGTGGGAAAATGACATTAATCACACGTGAAAAGATCATGTATTCAGCCTTACTGAACTGTCAAACATCATTTATGATAGCCTGGCCTGCATCTTGTTTTCCAGGGTATAACTTTTCATGTCCACTTCTATTAGAAGTATTTAAGTTGCAATTGGTCAAGACTACTATCTTTAAAAGATTTTTCAGGCTTGTGAATATGAAGATGCTTGCAGGTACAGCATTGGAGTTGCAAAGTAGTATTTAGGTACGTTCTCATCAGAGGAAGCAAAAGACGAAATGCACCAACTCTACTCATATCCTGAGTAGAGGAAAAGTGGCTTGGGGTGGCTTGTCCCTATACAAATCATACTTGCCAAAAACAAGCAAACAAAAACAAACAAAAAATGCTGTAGGCATGGGTGAGAGCGTTTGAATTTATGGAATATATGCAAAACACTTCAAATTCTATGTATACAGGCAGAAGACTTTAAAGTGAATTTTACTTATATAAGGCATTTTATGTGTTTTTGAAAGCTGAGAATTAGCATTTTTTAAAGCTTCAGATATTCCAGTTTAAGGCACATAAATATAGGCCATTTTTAAATAAAAAAGCTTTGATTGTGAAAAATTTAGTTAATTTTCTTAATTTTCAATTAAGTACCTTTAAAAATTTTTGACTGACACCTTCCTCAAGCCTACATGGAAAAACAACGAGAAGTTCTGTTAACTTGCTTTGAGCTATACTAAGTGGCGGGGGTGGTGGTAGTGTAGGTTTCATGTTTCAGTTTAAAACTACCGCTAAAGTCTTTGCTGATGATTAAAAGCTAACTGATCATCAGAGCCATTTGGATCATTAAAGCTTTCTCCCTTAAGAGAATGTTGTACGGTTCATCTAAATGGCTGTATTTACTCAATCCACAGAAAAGTAATGCGTTGTTCTAGCAGGATGAATGTGAAAATTGGCATTATGAAGTTTTCTGGAATTAAAGAAGTATAGATTTTCTAAATATGACTGGAAATTAGAAATTCAAGAATACAGTTAAATATCAATAATTATATTCAGCAGCTAAACAGGTTTTGCCTTGGGCAAAATCAATGTGCAGCTATGCTAATTTTTTATTTCTTCTATGGAAAAAAATATTGGCATCTCAAAAACAATAAAAAATATGTCAGGGCTTCAGGGCTAGTTTTGTACTGCTGAATTAAGTGAACACAATGTTTGTCTTCACTAGGTTTGTATATACTATAGTGTATAACTGCTGTATTGCAAGCTGCAATTATCTTCATAGCAGTACATAGCATTGTTTTGTTAATAACTGTGAATCAGTGATGCTTAGATAGATAGCCTCACACTTATGTCACATTTATGGTAGCAACGTTCCTGTCTGAGAGAGAACTAAAGAATGGTGATTCTCATTTTCCATAGGCCTGTATTGGTTGTCTAATCATAGAATCACAGAATGGTTTAGGGTGGAAGGGACCTCTGGAGGTCATTTGGTAAAACCCCCCTGCTCAAGCAGGGGCACCTAGAGCAGGTTGCCCAGGACCATGTCCAGGTGGCTTTTGAAGATCTCCAAGGAGGGAGACTCCACAACCTCTCTGGGCAACCTATTCCAGTGCTCTGCCACCCACACGGTAAAGAAGTGCTTCCTGATGTTTAGACAGAACTTCCTGTGTTCCAGTTTGTGCCCATTGCTTCTTGCCCTGGCACTGGGCACCAGTGAAAAAAGCCTGGCTCTGTCTTCATTGCACCTTCCCCTCAAGTTTTTGTAGACATTTATTAAGATCCTCCCTGAGCCTACTCTCCTCTGGGCTGAACAGTCTCAACTCTCTCATAGGAGAGGTGCTCCAGTCCCTTGTTAATCCTGGTGGGCTTTTGTTGGACTCTTTCTAGTATGTCCATGTCCCTCTTGTACTGGGGGCCCCAGAACTGGACACAGCACTCCAGGTGCAGCCTCACCAATTCTGAGTAGAGGGGAAGGATCACCTCCCTCGACCTGCTGGCAACACTTTGCCTAATGCAGCCAAGAATACTCTTAGCCTTCTTAGCAGAAAGGGCACATTGCTGACTCATGTTCAACTTGGTGCCCATCAGGACCCCCAGGTCCTCTTCCGCAGAGCTGCTTTTCAGCTGGCTGGACCCAGCATGTACCAGCTCTACTGGGTCTGGCTGGGATGTTAATTTTCCCTGAAGCAGCCCAGACAGTGCTGTGCTCTGCACTTGTAGCTAGAACAGCCCTGGTACCACACCAGTGTTGTGTCTGCTGCTGAGCAGTGCTGGCACAGCATCAGGACTCTCTCTAACCCTCCTAGGGGGTGGGCAAAAAAGTGAGGAAGGAACATCACCAGGGCAGCTGACCTAAACCAACCAAAGGGATATTCCATACCATATGATGTCACACTCAGCGATAAAAGGTGGAAAAAGGAAGAAGAGGGGAGGGGTGGGCTCTCGTTGTGAAAACTTCTGTCCTCCCAACACCGGCTACGTGCGTTGAGGCTCTGCTTCAAGGACGTGGTCAAGTATCGCTCATTTGTGGGAAGAAGAGAGTAATTTCTTTCCTCTGCACTTCCACATAGCCTTTACTAGTTTTGCTTTGTTTTTTTTTCCCTTTCCCCCTCCCTTTTCCCCTTTCCCTTTTTTCCCTTTAGTTAAATTGTTTAATTAATAATAATCTTTCCTTAATAATTATTTTTTCCCTTTAATTAAATTATCCTTATCTCAACCCGTGAGTTGTTCTTTCCTTTACTTCTTCCCCTCCTCTTCTAAGGAGGGGGAGTGAGATAGCGGTTGTGGTGTTCAGCTGCCTAGCACGGTAAAGCCACCACACCAGGGCCTGGGTTTGTTCCTCCCCAGGTGCAGAACTCTACACTTGTCCTTGTTGAACTGCTAAGATTTTTGTCAGCTTACCTTTCCAGCCTGTCAGGGTCCCTCTGGATGGCTGCGCGGCCCTCTGGTGAGTCAGCCGCTCCCCCCAGTTTCACGTCATCCGTGGTTTTATTTAGGGTGCACTTTGCCCCATCATCCAGATAGTTAATGAAGATGTTAAACAAGACTGGACCCAGTATTGACCCCTAGGGTACTCTCCTAGTTCCTGGTATTCAACTAGACTTTGCACCACTGATCACTACCCTCTGTGTCGGTCCCTTGAGACAGTTTTTGATCCACCTCACTATTATCTCATCGAGCCCATACGTCAACAGCTTCTGAATGCGGATCTTATGGGGGACAGTGTCAAAGGCCTTCCTGAAGTCCAGCAAGACAATACCCACTGCTCCCCCCTCATCCAACAGGCTGGTGATTTCATTGTAGAAGCTTATCGGGTTGGTCAGGCATGATTTTCCCTCAGTGAATCCATGCTGACTGCTCCTGGTGATTTTCTTGTCCTTCATGTGCCTGGAAATGGTCACGAGGTGTTCTGTTAAAGGGTAAGGAAGTTTGGCAGGACCTAAACCCCCTTGCGTTCCAGCTTGTCTTCAGATATCAGAGGGGCTGGGGGAGGCTGGGCTTAGGTTCTGAGTGATGCCCAATTCAGCACTAAAGTCCGGTCGCATTCAATTTATTGAATTGCCATGATCAGAGATGCACAAATAGCGCAATACACCTTCAGTTGATTAATGACTAATCACTAGATTAATGACTGGTGTAGTTTATTGAAGCAACAGGAGTACAGGTTCTTTTGGACTGCCGGTGATAAATACAGTCTGCAAAGCACGTGCAAATACCAAGAATAGGACTAACACAACCAACTACAAAAAAGTTAACTTATGAAACAACTCTATAGAGAATGTTAGGTTTCCCGGGGAAGCACTCAGTATAATCGAGGGTTTGAATCTCACCGAACAGGCGTCCCTGGGGGGGGGGGGGGGGGAGAGGTTCAGTCCGTACCGAGGTTCAGCCTTCATTCCCCAAGGTCAGCGATGTCCTCCCAACTTGTCTGCAATGGTATCTTCCTTAAACTTTTTCCTCTCTTGATCCATTTTTATACTATTTTCTAACTTTTAGGTGGAGCTTGAGTGACCCTAGCCATACGTATCTTCATTATGATTGGTATAAAATTTTCTGGCTTTTGCTTTAAAGGTATAGGCTCAGAGAAATTCAGAGTGCATGCTCAGTGAGGGGTGGTTGCACCTTGGAGGCGGGTAGAATTTGGGATGAAGGTATATTTTGGCTTTATAATGAGGTTATAATGAGCAAAGTTCACCCAGAGGACGTGATTTTGTTATCAGTTCTGCTCAGGGCTGGCCATGCGATCTGTGAGTTCCACAGTACCATCAAGTTCCCCATCCCTGCGGCGATATCACAGAGCCTGGCCACGGTGTCTTCACTCCGCTCCACCCTCCGTGCTATTTCTCTCAGAGTCAGCACACCAAGCTTCCTTGGTGTTGCCAAAATCTAAGGTTGCAGGTTGTGTTGCCGAGGGAACTATCATGGAACAGATTCCTTGCATATCTGCCACAACTCAACCTGGAAGTTTCCTCAACGCTGAACCTTCTCTTAAGATGTTGACATACCTTTAGTCTCAATGAGTCACCTCCAGCAATTATTCCACACCAGGATTAGCTGTTCCATCACCTTCCTAGGGATCAAGGTGAGTCTGATGGGCCTGTAGGTCCCTGAGTCTTCCTTCTTGCCCTAGGAGGGACATTTGCTTTCCTCCAGTCTTTGAGCACTTCTCCCAGTTTCCATGATCAAGCAAAAATTATAGAAAGTTTCCTTGCAATCACATTTGCCAGCTCCCTCAGCACTTGTGGGTACATCCCATCAGGGCCCATGGACTTGCAAATGTCCAGTTTGATTAAATATTCTGTGACCTGGTCCTCTTCCACCAAAGGCACGTCTTCCTTGCTCTAGCCATTCAGCCTGGTCTCTCGAACCTGGGATTCCTGAAGGGTTTCGTTCCATGGTGCCTTCAAATCATGTATGCATGCTGCTTCAGGCTGCTGGGGCTTGGAAGCGGGGAGGGAAGCAGCCTAAGTTCTCCTTTTATTTGCTCTTGGTAAAATGCATATTAGAGAACTTGACTTTCACATTCAGTGAATTCTAAACCAGGTCCTAGAGAGTTCTGTCTTTAAAAATAAATAAATAAATAAATAAATAAATGTTTAAAAAGTAGGGAAACATCTGACACATATGCCCTTGAGTGTGCTACTAATCAACTTGTTAAGAATAATTGGCTGGAAAACAAAGATAAGAGTATTCTAATGTGAGCTATCTGTGAACTATCCTCATTATAATAGCAAAAATCACGTCCCTAGGCTGAGAGACCCTGGCCCAACAAGAGACCCTTCTCCTCTGAGGATGCACAGAATGATTCTGTCATGTCAGCAGTACGCTAACTATGTAACCAATTAGAAGTTAGAGGATTGTACTAACATGTAAATGTAGTGATAAGAAATTGTATAAAGTGTGGTGCAGAAAATCTTTAGGTGTGCCATCTTACCGGGTGTTGTGGTTTAACCCGGCTGGCAGCTAAACACCACACAGCCGTTCGCTCACCCTCCCCCCTCCCTCTCTGGGATGGGGGAGAGAAACGGGAAAGTGAAGCCGGTTAGTTGAGATAAAGACAGTTTATTAAGACAGGAATATAATAATAACAATAATAATAATAATAGTGATAATGATAATAGTATTAACAATAATAATGTGTAAGAAAACAAGTGATGCACGATGCAATTGCTCACCACCCACTGACCGATGCCCAGCCTATTCCCGAGCAGCCGGCCCCCCACCCCGGCCAGCCACCCCTATATATTGTTTAGCATGACGTCAGATGGTATGGAATACCCCTTTGGCCAGTTTGGGTCAGCTGTCCTGGGTCTGTCCCCTCCCAGCTCCTGCTGCACCCCCAGCCTGCTCGCTGGCAGGACAGAGCGAGAAGCTGAAAAGTCCTTGGCTTGGTGTCAGCACTGCTCTGCAACAATTAAAACATCAGCATGTTATCAGCGCTCTTCTCATCCTAATCCAAAACATAGCACCCTACCAGCTACTATGAGGGAAAATTAACTCTGTCCTAACTGGAACCAGGACAGATATCCACCCCTTATCCCATACCATTTATGTCATGCTCAGGTTACACTCTGTCCAATACATTCTAATTAATCACCATTTTCATCTATGATATATAGCAATCATGGTAGTGATGACATACATTATTATATAATAATTAACATACTACAATTCAACTCATGGGCTATTCTCACCCAGTATCAAATCCCCTTGAGGTACACACCGGACCTCCCCATTCTTTTGCATTACCCACCAAGTGCATCCAGGTCCCTGAGCAAAAGCAATTCCACGAATGGGTTTGCCTTTTCCTGAGGCAGGAGTAGCCCAGACTGTTTTACCCAGCATGTTTCTTACGTGCACTACAGGAACTTTATCCCCTTCTACAGTGCGTAACAGTTTTGATTGGGCAGGTCCAGCTCGGTTGGCAGATCCCCTGGTATTGACTAACCAGGTGGCCTTTGCCAAATGTGTATCCCAGTTTTTGAATGTCCCAGCACCCATTGCTTTCAGTGTAGTCTTCAACAGTCCATTGTATCGTTCAACTTTTCCAGAGGCTGGTGCATGATAGGGGATGTGATACACCCACTCAATACCATGTTCTTTGGCCCAAGTGTCTATAAGGTTGTTTCGGAAATGAGTCCCGTTGTCTGACTGAATTCTCTCTGGGGTGCCATGTCGCCATAGGACTTGCTTTTCAAGGCCCAGGAGAGTGTTCCGGGCGGTGGCATGGGGCACCGGATATGTTTCCAGTCATCCGGTGGTTGCTTCCACCATTGTAAGTACGTGGCGCTTGCCGTTGCGGGTTTGAGGGAGTGTGATGTAATCAATCTGCCAGACCTCTCCATATTTATATTTCGGCCATCGTCCTCCATACCAAAGAGGTTTTGACCGTTTGGCTTGCTTGATTGCAGCACATGTTTCACAGTCATGAATAACCTGTGCTATAGTGTCCATGGTCAGGTCCACCCCTCGATCACGAGCCCATCTGTAGGTTGCATCTCTACCTTGATGGCCTGAGGTGTCATGGGCCCATCGGGCTATAAATAATTCACCTTTATGTTGCCAGTCCAGGTCCACCTGAGCCACTTCAATCTTAGCAGCCTGATCCACCTGCTGGTTGTTTTGATGTTCTTCAGTAGCCCGATTCTTGGGCACATGAGCATCTACATGGCGTACCTTTACAACCAGGTTCTCTACCCGGGCAGCAATATCTTGCCACAATGCCGCAGCCCAGATGGGCTTGCCCCTGCGCTGCCAGTTGTTCTGCTTCCATTGCTGTAACCACCCCCACAGGGCATTTGCTACCATCCATGAATCAGTATAGAGATAGAGAACTGGCCACTTTTCTCGTTCAGCAATATCTAAAGCCAGCTGAATGGCTTTCACTTCTGCAAACTGACTCGATTCACCTTCTCCCTCAGCAGCTTCTGCAACTCGTTGTGTAGGACTCCATACAGCAGCTTTCCATCTCCGATGCTTTCCCACAATACGACAGGACCCATCAGTGAACAAGGCATATTTCTTCTCATTTTCCGGTAGCTTGTTGTACAGTGGGGCTTCTTCAGCACGAACCACCTCCTCCTCTGATGATACCCCAAAGTATTTGCCTTCTGGCCAGTCCATAATCACCTCCAAGATTCCTGGGCGACTGGGGTTTCCAAAGTATAGAGTCGACGTCAGTGCTGAGTACAAATACCAGGTTAAAGTCGTGACCAGATATTTCATCATTTCATAAGCCATTGTTACACCGCACAGTACCATAACAATCTTAAACCAGGGCCCGGAAAGGATAAACAGTGCAACAGGGAGCACATACAGAAAGTAACGCACCATAAAACTCAATTTGGAATACAGGTACAGCAGACTGGAGATTAAGGCAATCAACATCGTGACTAGCAACTATTAAGCAGGTCCAATACTTATACCAATTTTAGTTTAACACACTCTGGTCAGATTTGTCGATATCTCAACCCTTCGGGCCCCACGTTGGGCGCCAAAAGGACTGTTGTGGTTTAACCCGGCTGGCAGCTAAACACCACACAGCCGTTCGCTCACCCTCCCCCCTCCCTCTCTGGGATGGGGGAGAGAAACGGGAAAGTGAAGCCGGTTAGTTGAGATAAAGACAGTTTATTAAGACAGGAATATAATAATAACAATAATAATAATAATAGTGATAATGATAATAGTATTAACAATAATAATGTGTAAGAAAACAAGTGATGCACAATGCAATTGCTCACCACCCGCTGACCGATGCCCAGCCTATTCCCGAGCAGCCGGCCCCCCACCCCGGCCAGCCACCCCTATATATTGTTTAGCATGACGTCAGATGGTATGGAATACCCCTTTGGCCAGTTTGGGTCAGCTGTCCTGGGTCTGTCCCCTCCCAGCTCCTGCTGCACCCCCAGCCTGCTCGCTGGCAGGACAGAGCGAGAAGCCAAAAAGTCCTTGGCCTGGTGTAAACACTGCTCTGCAACAATTAAAACATCAGCATGTTATCAGCGCTCTTCTCATCCTAATCCAAAACATAGCACCCTACCAGCTACTATGAGCTACTTAACTCTGTCCTAACTGCAACCAGGACACCGGGAAACCACATGCTACCCAGACTTGTGCAATTCTGAAATAACCAATATCCCAACCTAGTGTGCAAATTCGTGTATTGCACAACGGGTAACGAATCTGAACTTTTTACAGGCAACAATATCTGTTGGAGGGACAGCACACGAGGGCACAGGCAATCCTGGAATGCACTAATGATGACTTCTTTCTCCAAGTGATAGAGGAGCCAACGAGGAGAGGTCCTGTGCTGGGCCTCATTCTCACCAACAAATAGGGGCTGGTGGGGAACGTGAAGCTCATGGGCAGTGCTGGCTGCAGTAACCATGAAATGGTGCAGTTTACGATCCTGAGAGCACCGAGGAGGGAGAAGAGCAAGCTCACTACCCTGGACTTCAGGAGAGCAGACTTTGGCCTCCTCAGGGATCTGCTTGCGTCCCAGTTTCGGCTAGGATAGAGTTAATTTTCCCTCCTAGTAACTGGTAGGGTGCTGTGTCTGGGATTTAGGATGAGAATAATGTTGATACCATGCTGATGTTTTAATTGTTGCAGAGCAGTGCTTACACCAAGCCAAGGACTTTTCAGCTTCTCGCTCTGTCCTGCCAGCAGGCAGGCTAGGGGTGCAGCAGGAGCTGGGAGGGGACAGACCCAGGACAGCTGACCCAAACGGGCCAAAGGGGTATTCCATACCATCTCATGTCATGCTGAACAATTAATATGGGGGGGCTGGCCAGGGTGGGGGGTGCCGGCTGCTCGGGGATAGGCTGGGCATCGGTCAGCGGGTGGTGAGCAATTGCATCATGCATCACTTGTTTCTTACACATTATTAGTAGTAGTACTATTGTCGTCATTATTATTATTATTTTCCTTTCTTTTCTGTCCTACTAAACTGTCTTTATCTCAACCCACAGTCTTTCATTTCTTTCTGATTCTCTCCCCCATCTCAGAGAGGGAGGGGGGAGGGTGAGCCAGCGGCTGTGTGGTGCTTAGCTGCTGGCCGGGTTAAAACACAACAGCTTGGTAGAGTCCCATGGGGCAAAGCCCTGGAGGGCCCATGCAGCAAGGCCAAGTGCAAGGTCCTGCACCTGGGCCAGGGCAATCCCAAGCACAAATAGAAGCTGGGTGGAGAATGGATTGAGACCAGCTCTGAGGAGAAGGACTTGGGGATGTTGGTTGATGAGAAGCTCAACATGAGCCAGCAATGTGTGCTTGCAGCCCAGAAAGCCAACCATATCGGCTGCATCAAAAGAAGCATGACCAGCAGGTCGAGGGAGGTGATTTTCCCCCTCTGCTCTCGTGAAACCCTACCTGGAGTACCATATCCAGCTCTGGGGTCCCCAACACAAGAAGGTCATGGACCTCTTAATTGTTCAGGACACTGGTAGGGAGGGTCCCTTGGGAGTCAGGGCTGATGGGCAGCAGGGTCCAGGCAGGCTGGATGCTCCTCAAGAAGGAAATTTTAAAGGCACAGGAGCAGGCCGTCCCCATGTACCGTAAGATGAGCCGGCAGGGAAGAAGACCCACGTGACTGAACAAGGAACTTTTGCTGAGTGTCTGGGAGAAAAAGAGAGTGTCCGGTGGAAGAAGGGACAGGCAACCCGGGGAGAGTACAAGGAAGTTGCCAGCATATGCAGAGAAAAAAATCAGGAAGGCTAAAGCCCAGTACGAGCTCAACCTGGCCACTATGGTTAAGGATAACAAAAAATGTTTTTATAAATATATTAACGGCAAGAGGAGGGCCAAGGAGAATCTCCATCCTTTACTGGACGCAGGGGGGAACATGACTACTGAGGATAAGGAAAAGCAGAAGAAACCCCCCCACACAGTTCAGGTGGAAGCAGTTAGAGACCTGCTGCTCCACCTGGACTGTCACAAGTCCTTGGGGCCAGAGGGGATCCACCCCTGGTGCTGAGGGAGCTGGCGGATGTGATTGCTGGGCCACTTTCCATCATCTATCAGCGATCATGGTCATCTGGAGAGGTCCCGGATGACTGGAGGCTTGCTAATGTGATGCCCATCTATAAGAAGGGTCATAAGGAGGACCCGGGGAACTACAGGCCTGTCAGCCTGACCTCGGTGCCAGGAAAGGTGATGGAACAGGTCATCTTGAATGCAATCACACAGCATATGCGGGACGACTAGGGGATCAGGCCCAGTCAGCATGGGCTCATGAAAGGCAAGTCCTGCCTGACCAACCACATCTCCTTCTATGACCGGGTGACCCGCCTGGTGGATGAGGGAAAGGCTGTTGACGTAGTCTACCTAGACTTCAGCAAGGCCTTTGACGCGGTCTCCCACAGTATTCTCCTGAATAAGCTGGCAGCCCATGGCTTGGACAGGTACACTCTTTGCTGTGTTAAAAACTGGCTGGACGGCCGGGCCAAGACAGTAGTGGTGAATGGAGTGAAATCCAGCTGGCGACCGGTCACGAGTAGTGTTCCCCAGGGGTCGATGTTGGGGCCTATCCTCTTTAATATCTTTATTGATGATTTGAATGAGGGGATTGAGTGCAACCTCATGTAAGTTTGCAGATGATACCAAGTTGGGGGGAAATGTCAATCTGCTGGAGGGTAGCAAGGCCCTGCAGAGAGAGGGACCTGGACAGGTTGGATCAACAGGCAGAGGCCAATGGGATGAGGTTCAACATGGCTAAGTGCCAGGTCCTGCACTTTGGTCACAACAACCCCATGCAGCACTACAGGCTTGGGGGAGAGTGGCTCGAAAGCTGTGCGGAGTAAAAGGATCTGGGGGTGCTGATTGATACTCACCTGAACATGAGCCAGCAGTGTGCCCAGGTGGCCAAGAAGGCCAATGGCATCCTGGCTTGTATCAGGAATAGTGTAGCCAGCAGGACCAGGGAGGTGATCGTCCCCCTGTACTCTGCTGTGGTGAGGCCGCACCTTGAGTACTGTGTTCATTTTTGGGTCCCTCACTACAAAAGGACATCGAGGCCTTGGAGCGTGTCCAGAGAAGGGCTACGAAGCTGGTGAAGGGCCTGGAACACAAGTCTTATGAGGAGCGGCTGAGGGAAACAGGGTTGTTTAGTCTGGAGGAGGCTCAGGGGAGACCTTAGTGCTCTCTACTACTACCTGAAAGGAAGCTGTGGGGAGCTGGGGGTCGGTGTCTTCTCGCAGATAACCACTGATAGGACTAGAGGGAATGGCCTCAAGTTGTGCCAGGGGAGATTTAGGTTGGAAATTAGGAGATATCTCTGCTCAGAAAGAGTAGTCAGGCATTGGAAGGGGTTGCCCAGGGAAGTGGTAGTGTCACTGTCCCTGAGGGTGTTCAAGGAGAGGTTGGACGTGATGCTTAGGGACATGGTTTAGTGGGTGACATTGGTAGTAGGGTGATGGTTGGACCAGATGATCTTGGAGGTCTTTTCCAACCTTAATGATTCTATGAAGCTGTCTATTCTATTAGAGTGAGTCCAGATGAGGGCCACGAGGCTGGAACACCTCTCCTATGAAGACAGGCTGAAGGAGTTGGGGTTGTTCAGTCTAGAGAAGAGAAGGTTTTGGGGAGACCTTATAGCAGTCTTCCAGTACCTAAAGGGGGTGTACAAGAAAGCAAGAGAGGGACTCTTTATCAGGGAGTGTAGTGATAGGACGAGGAGTAATGGTTTTCAACTTCAAGAGCGTAGATTTAGATTAGATATAAGGAAAAAATTCTTTACTATGAGGGTGGTGAGGCACTGGAACAGGTTGTCCAGAGAAGCTGTTAATGCCCCATCCCTGGCAGCGTTCAAGGCCAGGTTTGATGGGGCTTTGAGCAACTTGGTCTAGTGGGAGGTATCCCTACCCATGGCAGGGGGGTTGGAACTAGATGATCTTTAAGGTCTCTTCCAACACAAACCATTCTATGATTCCATGATTCTAAGTGTGGAATCAGGAATACCTCAGTCTTTTAGGATCAGTTTTGGCAAGGCTTTCTAACTGGATTGACCATGTAATTGCTTTTAACTCCTCCCAAAGGGCTTCAGAGACAGAGAGAGAGAGAGAGAGAGAGAGAGATGAAGAATACTTTCACGGCATGAAAAACTGATAGCTAATTTCTGTGTATGTCTTTTTGTGAGGTTTCTGGAAGAAACTTTGTTGTGGTTTAACCCCAGTAAACAGCTAAGCACCACATAGCTGCCCCCCCCCGCCCCCCCCCCCCGTTATCTCAAGGGTTGAGATAAGGACAGGGAGATCGCTCAGCAATTATCGTCACGGGCAGAACAGACTCAGAGTAGGGAGACAGTAAGATTTATTGCCTATTACTAACAAGCTAGAGAAGTGAGAAACAGAGGAAAGATCCTGGCGGATAACAGAGATAGATAACTGGCAGAGAAGATAACTGGCAGACTAGAACAGTGAGGAACTAAAATCAAACTAAAAACATCTTCCTTCCCATCCACCCATCCTCTACATCCTCCCCCTGAGCAGCGTAGGGGAATGGGGAATGGGGGCTGTGGTCAGTCCATAAAACTTTGTCTCCGCCACTCCTTCACGGTCTCTCTATTCCCCTACTCCAACGTGGGGTTCCTCCCATGGGATGCAGTCCTTCACGAACTGATCCTGCGTGGGCTTGCCAGAGGCAGTAGCTCTTCAAGAACTGCTCCAGATATGGGTCCATACCACAGGGTCCATCCATAAGGAGCAAGCTGCTCCAACTGGGGTCCCTCACTGGCAGCAGCTCCTGCCAGATCACCTGCTCCTGCTGCATGGTCCCCTTTCCATGGGTTACAGGTCCAGCCCGGAATCTGTTCCTTTGGGGGTTCTTCACAAGCCGCAGCCTCTTTCAGGGCAGATTCACGTGCTCCACCATGGCCTCCCCCACGGGCTGCAGCGTGGAAACCTGCTCCGCTCTGGTACACCATGGGCTGCAGGGGGCCAACCTGCTTCACCATGGTCCTCTCCACAGGCTGCAGGGGAACTTCTGCTTCAGCACCTGGAGCACCTCCTCCCCTTCCTTCTTTACTGACCTTGGTGTCTGCTGGGCTGTTTCTCAGTCCTCACTCTCCCAGCTGCTGTTTTGCTGTTTTCTTTTTAATTTTTTTCCCTTAAATCTGCTCTCACAGAGGCGCAAACAACATCACTTATTTGTTCGGCTCTTGCCAGTGGCTGGCCCCTTACCTAACATGGGGTAGCTTCTGGATTCTTTTCACAGAAGCCACCCCTGCAGTCCCCTGCTACCAAAGCCTTGCCACGTAAACACTACACTCCCACCCCCCCGTGGGATCGATGAGAGAATTGAAAAAAAATAAAATAAAATGAAAGCTTGTGGGTTGAGATAAAGACAGTTTATTAGGACAGAAAAGAAAGGAAAATAATTTAAATAATTATAATAGTACTACTAATAATGATGTGTACAAAACAAGTGATGCACAATGCAATTGCTCACCACCCGCTGACCGATGCCCAGCCTATCCCCGAGCAGCCGGCCCCCCCACCCTGGCTAGCCACCCCTATATATTGTTTAGCATGACGTCAGACGGTATGGAATACCCCTTTGGCCATTTTGGGTCAGCTGTCCTGGGTCTGTCCCCTCCCAGCTCCTGCTGCACCCCCACCTTGCCCTCTTGCAGGACAGAGCGAGAAGCCGAAAAGTCCTTAGGCTGGTGTAAACACTGCTCTGCAACAATTAAAACATCAGTGTGTTATCAACATTATTCTTATCCTAAATCCCAAACACAGCACCATACCAGCTACTAGGAGGAAAATTAACTTTATCCTAGCTGAAACCAGGACACCCACCTTCTATTGCTGAGTGTGATGTCATATGGTACGGAATATCCCTTTGGTTCGTTTAGGTCAGCTGCTCTGGTGATGTCCCCTCCCCACCTCTTGCCCACCCCCAGCCTGCTGGCTCTTGGGGGCACAGTTTGGAGGGAGTCCTGTTGCTGTGCCAGTCTATTGCATTTTATCTATTTCTCAGCAATAAACCAAACATGGGTGTATTACCAATGCTGTTCCAGCTACAAGTGCAGAGCATAGCACTGTATGGGCTGCTGCAGGGAAAGTTAACTACATCCCAGCCAGACCCAGTACACATACCAGTTCTTATGTTTCCAAGGATATTATTAACTTGTTTAGTCCTGTCTTTGGCATCAGGAATTAGTTTTTGTGGCCCTTCAGACTGCATAATTTTTCTTAACCTTAAAGCTTGTTAACGTCCTGCAGTAACTTGTACATTTAGTATTTATTGTGTGTAGCAGAAAATTAAAAAATATATTCTGGTATACTTTTGTTATGCTTCTTTAAGAATTGTTTTCAATACAAAGGTAAATAGTTGTGCTTTGTGTTGGATGTTTCTAAGGGACTAACTTTGAACTGGCAGTGTCATGGCACAGAGGGCACAGAGGAGATTAGATTTTTTGTTTTGTTTTGTTTTTCCCTTATACTTTCCTTACCATCTTCATCATAATGCCAGTAAAAGGTTTTTAGTATTATATCTGAAGTATGTGAACTGAAAGTTAGATGCATTCAAGTGGTGATATGGGGAAGGATTGAATGTACCTCCCAATTATCTGACATTCTTGTAGATGGTAAAAGTAGTTGGAGGCAGAGGGTGCCACAGCTTCCTTTAGTTCCGTGTCTTCCTTGTCACTTTGCTATGGTTTGATTTTATGGTTCTATCTTGGTACTTTTTGCTATGATGTATGCATTCCTTCCATCTAAAATCAATGCTAATAGCAGTTAACCTTAATCACTTTCTTGCTTTGAAATTAAAAAAAAAATATTATTGTTATTGTATTGGTGTGCTTTCCTAGCTGTGTGCACTAGTTGCTAAAGGATTAACTTGGAAGTGTGAAGGTTTTGTCAGTGTTTGTGTGGAACTTTTCCATGATAATTTTGTTTAATAAGAATGTATTAAACAGTTTGGTTTTGTATTTCAAAAGTCTGGCATTTTTCATTATGAAACTGTATGTTACTTCATTATTTGAGATCGCTACAGAACATGAAATTTACAATCTAGGTTGAATTCAAGGCAATATAGAACAGTCTTTTCTAATGACAGTATTTTAGAGCATCAAAATATTCTGAAAAAAAATGTTGATCATTTTGCTAATTCTAGATCTTCTTTCACTCTTTTCTTTCACAGCCACATGACTTTGATGAATGCAGATTTGATATCAGCGTAAATGATAGTGTTTGGTACCTCCGAGCTCAGGACCCAGGCCACAGACAGCAGTGGGTAGATGCAATAGAACAACACAAGGTATGGGTTTTTTTTCTGATTTCCTTTCTCACTCATTAGATTTGGTGGTGGCTGTAGAGAGTCGTAAGCTTCACTGTACAGTCATTAAATACTGAAAGTATATATGACAGATAAAAGCTGTGAAATTGAAGCAGTGTGATAAATATGTTTTAAATGAATTAATTTGCTTATCCTTCATTGCTAAAATTTTAGAGAACTAGGAGCTAAAAACTGTAAACCTTTCTTGAGCTCTCTAGCGTGAAAAAGAAAAGGCTTGCATCGGTGGCTTTGTAATGGCTTTGTCCATCCTTTCTCACTGACTGTTGATATTAAACTTGTTAGTCTTTGATTCCATTCTCCTAGGTTATTGTTCTGTTTTTAGGCTCATCTGTTCCATTATTTGGCTGCTTTTACTGCATCTGATTACTGGTTCTTGTCTCCTTGTCTTCTAAGACCCTACTCTTGATTAGTATTTTGGCTCAGTTTTCTTGATCTATGCTTTATCTCTTCCAGTTGATACCAGTAGATAGTTAACTCTGTTATGTGTAAAAGAGATAAAATATGTACTTTGAGGAAAGGGCAAGATGATCCAGGCCTTGGAGATATCTAAAGGATGATTAACTGAGATACTGCTAACCAGGAAGATCATTACGTTGACATTCTTAAGGGAAACATCCTGACTATGCCTTTGAATATGTCACCAATCAACTTAATGTGAATAGTTAGTTGTATTGGGTTTATGTGGTAAGGTTTTGGTAGTGGGGGGCTGCAGGGGTGGTCTCTGTGAGAAGAATCCAGAAGCTGCCCCATGTTAGATAAGGGCCTTGCTGCTGGCCAGAGCTGAGACAATAAGCAATGTTGTTTGCACCTCTGTGAGAGCAGATCTAAGAAAGGGGAAAAAAATTGCTGCACATCAGCAGCTGGGAGAGTGAGGACTGAGAAACAGCCCAGCAGACAACAAGGTCAGTAAAGAAGGAGGGGGAGGAGGTGCTCCAGGCGCCGGAGCAGAAGTTCCCCTGCAGCCTGTGGAGAGGACCATGGTGAAGCAGGTTGGCCCCCTGCAGCCCATGGTGTACCAGAGCAGAGCAGGTTTCCACGCTGCAGCCCATGGAGGAGCCCATATTGGAGGAGGAGCATGTGAATCTGCCCTGAAGGAGGCTGCGGCCTGTGACGATCTCCTGATGGAGCATACTCCAGGCCAGACCTGTGGCCCGTGGAGAGGAGCTCACGCAGGAGCAGGTTATCTGGCAGGAGCTGCCGCCCATGGGCAACCCATGTTGTCATACTACTTTTTTTTTTTTTGGTTGGGATTGCTGCCACAGCTAAAGTTTTCTGACCAGTTAATCTGGTCAGAAACTTACATCATGGAGTTTTAATTTTGTGAAAAATAAAGCTCAGCTTATCAACAGGAAATGAAGAGTATAGAAGGGTGCTATGCATTTAACTTGTTCACAGGTTTTCAGCAATTGTGAGGAGAGCTATGAAATTCTGCTAAGATGGTCTTTTTCTCCTTTTTTACATCTCACTAGTCCAGCCCCAAGATTGAACTAATTTACTGATTATGCCAATAAAGACATACAAATAAATCACTCCAAATCTGTTACATGTCTGGAGTGAAAGTAATATTAGTAAGGTAATTCAGAACGGGTAGGAATATACATGCAGAGTAGGAATGCTATAGAAACATTCTGGTTCAACATGCTGATGTAACAAATTCTTTTTTTAAATAGTAGTTAAACAAGAAGTATAGATTTCTGCCATCAGTAAATAGTTTTACACATTAATTTTCATTTTGCTATCCTCTGGCAGGTCTTTTTGGAGCCACTGAAATAAGTAGTTTGGGTGTTTATGTAGGTGTCCTGGTTCCAGTTAGGACAGAGTTAATTTTTCCTCATAGTAGCTGGTAGGGTGCTATGTTTTGGATTAGGATGAGAAGAGCGCTGATAACATGCTGATGTTTTAATTGTTGCAGAGCAGTGTTTACACCAGGCCAAGGACTTTTCGGCTTCTCGCTCTGTCCTGCCAGAAAGCAGGCTAGGGGTGCAGCAGGAGCTGGGAGGGGACAGACCCAGGACAGCTGACCCAAACTGGCCAAAGGGGTATTCCATACCATCTGACATCATGCTAAACAATATATAGGGGTGGCTGGCCAGGGTGGGGGGGCCGGCTGCTCGCGGATAGGCTGGGCATCGGTCAGCGGGTGGTGAGCAATTGCATTGTGCATCACTTGTTTTCTTACACATTATTATTATTAATACTATTATCATTATCATTATTATTATTATTATTGTTATTATTATATTCCTGTCTTAATAAACTGTCTTTATCTCAACTCACAGGCTTCACTTTCCCTTTTCTCTCCCCCATCCCAGAGAGGGAGGGGGGGAGGGTGAGCGAACGGCTGTGTGGTGTTTAGCTGCCAGCCGGGTTAAACCACAACAGTAGGCTATATTTATGCGTATGCCAAAACATTGTGCAGATGGTCTTTAGAAGTATGTATTGATGTTATGACCTTTATAAAGATATAATTTTTGGTAACAGTTTACTACATTGCTGACAACTAGGCACTGTCAAGTCATTTCTTGCAAACAGCATCTCTTCTAATGTTGATCAGTGAATGCTAGTTATAAATACCATCTTGCTGATTGCTTTTAAAATAAACTTTATAATAGGGTAGTTTCAGATGCATCATACAGTGGGGAAGGACAGAAATAGTGTCCATTGCCATTTCTCCATCCACTTATTCTACTGGAGTTTAGGTGTTTCAGTAATGTGTGATTTTTAAATGATGTACTTCCTCAGCAATGGTTGCTGAGGTCTGAAGAGGAGAAAAGAATGTGGCTCCCTAATCTGTTCATTTTTTAGCATTTCATCCTATCACCACTTCCTCTGTGTGACGATTGTGAGGAAAGTGGTGATGAGACCCCTTTTTCTCTGATATTGGTGGCCTAAATGTTAGAACAAATTTTCTTCTTGAATACTTCTGGTGTCAGCTACCATTTCCTATTAAATTGATCTGTGTTGCCATGTTCTGTTGCGTGATGCTCTGCAGCACATCAACAGAGTCCAAATTTTTCTTTTTGATGCTGACAATTTGGATTGTATAGGATGCCCTATTAGTTTCTGTAATGATTTTAACAAGTAGCTCTAATATAGCTCATATTCATACAGTATGCAAGATACTGGAGTGAAATGGATATTGCATACAAATACAAAAGGATGTTTGTTTTAAGAAGCTTTAAAGTAACTGTAATTGTGAAAGACCTTGTGAAAGAAGGTAAATTTTGGTATAGAAGGAATAGCCAGCTAAATTATGTAGATTGTAGTGTCTTTTCAGTGCTACTAGACTTCAGTTTGTTTGCTTTGAATTGTTAAAATATTCAGGGTTTACAGACTAATTCTTGTGGTTACTTGAAGGGATGAAAGACACGGACTCCCGATGGCTCGTGAACAGGAGACGTTTATTGCAGTTTTTTCTCCACTACATATACTTTCCCCATAGCCCCATACGCTGTCCACGTACCCGAATCGGTCATACAATTGGTTAGAGACCCTCAGACACGTGTCTCAAGCCAGCCAGCAATTGGCCACTGCGCAAAGCTCATCTTTAACACTGCAGCCAAGTTATTTATCTTGACCATGCTCAAGTTTTTGTTTCTACCGCTTACTTTCTCATTATCTCTAGTTCATGGATGTGTGAAACAGCGCAAGGCTACTTGTGAATTCCTTCCCCTCAATTCCCCCTTTTTTATTTTCAACCAAACAAACGTTTTTTATAGATTTTTCTATCAAGCGCCACAGACATTGCAATAAGCAAGGTACAATAAGCAACAAAGTGAAAATCACAAGCAGAATTACGATTGCCATCTTGACTAATTCCCTTAACCAACCCGCGATACCTAGGTCGCTTAGCCACGTATCGAGTCCTAATGAGCTTGTTTTTAACTTCCCCGTTAGTTCCTTGAGTTGCTTAATTTGTCGGTAAACCGTCTGAGGATTATCAGAAAGATTTATGCATCACATACCTTCAAATTCTTCACAACCATGCCCTTGTGCTAAAAGCAAAAAATCGATAGCGACTCGATTTTGTAAAGTAGCATGCCTGATAGAATCTACATCAGTCAACAAGCCACTAAGAGTTACGGATGTTGCTTCGCAGTGATGCTGCGTCTCACTTGCCCAGCACAATCACGCAACCACGCAAAGAGACCCCTTGCACTTCTCATTCATACCACAAGAATATATCACTTAAAACAATAACCAAACTTGTTTGTATCATCTCTAGCCGTGTTCCTTGTGGTGTAACTCACTTCACAACAATACTTTGTCTCAAACACATATGCTTACACAAATGCTTTCAACATGAGATACCCAGACATCCACAAAAAAGACATACAATTATTAACACTCCAATTAATATCCCTCCAGCAGCTGCAAATATTACCCAGGTAACCTTGTCACAACTGTGAGAGGCCCGCTTACCCTTCTCCTGCTTCTTATACAGTCATTAGCAGGTCTGTCCTGGCTCCTAAAACTGGGATGCAGCGGTAACCTCGGATTTGCTCAATCTACTCCCAGGATCGCTAGCGGCTGCTCTATTGGCCAGAAAATCCCCTTGACCACTCTATCGGTCAGCCTGTAGGGTACCCTCCTCCCTTACAGGGACTGTGCTGCACGCCAGACATCTCTGCTTGATTTACCAGCTGCCCCGGCCACGCGTATGACTTACAGGCCCTCCTTGTACTGTAAAACATGCCGTTTGTCCGCAGCTTCAGGAGGTCTTTGTCTGCTCCCGCGGTGAGCGGCTGAGAGTGGAGGCTCCTAAGAGGAAAATACTCGGGGTGCACCTAGAGGCGTCCGCTCCACAGTCGATCCCACAGCCGAGCAGAGCGACTCCTGGCGCAAGGAATGATGCTATTATAGTTTTGTATAATTACACCAAAGAGATGCATTGCGATAAGGAGCAAGTGTGGCGCTGACGATTTGTTTCATCGTTTGGTTTTTGCCCATGTAATTGAACCTTACACATGCTGCTGCTGTTACACTTCCCAGGATATCTAATTCCTGTGGCTCTAGGGGCGCTTGTGGTAAGTAGACAGTCCACCCATCCCAGTTGTCTACCGTGGCGCTCCCATTCTTTATTGCCAATTGTTGTCCGCGGCCTGTCTGGCTGCTTATTTCAGTCCAATCTTTGTTATCTGCCAGGATCCCCACCAAACATGTCGCGAACAGGTCGCTAGCACTAGCCAGGGGCAGGCACATCGCTTCTTGTCCTGTCATGTTGGCAAGGGTGACCCAGATATTGCGGCGTGCTTGGATGGAGACCCAGGGCTGGCAATAACTGATGACAGCGGCGATTGTGAGGAGGAGGCCAACTATGGCCTTATTCACCTTACTGGTACCCATCTTGGTCCGTGACCTGTGGAGACACAAGCATACCTTCGACCCCAAGTTATTAGAGGATGGGGTCCCTCCCAAAGACCTGTATTTAATTTTTTTACCGTTACTAAGGCCTGCTCTGACTGTGGCACCCGTGACAGCGCGAAATTCATATTTTTGTAATGTTTTACTATGGGCAGTACGTCTTCGTGAGGAAAGGGTAATGATAGGTGATTCATTACGTAAAGTGCCTTTCCCAACCTGTTCTGTGGTATTTCCTGGGTGTCTCTCCCTTTTTGTTTATTTGGCAGTGTTTTCAAGGTGCGATGTGTGCGCTCAACAATGGCTTGACCCGTGGGGGAATGAGGAATGCCTGTGATGTGTCGGATACCCCAAGTTTGAAAAAAGGTTTGAAGGGAGTGACTACCATAGGCAGGGCCACTGTCGTGTTTTATTTCTTTTGGGATGCCTAGCGCTGCGAAAGCGACACGGAAGTGAGCCTGGACATGGTGGCTAGTTTCATCTGCCACGGCTGTCGCCCAAATGGCATGAGAGAAGTATCTACCGATACGTGAACATATTTCAAGCGACCAAATTCTGGAATATGCGTTACGTCGGTCTGCCATAACTGTAAGGACCATAGACCTCTATGGTTTACCATTAAAGACGGGGTCGAAACATGTTGTCGACAGTCAGGACATGTTTGGACAATCAATTTGGCGTCAGTGATCGATATAGCGAATTGTTTCGCCAAGACTTTGGCGGATTGATGGAAAAAAGCACGGGATAACCGTGCTTGCTCCAGCACCTTAGGCACCGGGACAGTCAGGGTCATATTAGTTAGCTGGTCAGCACATGCGTTACCCTCTGCAAAAATACCAGGTAACATGGCGTGGCTCCGCATGTGAATAATACAATATGGGTGCGCTCGCTGCTCCACCAAAAATAACAGCTCCTTACATTTTAGAAACAAGTTTTCCTTTGGGATATGTCTCAAATGTGCCCTCTCAATGCGCTGAGCGACACCTACAGCATATTGTGAGTCTGATACAATATTCAAAGGTACTGTTGGCCAGCGCTTAAAAGCCATTATAATAGCATGTAATTCAACTATCTGTGGGGAACCTTGGATCCGCTCAATCTGGTGTTGCCACTTTCCACCTTCTTCCCAAGTTACTACAGCTTTGCCTGTTTTTCCGGACCCATCTGTAAAGACCGTCCGCCCATTCACTGGTTGCCGTTGGCACAACGGCCACTCTTCAATTTTTATATTGTTATAAAAGGAGAACATTTTATGAGGTGGATGGTGGGTATCAACCTGTCCATCGAATCTCGTCAATGCTATTTGGAGCTCTAAACTATTCTGCAAGCACCAGGTGAAATAGTCTTTTACTACAGGAATTATAATCAGATTGGGCTCTTCTCCCGCTAATTCACCTATTCTCTCACGTCCTTTCTTTATTAGGACAGCAAACATTTCCACTTGCGTTGCAATAGTTTTTGAGGGTTGATGGGGTAAAAAGACCCATTCCAGGACCATTAAGGGGTCCTTAAGGGAGGGGTCCCACTGCCCAATAATAGCCACTGGTTGTTGTCCTTGATTACAAATATATAATTGAAGGGGGAGGTTCTCACTACGGTGATGGCATTGCTGTGCCAACGAGATTCTTTCTTTCGTTAACCATTTGCAATGCTTTATGAGCCTCCTCAGTCCATCGCCTTGGGGCATTAATATCAGTGTCTCCCTTTAACAACTCAAAGAGAGGTGCCAATATCGAATTGTCTATCCCATATTGTAGTCTAATCCAGTTTATATTGCCTAGTAATTTCTGTACATTGTTCAGTGTTTTAACATCTGCATTAATGGATATCTGCTGTGGTTGAATGGTTTGCTGTAAAATCTTCCACCCCAGATACTTCCAAGGTGCTTGGGTCTGCACCTTTTCAGGTGCAATTTGGAGTCCTGCTGTCTGTAACGCTTGTTTTAAGGCAGGCAGTGCCTCTTGGACCTTATGACCAGATGGTCCAGCTAGTAGGATATCGTCCATGTAGTGGTATATGTATATCTCCGGGAAGCATTGGCGTACTGGTTGGATAGCTTTCGCAACATAGGTTTGGCACATGGTTGGGGAGTTTTTCATGCCTTGTGGTAGTACGGTCCAATGATATCGGTCCATAGGCTCCTTCCTATTGATCTTTGGTACCGAGAAGGCAAAAACAAGGAGCGTCGTCAGGATGCAAAGGAATTGTGAAAAAACAGTCTTTCAAGTCCATAACAACGATGTCCCAATTACGGGGTATCATTGTAGGTGAGGGTAATCCTGGCTGCAAGGAGCCCATGTCCTCGATCACTGCGTCGATTCGTCGCAAATCATGCAGTAATCTCCATTTCCCGCTCTTCTTCTTGATGACAAACACTGGCGAATTCCATGGGCTGGTTGTCAGAACAATATATCCTTGTTGGAGTTGTTCTTGAACCAACTCCTGGAGCGCTGCGACCTTATCTCTTGTGAGCGGCCATTGATCCACCCATACCGGTGATTCCCTTTTCCATGTGAGACGGAGTGTCGGTTGCTCATCAATGGCCGCTACTGAAAATTTTCAGGGGAGGAGATGGTGAATTTATATTGTCCCATGACATCTCGCCCCATCAGGCTGATGGGGATGTTAGCAATGTAAGGGCGTACTGTGCACATAGTACCTTCTTGGGTTTTTATAGTAAGCATCGTGGCACTCTGAAAGGTGTTTGGCATTCCTCCCACTCCAACCAATCCGCCTGAGGGAGTTGTCATGGGCCAAGCAGAGGTCCAGTCTTTAATGGCAATGACGGTAACATCCGCTCCAGAGTCCACCAGCATCTTGCATTGACTGGAGGGTGGGTGCTCAGAGTTATTCCAAAGGGTAACAGTAAGCGTTGGCTGATGCTGGGCTATGTCGGCGGCCCAAAACGCCTCGGGGAACCCGGTTGACACGAATCCTGCCGCTCCCCTGATAGCGTCCACAGCCTTTGGTACTACTGCTTGGAAAAGAATCAATTGAGCAATTCTAGTTCCCTTTGGTATTGACAATGGTGGAGACGGTGTCCAAGCCATAGCTTGGATTTGTCCATTATAGTCGGCATCTATTATCCCCGGCAAAACAAACAATTCGGTCAAAGTTGTACTTGATCGTCCTAGCAGCAATGCACTACAGTCACTCCCAATTGGTCCTTTGACGTTCAATGGAATTTTATGAACGTGAGTACCCCACAAGGTGGCGTCTGTTACTGTGGAGGCATCCACTCCGGCACTCCCTCTGGTTCTGGCTGAGAGGGTGTCCACGGTGGTAACCGTGGCAGCGGGGCTGCAGGTGGCGCTGGACCATGCGTCAGCATTGCATTTGTTGCCCTCCCTTGTGGGAGGTTCCTCCTTTGACCGGGATGCGGGGGTGCTTATGTCGTCGCGCGGCCCCGCCCCGCGCTCCTCTTCCTGTTTCCCTGCCGCGGCGGCAAAGGCTGCCCTTCCGCGTTGTATTTAGAGCGGCATTGGCTCGCCCCGTGGCGTCCTTTCCCACATCTGGGACATAAAGTGGGCGGAACTGCCGGCGAGTTGCCCCCTTGCCCACGCTGGGGGCATGCGAAGACTAGGTGGCTCGGGTCTCCACACCGATAGCATTTTTTCTTACCCTGTGGGTCCTGACTGAAGGTTAGTGCTGTTGCAAAAGCGGACGCCAGCGATTTGGTATGATGTTCGATAGAACCCACTCGGTTACACGCCTCTATCATCTGCACTATTGTTGCATTCATGGGCAGAGCCTGTAACACCTTCTTACAATCGGTATTTGCGTTTTCCACCGCTAGCCTTTGTAGCAAGGCGTCTCTTGCTTCCCGATTGTCAATCTGCTTATCTAGTGCACCGCGAAGCCGATCTATAAACTGCATGTATGGTTCAGACACCCCTTGCTGGACCTTTGTAAAGGGCTGCGCAGGCTTTCCGGTCTCTGGAATTCTTAACATTGCCTGGAGGGCTAGGGTCGCAGTCAGATGGAGGATGCCTGGATCTAGACACGCCTGAAGGCGTGGATCCACCATCAGGTCTGTACCCATCAGTTGAGGTATACCGGCTCCGAAAAGCGGATCCCCCGGCTGCCTTTCTAAATTTTGGAGCGCTGCATGTTCATAGAAATCTCTCCATTTCTGTTCCCATAATAATTTTTGTGTCAGAGTTAATATCATTGCTGCCATTTGTCGCATGTCAAAGGGGACTAAAAGCTGTCCTGTCATGATATTCTCCAGCAGGCACTGTGTCAGGGGACTGATAACCCATAATTGGTCACTGTCTTACGCAGTTCTTTAATAAGGTCCCACTGGAAGGGGTGCCAGTCATTTTGCCCACGATCCCGAACTTGGACTGGAAAAACGAGCCCTGTGCCCCACCCCCCCCCCCTCCTTTATTGCTTCTCTCTGAAGTTGTTTCCAACGATCTCGGGGGTCAAAGGGACCCACGTCGGGTGGCGCCTCTGGCCCTGTGGGCGGTGGCAGCGGCGCGGACAGCCGCTGAGATATTGTGTCCGCCTCTGTTCCCAAGTCTATAAGGTTTACTTTCTCTGGTGGTACGCGGTCACCGCTTTTTATTTCACCCACCTGCGTAGCCTGAGCGGCTGCTGTCTGTGCCCTTTTTTCCACTTGCCATGATCTCAATGTCTCAGTTACTAAGGGGTAGGTTGTCATCACCTCAGCAGCTGTTGTATCTCCCTGCGAGGCAGCGTCCCATATAGTTGTCCCCGCGTTTTCCCAAGTTTTTACATCAAATGCCACTGAAGCTGTTGCTGGGGCCCCATGCTTTTGTAAGAACTTTAGCAATAGTTTCACTTTATACGGGTCATTTTTCACTCCTCTTTTTACCAGGAGTTGAGTCAATAACTTAACTATCACCTTCTCCTTGGCTGATAGATTAGCTCCCATAGTTAATGCCCCAGCCGCTCACCTGCTTCTTGAGGTGATGTCCCGGGATTAAAGCCGCGGTCCCGCCGCCAGCTTGAGTCGTTCGACTGCGGTCCCTCCGGATGCTTCTCTCAGCGTTGCTCTCTTCCCGATCACGTCGGGGTCACCATTTGAAGGGATGAAAGACACGGACTCCCGATGGCTCGTGAACAGGAGACGTTTATTGCAGTTTTTTCTCCACTACATATACTTTCCCCGTAGCCCCATACGCTGTCCACGTACCCGAATCGGTCATACAATTGGTTAGAGACCCTCAGACACATGCCTCAAGCCAGCCAGCAATTGGCCACTGCGCAAAGCTCATCTTTAACACTGCAGCCAAGTTATTTATCTCGACCTTGCTCAAGTTTTTGTTTCTACCGCTTACTTTCTCATTATCTCTAGTTCATGGATGTGTGAAACAGCGCAAGGCTACTTGTGAATTCCTTCCCCTCAGTTACTTGTAGCTTCCAGTCTTTGTAACAGATGCTTGCTGCTAGAGCATTTGTGATGATAAGGTGAATCATAGAATCATAGAACAGCTTGGGTTAGAAGGGACCTTAAAGATCATCTAGTTCCAAGCCCCGCTGCCATAGGCAGGGACAGCACCCACTAGCTCAGGTTGCCCAGGGCCTCATCTAACCTGATCTTGAACACCTCCAGGGATGAGGCATCCACTACTTCTCTGGACAACCTGTTCCAGTTCCTCGCCACCCTCCGAGTGAAGAATTTCTTCCTAACATCTAATCTAACATCTCCCCTCTTTTAGTTTAAAACCGTTCCCCCTTCTCCTGTCATTGTCTAACTGAGAAAAAAGTTGCTCTCCATCTTTTTTTATAAGCCCCCTTTAAGTGCTGAAAATCTGCAAGAAGGTTACAGAATCATAGAATATCCAAGTTGGAAGGGACCCACAAGGATCATCGAGTCCAACTCCTGGCACCACACAGGTCTACCCGCCCCCCCCCCCCAAAAAAAAAAAAAAAGAAGAAGAAAATAAAATCAGATCACGTGTCTGAGAGCATTGTGCAAATGCTTCTTGAAATGCAGGCTCGGTGCAGTGACCACTTCCCTGGGGAGCCTATTCCAGTGCATGACCACCCTCTCAGTGAAGAACCTTTTCCTGATATCCAGTCTGAACCTCCCCTGTCGCAGTTTCAAGCCGTTCCCTCACGTCCTATTGCTGGTAACCAGAGAGAAGAGATTAGTGCCTGCCTCTCTGCTCCCCCTCGTGAGGAAGCTGTAGATTGCAATGAGGTCTCCCCTCAGTCTTCAGGCTGAACAGACCAAGTGACTTCAGCCACTTCTCATATGTCTTCCCCTCTAGACCCTTTACCATCTTTGTTGCTCTCCATTGGACACTCTCTAACAGTTTTATACCTTTCTTGACACCCAAAACTGCACACAGTACTCAAGGTGAGGCTGCACCAGCGCAGAGTAGAGCGGGATAATCAGTTCAGTTGACTGACTAGCAATGCCGTTCTTAATGAACCCCAGGACACAGTTGGCCCTCCTGGCCACCACGGCACACTGCTGGATCATGTTGTAGTGGGTTTACATGGCAAGGTTTTGGTAGCGGGGCAGACCACAGGGGTGGCTTCTGTGAGAATAATCCAGAAGCTGCCCCATGTTAGATAAGGGGCCTGCTGCTCCCCAGAGCTGAGCCAATAAGCGATGTTGTTTGTGCCTCTGTGAGAGCAGATTTAAGAAAGGGAAAAAATTGCTGCACAACAGCAGCTGGGAGAGCGATGAGTGAGAAATAGCCTTCCAGACACCAAGGTCAGTGAAGAAGGAGGGGGAGGAGGTGCTCCAGGCACTGGAACTGAAGTTCCCCTGCGGCCTGTGGAGAAGACCATGGTGTGGTGGTCTTACTTGGGTGGGCAGCCAAGCTCCACCACAGCCGCTCTCTCACTCCCACTCCTCAAAGGGGAAGGGGGAGAAAATACGACACAAAGGGCTCAAGGTTTGAGATAAGGATGATTTAATTAAAGGGAAAAGGAAGGGGAGAAAAAAATAAAAAGTTTGCCTTTTTGAAGGCCTCGTGGAAGCACAGAGAGAGAAAAGCAGTTACTCTCTACTTCCCATCAAACAGTGATGTTCGGCCACGTCCTGGGAAGCAGGGCCTCAATACGCGTAGCGGTTGTTTGGACAGATGTTTCCACACCGAGAGCACCCCCTTCCTTCCCCTTTCCCACCTTTTATTGCTGAGTGTGACATCATTGGTTGGTTTAGGTCAACTTCCCTGGTGATGACCCCTCACCGACTCTTGCCCACATCCAGCCTGCTGGCTCTTGGGGGGTTTGGAGGGAGTCCTGATGCAGTGCCAGTATTGCACAGCAATAGACAAAACACTGGTGTGATACCAATGCTGTTCCAGCTACAAGTGCAGAGCACAGCACTGTATGGGCTTCTGCAGGGAAAGTTAACTCCATCCCAGCCAAACCCAGCACACATGGTGGAGCAGGTTGTCCTCCCGCAGCCCATGGTGTAACACGGCGGAGCAGATTTCCATGCTTCAGCCCATGGAGAAGGCAACGGTGGGGCAGGTGGACCTGCACTGAAGGAGACTGCAGCCTGTGGAGGACCCCTGCCGGAGCAGATTCCGGGCTGGACCTGTAGACCATTGAGAGGGGACCCCACAGGAGCAGGTGACCTGGCAGGAGCTGCTGCCCATGGGGGACCCCAGTTGGAGCAGTGTGCTCCTGATGGATGGACCCTGTGGTACGGACCCATATTTGGAGCAGTTCTTGAAGAGCTGCTGCCTGTGGGAAGTCCACACAGGATCAGTTCGTGAAGGACTGCATCCCGTGGGAGGGACCCCACGTTGGAACACTGGAAGAGAGTGATTGAAAAGGAGCGGTGGAGATGAAGTGCTATACAATGAGCGCAACCCCATTCCCGGTTCCCCTGCGCTGCTCAGGAGGAGGAGGTGGAAGAGGGTAGATGGGGGGAAGGTGTTTTTGGTTTCTTTCCTTTGTTTCTCACTTGTCTACCTTGTTAGTGAGAAAAATCTCAATAATTTTCTTCAGACAGGATCTTCTGTGAAGCTATTTTATTCGCGTTTGCAATGGCAGGCATCCTGCCAATTAGGAGCACATTATAGTAAACATACCATAACCTTTTATTCCCTACTACCCGACACCTGATCACCTCCCCTGTTTCCTCATTGGCTGAGTACTACAGGTTTACAAACTACTCGATGCTCCTCTATACCATATATGTACAATTTTTTTGATCAACCCTTTAATTTCTCCTTTTTCCCTTTTTTTTTTCTCCTTACTTATGTTTAGAGAACTTGTGATCTTTGTTTTTTACTGTTCTCACACTGCTCATCCTGTTTTTCTCAGTCTTCTACCTTATTTTGGAACAGTGAGGCCTTCTACCGTCCACTTATCTACTTAGCATTTCTCTTTGTTGTGACTACACAATTAACTTTGAATACAGGTTAGTTTTCTACTGCAAAAACACACTCTACTTCAAAAACATTAGACTGCAAAAACATTTTCACAATTCCCCCCTCTTATTTTCTTACTCCTATTATTGTTTTTGCACCTCTTCACATCCCCCACTCTTGAGTTTTTCCAACATTAAGGTGCAATATTTTTCTTTGGATGTCACAGGGCATGACAGATATATAATGCCATCATTATTATAATACCAACAAATAGTTGTTTGAGCCAATTCCATTGAGGTAACCACGAAGTTAGTTTCTCCCAAATGTTTCTAAATCCCCACGAAGTGCCATCTTGAGCCACTCTATGTAGGATCTTGTTGTTGTTTTTTTTCCCCCCAAATATTTTTGAGGTCAGTCAAATTCGTACTATTTGATCTATATATATACAGCAACTAGCATTAATTACAGTGCACGCTTCTCCTTATGAGGTTATTTATAAATCTAATACCATTCAGTTCTAGAGTACTATTTTTTCAAACTTATCTCTTTTTTCTTGCATCCAGAGTGTTATTTTATAGTTCTTCAGTTATAGCTGGCATATTTACAATAGCTTTTTCTAATTCACTCACCCCTAACCAAGGTAGAAACCACTTTGCAAAACAGTGAAATGCCCTGTTTCTTTTTACTAGAGGATTATCTGGAGTCCGCTTAATTCTGCATGTGGTTTCAAGGGGGCTTTGGCTCTGTGGGTCTTCCATAATAGTTACATTTGGAATTATTGCCCCCAGGGTGCAAGCTCCCTTCCATCCTAGGGGCAACACCTTCCTGGCTTTATGGCCACATAGCCAGTACCACCCCTTGCCATCTGGGACAGGCAATCCGGTTACAGGATTCTCATGTTGTATCTGGTGTGCATTATGTATATTAGCATTCCTGTAGCTACCATATTCGGTACAGTATGGATTATTCCCTACTTCATGGATAATATTTCCACACCCAGGGTCAGTACTATTGCCCCCTGAGTTTCTATCAATGTTGTTTAAATGGCACCTTTGATAACACAGTATATTGTAGCCAGGATTACGTGTAGGGAGCTCAACGTCAAAATCTATTCCTTCCCGGGACTGAGTACCATCTGTCATTTTGAGAAATCTAGAGAATCCAGACACAGTTGCTGCTGGAAATAGCAATCAGGGACAAAGTCTTTTCAGTCTTTCTAGGCATTTGGGTGCAAAGCCAACAATTATTTCGAGACAGAACTCGAGAGATGTTCTGGATTAATTGGAAATGCTGATTTTTCCCTCTATCCTATCACTAATCCATTGAGAATAGGTATTACTAAGATAAACTTAAAATACATCATTTCTATATATATATCCCTACAATAATTAAGGAATAATAATAAATAAAAACAATAAAAATCACAAACTAATAAGGATTCTTCTGGTGGGGATTAAATACCCCCCCCCCCCCCCCCCCCCGTTCTCCCACTTCCAGGAAGCGTTCCCTGGAAACACTCCAGTTCTGTGTAATTCAATCCCTTTTACTCATTAATTCATTAAGAATTCTTCTAAGGAGAAGTTAAAGGTTTACAATAGATAGTTTTAACAGTTTTAACTTTAAAAGTCTTTGTTAATGCAGTCTCTCAGGTTTCAGGGTTAACCGATGCTTTTACCCAGGTATGAGTCCACCCTTTCTCAGCTGTTCTTACTGTTGTCTCAGTAGTCAGGAGCACTTGGAACAGTCCGTCCCACTCAGGTTGCAGCTTCGATTCTCTCCTTCTCGGAATGGATGGATCAGGACTTCCAAGGGTGGGGTTTGTGCTAACGATCCACAGGTCCTGAGAGATGACAAAGAGGACGACAGCTCGAGTATATAGTTCTTAAGAAAAGCATCTTTTGTCTCAATTTGAGGTAATTCATTCCCTTTGTCCAGGTACAGCAATCCAAATAATATTTCATATGGTGAAACTCCCACATCTTTTCTTGGTGCAGTTTGAATTCGGACAAGTGCCAAAGGTAAGCACTTCATCTGGGGAAGCCGAGTTTCCAGAACTTAGTCAATTGCTTCCTTGCTGTCTGATCTGCTCCACCCTTCCAGAAGAGGAAGGATGCCAAGGAGCGTGAAGTTTCCACTTAATTCCTAGAGTCCACATAGCCCTTGCAATATTTCTGACATAAAGTCATTTCCTTGATCAGAGTCAATATTTTCAACAATTCCATACCTGGGAGTTATTTGTTCTAGAATTACTTTGGTTACTATGTTCGCAGTAGCAGATACTGAAGGGAAAGCTTCCATCCATCCTGACAAATGATCGACCAAGACTAATAAGTATTTAAATCTACCTACTCTAGGGAGTTCTGTAAAATCTACCTGTACATTTTGGAAGCGTTGAATTCCTGGTTCTCGCCCCCCTTGGCCTGACTGCAGATAATTTTCCTATTTACCTTTTGACATACTTCACAACTCCTGCATACTTGTTCAGCCAGCGTATATATATTCCTACACATACATATTTCCATAGCACAGTGTCACACATTGCTTGAATTTCCCAGTGACCCTCTTGATGTAAACCAGTTAGTATTTGCCTCATTAGCACTTTATTCAGCATTTCTCTCCCCTCAGGGAGTATCTGTTTTCCTTCGGACTTTGTGGCTCCTAATTCCTTAAAAACCTCTTTCTCTTAAAACTTTTTAGTTCTTTTTAGTTTTGGGTAGGGGTAGCTCAGCAATTCCCTGAATCCTCTCTGGATTTATTCTTCATTTTCCCTCATACACTAGATGCCCTAAATATTCAACTTCTCTTTCTACGTATTGTAATTTATTTTCCAATACTTTTAAGCCCTGTTTTCCCAGAAAGTTGAATAGCTTGTTAGTGGCTTCCTTCACAGCTGTTTTCTCCTGTCCTGACAATAAAAGCTCATCCACATATTGTAACAGTAACACCTCTTATGCAGGTTGGAATTGCTCCAATATTTGTTCTAGAACTTGCCCAAATAAATTGGTGGCCCTGTAAACCCCTGAGGTAAAACTGTCCATCTGTATTGCTGCTTCTACCCCATTTCAGGGTCTTTCCACTCAAAGGCAAATATATCTTTGCTCCCAGGGTCCGAGAGCACCCCATTAATATCACCATTATTCCAGTCTAACAATTTACTATTCAAATGCCCAATTTCATAATCAAATCCTTTCCCAAGGAGTTAGTCCCTGCCTCGGGTACATACAATAATTGTCCAGTGATCATTCTATCCCTAGTTTCAGCCTGGTATCCCCAAAAAATAGCACCGTTATCCCAGTCCCTTCTACATCCATCACATTTAGGGTTTCATTAGTTAGTTTAAGCCTTGATACTTTACTTAGCTTCTCACAGTAATAGGCAATAAATTTTACTAATCTCCCAACGCCGAGTCTGTTTTGCCCGTGATGATAATTGTTTTAATTTTAATTTTAATTAATCTTGGAGGTGATTATGGACTGGCCAGAAGGCAAATACTTTGGGATATCATCAGAGGAGGAGGTGGTCCGTGCTGAAGAAGCCCCACTGTACAACAAGCTACCGGAAAATGAGAAGAAATATGCCTTGTTCACTGATGGGTCCTGTCGTATTGTGGGAAAGCATCGGAGATGGAAAGCTGCTGTATGGAGTCCTACACAACGAGTTGCAGAAGCTGCTGAGGGAGAAGGTGAATCGAGTCAGTTTGCAGAGGTGAAAGCCATTCAGCTGGCTTTAGATATTGCTGAACGAGAAAAGTGGCCAGTTCTCTATCTCTATACTGATTCATGGATGGTAGCAAATGCCCTGTGGGGGTGTTTACAGCAATGGAAGCAGAACAACTGGCAGCGCAGGGGCAAACCCATCTGGGCTGCGGCATTGTGGCAAGATATTGCTGCCCGGGTAGAGAACCTGGTTGTAAAGGTACGCCATGTAGATGCTCATGTGCCCAGGAATCGGGCTACTGAAGAACATCAAAACAACCAGCAGGTGGATCAGGCTGCTAAGATTGAAGTGGCTCAGGTGGACCTGGACTGGCAACATAAAGGTGAATTATTTATAGCCCGATGGGCCCATGACACCTCAGGCCATCAAGGTAGAGATGCAACATACAGATGGGCTCGTGATCGAGGGGTAGCCTTGACCATGGACACTATAGCACAGGTTATTCATGATTGTGAAACGTGCTGCAATCAAGCAAGCCAAACGGTCAAAACCTCTTTGGTATGGAGGACGATGGCTGAAATATAAATATGGGGAGGCCTGGCAGATTGATTACATCACACTCCCTCAAACCCGCAACGGCAAGCGCCACGTACTTACAATGGTGGAAGCAACCACCGGATGGCTGGAAACATATCCTGTGCCCCATGCCACCGCCCGGAACACTATCCTGGGCCTTGAAAAGCAAGTCCTATGGCGACATGGCACCCCAGAGAGAACTGAGTCAGACAATGGGACTCATTTCTGAAACAACCTTATAGACACTTGGGCCAAAGAACATGGTATTGAGTGGGTGTATCACATCCCCTATCATGCACCAGCCTCTGGAAAAGTTGAACGATACAATGGACTGTTGAAGACTACACTGAAAGCAATGGGTGCTGGGACATTCAAAAATTGGGATACACATTTGGCAAAGGCCACCTGGTTAGTCAATACCAGGGGATCTGCCAACCGAGCTGGACCTGCCCAATCAAACCTGTTACACACTGTAGAAGGGGATAAAGTTCCTGTAGTGCACGTAAGAAACATGCTGGGTAAAACAGTCTGGGCTACTCCTGCCTCAGGAAAAGGCAAACCCATTCGTGGAATTGCTTTTGCTCAGGGACCTGGATGCACTTGGTGGGTAATGCAAAAGAATGGGGAGGTCCGGTGTGTACCTCAAGGGGATTTGATACTGGGTGAGAATAGCCCATGAGTTGAATTGTAGTATGTTAATTATTATATAATACTGTATGTCATCACTACCATGATTGCTATATATCATAGATGAAAATGGTGATTAATTAGAATGTATTGGAAAGAGTGTAACCTGAGCATGACATAAATGGTATGGAATAAGGGGTGGATATCTGTCCTGGTTCCAGTTAGGACAGAGCTAATTTTCCCTCATAGTAGCTGGTAGGGTGCTATGTTTTGGATTAGGATGAGAAGAGCGCTGATAACATGCTGATGTTTTAATTGTTGCAGAGCAGTGTTTACACCAGGCCAAGGACTTTTCGGCTTCTCGTTCTGTCCTGCCAGCGAGCAGGCTGGGGGTGCAGCAGGAGCTGGGAGGGGACAGACCCAGGACAGCTGACCCAAACTGGCCAAAGGGGTATTCCATACCATCTGACGTCATGCTAAACAATATATAGGGGTGGCTGGCCGGGGTGGGGGGCCGGCTGCTTGGGGATAGGCTGGGCATCGGTCAGCGGGTGGTGAGCAATTGCATTGTGCATCACTTGTTTCTTACACATTATTATTATTAATACTATTATCATTATCACTATTATTATTATTATTATTATTATTATTATATTCCTGTCTTAATAAACTGTCTTTATCTCAACTCACCGGCTTTACTTTCCCGTTTCTCTCCCCCATCCCAGAGAGGGAGGGGGGAGGGTGAGCGAACGGCTGTGTGGTGTTTAGCTGCCAGACGGGTTAAACCACAACAGGGTCGAAGAACAGCAGGTGTCAATCGCTACCACAACTGTGCACCGGCGGCAATATCGCACCAACCGAGACTCCCTGATTCCCATCCATAAGCTAATTTGTCAACTGGAGAACCAAGGAGCGATCAGCAAGACTCATTCACCTTTTAATAGTCCCATATGGCCAGTGCGAAAGTCTAATGGTGAGTGGAGACTAACAGTGGATTATCGTGGCCTGAACGAAGTCACACTAATCTCCCAACGCCGAGTCTGTTTTGCCCGTGATGATAATTGTTGAGTTACCTCCCTGTCCTTATTTCAACCCTTGAGCCCTTTTCATCATATTTTCTTCCCCTTTTCCTTTGAGGAGGGGGAGTGAGAGTTTCTGAGCGGCTAAGGTGGAGCTTAGCTGCCCAGCTGAATAAAACCACCACACATGTTCAGCTTGTTGTCAATCAAAACCCCCAGATCCCTTTCTGTGGGGCTGCTCTCCGGCATCTCATCCCACCGTCTGTAGATATAACCAGGGTTGCCCCTTCCCAGGTGCAGAATCTGGCACTTCCTCTTGTTAAACTTCATACTGTTGGTGCTTGCCCAGCTCTCTAGTTTTTCCTGATCTCTCTGCAAGGCCTCACCACCCTCGATGGAGTCAACAGATCCACCCAATTTGGTATCATCTGCGAACTTGCTCAAAAAACCTTCAAGTCCTTCATCCAAATAATTTATGAAAACATTGAAGAGGACTGATCCTAAAACGGAGCCCTAAGAGCGCCAATTAGGAAAGGTGCTCTCCTAGACCTGTTGCTTGTAAACAGGGAGGGTCTGGTGGGTGAAGTGGCGATAGGTGGCTGCCTTGGCCATAGCGACCATGAAGTAGTCGAGTTTAAAATCTTTGGTGAAAGAAGGAAAACTGCCACCAAAACTTCAACCCTAGACTGGGGGAGAACAGACTTCAGACTGCTCAGGGTACTAGTTAGTGAGGTCCCTTGGGAAACTGCTTTTAAAGACATTGGGGTCCATCAGTGCTGGTCAGTTTTTAAGCTCAGTTAGATTTGAAGCTGGCCAGCAGTGTGGGGGACGAGAAAAAAGGCTTTTTAAAATATGTTAACGGGAAAAGGAGGACCAGAGCAAACATTGGTCCGATACTTGATGAGGATGGTCACCTAATAAACAGGGACATAGACAAAGCAGAGATGTTTACTGCATTTTTCGCCTGTCTTCAACACTAGTGATGGGCTCTGGGACCCCAGCTGCCCTGAATTGGATGACCATGACTGAGGGAATGATAAACTCATAGTTAAACCCAAACTTGTGCAGGATTTGCTGCTCCACCTGGATGCATATAAATTCTGATGGGATTCATCCCAGAGTACTCAGAGAGCTGGCTGATGTCATCGCAGGAACTCTCTCAATTATTTTTCAATGGTCTTGTGAATCTGGAGAGGTCCCAGTTGACTATAAGCTGGCAAATGTACCAATTTTCAAGAAGGGCAAGAAAGAAGATCCTGGCAATTACAGGACTGTCAGTCTCATTTCAGTGCCTGGTAAAATTATGAAGAAGATTATTCTGGGAGTTATTGAAAAACACCTGAAGGACAACACAGTCATTGGTCAGAGACAACATGGGTTCACAAGGCAAAGGTCATGTTTAACAAACTTTATTTCCTTCTATGACAAGATCACCCAGCTAGTTGACCAAAGAAAGCTAGTCGATGTAATCTTTCTGGATTTCAGTAAAGCTTTTGATACTGTCTCTCACAGTATCCTTCTGGACAAAATGACCAGAATGCAGTTAGATAAAAGCATGATAAGATGGGTGAACAATTGGCTGGTGGGTTGGGAGTTCTTGTAAATGGGGTTACATCAGGCTGGCAACCTGTCACTGGTAGGGTTCCCTAGGTCACTCCGGAGCCTACTCTTCTGTAGGCTGAACAGCCCCAGCTCTCTCAGCCTTTCTTCATAGGAGAGGTGCTCCAGCCCCTTGATCATCTTTGTGGCCCTCTCTGGACCCGTTCTAACAGGTCCACATCTTTCTTGTGCTGTGGGCCCCAGACCTCAATGCAGTACTCCAAGTGGGGCCTTACAAGGGCAGAGTAGAGGGGGACAATCACCTCCCTTGACCTTCTGGCTATGCCTCTGTTGATGCAGCCCAGGATGCAGTTGGCCTTCTGGGCTGCAAGCACGCACTGCTGGCTCGTGTCAAGCTTTTCGTCCACCAGAACCCCCAAGTCCTTCTCTGCAGGGCTGGTCTCAAGAGGACTGCTCTTATTCTCCCAGTCTGCACTCGTGCCTGGGATTGCTCCAACCCAGGTGCTCCAACCTTGCACTTGGATGTGTTGAACCTCATTAGGTTCACGTGGGCCCAATTCTCAAGCTTGTCCAGGTCCCTTTGGATGGCATCCCTTCCTTCTGTTGTATCAACCGCACCACTCAGCTTGGGATCATCTGCAAACTTGCTGAGGGTGCACTCGATCCCACCGTCTATGTCACTGATGAAGGTATTAAACAGTACCGGTTCCAGGACAGACCCCTGAGGGACACCACCCGTCACCAGCTTCCACTTGGACATAGAGCCATTGACCACCACTCTCTGGGTGCAACCTTCAAGCCAACTCCTTATCCATTGAATGGTCCACCCATCAAATCCATCTCTCTCCAATTTGGAGATCAGGATGTCATAAGGGACCGTGTCAAAGGCCTTGCAGAAGTACAGGTAGATGACATTGGTCGGTCTTCCTTTATCAACTGATGCAGTCACTCCATCATGGAAGGCCGACAGATTGGTCAGGCATGATTTGCCCTTGGTGAAGCTGTGCTGGCTGTCTTGGATCACCTCCTTGTCTTGCATGTGCCTTGACATTGCTTCCAGGAGGATCTGTTCCATGATCTTGCCAGGCACAGAGGTGAAGCTCATCGGTCTGTAGTTCCCCAGGTCCTCCTTTCTACCCTTTTTCAAAATGGGAGTGGTGTTTTCCTTTTTCCAGTCACCAGGGACTTTGCCTGACTGCCGGGACTTTTCAAATATGATGGAGAGTGTCTTGGCAACTACATCAGCCAATTCCTTCAGGACCCTGGGATGCATGTCATCAGGCCCCATAGACTTGTGCTTGTTTAGTTTCATCAGGTGGTCTCGAACCTGCTCTTCACTTACACTGGGGGGGACTTTTCTCCCCCAGCCTCCATCTACAGGTTGAGGGAAACGAAAGACTTGGGAAGACTGACTGGCAGTGAAGACTGAGCCAAAGAAGTTGTTGAGTACCTCAGCCTTCTCTGTGTCTGTCGTTACCAGTTCACCATTCTCATCCATCAGAGGGAGTACACTCTCCTTGGCCTTTCTTTTCTGAGCAATGTACCTATAGAATCCGTTCCTGTTATTCTCTGCGTCCCTTGCCAATCTCAGTTCCATCTGTGCCTTGGCTTTCCTGATCCCATCCCTGTACTCTTCCCAGGCCACATGTCCCTGCTTCCACTGCCTGTTCATTTCCTTCTTGCACCTCAGTTTGACCAGCAGGTCCTTGCACAGTCATCCCTGTTCACTTTCTTACACAGTGGGATGGAGAGTTCTTGTGCTCTAAGGAAAACATCCTTAAAGAGTTGCCAGCTCTGTTCAGCTCCTTTGTCCCTAAGGACAGTGTTCCAGGGGATCTCATCTACTAGGTCTTTAAATAGCTGGAAGTTTGCTCTTTGGAAGTTCAGGGTCCTGACTTTGCTCTTTGCCAGGCCCATATTTTGCAATATCACAAACTGAACCAGGGCGTAGTCACTGAAGTCCAGACTACCTCCAGTCTTGACCTGTTTAATGAGCTCTTCCGCATTGGTGAGCACCAGGTGCAGTAACACTTCTCCTCTGTTTGGTTTGTCCAATAGCTGGACCAGGCAGTTTTCCTCAATGGACTCCAGGAGTCTACTGGATTGTTTACTGCCTGCCACGTGGCTTTCCTAGCAAACATCTGTGTGGTTGAAATTCCCCAGGGTGATGAGAGCCTGTGAGCACGATAGTTTTTATAGTTGAAGCAAGAAGGCCTTATCCAGAGGCTCCCCTTGATCGGGTCGCCTGTAGTAGACCCCAACCACAAGCTGTCCTTTATTGGTGTGGTCCTTAACTTTCACCCAGAAGCTCTCAGCCTGTCCAACCATCTGTCCATGGCTGTTTCTCAAAGGCATCTCTTCACAATTAATCCCTTCCCTAACACAGAGAGCAACATCCCCCCCCCCCCCCCCCCCTTCCCTTCCTATCTCTTCTGAAGAGCTTATAGCCCTTTATTCCAGTGTTGCAGTTATGTGATCCGTCCCACCATATTTCTGTGATAGCAATCAGGTCATATTTGTCTAGTTGCACCATGGTTTCCAACTCTTCCTGCTTGTTTCCCATGCTGCATGCATTGCTGTAGAGGCACTTCAGCTGGGCTATCGGTCATATATTTCCAGAACCCTTCCTGACTGCACTGGGACAGTTCACAAGTATTTCCCTGCTGTTACTTAGAGTGAATGTGTTCTCAGGTATGCTTTCTTCACTCAGAGGTGCATCCCCTTCCCCCACCACATCTAGTTTAAAGCCCTCCTCATAATCCCAGACAATTTACTGCCCAGAACACTCTTGCCCCACCTGGACAGCTGCGTCCCATCCGGCATCAGCATGCCTGGTCCCTCAAAAGCATGTCCAAGGTCATAGAACCCAAAACCTTTAGCATGGCACCAGCCTCTCAGCCAATCATTCACTTGGTCCGTTCGCCTCCTTCTTCCTGGGTCCCAGTCACCAACTGGGAGGACAGAGGAGAACACTACTTGCACTCCCAATCCCTTCAACAACTTTTCAAGGGCCATAGAGTCCTTTTTTTGATATTTCGGAGTCTCCTTGTTGCAGCATCATTTGATCCTACTTGAAAAAGTAGGAAGGGGTGGTAGTCTTTGGGACCCACCAGACTTGGTAGCCTCTTAGTAATATCATGAATATGGGCCCCAGGCAGGCAGCAAACCTCTCTGGAGAGATTGTCCAGATGGCAAATGGGAGCCTCAGTGCCTCTCAGAGAGGAGTCTCCAATGACTAACACCCTTTGTGCCTTCTTTGTGGCACTGGTTTTGATGCAGGTGGTTGACTGAGCCAACTTTGTGTGGCTGGCCTTTCTGAGATCTTTACTAGTTCTCCCAAAGTCTCCTCTCTCCTGCCCTAGAACATCATATCTGTTGCACAGGAGCACTTCAGGGGCAAGGGGGAGACTCCTCCTCCAGCTCTGATCAGAGAAAAGGGTCCACTCTCCCTTGTCCTGTGAGTCTTTCAAATGTGCTCATTCAGGGCTGCAAGCTTGTTTACCCACCCCTTGCCTGGACTTGAGACAGGGCTGTTGCTTGGACTGTGACAACATATAATACCATTTGTCAATTTCCCGCTCAGATTCCTGAATGCTTTGTTGTCTTCTGAGCTCCTCTTGCAACAGAGCCACCTGTTTGAAAAGCTCAGCCAGCTGGGCACACTTGCACCCATGACACCCACCTCTGCCTTCAGGACCTAGGGGGACTTCCAGAGACTGGAGTTCCCTGGAACTGAGGGTCTGGGCAGCTCTTTTAAAACAAAATTGTTAGAAGCATTAGATCAGTTTAATAGTTGCTAATCACAATGTTGATTTTTTTTTTTTATTTTTTTTTTTTGATCTCAGGTCTGCTGTGCCTGTTTTTCAAGTTGAGTTATATAGCACATTACTTACTCTATGTGCTCACTGTCGTACTGTTTATCCTTTCTGGGGGCTGGTTTAAGGTTATTATTTTGCTGTATTGTGTAACACTGGCTTATGATAGGGTAAAATTACTGGTCATGAGACTAATCTGGTATTTATACTCAGCATTGCCGTCAACTCCATACTTTGGAAACTATATCTCAGAAACTTTTAACAATTACACCTTTTACCCTTTTTCTACAGGGAGCTGATCTATGGAGGGGACAGGGGGAGATGTTTTTTTCCCCCTTGTTCACTCTTCCTTTCTCCTTCCCCTCCCCTTTCCCCTCCAGGCTAGTTACGATAGCTTTTCAAAACTTTGAATATCCTTGGGATGTTCAAACCAGCATGTTCTTACTGTTATGTCTCCAGAATGCACTTCAAGTTTTGTTTAAGGTTAAACTACTTAGGAATGCCATCCAGAGATCTGTCCTGAGGCAGGATAGTTATGAGTGGCAGGGAGTGTGGGAGGATATGGGCAGGCATCTAGAGCAGTGGGTACCTCCAGTGTTTTGGAAATTCACCCCTGAACAACTGCAAAATCCTAAAAAACTGTTAGAATGCTTGCAAAAGGGGTGTCATCACCCTAGCAATTCCAGAGATACACAAATCACTGCAACGTGCTGGAACTTGGCCTATGCTTACTGAGCCACAATCAATGCCACTCTAACCCCTGTGCTGGACGCTGCATCCATTCCAACCCCTGTGACAGGCCCCAAGGCTGGGCCAGGGAAACAGACTGTACCAATGTCACTTGCACCTGTAACCAAGATGAAACAGTGGACTAGAAGGTCAGGTCACTTAGAAAGCAGAGGAACTCCTACTCAGACTGGGAAGAAGAAGACGAGGCAGGCTACTCCGAAGTGGCTGGGCCATTAGAGGAACAGGAATACGAAGAAGAAGATATCATAAAAGCATCAATAACTACCCGAGGCCTATCCTAGTGTGAGCTACAAGATTTTTTGCAAAAAGATTTCAGTTGTCATCCAGGTGAGCACCTTGTCACCTGACTGCTCCGGTGCTGGGATAGCAGGGCCAATAGCCTGGAATTAGTGGGCAGGGAAGCCAGGCAGCTGGGATCCTTCGCTAGGGAAGGGGGCACTGACAAAGAAGATGGAAAAGATGCACAAATCTTTACCCTCTGGAGGCGTCTCCTGTCAGGTGTGAAGGAAAGGTATCCCTTCATGGAAGATCTTGTATGTCTACCAGGCAAGTGAACCACCATGGAGAGGGGTATCCAGTACCTGAGGGAATTAGCCGTGCTGGAGGTGATTTATGAGGACCTAGACAATGAACAGCTAACCAAAGATCCAGATGAAGTCAAGTGTACACGACATGTGGCAGACTTTTATAGTGCACCATCATCATATGCCAGCTCATTGGCAGTAATGACCTGGAAAGACCATGAGGAACCCACGGTGGATGAATTGACTAAACAACTCCGGCAGTACGAAGAAAGTCTCTCCTCTTCCCTACAGGCCTGCGTCTTGGCTGAAGAGGAGTTTTCTCAAGAGGTCTACCAACTCAAAGTTAATTCTTTGGTGAAACATTCCCAAGAGGTCAAACAACTTAAAAAGAATTTATCTTCCTCCCCACCTGTATGAACTAGTGTCTCAGCTATCAAGAGTAAGCATCCCGCTGTTCAAGAAAGAAGATGTACTGGGTACACATCACATGCCACCCTGTTGTTTAACAGTTATGATTATGGAGAGGACATGAGGAAATGGGATGGAAAATTTACCTCGACCCTAGAGGCACGGGTACGTGAGTTGCAAGGAAAAACCATCGCAAAAGGGGGGTTCTCTGAGAAGCTTGCTGCTCCAATTTCCAGCGGGCAGTCCTCCAGACACAGTAATGAATATTATGACCAGGACTAGAAGGGCCCCGCCTCCAGCCAGGGGGAGGAAAGGGACAATTGTTTTTATTTTACTGTGTGGATTCGGTGGCCTGGCACATCAGACGCACAAAAGTATAAGGTTTTAGTAGATACCGGTGTACTGTAATGCCATCAAGCTATAAAGGCACAGAACCCATCTGTATTTATGGGGTGATGGGGGGATCCCAGCAGTTAACTGTATTGGAGGCTGAAGTGAGTCTAACGGAGTCTAATGGAGAACTGAGGCTAACAGTGGACTATCATGGTCTCAATGAAGTAAAGCTACCACAGAGTTCTGCTGTGCCTGACATGCTAGAACTTCAATACGAGATGGAGTCAAAGGCAGCCACGTGGCATGCCACAACTGATATCTCTAATGCATTTTTCTCCATCCCTTTGGCAGCAGCGTGCAGGCCACAGTTTGCTTTTGCAAGGAGGTTTATACGCACAAGGATTGAAGAAGAAACAGGATAAGGGTTACTGTTGGGCTTTGACCAATAGTAACCTTTTGATGTGTCTGTTTCTTTTCGCTATTTCTCTCTACTGGTCACATAGGATATCGATTTGGAGACGTTAATTACGTTAGCTTGTGTCTTTTCAAATGCTTGCATGTAAATAAAATAATCCAGAAGCAATATGGGATTCACAGAAACTGAATTCATCCAGCCCGACTTGTTAGAATGTGGTGTATTGTGATATTTTGTGATGGAATATCATACTCTCATACTGCAGGTTAGTGGTTCAACTAGCTTTTAGAGATTATCTGAATTTTTATCCTTTTGCATACCCAAATGTGATCTCTCCTTGAAACTCAGTCGTACAGAGCTATTAGCATACTCTAAATTTGTTTCTGAAGTTCTTTGATCTTTCTGAGGTAAGAGATGTACTATGTGAACATTTTTGCCTTTCTGTATCTGAGACTAGGTGTTATATCTAAACATTTGAAGTGTTAAGTTAATTCATCACTTTAGCATTCTGTTTTTGTTAAACTCATTCTTGGTCCACAGGCTAATAGGAAAATTATAGAATTGAGTAGTGCTAGAACAACGAAGTAGACGAAAGCCCGTCCCAGTTGGAGAGGGTGCCTAAGGCAAGGCAACCTACCCCCCGCATTGCTACATCAGCTGTCAAAAAAGAAAAAAGGGTTATTGTCATGGGGGACTCCCTTTTGAAAGGGACAGAGGGCCCAATATGCCGACCGGACCCAACCCACAGGGAAGTCTGTTGCCTCCCTGGGGCTCGGGTGAGAGACTTTGCTAAGAAAGTCATGCGCGTGGTACGGCTCACCTACTACTACCCGCTACTGGTCTTTCAGGCTGGTAATGATGAGGTAGCAACGAGAAGTCCGAGAGCAATCAAAAGGGACTTTAGGGCTTTGGGGCGACTACTTAAAGGATCAGGGGCACAGGTTGTGTTTGCCTCTGTCCTTCCGATAGGGGGGGAATCGATGCTGACAAGCAGACTCATCACATTAACACGTGGCTTCGGGACTGGTGCAACAGGCAGAATTTCGGGTTTTTCGATCACGGGAAGGTCTATGCGATACCGGGCCTGCTGGCACCAGATGGGATGTGCCTCTCTCAGAGAGGGGTGAGGATTTTTGCTCAGGAGTTGGCAGGGCTGATAGATAGGGCTTTAAACTAGAGTTGAAGGGGGAAAGGGATAAAACCAGGCATGCCGGTGATGAGCTAAGGGATGGTGTGCTAGAATCAGAGGGACTGTGTGCTAGTGAGGCCCTTCGGACGGCTCCACAAGGTGCTGCGTGTAGGGAGGCGCATTTGAAGTGCTTCTACACAAACGCACGCAGTATGAGGAATAAAATGGATGAGCTAGAAGTCTTGGCCCAGTCCCACAGCTACGACATCATCGGCATAAGCGAAACCTGGTGGGATGAGTCCTGTGGCTGGTGTGTTGCAATAGATGGTTACAGGCTCTTCAAGAGGTACAGGCAGGGTACGCAAGGTGGCGGGGTGGCAATGTATGTGAAGCATGGGCTGGACTGTGTGGAACTTGAAGTTGGCGATGGCAAAGTTGAGAGCCTCTGGGTAAGGATTAAGGGACGAACAAATAAAGGGGATGTCACTGTGGGAGTCTATTACAGACCACCTGGCCAGGATGACGACGCCGATAAATTAGTCTTTGAGGAACTAAGAGATGCCGCGAGATCAACTCCCCTTGTCCTTATGGGGGATTTCAACTTGCCAGACGTCAACTGGGATCACCACACGGCTGACATGAGCAAGTCCAGGAGGTCCCTAAAGCACCTAGATGATAACTTCTTGGTGCGGGTGCTAAGGGAGCCAACTAGGAAAGGTGCCCTCCTAGATCTGTTGCTGGAGAACAGAGAGGGTCTTGTGGGGGACGTGTCAATTGGCGGCCGTCTCGGTCATAGTGACCATGAAGTGGTTGAGTTTAGAATTTATGGTGACAGAAGGAAAACTGTCACCAAAACTTCAGCCGTGGATATGGGGAGAGCAGACTTCAGGCTGCTCAGGGAAGTAGTCAGCAAGGTCCCCTTGGAAACTGCTTTTGAAGGCATTGGCGTCCATCAGTGCTGGTCAGTCTTCAAGCACTGCCTCCTAAAAGCACAGGATCAGGCAATTCCAAAATATCGGAAGTCAGGCAAGCGGGGCAGAAGGCCGGCCTGGCTGACCAGGGATCTTCTACTGGAGCTTAGGCGAAAAAAGAAAGTGTAAGGCTGCTGGAAGGAGGGTCAGGCAACGTGGAAGGAATACAGGGACACTGTTCGTTTTTGTAGGGAGAAAATTTGTGCGGCCAAAGCCCAGCTAGAGTTGAAGCTGGCCAGGTCTGTGGGAGACAATAAAAAAGTTTTTTTTAGATATGTGAACAGAAAAAGGAGAACCAGAGAAAACACAGGTCTGCTACTAGATGGGGAAGGTCTCCTCACAGACAATGACATAGGCAAAGCAGAGACGTTTAACGCCTTCTTCGCTTCTGTCTTCAACGCTGATGATGGGCTTCAGGACCCTTGGTGCCCTGAGCTGGAGGACCATGATGGTGGGAATGACAAACTCCCAACCGACCCTGAACGTGTGTGGGATTTGCTGCTCCACCTAGATCCATACAAGTCCATGGGTCCGGAAGGGATTCATCCCAGGGTGCTTAAAGAGCTGGCTGACATCATCGCGGGACCTCTCTCAATTATTTTTCAACGGTCTTGGGAATCTGGAGAGGTCCCAGTTGACTGGAAGCTGGCAAATGTGCCAACTTTCAAGAAGGGCAAGAAAGAAGACCCTAGCAATTACAGGCCTGTCAGTCTCACGTCAGTGCCTGGTAAAATTATGGAGAGTATGATCCTTGAAGCTATTGAAGCGCACCTGGGGGACAATGCAGTCATTGGTCCCAGCCAACATGGGTTCACGAGGGGTAGGTCCTGCCTAACAAATTTGATTTCTTTTTATGATAAGATCACCCATCTAGTCGATCAAGGGAAACCAGCTGATGTGATCTTTTTGGATTTCAGTAAAGCTTTTGACACAGTTTCCCATAAGATCCTACTGGACAAAATGTCTAGCATACAGCTAAACAAAAGCATCATCCGATGGGTGAGCAATTGGCTGATGAGCAGGGCTCAAAGGGTTGCGGTAAATGGGGCCACATCTGGCTGGCAGATGGTCACTAGTGGGGTCCCTCAAGGCTCCATTTTAGGGCCAGTCCTCTTCAATGTTTTTATAAATGATTTGGATGTAGGACTAGAAGGTGTTTTGAGTAAATTTGCCGACGACACCAAACTTGGAGGAGTTGTTGACTCTTTTGGGGTGGAAAGGCCTTGTAGAGAGATCTGGACAGATTGGAGAGCTGGGCGATCACCAACCACATGAAGTTTAACAAGAGCAAGTTCTGGGTCCTGCATCTGGGACGGGGCAACCCTGGGTATACGTACAGACTGGGCGACGAGATGGTGGAGAGCAGCCCTGCAGAGAGGGATCTGGGGGTTGTGGTTGACAGTAAGGTGAATATGAGCCAGCAGCGTGCCCTGGCAGCCGGGAGGGCCAACCGTATCTTGGGATGCATCAAGCACGGCATTGCTAGTTGGTCGAGGGAAGTGATTGTCCCGCTCTACTCTGCGCTGGTGTGGCCTCACCTTGAGTTCGTTGTGCAGTTCTGGGCACCACAGTACAAAAAGGATGTGAAACTGTTGGAGAGTGTCCAGAGGAGGGCGACGAAGATGGTGAAGGGCCTAGAGGGGAAGACATATGAGGAGCGGCTGAGGTCACTTGGCCTCTTCAGCCTGGAAAAGAGGAGGCTGAGGGGGGACCTCGTCGCAGTCTACAGCTTCCTCGAGAGGGGGAGTGGAGAGGCAGGCGCTGACCTATTCTCCGTAATTACCAGTGATAGGACCAGCAGGAACGGTGTTAAGCTGAGGCAGGGGAAGTTTAGGCTAGACATCAGGAAGAGGTTCTTCACTGAGAGGGTGGTCGCACACTGGAACAGGCTCCCCAGGGAAGTAGTCACTGCACCAAGCCTGTCTGAAGTTAAGAAGTGTTTGGACTGTGCACTTAGTCACATGGTCTAAACTTTTGGGTAGACCTGTGAGGTGCCAGGAGTTGGACTCGATGATCCTTATGGGTCCCTTCCAACTCGGGATATTCTATGATTCTATGATTCTATGATTCTATGATTCTATGATTCTATGATTCTATGATTCTATGATTCTATAATTCTATGATTCTAGTCTTTGTGAATCAATTCTTGTTTTCCTTTAACTTTTTAAAAATGTTAGTGCATCTGTTGTGTATTGGGTATATTGGGTATTTGACTGAAGATCTTAAAAATGTTTCCTAATGTATGAACTTTTTTCTCCTTGTTATGCAGAACCTATATATAGTTTGCTTGTATAGTTATTCTTTCAGAACTTTCATTGATACTTGCTAGTATGTTAATATTTTGGAAAAAAATAAGAAATAGCCATCTGACAGAACTACTGCTTAGTTAGTTTGTGCTTAATCTTCACTTTCTGCCAAATTGATGTATGATTGGAAATGGGTGTAAGGCCATCCTGCCTGATGGCAGGATTCTCTGTGCATAAAGAGCTTTTAAACCAGACCAGGCTTCATTTCTAAACAAATTTTGACATAAACAGAAGGACTATTTTTATGAAACTTCTACCCTGGCCAACTTCAGTAATCTGAAGTTATGTCAAGAACATGACAAAAAGATGCATGTCCTAAGTAGTCCATAATTTCATATATCCATTTTTGTTCAATTCTAATGGGTGCAGTGAGCCTTTCTTGGTATTTGGGGAGTTTTGAGGGAAGTGGCAGTTTGCTTTCACTTGGAGGGGAGTCCAATATACTTGGAATCGGCTGCCCCAGGGGTGGAAACACAGCCCTACCATTTGCCACGGACTGATCCAGTCTGCGCTGGAGCAGGGGGAAGCTCCTGAACACCTGCAGTACATCGATGACATCATTGTGTGGGGTGACACTGCAGAAGAAGTTTTCGAGAAAGGGAAGAAAATACTCCAAATCCTTCTGAAGGCCGGTTTTGCCATAAAACAGAATAAAGTTAAAGGACCTGCACGAGAGATTCAGTTTTTAGGAATAAAATGGCAAGATGGACGTCGTCAAATCCCAATGGATGTGATCAACAAAATAACAGCTATGTCTCCACCAACTAGCAAAAAAGAAACACAAACTTTCCTAGGTGTCGTGGGGTTTTGGAGAATGCATATTCCAAATTACAGTCTGATTGTAAACCCGCTCTACCAAGTAACCCGTAAGAAGAATGCTTTTGAATGGGGCCCTGAGCAACGACAAGCCTTTGAACAAATTAAGCAGGAAATAGTTCATGCAGTAGCCCTCGGGCCAGTCCGAACAGGACCAGATGTAAAGAATGTGCTCTACACCGCAGCCGGGGAGAATGGTCCCACCTGGAGCCTCTGGCAGGAAGAACCTGGGGAAACTCGAGGTCGACCCCTGGGGTTTTGGAGTCGGGGATACAGAGGATCTGAAGCCCGCTATACTCCAACTGAAAAGGAGATATTGGCAGCATATGAAGGAGTTCGATCTGCTTCGGAAGTGGTCGGTACTGAAGCGCAGCTCCTCCTGGCACCCCGACTGCCGGTACTAGGCTGGATGTTCAAAGGAAGGGTCCCCTCTACGCATCATGCAACTGATGCTACATGGAGCAAGTGGGTTGCACTGATTACTCAGCGGGCTCGAATAGGAAACCCCAGTCGCCCAGGAATCTTGGAGGTGATTATGGACTGGCCAGAAGGCAAATACTTTGGGATATCATCAGAGGAGGAGGTGGTTCGTGCTGAAGAAGCCCCACTGTACAACAAGCTACCGGAAAATGAGAAGAAATATGCCTTGTTCACTGATGGGTCCTGTCGTATTGTGGGAAAGCATCGGAGATGGAAAGCTGCTGTATGGAGTCCTACACGACGAGTTGCAGAAGCTGCTGAGGGAGAAGGTGAATCGAGTCAGTTTGCAGAGGTGAAAGCCATTCAGCTGGCTTTAGATATTGCTGAACGAGAAAAGTGGCCAGTTCTCTATCTCTATACTGATTCATGGATGGTGGCAAATGCCCTGTGGGGGTGGTTACAGCAATGGAAGCAGAACAACTGGCAGCGCAGGGGCAAGCCCATCTGGGCTGCGGCATTGTGGCAAGATATTGCTGCCCGGGTAGAGAACCTGGTTGTAAAGGTACGCCATGTAGATGCTCATGTGCCCAAGAATCGGGCTACTGAAGAACATCAAAACAACCAGCAGGTGGATCAGGCTGCTAAGATTGAAGTGGCTCAGGTGGACCTGGACTGGCAACATAAAGGTGAATTATTTATAGCCCGATGGGCCCATGACACCTCAGGCCATCAAGGTAGAGATGCAACCTACAGATGGGCTCGTGATCGAGGGGTGGACCTGACCATGGACACTATAGCACAGGTTATTCATGACTGTGAAACATGTGCTGCAATCAAGCAAGCCAAACGGTCAAAACCTCTTTGGTATGGAGGACGATGGCTGAAATATAAATATGGGGAGGCCTGGCAGATTGATTACATCACACTCCCTCAAACCCGCAACGGCAAGCGCCACGTACTTACAATGGTGGAAGCAACCACCGGATGGCTGGAAACATATCCTGTGCCCCATGACACCACCCGGAACACTATCCTGGGCCTTGAAAAGCAAGTCCTATGGCGACATGGCACCCCAGAGAGAATTGAGTCAGACAACGGGACTCATTTCCGAAACAACCTTATAGACACTTGGGCCAAAGAACATGGTATTGAGTGGGTGTATCACATCCCCTATCATGCACCAGCCTCTGGAAAAGTTGAACGATACAATGGACTGTTGAAGACTACACTGAAAGCAATGGGTGCTGGGACATTCAAAAATTGGGATACACATTTGGCAAAGGCCACCTGGTTAGTCAATACCAGGGGATCTGCCAACCGAGCTGGACCTGCCCAATCAAATCTGTTACACACTGTAGAAGGGGATAAAGTTCCTGTAGTGCACGTAAGAAACATGCTGGGTAAAACAGTCTGGGCTACTCCTGCCTCAGGAAAAGGCAAACCCATTCGTGGAATTGCTTTTGCTCAGGGACCTGGATGCACTTGGTGGGTAATGCAAAAGAATGGGGAGGTCCGGTGTGTACCTCAAGGGGATTTGATACTGGGTGAGAATAGCCCATGAGTTGAATTGTAGTATGTTAATTATTATATAATACTGTATGTCATCACTACCATGATTGCTATATATCATAGATGAAAATGGTGATTAATTAGAATGTATTGGAAAGAGTGTAACCTGAGCATGACATAAATGGTATGGAATAAGGGGTGGATATCTGTCCTGGTTCCAGTTAGGACAGAGCTAATTTTCCCTCATAGTAGCTGGTAGGGTGCTATGTTTTGGATTAGGATGAGAAGAGCGCTGATAACATGCTGATGTTTTAATTGTTGCAGAGCAGTGTTTACACCAGGCCAAGGACTTTTCGGCTTCTCGTTCTGTCCTGCCAGCGAGCAGGCTGGGGGTGCAGCAGGAGCTGGGAGGGGACAGACCCAGGACAGCTGACCCAAACTGGCCAAAGGGGTATTCCATACCATCTGACATCATGCTAAACAATATATAGGGGTGGCTGGCCGGGGTGGGGGGCCGGCTGCTCGGGGATAGGCTGGGCATCGGTCAGCGGGTGGTGAGCAATTGCATTGTGCATCAGTTGTTTTCTTACACATTATTATTATTAATATTATTATCATTATCACTATTATTATTATTATTGTTATTATTATATTCCTGTCTTAATAAACTGTCTTTATCTCAACTCACCGGCTTTACTTTCCCGTTTCTCTCCCCCATCCCAGAGAGGGAGGGGGGAGGGTGAGCGAACGGCTGCGTGGTGTTTAGCTGCCAGCCGGGTTAAACCACAACACAAGGTATAAACAATAACGTCATTACACCACATAAAAATAAAAATAACATCCTTTTAACCCATGGTCCACCAGGCAACCACGAAAAGAAATCCCAATCCATACCCTTCCAGGTTTGTACTGGGACGTGGGCTAACTTCCTAATTTCCTTTGTTATCTGTTTAACCACTTTTCCATTATTATCAATTTGTAAACAACAATTAGAATCGTTCAGTTTTCCACACACTCCCCCTTCTTCTGCTAGTAAATAGTCTAAGACCATTCTATGTTGAAAGATAGCATTCCTCATCTGAGTGGATTGATCAGCCAGAAGATCCAAGGCCGTCGCTGTTTGATTGGTTACAACTTCGAGGATAGCTTGCAACCTAATTATTCGGTTCAAATTATAAATAGGTTCTCGGGCTCCTGATACCAACTCATTCGGGTTCCAGGTAGCTCGCCCATAATGCTGTATGATTCTTTCAGGAGGCCATTCATCCTTTCCCCTCTTTTGGGCACTACCCCCAGCTAAGGAAGTATTAATAGATCGTTTCACTCTGTTCAGGTCATCATATAATCTTATTCCTAAATGATTTCCTTGTGTTTGTGACAATAAAAAGAACAAGGGTCTTATGTACCCCACATAGCATATTCCCGACCAGTTTCCGGGTAGCCTCTTGTACGCATGTTTGCCACACACCCAATAATGTCCCTTTAGGGCCCACGTCCCGTTTGGAAAAGGACCATCCCATCCCTCTTTACCCTTTGGGGAGTGATAATACAGAGTGTCCTTGTTACCGAGTGGTCCTGTTACAATGTCTGCCCCGTTTGTACTCGTATATGCGCACTCCCAAGCTCCCACGTTGGGTTTCCACTTACAGTCACAATTCGGTTCTCTTTGGTGGCCTGTCATATTATAAGCTGACCAGAAATGTTTAAAGAACACGCCTCCCATTCTCATCCTGCCATTTCCAACGATAGACCCACACCACATGCTGTTCCTCAGTGGTGTTATCACGCTGACAGCTCAAGATTTGACCATGGAATTGTCTTGTGCTCTTGCCACAGTTTCACATCCGGATCCAAAACCTTCTCAATATGAGCATTTCAGCCAAGTACCATTTCTCAGCTGAACATGTGTGGCGTTCCATTTCCCACTACGTGCTCTACAGCTTATAGGACTACATCCAGGATCGGTACAATCATATCCGGGGGACAGAGTACAATTGCAAATGCTTTTTCCCACTGTGGGAATAAAAATGTTGTTTTTGCAGAGTTACATTGTTTAAAGGTAAGGAATGGGGTATTGAGATATGCTTGCAGTGATAAGAAAACTTAGCAGGCGACCTTGTAAAATGCAGACAACCAGACTCCTTAGAACAATTAGGTGAAAATCACGGTGTTAAGTCAAGTCAGATAAGTGAAGAAACATTACCACTTCAAACAGTAACAAAGTCAAAAGAAATTTGAAATTTAACAGGCCGGCAACTGAAGGCCATGCATTGTCTGTGAAGCATCAGATAGATTGTGAACCTGGATTACCCACTCAGTGGGGAAACAGGGGAGGGTCCTGTCATCAAAAAGTATATGAACTGTGTTTTGGAACCAGTAGGCGCGCTCCTGCTTGTGGGACGCCCGCCATGGCAATCGCGAATAAATTACTACTTCACTGAGATCCTCGCCTGAGCCTAAGTTATTGGCTACGGAGTGTTTCTCACAATTTGGGGGCTCGTCCGGGAGCCAGTCACCTACCGGGGAGCCCCACCGCCGCAGCAGCAGGAAGGCATGCCCCGCTGATTTCAGCGGTCCTGTGCATCGACGGTGGCGGTTCTGCGGAGAGCTGACAGAGGGCCAGAGACTGATTAAAGAGGCAGGATCCGTGAAGGAGTGGGGAAGGGAAGAAGGTAGGCACTCCGGGTTTAAGAATTGATCCGGTAACTCTGTGCACAGACCAAGGTAAGAAATATTAAGTATTGCCTTGGGGGTGAGACTCTGTGTGACGTGTGATTGAGACGTACTTTTGTACGAAGCGAGTGTGGAGTCCTGATCCGCGGTTCCGTAGCTCCGCGAGGGGCGCGGCCGGAGACGGACGAAGCGTGAGATAAGGGAGAGAAAGGAAGAGTCTCGGGAAATTTGGTGTATGGTAAGCCCTTGCACAGGGAAGTGCTTGGCAATACACCAGGGAAATTTGGTGTGCGGTAGTCCTTGCACGGGGAAGTGCTTGGCAGTACACCCCCATTTTCCAGAATCGGAATGTTAGTGTGTGGTACCCTGCAGGAGGGAAATTTCTGTAGCAGCACACTGACAAGGGCTAGGAAAAATGGGAAATATGAGTTCCAGGGGACAGGGAAATATCCCTGGGGGAGTGCCTACCGAAAGTTCTTCCTGAAGAATTATAGGAAATTGGAAAAATAATCTCAAAATTAGAGGAGATGATAAAAGAAAAAAAAAAAAAAGGTTAAATATTGTGTATTAGTCTGGACAAAAGAACCAATTAAGGAAACAGCAGTATTTTGGCCAAAATACGGGCCTGATGAAAATTCAGGCTTTAAATTTATGTGTAAACAATAAGATTCCTTTTTTTTTTTGGAGGAGGAGCCAAGTTATGCTCCCTATAATCTTAATATTGCACCGGTGACAGCAGCAGTCGCTCCAGGAAGGGAGACAGGGACTGCAATTAACACTGTCCCTAGAGAAGAGCGTACTCTAGGCTCTGGTAAGAATTAGAACAAGGTAGAAGAGGTACTGAGAATTTCGCCTTCCCTGATACTAACAGTACTAACACTAACTGTGTATCCTCAAGTGAACTTCCCCCCCTCCTTACCAGCAGAGAGGTTAGGAGTTTTAAGGAGATGAAGTCTTTAATTGAGGACCCCATCAGGCTAGCTGAACCATTAGACCAGTTCCTAGGACTTAACTTATACTCTTGGGGGGGGAGGAATTGTGTATATAAATATGCTGTTTACAGGGAAAGAAATGGGAATGATCAGGAGGAGAGCTGCTATACAAAAATGGGAAAGAGCTCATCCTCCAGGACCAGGGGTAATACCGGCAGGGCAGAAATAACCACTTGCCGATCCTGGCTGGAATAATATTAGTGTGCAACACAGAAATCATGTGAGAGACTTGGGGTCAGAATGAGAAAGTACTTGAGGATGAATCCTGAGGACCTGGTATCCCAGGATATCCCTCTTTACCCTTTGGGGAGTGATAATACAGAGTGTCCTTGTTACCGAGTGGTCCTGTTACAATGTCTGCCCCGTTTGTACTCGTATATGCGCACTCCCAAGCTCCCACGTTGGGTTTGACAGGAGACGCCTCCAGAGGCTGCGAGATCGTGCTCCATCTCCAATTGCTTTGTCAATACATGCATCCCTAGCAAGGGATCCCAGCCGTCTGGCTTCCTTGCCCTCTAATTCCACATAATTGGCTCCGGTGTCCCAGCACCGGAGCAGCCAGGTGACAAGCTGCTCACCTATACAGCGACCAAAATCTTTTCGCACATCTCGCAGCTCACGCTGGTATAGAGTCCGGGTAGTTACTGTTGATTTTTCGACATCCCCATCCTCATCTTCAGTCTCCTGCACCTTTGATGGCCCAGCCTCGTCTTCACTATGCCCAGACTTAGCAGAAGACTGTCTGCGTTCTAAACGACCTGACTCTCTATACCATTTTTTCACCTTGTCTACAGGGGCAACTTGCACTGCTACAGCTCGTTTCCCTGACCCAGACACAGGGTCTGCCACAGGGGTTGGAATACCCTCTGCGGGGTCAACTTGCACTGCTACAGCTCGTTTCTCTGACCCAGACACAGGAGTGGGAGCAGCTGCAGGAGCTGGAGCTGCTGCAGGGGCTGGAGTGGCTGCGGGAGCTGGAGATGGAGTGGCTGCAGGAGCTGGAGCTGGAGCGGCTGCAGGAGCTGTAGTGGCTGCAGGAGCTGGAACTGGAACGGCTGCAGGAGCTGGAGCGGCTGCAGGAGCTGGAGCTGGAGCGGCTGCAGCAGCTGGAGTGGCTGCTGGAGCTGGAGCGGCTGCAGGAGCTGGAGCTGGAGCGGCTGCAGGAGCTGGAGTGGCTGCTGGAGCTGGAGCGGCTGCAGGAGCTGGAGCGGGAGTGGCTGCAGGAGCTGGAGCTGGAGCAGCTGCAGGAGCTGGAGTGGCTGCAGGAGATGGAGCGGCTGCAGGAGCTGGAACTGGAGCAGCTGCAGGATCTGGAGCTGGAGCTGGAACTGGAGCGGCTGCAGGAGCTGGAACTGGAGCGGCTGCAGGAGCTGGAGCTAGGTTGCTAGTAGCATCAATTGCAGCTCGATAGGCACAAGCCAGACCCCAGCACGCTACAGTGATTTGTGTCACTTTGGAACTGCCAGAGTCATGACACCTTTTTTTCAAGCATTCTGCCAGCTTTTTAGGATTTTGCAGTTGTTCAGGGGTGAATGTCCAAAACACTGGAGGTGACCACTGCTCTAGAAACCTGCCCATATCCTCCCACACTCCCTGCCACTCGCAACTATCCCGCCTCAAGACAGATCTCCGGATGAGATTCCTAAGTAGTTGTTTAACCCTCAACAAAACCTGAAGCGCATTCAGGAGACATAACAACAAGAGCAGGCTGGTCTGAGTATCCCAAGGATATTCAACATCTCGGAGAACCACCGTAACTAGCTCGGGGGATAAGAGGGTGGTGGTGAAGGAGAAAGGGAGAGTGAACAGGTAGGGAAACATGTCTTCCCCTGTCCCCTTCACAGATTGGCTCCCTGACGAAAACAGGCAATAGGTGTAATTGCTAATAGTTTCCGAGATATGGTTTCCAAAGTATAGAGTCGACGTCAGTGCTGAGTACAAATACCAGGTTAGAGTCGTGACCAGCTATTTCATCATTTCATAAGCCATTGTTACACCGCACAGTACCATAACAATCTTAAACCAGGGCCCGGAAAGGATAAACAGTGCAACAGGGAGCACATACAGAAACGCACTATAAAACTCAATTTGGAAAACAGGCACAGCAGACTGGAGATTAAGGCAATCAACATCGTGACTAGCAACTATTAAGCAGGTCCAATACTTATACCAATTTTAGTTTAACACACTCTGGTCAAATTTGTCGATATCTCAACCCTTCGAGCCCCACGTTGGGCGCCAAAAGGACTGTTGTGGTTTAACCCGGCTTGCAGCTAAACACCACACAGCCGTTCGCTCACCCTCCCCCCTCCCTCTCTGGGATGGGGGAGAGAAACGGGAAAGTGAAGCCGGTGAGTTGAGATAAAGACAGGCAGGCAGGACAGAGCGAGAAGCTGAAAAGTCCTTGGCCTGGTGTAAACACTGCTCTGCAACAATTAAAACATCAGCTTGTTATCAGCGCTCTTCTCATCCTAATCCAAAACATAGCACCCTACCAGCTACTAGGAGGAAAAATTAACTCTGTCCTAACTGGAACCAGGACAGAACGGTATAGAATTCTTGGTACAGTTATTACCTGTATACAGAAATCTTGGGATACATTAAAGAGTTCAAGTGATAAACAAGGGGTAACACCTATCGATGAGCAGACCCATCTAGCATTGTTTGCGGGTATTAACCACCTTTCTCTACTTCCTGGTGTAACCTTCTCCATAATACTGCATAGATGAAGCTTCTCACTAGGGATTGTACCTACACACCTACCGTTCCCAGTTACTTCCGTCAATGTTATTCCTACATCCCTTCCCCAATTGCATTGTGGAGGGTTGGGGTTACGTGAACGGGTGGCTTCTCCCAGATCCCCAATGGCGTCGTAATATGGAGGCCTTATATCAAGGCATAACCAGCAAGGTTTAGGGATGTTGGGATTTGTTTGATTCAATAAGTAATAACTAGCATCCATGATTTTCCACGTTATTTTCAGTCACCCCTTCATTTTTTTCATATTTTTGGCCTACTGATTTGTTAATGACCTTTAGTAGCTTTGGGCTATTTGTAGTTTGTATTTCAGAGGCTTGTGTTAAAACATTTCCTGACAGTTCTTGGTTTGGCCCCACCTGTTGGGGGTTCTTAATTTTTTCTTTCCTTATATATATTATCCCCCCCCATCAGCTCCGGATTCATGCAACCTAATTCCCCAACTTTGTCCTAGGGTCCACCTTTGGTCTCCTGGTTGGGTTACATTGATGTATATGAATTTGCAATTATGGTTACATCCTGGTGGCCCGTACCCCACCTTCAAATATTTGTCCACTCCAGCTCCGGGATCCCAGTCTGTGGCAATAGTCTCACAACCCCAATAGGCACAAAAGTATTCATGTGGATCGTTACAATACGGTCTTCCCGGGTTAGAACTTGGGCACATATAGAAGCTGAATTGACCAGAACATATATTTGCTACATTTTTGCCCCATGTCACAAGGTCACACAGTAAGACCTTAAAACTAGGGCCCCCAGCGGTGATTATTTGCTGTACAACATGGTAATCTCCCCATCTAATTAGGCTCCAAATAAAAGGTTTATGAGGGTGCGCAGACCCAGGAACAGTGCAAATACTTACACCTATTACTATGCATTGCAAAAAGTGGATAGGGCCCATCTTTGGAGTTTTTACCTGGTCACGCAGATCCCCACCGTTTCACTCTCTGCCTCGCTTGTCAGTTCGGTTGCGGTGAACTACAAGGTGCGGGTTCTTCTCGGCAGCAGTAGTGCTCTTCAGGGGAGTTTCTTGGTTAGCTGCGACCTCTTGCCTGTTACCAATCACACAAAGCCCCCCTCCTCCCCCTTTTTACGATACATAGACAGTGACAGTATATACTTATCGAGTCCGTTTCAGAGTAAGCTTTAAGTCATCAGGGCCTGCGACTGCTTCCCATTCGCTTGTCTGGATTGGTCCCTTCACACGACTGGCATGCGTCCACCCCTTCTCAGCCGTCCGGATAGCAGTCTCTGTAGTAAGTAAAACAACATAGGGGCCTTCCCACCATGGTGTTAAAGATGTTTCTTTCCAAGTCTTAATTAGAACCCTATCTCCAGGCTGTATTCTATGGATTGCTTTATCTAACGGGGGATGCTGTGCTACTAACCCTTTCGCTTGTAACTCCCTCCGTCTATTCATAAGCTGTATTAAGTAAGGTGTTAATTGAATGTCCTGTATCTGGGGGTGATCAGATGGCATCTCTAGATCATAAGGCGTACCGTATAGCATTTCAAAAGGTGAGATTCCGACATCGGCTCGAGGCTGTGTTCGAATATTCAATAGTGCAAGCGGTAAACATTTCACCCAGGAGGTTTTTGTCTCCATCATAAGCTTCGTTAGTTGCTTTTTAATTTCCCCATTCATTCGTTCTACCTTTCCAGAGCTTTGAGGGTGCCACGGAGTATGATATTCCCAACTCGTCCCCAAGGCCTTCATAGTTTCTTTGGACACTTTTGATATAAAGTGCGGGCCTCGGTCAGAATCAATTGTTTCTACAATCCCATACCTCGGGATAATGTTTTCTAATAGTATTTTTACCACAGCTTGGGCCGTTGTTCTCGTCGTCGGGAAAGCCTCGACAAAGTGCGTGAGATGGTCTACAATTACTAATAAATATTTGTACCTTCCTACTTTTGGAAGTTCTGTGAAATCCAATTGAATTCTGGCAAAAGGCCGGTGCGCTAATTCCCAACCTCCTAATACTCTTTCCCTCATTTGTCGGGCATTCACTCTTTTACAGACAAGACAATCATGCACAACTCGTTTTGCTACATTGTATATTCCAATACACATATATTTTGTAGTGAATTGGTCCACTAGTGCTTGAGTTCCCCAGTGGGTGCTCTCATGAAACCTCCGTAGCACTCGCAGAGTTGCAGACTTAGGAAGCATTTCCCGTCCATCGGGCAATACCCATTTACCCCCATCTATTTCTTTTATGCCCATTTGAGCCATTTTATCCTTTTCTGGCTGCGTAAAACAGAGTAATGTATATATGGGTCTGTGTAAATAACAATAGCAATGCAACTTTTTCCCCTCCTCCTTTTCCCAGGACGAGCAACTACATTGTAGAGCATTAAAGCCGAAATCCTTCCAACAGGCATCACATGGGAATTCCTTCAAGTTTTTGCCACAGTCTGGGCAATTTTCCCTCATTTTTATAGTTCTTATACTCATTAATGCTGCTCTTTTTGCCTCCTGATCCGCCAGGTTATTACCCCTAACCTGAAGGATGGGGCCCCTTTGATGTCCTTTTATATGTACTACAGCAATGTCCTTAGGTTCCCTAATAGCTTGTAGAACCTGGGCAATCAATTCCTGATGTATTAAACCCTTTCCTTGTGAATTGATGAGCCCTCTTTCTTCCCATATTTTACCAAATGTATGTATTACCCCATAAGCATATTTTGAATCTGTATATATTGTGCCACTTTTATTCTTTAACAATTTTAGGGCCCGCAAGATGGCATATAGTTCACAAGCTTGGGCCGACCAGCTAGGGCTCAGGGGTCCGGATTCTACTATCTCAAATGTTTTCCCATTTACCAGCGCATACCCTGATTTTCGTTTCCCTTCAACTATTTTTGAGGAACCATCTACATATATTTGTTCACCGACAGGTAATTCCACTTCTTCTAAATCAGGTCTCAATTTTGTTTGTTCTTCTATATTTCGGAAGCAATTGTGTCCTAAGGGCCCATCTGGTTCCCCATAAAGAAATTGAGCAGGGTTCTGTAGTGAGGTTGTTTCTAGTGTTAATTTCGGAGACGAAATTAAAATTCCTTCATATTTCAATAGTCTGGCATCAGTGATCCATTTTTCTGCCTTTTGTTGCAGTACTCCACGTATATTGTGTGGAGATACTACTTTAATTTCCCCTCCGAAGGTGATTTTTTGTGCTTCCTCTATTAGCAAGGCGGCAGCCACCACTACTTGCAAACAATTTGGCCACCCCCGGCTAACTGGGTCTAATAATTTAGACAAATAGGCCACAGGTTTTTTACTCCCTGCCCATTCTTGGGCCAGCACTCCGTATGCTGTGCCGTCTGCGCTGTTCACGAACAAAAAAAACGGCCTCCTTAAATCTGGCAAGCTTAACACTGGAGGGCGTGCTAGTTCTTCCTTTAGCTTATTCAGTCGCTCCTCATCTTCCCCAGTCCATTTCAGCAACCCGTCCCTAGTGAGTTTTTCATAGAGAAATTTTACCTTTCCACTATAATCCTCTATCCATTGTCTACAATAGCCTATTAATCCCAACAGTTGCCGCACCTGCCTTTTAGTTCGCGGGGGCGTTAAAGCTAATATTCCACTGATTCTGTCAGGGTCTAACTTCTTAGTTCCCTTACTTAACTGGTGCCCCAGGTACTTTACCTCTTGCCCCACAAATTGTAATTTTGATTTTGTAACTTTTAATCCCTGTAGACAAAGAAAATTTAACAGCCGTATACTCACTTGTCTAACAGCAGTTTCATCCTTTCCTGCTAGTAATAGATCATCTACATATTGCACTAGGGTTACTCCTGGTATTCTGTCATAACCCTGCAGAATTCGTTCTAATGCTTGTCCATACAAATTGGGGGATTCGGTAAACCCCTGGGGAAGTACCGTCCACCGCAATTGTTGTTTCCGGTGGGTATCCGGATCCTCCCATTCGAAAGCGAAATAATCCCTGCTCTTTTCTTCCAGGGGACATGCCCAGAATGCATCCTTCAAATCTATCACACTATACCATCGATCCTCCGGGTGCAAATGGCTTAGCAGGTTATGAGGGTTAGCTACCACTGGAAATCTAGTTACTGTTCTTTTATTAATTTCCCTTAAATCGTGAACCAACCGATATTTACCATCCTTTTTCTTTATTGGCAAAATTGGGGTATTAAAGGGGGACATACAGGGTTCTAATAACCCTTGTAGCAATCGTTCCATCTCAGGCTTTAACCCTCACCTGCCTTCCTCAGATAGGGGGTATTGTTTAATTCGTATTGGCATACTTGGGTTGGTTATAGTCACTTTAAAAGGTGCAATATCCAATCTTCCCACACTGTCAGGAGTATACCAAACTTCTGGATTTATATCTTGCTCATCCTCCACTCTCAGAGGACACAATTTGACTTTCAATTCCTTATCTACTACTTCCAAACTTATACCTAACTCTACTATCAAATCCCTACCTAATAAATTATAATCTGCCTCAGGTACTAAAAGCAAAGACCCTATTCCCATTTTCGAATTAGATTCAATCAGCATTTCTTTTATAACGGGGACCCCAAACGGTTCCCCTTTGGCCCCACCTGTGCCTTCTCCGTCGATATTTTGCACCCCAGAGGCAGAACTTGGACCGTAGATCTTTCAGCCCCTGTATCTATGAGAAACTCCACCTCCTTTTGCTGGGGACCTACTTTTAATTTTATCAAGGGCTCAGTGTTATTCCGGATCCCCAGCAAATAGAGCCCCTGACACCCCTAATCTTCCTTGAACATTCTCTCATCCTCTATCCTCTGTCGACATTCCCTTTTCATGCGACCCTTTTTATTACAGTAAAAGCAAGTCACATCCCTCGATCTGCGATCGATTGGCCTGTCGTCCCCCCCCCACCTTCCTCTGATAACCCACTCCAGACCCCTGTTTATACTCAATCCTCCTCTGTCCTTCCCGGACCACTGCCACCATCATTCGCACCTGCTTTTTCTCCTTCTCATTCTCTCTCCTGACAAACACTTTCTGTGCTTCCCTTAACAACTGGTCCAAACCCCGAGCCTGCCAATCTTCTATCTTCTCTAATTTCTTCCTGATATCCGGCCAAGATTTTGCCACGAAATGAGTTTTCAGCAGGGCCTCCCCCACAGGAGTCCCTGGATCCACCCCTGAATATAGCTGCAGGCTCTTACACAGCCTCTCTAGCCATTCCGTTGGGGTTTCATCTTTTTTTTGTTGTTCGCTAAAGGCCTTATTAATGTTGTGACCTCTCGGGACTGATTCCCTAATCCCTTGTATAATAATGGTTCTTAGATCCTGCATATGACCACGGTGTACGGGGTCCTGATTATTCCAATTAGGTCTCTGCAATGGCCATTTAATATCTGCAGCTGGACCTTGCAGATGCTGCTGATCCCAGATTCGCATCCCCGCTCTCCTAATCATTCCTCTCTTCCGAGGTAAATAAAATCCCCAATATAGATTGTATCTCCTCCCAAGTGTACACATTGGGTCCCAGAAACTGATCCACTCGCTCTGCTACTCCGAGGGGGTCCTCCAATAAACTTCCCATCTCTTTCTTAAAATCGCGGACATCCCCAGAATTAATGGGGACTGCTACATACCCCATTTCGGGTTGCGGGCCTCCCATAGATATTTCTCTCAACGGATACAGCCCCCCCATGCTCTCAGGTTTCTGAGATTTCTGTCTCCGTTTTCTAATTCGGCTCCTAGTTACCGGCCCCTGATCAACGTCACTGTCCTACTCCCCTGAAGACTATGGGTTAGAAGGCCCTTGGGGGGGGGCGTGGGCAGGACATAGGGAGGTGGTGATACCGGGACCTCCAATTCCCGATTCTTTTTCTTACGTTTCTCCTCCCCTTTCTCCTCCCCTCCTTTTTCTTTTAACGAATACAAATTAACTCGATCCCCCCAGCCCAGCCAGAAACTCGCATATTCGCATATTCGCTTTCTTCTAAACAAAAAGGTTCTTTGGCATTCACATAAACATTTAAGGCTTGACACACCCCGTTGTCGGACGACCCATACAAGGGCCAATAGAGACTGTCGCCTTGAATTTGCTGATCTCCCCAAACTTCAATACAATAATGAATCATTTTTACTTTGTCCTTTCCCCGCCTAGAAGGGGAATCACTCCAATTCTTAATCATTAACCCCAGAGGACTATCCGGGGGTATAGGGGGCAACCTAACCCCGCCCATGGGACCAGAAGGCTTACTCTTCTTCTGTCCCATCTTCCGGAGCGCCTTCACACACACACGCAGCCGCTTCCCCTTTGGTCGTGGCCCAGTCCCTCGCGGGATGTGGGAACCGCACTACTGAGGGGTCCGCACTCACTTCGTCCGCAATTGGACGTCTCACACAGACGCACTCTGGGATCACCAACCCCAACCGAACGGAACACGAGCCTATACTTACCCACCCCATGGGTCTTCGTTCGGCCTTCGTGCACAAAGATTACCTAGGGGTTTGCCGGCTTTATTTGCTTGTTGCCCGAAATTTAGGGTTCGTCGGTAGAGGGCCCGAACGGGAATAGTCCCGGCGAAGGCCGCCGAAATCGGCGGGGCGCCCCCCTCGATAGGCTTCCCGATCGACGTACCTCTATCCGAGTCACGGCACCAAATTTGTTATAAATTACCCTTTTAGCCAGAAAGAATTAGTTTATTGAGTAAGCGATCAGCAAGCAAAACAGCGCTGGGCGGCCGGGGAGTCTGTGCTCCTCAAAAGGTGCGCACCCCCCCCCTTCACAGTCCCCTTTTATCATCGGGTTCTTCCGGG